>NC_132858.1:33170277-33799277 GCF_048164855.1 Canis lupus baileyi
ACATGCTATATAATGTAAACATTAAAGATTCCATAGCCATAGTTACATAGTAATTTCTATTTTGTTCATGCATTTTATTTCAAAACCACTAGGTGGCTAACAAGCAGTTATGTAGATTTGTACATATGAGTGTGTGTTTTCTTAGCTATCATGCATATTCTTATGGTGCAGTTTTCAAATTATCTTTTAGAGCAAATTTGTATGAACCAATAGCAAATAGAAGGTTTATGTATAGACCTTATCCTCCACAATTTTAGTTTGTATGCCTACAACTTTTCTTTTCTACAAAAAAGAAAAGGATAGACTGCTGTCTTCTTACCGAGAAAATGAAATCTCTTTGCAAAACTGCTCATTTACAAAAGTACTTGAGCTGAAAATGTGAGATGTCTAATCAAGGAGCTGAACACAAAGGAAGTAAATTAAGGATGCTTAATCCCAACTGTGTGCTTAATTTTTAACTTAATTTTGCTTAAATTAAATATATCTTTCTATAATTCAATTTCTTCAGATTTGAAAAGGTCATATTAATTTTACCAATTGCCACTTAGATGAATAGTGTCATCACTTCAAGTCAAAAGTGTGTTAAAATAAATCTTGAGAAGTTGGTATAAAACTTAACAAATAGTATCATTACTTATAACAGTTTCTTGTTTTACATAGAAGTTTCAATCTAGAATTTCACTGTATTTAATAATAACAATATGGCCAAACACTTTTTCTAAGATTTGGGGCCACATTTTTTTGGAATTTAAGATTTGAAAATTTGAAAAAGTTAAATGGCGTATGTGCTGTCATATGTTACGTCTTATTTTCTCTACAGCCTAGGCTAAAGTTCATAATTAAACTCCTAAAAATAGGGATGCCTGGGTGGCTCAGCGCTTGAGCGTCTGCCTTCCAGCTCAGGGTGTGATCCCAGGATCCAGGATCGAGTTCCCCATCGGGCTCCTTGCATGGACCCTGCTTCTCCCTCTGCCTGTCTCTGCCTCTCTCTCTCTCTCTCTCTCTCTCTCTCTCATGAATAAATAAAATGTAAAATAAATAAACTCATAAAAATACCTGCAGTGGGAAATATATTATTTGCTTTACTGAGTAGCCTTAATATCAATACAGGTTAGATATTATTGCTAAGTGAATTAAAAATTTTTCAAAGAATTTTGGATTTCAGAATTATAGACCTGTAATATTTATCATTTTTATACACTGTTTATTCCACATTCAATCCTCAAAATAATCCTGGATGCTGGGATTACTTATCCCACTTTGTAGATAAGGAAGTTGAGATTCAGAGATCACGAGAGATTTGTTGATTCAAAGCCCCAGGTGAATGACTCCAGCCAGGTTATCTTTCTGCTGAGCTACACTCCATCAGAAGAGGAACGTGAAGAGATAATGTGGATGGAAGAGACATTTTTTCAAGCTGAAGGGAAAAAAATCTCTAAACTTCTTCCCTTATTTAGAAACTATTAGGGAACAAAAGGGTGTATAAATAAAATATTATAATATTGTGATAAAAGACAGGGTATTTCTTGACTTCAGTCAGCTTTTGATTTGATCACTGAGAAATCTGACATCTGCTTTAATTTTGCATCCACTTTTCTATTCTGGAAGGTGTACATTGTTTTCTTGAAAAATGCAAGATTTGACTTACTGTCTCAGTTTGCATAATAAAACTCTTGAAATCTCAGTAATAACAGTGCATAACAAGGAAAGTTCCAACAGAAGATCAGAACTAGACTTGGATGAGTTTAAATCTCAATTTACCAAGTACACGCCACAAGCAATAACCAAGCCACAGATTTTTCATTGAAAAGTGGAATAATCATAGCTCTCCTAAAGGGTTCTTGGTGGTTAAAGGAGACAGTAAGTGCCTAGTATGTATTTGGTACTCGGTAAAGGGCAGTCATGATAAATCCCATTTTTAAGAGGAGGAAGAAGGAGCATAAAATTAGGTGACTTGCCCAAGGGAGTAGGTCCCAAATCACCAGGCATCCAATTTAGTTAAGCAAAAGAAAAGAGATAGATAAAAAGCAGTTCTTTAAGGATATGAATTCTATCTTTTAACTTTATTTCTTTAAAAAATAAGAACAAGGAACTATTTAAATATATGTCAGGGTCTTAGGAGGCTGCATCAAGCTGCCTATCGTCTCGAGGGGCAGTCCTCTCGGGCTCGTCTGCAGCTGAGGATCAGCGCCCAGGCTCAGGCAGTGGGTGTAGGCAGGCCTGGTGTTACGGCCTGTTGCACGGAGAGTCTCAGTTTCTCTGGCTGTTGGCTCGTGGACCTTCCAGTGGACCTCTCTACCGGGCGGCTCAGAACCTAGAAAGTCGCTTCCCCCAGAGCAAGTGACACAAGACAGAGTAAGAAAAAGAGAACAAGGGGATCCCGGGGTGCTCAGCAGGTTTAGCGCTGCCTTTGGCCCAGGGCGCGATCCTGGGGACCGGGGATCGAGTCCCACGTCAGGCTCCCTCATGGAGCCTGCTTCTCCCTCTGCCTGTGTCTCTGCCTCTACCTCTCTCTGTCTCCCTCTCTGTCTCTCATGAATAAATAAATAAAATCTAAAAAGAGAGAGAGAGAGAGAGAGAGAGGACATCCAATATAAAAACCACCATCTTTTATAACTTAAACTTGGAAGTGACATACCATCATTTCCCCTGTAACCTACTGACCAGTAGACCAACCTGGTGCCATGTGAGAGGGTACTACATAGGGTACGAACGCCAGAGGGCAGGGTTATCGGGAAGTCTTGAAGGCTGGATATTTTTCGGTGCACTCTTTAAAAAAATATTGAGAATGCTCAAGTAGAAAATTTTATCTTCGTATCTGGGAATCTGACATTATGCTGAAGTAATATGTTGAAATTGCTTATGACAGTACCTGCCACGTATTGGTACTCAGTAAACAATAATTTCTTTCACTTTTTGAGTAATGTAATATTAAATAAGAAATTTAGCTGTTTAGAAAACTTTCTAGTTATATAAGCTGCTTTATTCTGTTATTGTGAAATGAAGATAATAACAAAATATTGAATTGTCAAAATTATTTCCCTAATTGCCTTCCTCGTCGCCAAAATTAGACATGTTCTTATTCTGACTCTTGCTTTGTTAATATGATTTTTCACCTACAGTTTATTTATAGGATTTTTTAAAGCCATGTCCATCCTGTGAGAGCATTTTATAGTATGCTGGGTATCGTATCAACACCCGTGCCAGTTCAGCAGACAAAAGCTGCAGTGCACTGCAGGGCTTCCTTTTCACATAACTTGCAAGGCAAGTGACCAAGTAAATAAAGGACTTACTCCAGCCATTTCATAATTAAGGGCAACTGGACTGGTTGACCCTCTACTCACACTGTAGAGATGGATTACTAGTAGTCCGCATGCTTTTGTGAACATCACAATTATACATGATTCTACGTCTGATTTATGGAGCAGAGAGCCTGCAGTTGGGTCTTTGTGAGGCCGTGTTTTAGCCTAAAAAGGCATTGTTCAAACTGCTCAACAGCTAAAATCAGGACAGTATAAACAAAAAAAAATTGCGTAATAGAAGCCTAATTCTCAGTAGTGCTTTTATCTCCAAAAACACCAAGGATATAAATGCTAATTGATAATGGTAGATCTGAGCTCTTCTCCCCATTTTGTATGATGAATGTTATAGAAATTGCAGAGAATACATCAATCAGTGTAATTCGTGAGTGAATAGGAACACTACATCCAAGTTTGGGGGCTGTGTGGTTTCTAGAAAGGGGGACTATAGACACACACTGCATAATGGGACATGTCAGTCATACCCTGGAGGTCTGAGCCTGCATGCAAAATAATTAGCTTAAGCACTTGTTTGAATTGGTTTTGAACAAACCCATTGTTCAAAGTGACTGCAATTTTCTTGTTCCAGGAAGGGAACACAATTAAAATTTGAGTGTATAAGGAAAAAAGGCCCAATTTGGAGTATTGCTGAATGATAAAATAATCTAAAATTGTTTGTACTCAGAGATTTGTTTTCCTGTTACTACCCTTCCCCCTTTTCTTTCTAGTCAAATGATAGAAGAAACTCAATTTTAGTGAGTTTAATTGTGTGGGGCTTTTGACATAATACTTTATTTAAATATTATGATGAGCTATACCGTTTTATGCCTACTTCACAAGTAAGGAAGATCAGGCTCCAAGATATTAAGAAATTTGCCTGAAGTTACAAAGTAGCTGAAGGAAACCAAATTCATCTGACTCCAAACCCTGTGTTTTTAATCCATTTACGCTTCTGCATTCTTGGCTGTTTGAAAATATGTTGATGATTATCAAAATATATTTTGGATGAAGCCAACTCAGTGTCTGAGTATTTATCATTAAGAAAATGAATTTAAGATATGTCATTTTGATATATTCTGTAAAACATTGCAAAAGGATTAAATATCTTTAAAATAACAATAGTTATTCATAACTTTATCACTATAGAAAAATGAAGAACCTATTTAAGCTGTTTTTTTTTTTTAAAGTTCACAGATTTTCATAGCATAGAAATTCATTACTCATAAGCTTGGCAGTTTTCCACAATAAAGATTTATATGCAAAGGTAGAGTGTTTCTTATTCTTCAAGGGGATAAAAATGATTGATCAACCAAATGATCTTTCTTCTAGTAAAACATCTGGTGTCGTACAAATATAATAAACATTAGAAATAGCTTGGCTGCTGTGAGCTTTGACAGATCACTGCGAAATAGAAGGAGAGGTCCCTCTATTCTAAATATAAAATTTAACAAATTTTCTTACCATCTGGTTCTGGATTAACATTGGTATATACTGCTCATTGACATGTTCAAGTGAAAGATATTCCTCTTCAAATTGTTGAATAAACTCTCCTATGGTGCATATAATTAACTTGTTGACATTTAGATACTTGAGAGAACATAGAACATTACTTATGGAAGACCATACTGACAGCCAAATAATAGAATAAGGCATCTAGTAAATATATAGTTGAAAAGCTTTTATAAGGTCAAAATTGGTAACTGAATGAAATTGTCTGGAATAACTCAGAGATTGGATTTAGATCAACATGTATTAACTTTTATTTGTATGACTTATACAGTTATATTATCTATATAGCATGTTAACATGCATCTTAATTTATTGTAAAAAATTAGAAATTGAAATAAAGTTATCTCATGAATTAAAATTGATTCTTTAAATACTGACTAAAATACTGTATAACTTAAAAATATTGTATGACTTAAAAAATTAGTGACACATTTGCTTTTAACAACCAAACTTTAAGCACTAAATGTAATTTTCTTAAGTATACAAATTCTAATATACAAATTCTTAATTATATAATAAGGTGTATTTTGCTGTATGAAGTCACACTGTCATCAAATTCACTATTTTTCACACCACTATCAAATAAAAAAAAATAAAACCAAGTAGCAAAATTCAAAATATAAATACATTTTTACATGTTAAATAGCAGTGTTCTCAAAGTGTTAATTTTACAGATTTTAACCCATTTTTTCTTTTATTGAAGTATAATTAACATATATGTCAGTTTCAAGTGTATAACATCATGATTTGACATTTGTATACACTGAAAAATATCACCACAAGAAGTCTAGTTTCTCTTTCACCATATAAAGTTACATCACCATAATCTACATTTACATCCCCATGATTTATTTATTATATGACTGGAGTTTGTACCTCTTAGACATCCTTTTCCCATTTTACCTAATTCCCAGTCCCCTCTCCCTAGAAACCACCAATCTCCATCTCTTCTCTGCACCTCTGAGTCTTGATTTGGCTTGGTTTGGTTTTTATATTTCACATATAAGTGGAACCATACAGTATTTGTTTCCACTTAGCATAATACATACAAGGTCCATCTATGTTGTCATAAATGGCAAGATTTCTTTTTTATGGCTGAGTAGTATTCCTCTGTGTGTGTGTGTGTGTGTGTGTGTGTGTGTGTGTACTGTAACTTCTTTATGCATTCATCAACACTTTGATGAACACTTTTTCTTTCCACATCTTTGCTATTATAAATAATGCTGCAATGAACATAGGGCTGCTTACAGGTATATGTGAATTAGTGTTTCCTTTTTTTTTCAGAAGTGGGATTGTTAGGTCATATGAAATTCTACTTTCAGTTTTTTGAGAAACCTGCATACTATTTTCCGTAGTGGCTCTACCGATTTACACTCCCACCAACAGAGCAGGAGAGTTCCTTTTTCTCCATATCTTTGTCAACACTTGTTATTTCTTGTCTGTTTGGTAACAGCCATTCTGACAGGTGTGAGATGTATCTCATAGTAGTTTTGGTTTGCATTTTTCTGATGATTACTGATGTTGAACATCTCTTCATGTACCTGGTTGGCCATCATGATGTTTTCTTTGGGAAAATATCTATTCAGATCCTCTGCTTATTTGTGAATCAGATTGTTTGTTATTGAGTTGTAGGAGTTCTTTATATGTTTTGGATATTCAACCCTTATTGGATGTATGATTTGCAAATTTCTTCTCCCATTCAATAGGTTACCTTTTTGTTTTGTTCATGGTTTCCTTTGCTGTGCAGAAGCTGCTTAGTTTGATGTAGTTCCATTTGTTTATTTTTGCTTTTGTTGCCATTATTGCCTTTGGGGTCAGACCAAAAATATATATATACATCACCCAGAGTGATGCTGAGGAACTTACTCTCTTTTCTACTAGGAGTTTTGTGGTTTCTGGTCTTATATTCTTTTATTGATTTTGAGTTAATTTATGTGTATGGTGTAAGGTCCAGTTTTATTCCTATGCATGTACCTGTCCTGTTTCCCAAATACCACTTACTGAAGAGGCTGTTCTTTCCCCATTGTGTGGAATTCCCTCCTTTGTCCTAAATTAATTGACCATATATGCGTGGGCTATTTCTGTGCTCTTTTTTCTGGTCCATTGATCTTGTGTCTGTTTTTATGCCAGTACCATGCTGTATTTGTTATTATAGCTTTGTAATATAGTTTGAAATCAGGAGCATGACGCCTCCAGCTTTGTTGTTTCTCTCAAGATTTCTTTGGCTTTTTAGGATCTTCTAAGGTTCTGTATAAATTTTAGAATTGTTTGTTCTAAACTTGTGAAGAACATTATGGGATTTTGATGGTGATTACATTGAATCCATATATTACACTGCATAATATGGTCATTTTAACATTATTTATTCTTACAATTCATGAGCATGGAATGTATTTTAAATTTTTTTGTGTCTTCTTTAATTTCTTCTATTGGTGTCTTATAGTTTTCAGTGTACAAGTATTCACCTCCTCAGCTTAGTTTATTCCTAGGTATTTTATTCTTTCTCATGCAATTATAAATGAAATTTTCTTAATTTCTCTTTCTGGGGGATCCCTGGGTGGCGCAGCGGTTTAGCGCCTGCCTGCCTTTGGCCCAGGGTGCGATCCTGGAGACCCGGGATCGAATCCCACATCGGGCTCCCGGTGCATGGAGCCTGCTTCTCCCTCTGCCTATGTGTCTCTGCCTCTCTCTCTCTGTGACTATCATTAAAAAAAAAACTTTCTCTTTCTGTTGTTCATTGTTAATGTATAAAAATGCAGCACATTTTTATATATTGATTTTGTGTCCTGCAACTTTACTACTTTACTATATCTAATTAATTCTAACAGTTTTTTGGTGGAGTCATTGGTTTTGCATGTATAAAATCATGCTGTCCACAGAAGTGTCAGTTTTACTTCTTTTTTTCCAATATGGATAAATTTATTTCTTTTTCTTGCCTAATTGTTCCAATTTGGATTTCCAATACAATGTTGAATACAACTGTTGTGAGTGGGCATCCTTGTTTTGTTCCTTGTCTAAAAGGGAAAAACTTTTAGCTTTTTGACATAGCTTATGATATTATGCCTGGGCTTGTCATATATGGTTTTTATTATGTTGAAGCATATTTCTTCCGTACCTATTTGGTTGAACTGTTTTATCATAAATAAAGCATTTTGTCAAATGCTTTTTCTACATCTATTGAAATGATTATGATCTTTAGTTTTAGTTTTATTAATGTGGTATAACATGTCAGTTGTTTTGCAGATATTGAATCATCCTTGTACACCCGGAATTTCCATTTGATCACGGCATCTTTTTAATGCGTTATCAAATTTTCATTGAGAATTTCTGTATCTGTGTTCATCAGAGACATTAGCCTGTAATTTTCCTTTTCTGTGCTAGTTTTCTTTGGTTTTGGTATCAGGGGTAAGGCTGGCCTTGTAGAATGAGTTTGGAAACATTCCTTCCTCTTCACTTTTTAAAAAGATTTTGAAAAGAAGGGCTATTAAAATTTCTTTGTTTGGTAGAATTCATAGGTGAAGGTGTCTGGCCCTGGACATTCGCTTGTTACAGGTTTGTGATTACAGACTCCATCTCCCCATTACAAAATGGATCTACCCAGGTTTTCTATTTTTTCATTATCCAGTCTCAGAAGATCATACGTTTTTCTACAAATTTATCCATTTCTTCTAGGTTGTTCAATGTATGGAGTAAATTGTTTATAATAGTTTCTTATGGTCCTTTGTATTTCTCTAGTATTGGTACTTTCCCTCTTTCATTTCTGATTTTATTTATTTGAGCCCTCTCTCTTTTCTTAATGAGAAAATTAAGAAATCTTAATCAATTTTGTTTCTATTTTCAAAGAACAAGTTCTTAGCTTCATTCATCTCTGTTGTCTTTTTAGTCTCTATTTCATTTATTTATACTCTGATTTTTATTATTTCCTTTCTTCTACTAATGTCCGGATTCATTTGTTCCTCTTTTTCTAGTTCCTTTAGGTAGTAAGTTAGATTGTTTGAGATTTTTCTTGATTTTTGAGAAAATCAAGTTCACGTATTGCCATGAACTTCTCTCTTGGAACTGCTTTTGCTACATCTTACAACATTTTGTATTTTTATTTGTCTTTTGTTCTCTTCATTGACCCATTGGTTGTTAAGTAGCATGTTGTTTAATCTCCACATATTTGTGCTTTTTCCAGTTTTATTTTTTGTGATTGGCTTCCAGTTGTATACCATTGTGGTCTGAAAGATGCTTGGTAGGATTTCAGTCTTCTTAAATATACCGAGACTTGGGGATTGTTTTTTTCTTTTTTTCAAGACTTGTTTTGTATCCTAAAAATACGATCTGTCCTGGAGAATGTTCCATGTGCACTTGAGAAACATGTATATTCTGCTCCTTTTGCTATTAAGTCCATCTAGTCTAATGTGTCATTTAAGGGTGATGATTCATTATTGATTTTCTGCCTGGATGACCTATCCATTGATGTAAGAGAGGCATCAGAGTCTCCTACTATTACTGTATTGCTGTCAATTTCTCCGTTTAGCTCTGTTAATATTTGATTTATATAGTTAGGTCCTTCTATGTTGAGTACATAAACATTTACAAATGTTTCTCTTCTTACTGGATTGACCACTTTATCATTATATAATGCTCATCTTTGTTTTTTTTTATTACAGTCTTTGTTTTAAAGTCAATTTTTTTGTAGGTATTACTACCCCAACATTTTTATTTTTGTTTCCATTCTATATTTCACTTTAAGTCTGTGTGTGTCCTTATATCTGAAATCTGAAGTGAGTTTCTCACAGACTGCACATAGACGGTTTTGTGTTTTATCCATTCAGCCATTCTCTGTCTTTTGATAAGAGAATTTAATCCATTTATGTTTGAAGCAATTATAGATAGGTTTGTACTTGTTGCCATCTTGTTCATTGCTTTCTGGCTGCTTTGTAGTTCCTTTCTGTTTTTTTCTTCTTCTCTTGCTGTTTTTCTTTGTGGTTTTATGCTTTCTTTAATGTTATGTTTAAATTCCATTTTCATGATCTTTTGTGTGTCTACCATAGGTTTTTGCTTTGTGTTTACTACTAGGTTTACATATGTCAGTGTGTATGTATGCCAGTTTATTTCAAGTTGATAGCAAGGTAAGTTTGAATGCATTGTAAACTACATTTTTACTCCTCTCTTCCCCCATTTTTTTTTAAAGATTTTATTTATTTATTCATGAGAATACACAGAGAGGAGAGAGAGAGAGAGAGATAGAGAGGCAGAGACACAGGCAGAGGAAGAAGCAGGCTCCATGCAGGGAGCCTGACATGGGATTCGATCCCGGGTCTCCAGGATCAGGCCCTGGGCTGTAGGCGGCGCTAAACCGCTGAACCACGGGGGCTGCCCTCCCCCTATTTTGTTTTTTGATATCACATTTCACCTTTTCATTTTGCATATCCCTTAACTAATTCTTATATTTATTTTTACTACTTTTGTCTTTAACCTTCATGTTAACTTTGTAAGTGATTAGTCCACTGCCTTTACTGTTTATTTTACTAGTGAGATCTTTAACTTTGATATGCTTTCTTGTTACTAAATAGTACTTTTACTTTTCAGCTTAAGAAGTTTCTTTAGTGTTTCTTGTATAGCTGTTTTATTGGTAGTGAACTCCTTTAGTTTTTGCTTATCTGGAAAAGTCTATCTCTCCTTCATTCTGAAGAACTTTGGTGCTTTTGGTTGGAAGTTGTCTGGTTTTTTGTTTGTTTGTTTGTTTGTTTTGCTTTTGCACTTTAAATATATCCTGCAACTCTCATCTGGCTTGCAGTTTCTGCTGAAAAATCTGCTGGAAGTCTTATGGGAGTTCCCAGGTATGTGACAAGTCGTTTTACCCTTGCTGCTTTTAAGATTCTTTCTTTATCTTTAACTTTTGAAATGTTAATTATAGTGCCTGTTCATGTAGATCATCTCTTTTGACACTCTTTAGGCTTCCTATATTTGGAGGTCTGTTTCCTTTCACAGTTTAGGGAAGTTTTCAGCAATTATTCCTCTAAATAATTTTTTCTGTACCTTTCTCTGTGTCTTCTCCTTCTGAGACCCCTATTATGTATATACTGTTCTGCTTGATGTTGTCCCATAATTCACTTAAACTCTCTTCATATATATATATATATATATATTTTTTTTTTTTTTTTTTTTTTTTTTTTTTTTTCTTTTTCTTACTCTGGGTGAATTCCACTGCCCTGTCTTTCAGGTTACTGATCCATTCTTCCACTTCATCTAGTCTGCTTTTGAACCCTTTTAGGGTATTTTTTCAGTTCAATTATTTTATTCTTTAACTCTGTGACTTCTGTTTAGTACTTTCTTATATTTTATATCTCTTTGTTGAAGTTCTTACTGTGTTCATGCATTCGTCTCCTGAAATTAGTGATCATTGTTATGGCCATTACTTTGAACTTTTAATGACAGAAATTACTTATCTCCATTTTCATTAAGATATCTTTCTGGGGCTTTATTTTTTCTTTTGTTTGTTACATATTCTTCTGTTTTCTTATTTTCACTTTACTCTTTGTGTTTGTTTTTATGTATAACATGAAAGAGCTCTTTCCTAGTCTGAAGGAGTGGTCACAGGAAGATTGAGTGTCTGTCAGCCTATTGTGTGTGCAATGCCCTGAGGTGATAAGTGCCCTAAGAACTGCCTTCCAATTTTTCAGTACTATTGGGCCCAGAAATGTAAGCCCCCCCCCCCACCCGCTCACCAGAGCCAGGCATTCAAGGGTCATTCCTATGTGAAGTGTGCATGCCTATTGAGTTTAGTGGGACAGGGCCATGGGGGAACACAAGGCTAGACTACACCTGCCCACTGGTTTTAGCATGTCGGGGCCGCAGAGGGGTCCTGCAGTAGTGGGCCCACCAGATGTATCAAGGTGGGGCCACAAGAAAACAACAGAACAGAGCAAGAAGTGCTAGCAAGTTAAGAGCAGAGTATACAGAAATGGTGCCTGCTGGTGCCTCTATCCCCAGAGTTCCAACAGACCCCTTCTCCTCTAACAAGTGCCTTAAGGTTAGCTGATGAATCTTCACATATTTTCTAGATACTTTTCAACCTGCTTCTGCTGCACTGAGCCCCACAGTGGACAAGTCTGTGCAGGAGTTCTTTAGATGCTGAGTCTCTTTTTTATAGCCCTTTGTGTCTCCTGGACATAAGCTCCATTGATTTTCAAAGCTAGATGTTTTGGGGATTTATCTCTGCAGTATAGGTCCCAAGGGTTGAGGTGCCTGATGTGGGCTCTGATTTCTCACTCTTCAGAGATATGTTCTGCATTTGTGAGAATCCTCTGGCTTATAAGTTGTTGTACCAAAGGCGGAATTTCTTTTTGTGAGATGACATCTCTACCTTTTGGGCTTGTCTCAATGTAGCCTTTTTATCCTTTGTTGTAGAGGATCTGTTTCACTAGCTTTCAGGAATTTTTCTGAAAGAATTGTTTTATATGTAGCTGTTGGTTTGGTGTGTCCATGGGAGAAGGGGAGTTCAGGGTCTTCTTGTGCTGCCATCTTGAACTATCACCCCTATTTTTAACATAATATTTTTTCTTTTCTTTTTTTTTTTTAAGATATTTATTTATTTATTCATGACAAACAGAACAAGAGAGAGAGGCAGAGACACACCCCAGGAAGAAGCAGGCCCCCTGCTAAGAGACTGATGTGGGACTCAATCCTGGGTCTCTAGGATCATGCCCCGGGGCCAAAGGCAGAGGCTCAACCAGTGAGCCACCCAAGAACCCCATAACACTTTTTCTTTTTCTTTTTTTTTTAAGATTTTTTATTTATTTATTCATGAGAGACCGAGACAGAGGGAGAGGCAGAGACACAGGCAGAGAGAGAAGCAGGCTCCACGCAGGGAGCCTGACATGGACTCAATCCCGGGACTCCAAGATCAGGCCCTGAGCTGAAGGTGGCACTAAACAGCTGAGCCACCCCGGGCTGTCCAACGCTTTTCCTTAACCAAAAATAATACTTGTGTTTACATATAACTTTGATGTTACTGAATAAATGAAGCAGAAGGAAATTTTGTCATTATTTCTTTCCAAATTGTTCTTTAGATCTCTTTTCTAACCATGTAACTATATACATATTTTGCAGCCAAATGAACTTCATGTGAGGAAAAGGCCCCAATCACCTTTTATAATTTTAAATGCTATCTTCAAACAACTACTTAAAAGTTCTTATTCAATGAATGTAACAATAACCAGAAGCCTAAAGGCATATTTTATGATTATTAAGTTATCACAGTAAAATGAAATTACCCACTATTTTGCTGGATGGTTCAATTGGAAGTAAGGTAGAGTTATTCACTACATATTTTCATCTTTTAAGTTTTATTGTTACTAGCAAGAATTTTAGAAGTGAGTTTAAACCATGTATAAATCAATTTCTAGGGAAAGATTTTCAGAGATCATTTATCCAAAAGTAATACAAAGAAAGAACTAGAAGAAAACAAGTACTGGAAGAACACAGAGTAATGAGTAAACATTTGCAAGAATAAATATGTTACATTTTAGTAGATAAAGGAATTAAGGTGAATGTCCCTGCTTAAAGAAACCATTTCTTATAAAGTCAACTTAAATTGGTCAAGGTAAAATTTTATAAGCCAAAACAATCTCTAAGAATAAACATTTCTTTATGTTCTCAATCACATAACAATAGCTGGTTTTTATTGAATGCTTACTCCTGTTAACAAGCACCATTCACTCATTATCTCTTTTGTATTCCTCTCAACAGCATGAAGTAGGCACTTTTTGTTATCTGTATTTCAGAGTGAAGGAAACTGACACTACTAAGGCACAGACTAAGGCACAGTTTGCTCAGATCAGGCAATGAAGTGAAAGAGTCAGCCTTGGAGTACATTTCTTATTCCAGAACCCATAGCCTTCAATTCTGGGCTAGGCTGCCACTTCAAACACAACTGGTAAAATTATGTTCTAATTCAATGGGAAATTACATCTTAAAAATGTCTTACTTATTGGGATACAGAAATAGAAGACTGCTGAGAAAAGAGGCCAAGATTAGAGTAATAAGAGGAAAACAAGACTGTTCTGTGAAGCTAGACACAAGCCCAGAATAAAAGCAGAAAAGGAATGACTATTAAGATAACCTAAGTGAAGGTTGATGGGATTTGAAAGCAAAGCTGTGATAATAAAGAGATGAGGGCAAATATTCAATAAATATTTAGGAGGTAATTGGTGGAACCTTTTGCTTGAACAAATCTGGATATAGAATGAGGCAGGATTTGACAATATCTCTCACTTACTTTGAGTTATTGAATTGATGGTTTATCAATTATTGCATTTGAGTGTTTTGTTTAAATCTAACCATCTGTATCCACCTATACACACAGAAATAGAATTTTCATGTAAATCACATTGGGAAGCTAATGGACTTACAAGAGGGTCTAATGTTTTCTTAAATAAAGCTTTTTATCTTCTTATTTTTGAATCTGTGTTATGGACTAAATGGTTATGTCCGAAAAATTCATGTTGAAATCCTACCCACTGGTGTGATGGTAGAAGGTGAGGTCTTTGGGAAGTAATTAGGATTAGATGAGGTAATGAGAGTGGAGTCCTTATAAATGAGATTAGCGTCCTTTTAAGGGTCATAGAGAGCTTGCCTTCCTCTCTGTTTTTCACCAGGTGAGGAAGCTTAAAATAACCAATCTACAGCCCAGGAATAGTGTTCTCAGTATCCCCTGACCGTGCTGGTTGGCCCTGTGGTCTTGACTTCCCAGCCCCAGAACTGTGACAAATAAATGTTTATTGTTCAAGCCACCCAGGAATGACTCAGAGTCTTACAATTTTTACATTGTTGACACATTCAATGTTGGATGTGAAAAGTACTCCTTTTAAAAACTGTGATCATTGAGCACATTTCTAGCTCAGAGGCAGTATTGAAAGCCTGATCTGTATTACTTCTTGCACTATATACAATTTTTTTGAGAGCTTTGCCTTATGGTCTTTACCCATTCAAATTAGAGCAGAGATAGGTAAGAATTGTGCAAAAAGTGGGTGTTGAGAAAGTACATAGTGTGCTACTTCTGCCACATTATCTTTAGATCTTCATAATTTGTATTAGAATTCCCCAGAAAAGCAGAATCAGTAAGATATATAGAGATAGAGATAGAGATAGAGATAGAGATAGAGATAGAGATAGAGATATACAGAGAGGGAGGGATGGGAAGATTTATTTTAGGGACACTTGCGATCTTAGAAACTGGAAATTGGAAATTCAAAATTCCAACAAGAGTTGATATTTCAGTCTTAAGTCTAAAGTGTGGAGGCCAAGAAAATTAAGGCCATTCCACCTTAAGTTCAGCATTAGCACAAGTCCAGCCATCCCAGGCCCCTGGGAATAAGAGCTGAACTTTACCTTACTTCAGTTACAGGAAAAAAACAGCTTATAGCTTAATGCCCTACACAGCCCCATATTAGAATAATAGCTCAAGCCAGTGGCAGGAAGCCCCATATTAGAATGAGAACAGAGCTTAATGTCCTTGAAAGCCCCATATCAGAATGTAAACAGAACTTGAGAAATTCCTCCCCATCTTCTGGAGTTCCCCTAGACCAGCCCATAAAACTAAGCTGGAACCCACCTCGGGGTCCAAGTCCCTGCTCCGCTGTGTCGGATATACTTGGACCCAAGCTTGAGCTTGTAATAAACTGTCATGCGTTTGCATCGGTGGTGGCTCCTTGGTGGTTTCTTGGATATGTAATCTTGCGCACAACATAAAGGTCGTCTAGAGACAGAATTTTATTCTTCTCAGTGTTTCAGTATTTTCTCTTAAAGCCTTCACCTGACTGGATAAAGCCCACCCATATTATGGAACATAATTTACTTTACCCAATGTCTTGGGATTTAAATGTTAATGACATCTAAAAAGAACCTTTGCAACATTTAGACTGGTATTTGAGCAGACAATAGAGCAACATAGTCAAGCTAAGTTGATACATAAAATTAACTGTCATACCATCTTTCTGGGCCTACTCATTGGCTTACTGATGTTGATTTGCCTTTCATTTTTGTTTTTTAAAGATTATTTATTTATTTGAGAGAGAGAGAGAGGAGCACAGGGAGAGAGACAAGCAGACTGTGCCCTGAGCCAGAACCTGATGTGGAGGTCAATCCCACAACCTTGAGATCATGGCCTGAGCTGAAATCAAGAGCCAGACAGTCAACCAACTGAGCCACCCAGGTGCCCCTGCCTTTCATTCTAAAGGCAAATGATTAGTTACTTATAAGTCATTTTATACTTTCTGTGGATTTTTATTTTTTTATTTTTTTTGGATTTTTAATACATCAGTAAAAAATTGGTAACCAAGTCCATTGCATTCTTTCTGATTAGACTCCAGTGCATCAAGTGAGACCCATCAGAACGAATTCATACTTAGTATTTTCTACTTACATAAATATTATGCCAATATTTGAGAGTCAAGAGAATTCTATTTCTAGCTTAGCTACTTATATGAGAATCATTCATACTTAGTATTTTCTATTTACATAAATATTATGCCAATATTTGAGAGTCAAGAGAATTCTATTTCTAACTTAGCTACTTATATGAGAATCATTGATTATATAAAACACTTTGGTCAAGATAGTATAATTTTAGGAATGTATACAACAGTAGTTTTCTTTGACAAAGAAGCTAAAGATACCAAATTTAAAAAGAAATACAGTTCTTTTTCTTATGTACTAATCATAGCAATAAATTGTAATTTGTTGTTATTCTATTTGAGGACCCAAATCAATTCTCTTAACAAACAAAGACCAAGAAAACTTAATGTTAAATGTAACTAACACTAAAATTATATAGTCAGATTCTATTCTTCAATTTTATCAAACCTTTGATAATATTAATATCTCATGATTTTGCATATATGTAAAACTAGTTTCATAAAAAAATTTCTTGAGAAAAGAATTTGAAAAATTAATGTATAAATTTTTCTGAGGAATTCTTTGATTATGAAAATTTATAAACATTTATACAAGTTGAAAAAAAGTTACAGTAAACAACCATAAATGCTTTAACAACATGTATCATTAAAATTTTCAATATTTGTTTACTTTTCCTTTTTATGTAAAATTTACACACAATGCACAAATATTAATTAAACAATTCTTTAAGTTTTGACAAATCTGACTAGGTAATACAAATAGCTATTAAACATTGCCATTTATTCAAAAAGTTCCTTCCTACTTCTTCCCATTGAATCTTCACTTGCACACTTTAGCAGTTAATCACTTTCTAACTTTTATTTTACCATAGACTGATTTTTGCCTATCAGAGAACTATGTATAATTGGAATCATACAGTTTGTGCTCTAAGGCTTCTATCACTCAGCATATTTTGACAAATCTGTGACCATAAATATATTTATGTTTATATATGTGCTTTCTGTTAGGTTTTGGCATTTTGGCAAGTATATTTTCATGATTCATAACACACACATTAGAAAAACACCACATATAATTTATCTAATACCTTTGAGCACCAATAGTAGATAAACCAGTATATTTACTTTTTAAATGTATTCAATGGCTATATATTTGGGAGTTTACAATTTAATTGGAGAAACATGAGAAAGACAGAAATATCAATTCAATTGTTGAAGTTAGGCACAAACTACTCTCAGAGCCACAGAGCTACATGCAAAAGAATGAAACTAGACCACTTTCTTATACCATACACATAAGTAAACTCAAAATGGATTAAAGACCTAAATTTAAGATTTGAAACCATAAACTCCTAGAAGAAAACTTAAGAAGTTATTTCTTTAACATTGGTCATAGAAATATATTTGTAGGTATGCTTCCTCAGAGAAGAGGGAGAAAAAAGCAAAAATAAACTAGGGACTACACCAGAATAAAAAGCTTTTGGGCATCAAAGGAAACAAAGCAAATTACTAAATGAACAAAATATTTGCAATTGATATATCCAATAAGAGATTGATATCCAAAATATATAAGAACTTACACAACTCAGTCTCCAAAAAAAAAAAAAGTAATCTGATTTAAACATGGGCAGATGACCTAAATAGACATATTTCCAAAGAAGATATACCATTGGCCACAGACATATGAAAAGGTGCTCAACACCACTAATCATCAAGGATATGCAAATAAAAACCTCAATGAGAGACACCTGTCAAAATGGCTAAAATCACAAAGACAAGAAGTAACGAGTATTGGGAAGGATATGGAGGAAAGAGAACTTTTCATGCTATGTTGGTGGGAATGCAAATTGGTGTAGCCACTATGGAAAATGGCATAGAGTTTTTTCCTGAAAAAACTAATAATAGAATTGCCATATGATTCAGTAAGTAATTATACTACTGGGTATTTACCCAAAGAAAATGAAAACACTAATTTGGAAAGCTATATGCACCCCTATGTTTATTGCAGTGTTATTTATAATGACCAAAATATGGAAACAACCCAAATGTCCATCCATAAATAAACAGATAAAGATGATGTGGTGTGTGTGTGTGTGTGTGTGTGTGTGTGTGATGGAATATGACTCAGCCATAAAAAATGACGAGCTCTTGCCATTTACAACATTATGGATGGACCTAAGGGGTGTAATGTTCAGTGAAATATAACAGACAAGTAAAGACAAATAGTATATTATTTCACTCATATGTAGAATTTAAGAAACAAAACAACTGAGCAAAGAAAAAAGAGACAAAAAATAGACTCTTAAATATAGAGAACGAATCAGTAGCTGTCAGAGAGAAGTTGGGCAGGGGGTTATGGTGAAATAGATGAAGAGGATTAAGAGTAAGTACAATGAAATGATTCAATTCTATAGATTATTCGGTGCTCATCATTGTTAAGCACCGAATAATGTATAGAATTGAATCATTGTACACTTGAAAGTACTGTAACACTGTATGTTAATTATTCTTTCAATAAAAATATAGGAGTTATGACAGAAGTAAATAACCAAGGATAATACAGAATTTACAGTCTCACTTATTTTATATGATTTAGGTTATATTCATAATTCATGTGTATGCTTATTATATGTTATGTTTTTGGGAGTATTGAAAACTGCCTTATATCCAAGTCAGGATTCAGATGATAGGGGGTATAGTGAGTTGGGTAAACATATTCAAAAGCCCAGTTTATAAAAAACATAAAATGACTGATAATTAAAAAAAAAACTATCAGTCAAAAATATATAATTAACCTAAATTAAATGGTCATAGTTGGACACCTCTGCTGTAAAATATGGATAATGAATTGTTTTTTTTTCTTAATAAAATATGTACAATAAATAACCAATTGTAGCATAAGAAAACATATACATGAATACATGTGAAATAAAGTTTCTTCATTATTTTCAATATTTAATATTTTAATGACTTCCTCAGTAATCTTTTTTGATAACTTTTTAAATAACTTTCTCAGTGGAATATTAAACCCAAACTCACCAAAAAATCAATTCTGTGAATATTATCTTTATTTTTTGACTATTATCTTTAAATAAATTTTAAAAATGATTTAAAAGAAAGCAATTATAAAAACCTACATTATTTGTACTCTTTTATAAAACAAATGCCCAATTTTCCTTTCACATAGTAAATACCTTACTCAAGTACATTTTCAAGAGAGCCAAAAAATATTTTCAGAAAAGATTATATTTAAAATGATGACTAATAAATTACTCAATTTATACAGTAGCAATCTGTTAGTAAGTGATAGCAGTTGCTGTGAAAGAGCATATTGCAGCCTCATGAGGTTGGGTGAGTTCAGGACAATATTTATTCACACTCAAATCAAAATAAGAGATATGGTTTTGTTTTCAAGATATAGCTATTTTATATTTTTAAAGAAAACATATTGAAAACAATAGTTTTTGAGTTTTTGTATCAAATGGTAAAGGCAAAAAATGGTCTAATGTGTGACTTACAGAAATCAAAACATGTACAGGACTGCAAATCACAGAACTGACAAAGCTGTCAAGCTGGAAGCATAATGCAGCAGATTGCATATATCTCTCACTTCTACCAAGCATTACTAATAATTTCAGGCATAGAGAACAAGTACATGACAAAAACAAACATAAAATAGCTATCTGAAAGAAAATACAAATGTTGCTTAAAATGTAAATAACATTCACACATATCAAAACATCACCTACATGAGAAAAACACCCAAGATGTGGGCTGAAAAAAATGAAAGAATCATAATGTAATTTAGAAACTCTGTCACTATACCTAGATTTGATCAATGCATTTCCTATGACCATATCTACAACCTGTAAAATACCATCCTTTTATTTTATTTTATTTTATTTTATTTTATTTTATTTTATTTTATTTTATTTTATTATTTTGTTTATAAATAAGAATTTAGCATCTACTCAATGTGGGCATCACATTAGGCACTTGAAATGTATTGGTGAACATACAGAGCTTTGCATTTATCAGTGGGTAACTGAATATGTAAAATAAAAGTAATATATGAGTAAATTACGTAACACGTTAAAAGGTGATCAGAAATGCCATGCAGGGTGTTGGGGAACCACAGGCAATTTTGAAAGGATGAGCAGGCTCATCCCCATTGAGATAATGACAGTGGAGCAGTAAGAGGGAAGTTGAAAGAGCAAACCAAGATGGTATCTGGAAGATTTCCTATGCAAAGGAACCCCCACTACAAGGATTCTAAGACAAGGACGACAGTGTAGCTGTCATGGTAGAGATGGGATGGGAGCCATCACATATTGTATTGCAAGTTGTGTTAGGATCTTTTGTTTTGACTGTGAGGGAAACTGGGAGACAGTTTGCACAAAGGAGAGACTGTAAAAGCTAGAGAAGGATTAAACGATGGTTGTATAAGGGAAAGAAAGAGGGGATCCCTGGGTGGCTCAGCGGTTTAGCGCCTTTCGCCTATTGCCTGATCCTGGAGACCCGGGATCGAGTTCCATATCGGGCTCCCTGCATGGAGCCTGCTTCTCCCTCTGCCTGTGTCTCTGCCTCTCTCTCACTCTGTGTCTCTCATGAATAAATAAATAAAATCAAAAAAAAAAAAAAAAAGAAGGGAAAGAAAGAAAGGAATCAGAGATGACTCCAAAGTTTGTTTCTTCTTTTAATCTGAGCATTGAAGGATAGATTTCTAGGGTGACTCGATATCCCAGTCATCCCATGTATCTCAATTTATGCCTGTAATCCAGTATTCTCTATCTTTTACTTTGAAAATCTCTAGTTGGAAAGATAAGTTATTCAGTTTTCCTATGATCACTGAAAGAGAGATACTGTCAGGGAGGAGTAGTGGTTAGTTGAAGTGTTTGTCTATAGAAAATGTGGATGGAAGTCCAATTAGGCATTTAGATATGAGTCTTATATATCCTGTCATCTCATTTTGGATTTATTAGTACCTGGTTGACATTTAGAGCTATGAGACTATATTAGATCATCAAAAAAGATGAAACACAGATATAAAAGAAAGAAGGCCAAGGACTGAGTCAGGGATGTGGACATTAAAGGATGAATGACAGAAAGAGAAGAAGCAATCATGAGATGGGAGGAAAATGTTGCTGTCTTGAAAGTAATGTCAGTAAATTTTAATAAAAAGCTACCTTGAAATTTAGCTAGTTAAAGCAGCAAGCATTTTCTTACGTATCACAATTTGTGGGTCAGGAGTTTGGGCTGGGTTCACACAGGTGATTATTTCGCTCTTCTTAGTATTAGCTAAGGTCCTCAGTGGAGTCAGCTGGTGGGGGGCTGTTCTGAAGGGGCCAGTACATTTTTCCCTCAACATGGGTAGCTTCTCACTAGGGGTGTGTGGAGGCTGAGTTCAGCTGGAAATGCTCTCCCAGAGCACCTACAAATGGCATTTCCACCTAGGCGATCTCAGGGCGATCAGACTTAACGCATTGGTGACTTAGGTCTCCTGGAAGGAATGTGTTCTCTTAGACAACAGGTTGAAGCTGCCTATCCCTTAAGGTCTGGGTCCAGAAAGCAGCACAGTGTGCCTCCATCATATAGAAGAGGGGCACAAACCTATTGAGGGAGCACACTCTAGACCCAGCCACAGCCTACCCTAGCTTGATCCTCTCCGACAACCTGCGGCAAGTACGGTACAGTTACCTCCAGCAAGACATGCCCGACAACCCTGAGAAGTTCAATCTGGTTCCCTGAGTCTTGGGCTCTCCATGCTTCATCGCTGGGCAACATTACTGGGAGCTACAGGTGGGAGATAAAGCCAAGTGGACCATAGGTGTCTGTGAAGACTCTATGCAGAAAAGATGGAGAAACCTTGGCCCCCCACAATGGATTCTGGGCAGTGTCCTTTTGGTAGGGGAAGGAGTAAAGGGCTCTTACCTTCCTGATGCCTGCCCTCCCCCTGTGCACCCCTCTCCAACGGGTGGGTGTTTTCTTGGACTATGAAGTTGGCGAGGTCTCCTACAACGTGACGGAGAGGTGTCACACCTTTACTTTCTCTCATGCCACCTTCTGTGGGCCTGTCTGGCCTTACTTCATTCTGAGTTACTTGGGAGGGAAAAATGCAGCCCCCTCTCATCATCTGCACCATGAGTGGGATGGATGGGTTTTCTGGCCATGTTGGCAGTCACGCTCATTCCATGGAGACCTCTCCTTGATGAGGTGAACTCAGGGCTAGAGGGCTGTTGGCCATGATCCTACTCCAGGCATAAGGCATCTCATTGCCTTGCCTTTTCCTACTCATCACAGCTGGATGTCCTTCCCACTTTCCATGCCCTTGCAGTGGGAGACAGAGTGTCCACACTCTGTAGTGTCCTTTCCCTCTCCATGCAGATGGTCAGATGTAAGGAGATCTATCAAGATGGCCCAGAAATACAAACCAGATGTCCACCTTTGGTGTTTCAACACTTTTGGTTTTACCCATTACTGGAGGGGATACAGAGTATGGATAATCCCTGGAGAGCCAATCAGGACACTTTACTGTGGCTCAGCCTGGCTTCCTCTGGTCCAGCCCCACATAGTGATTGTGGATGTGTGCTGTTCTCTGTACCAGGGCTCCTTTCTAAAAACTAGAGTGGAACTACCTGGCCCAGTCAGCATGGCTCCCTCTATCCCAATTCCCATTCTGCTGTGGTTTTGTTAACTCCATTAAAGAGGCCTATATGAATTTTGATTAGTTACAGTTATTTTACAATAATGGTGGGAAATGGCCCTATCTCTGTTACAAGATAATGTTCTAATCAATGTACTCTTTGCATCTGTATCTTTTCTGAGGGCTCTGTTGCTCCCTTCATTCTAATGAAAGGTGTATTCTGGTGTCAGGTGCACGTCATCCAGGATAGTTTCCTGCCAACACCATCCATTGTTCCTAGATCCCCTCCCACTCACATTTGTGGACTGACAGTTCAGCCCTGCAGTGATTCTGAGGCAGCATTCCAGAGGCTCATTGACTGTTTTGTCTCCTTTTTTCCACTTCCATTGGGCAGTAGAGGAATTGACCTTTCTAATACATGTGCCATCAAGGGGCATCCTCATAGCCATTGGGTCATGGGGCATTCTGGAGCCAGAAGGCAAAGGCAGATCACTTCAAGCAAGGCCCCACAGTGGCTTAGTCCTGCTGCCCTTTGGGTATGTGACCCTCTGTTTTTGAAATAAAGTGAGTATGGATGTTGCTTAAAAAAAGAAAAAGGAAAGGGGGCACAAACCTCATTGAGAGAAGTGTAAAAAAAATCCATGGCCATTTTTAATCTACTGTAGGAAGACTGATCATCAGTTATGGCTGACAGCCAGACATAGGATGGAGATTGACAATTGGGTTTAATAACATGAAGATCATTGATTCCCTTTATAAGAGAAGTTTCCAAGTCAGGACGATGATGAACGATTGATAAGAGAAGGTTTAAAATAGAATAGGAAAGCAATACACATTTATAGGTACCCCTTTGGCCCTAGGTGATAAAAAGGAACAATTCTCAAAATAATATTGCAGCTTAAATCACTCTGAATACTTTTCTAATGCAAGAAATGTGGTCCTCCAGAGCAATAAATACTGACCTTGAAATCCAAATAAAAGGTTCTTTAAGCATTTAGTGCTTTTTCAGTCCCTCGGAGCTACATCATTGAGGTGGACATGTTGGAACTATATCCCACAATAATGAAATATCAAGAAATCATTTCATAACTTAAGCATAGACTTTGTGTATTTTTTCAAATCCTTAGTAGCATCAGGCTCAAACCAGACATTAAGGAATAAAATTTAAAAGAAAAATCTTTTTCTAGTCCAGCTAAAACATAAATATTTGGTCTTGTTTTATTTTAATTTCTATTAATTTTGTAATTTTAAGATATAGCTTTTGCTACTAATTTTGAAATAAATTAATTTTCTCAAGAAATATAGTAAAAATATCTGGGAACTTGGCAGAGAAGAACAGTAATAAATAAACCATTTTGTAAAAGGCAAAAGATTTGTATGATCTGAAGAGAAACAAGTGTTGAATAGCCATTTGGGAGTAAAAATACATTACTTCAAAGCCATGTTTTAAATCTAAAATTCTCTTTGAGTATTTCAATTTGTTTAAACATTGTTTTTTGATCAAGTGCTTCAATAAAAAATAAAACTGCAGCATTCTGTTCACCTACCATTCCAACTTTTGAACAATAAATGTTTAATACTAAGTATAAATAGTTAATCAGCTAAATTCTCAATGATAACATTGCAAGGCTGGTAGTTTGAACTGAGAAAAAAACAACATTTTAATTTGGAGCTTATTTGTTATTAATATTTAAATGTATAAAATGATTTGGGTATACTATATAATCTAAATAATGTATAATAATTAAAGAAAGTGTTTCTAAGGGCCAAAGAAATATGTTCCATAAATTTCAGGCATTGTAGTTAATTTAGATGATGGAAAATAGAAAGATCATCTTTAATTGCTGGCACCCATTTTCTCTGATGAGTATTTGTTGTATCTCTTTGTTTTTGTTACTTTTACCTAAATAATTTATGTCTTCAAACCATCACAACATATCTTGGCTAAATTATATTATCAACTTGGTTTAAAGGCAGTTGGGCAATCCATTCATTGCTAAGTAGGTAGTGACGTATTACAGGGGAGTCTAAAAAATGTCATACAATTGATTAAAAAATAATCCTGTAAACATTTGTTTTACATGAAAGATTTTCAGATGAAGAAATATATGTATCTTTAAAAAATTTGAGAGCTACATAAAATCGCTAAACAAGCACAAATAACTTACAGTAATTGCCATTTTCATTCACCTATGCAAGAGAATTAGACTATAAATAGCATGCAAAAAAATAAAATAAAATAAAATAGCATGCAGGAGTCATATTTGAAAGATGTATGAATTAACATTAATATTTACAGGAAGTACTGATACTAGCAAAAATTTTGAACTAAACCAAGATTATCCATGCCTTTTTAAGTTGTTTTCATCATCTTCACTCCCTATTCATTAACCCTTCTTCTACTTCCAATCCTTACTGCTCCCCAGAGTCCTTCTTCATACTCCTCTTCCTTTCAGGTCATCTGTTCTGAATATTCCTGGGGATCTCTTGCACCTCCTTCTGTGTAAAATGTCCAGTAGTCTGATTTTTAGCATGCCCCACTTAGTTGATAATCAGATTGAAAAGGTATTGATACATCAAAGTGTTAAGAGCTTGGCAATAATTTATTACTTAATATCTAATATCAGTATTAACCACTAAATCCTGTAGCATGTGGATAGAGGACCATGCTATACAACATGAGAAGCAAACGTTTATTTCTTTCATTTTGTATATACCTTATTATTAGTGTCTAGGGAACAGAGATCTATCCATGGACCAGGTACTAGTTTTAGGGAAGTTAGATTCTTTGTAGCCTAAGCAAAATTGTTTTAGTCTAGGTTGCAAGAGAATCAGAACCCAGAGTATATACTAGAGAGAGAGGACAAAAGAGTGAGGAAGGGGGAGAGGAGGAGAAGAAGAAAGGAAGAGAGAGAGGGAGAGAGATTTATTATAGGAATTGGTTTATGAGGTTTATGTGGAGGCTGAGAAATCTAACCATCAGCTGTCTGCAAGCTGGAGAACCAGAAAAGCCAATGGTGTAATTCAATCCAAATCGAAAAGCCAGAGGCTCGAGAACATGAGACCAGTGGACATCCAGTTTAAGAAGAGAAAGTAAATTCATGCTTCCTCCACCTTTTTGTACTATTTGGGCCCTCAACAGATTGGATGAGGCCTTCCCACATTGGTGAGGGCAGTTCTCCTTCACTGGGTTTACAGATGCAAATGCGTATCTCTCCCAGAAATACCCTCACAGGTATACCCAGAAGTAATATTTTACCAGCTATCTGGGCATCCCTTCGCCCAGTCAAGATGACATGTAAAATCAACCATCACACACATAGGTTTCTGAAACTAACATCAGTTTCTAGCTAACTAACATTCATTAATTTATAAATTTTAAATCAACTCACTGACTCTAGTAAATTTTTTTAGAAAAGAAATTGTATATCACAATAGTGAATGAAAACCAGTGTCACTTTCATAAGTAGTAAAGATTAATATCCACTAAAATAAGGTAATGAGTATTAAAATTAAAAATATCTATTCATGCACTGCCTAAAATAGCACAACACTTAAAAATGGAATGTGTAGCAATTTACCTTCTATTGTTTATGGCAGTCCAAAAAAGCAAATAAAAAGATCCACTGATATGAATGCTTTCTTTACCTGATCACTCTGTAAATCTCAAGATAATGATAGTAAATTAAAAATTGGCAAGAAAAAGAAGAATTGAAAAGGGGGATGATGAGAGATAAAAGATATTGGTAAAAGTTTGTGAAGTGGAAAACAAATCATGGAGTTAAAATCCTTATAACACCAGAAAAGAAACTCAAATAACTACAGAAGAAGCCTACAAAGAGCCAACATATTTGTAATAATTTGTACTTCAGTAATCAAAGATGTTGATAGCAGTGTATACAACCATAAATGAATTATTAAAAAAAAAAGAATTACTCTTGCTCCTTTCTAAAGCTAATCCTTCCAGATATCACCTCTCATTTGCTCAAGAGCAGAGATCTAGAATTTCTCTCTTTTTAAAAAAAAGTATTTATTTATTCATGAGAGACACAGAGAGAGAGAGAGAGAGAGAGGCAGAGAAACAGGCAGAGGGAGAAGCAGGCTCCAGGCAGGGAGCCCGACGTGGGACTCGATCCAGGGTCTCCGAAATCAGCCCTGAGCCAAAGGCAGACGCTTAACTGCTCGCTGATCCACCCAGGCATCCCTAGAATTTCACTTCTAAATCATCCATGCTTTCTAATCTACTGGATCCTTTCTTTCATCAGTATTGAAATATACCATGATTGCTGCCATCTAAAAACAAAACAAAATAGAAAATCTTATGAATCCACTTTTTTGACCATTTACCACTCCAATTTCTTTGGTCTTAGAGCTGTCCAGTTACTTCCTCCCATTCTCTTTAAATGCACTGCAATGAGGACTTTGCTCTCACTAGTCCACAGAAACTAGTCAGAATCACCAAGGCC
Organism: Canis lupus baileyi; assembly: GCF_048164855.1. Lineage (NCBI taxonomy): Eukaryota > Metazoa > Chordata > Mammalia > Carnivora > Canidae > Canis > Canis lupus. Next base: position 33,197,600 of record NC_132858.1, read on the forward strand.
TCTATTTTACAAAGTCCAATAGCCAATTCTTACTACTGCTCCTACCTGACCTATGAAAAGTATTTGACACAGTGTCTCCTCTTGAAACACTTTCTTTATTTGGCTCCCAGAACAACCCTCTGAGTTTTATTTTCTATCTCCCTGAATGACCTATTATTTCCTCTTCTCAGCCTCAGTTTCCTAATGTGGGGATGCCCCAGTCTCAGGCTTGGTCCTGAGACTTTCTTTTCCATGTATATTCATTCCTTTTGTGAGATTACCAAATGTTCTGTATTAAATATCATATTTATGCCAAGGATTTTCTAATTTATATTCCTACCCATCTTCCTTTCTCTCTCTCTCTCTTTCTCTTTCCAGCTCCAAATTCATATATTCAGAAACCTATTGACATCTTTATTTGAATATTTAATATCAATATCTCAAACATCCTGTCCAAAACCAACTTTATCTTTCCCCCAAACTTCAAACTTCTGGTTACTCAAAAATCATGCAGTTTTCTTGATTCACTTTCTCTTATATTTCACAGATGATTAATCAGGAAATCTTTCAGAATATATCTAATATTCAAACAGACTCAGTTCCAGACCACCATTTCCTCTGTCCTATATCACTGCAACCTCCTCACTGGTTAGCTTCCTCACGGATCAACCAGTATTAATTCAACACAATATTTCTCTTAAAAGATACATATTATTGTAACAAAAATGGAGCTTTGCTTTCCTTCATATGCCTGATTTAATGTGACTCCGGGGTCACCTGGGTGCTCAGTTGGTTAAGTGTCTGCCTTCACCTCAGGTCATGATCTGGGCTCCCGGAATCAAGCACCACATTGGGCTCCCTGCTTACAGGGGAATCTAATTCTCCTGCCCTCTCTTCTTTTGCCCCTCCTCCCACTCATGCTTTCTCTTTCTCTCTCTCAAATAAATAAATAAAATCTTAATTTTTTTTTAACTTTCCCGGGGACTTAGAGTTTCAAGGGCAACATTAGTATAGCCTAGTCCCATTTAGATATGATACCATAATATTGCTATTTTTGTCTATTCCTATTACTATTGTTATTAGTCCTTGCTATTTGTATATTGTTTTTAGTCTGGGAAGTATGGAAGATGTATTTCTAAATAATATAATTATAGTAATTTTCAATGACATGTTTATCTGAAAGAAACTATTAGTCTTATATAGTAGCATATCTTCCTATGTATCTAGGAAGCTTACATGATAAGTCATGTTTCAATAAGTAGAAGTTTAATATTTCAGAATATTAGCTGATCTTTGAAGAATTTATTTAGCATTACCCTATCTATAATGGGAAGTCTTATTTTTCTGGCATGATTAGTGGTATAAAAGTATAAACTAAATAAACTATTTAATTGCATTAACCTTCATCTCTCCAGACTTGTATTTTTGTCTCCTCCACTCTAGAAAAATTGAGGCAAATGTGTAAACCCATTCTTTGATATCTGACCATAGTTAGCTAAAATCTTCAAAATACAGCTTTATTTAAAATTCAGGATGTGTTGAGAACGTGGTTTTCTTAGTTTTATTTCTTTTTCAGGTTTCAAATTTTCAGAAGATCTTGGTTCAGTTTTATTTTTCCATCCTTTTCCCTTCCTTGTTAAGAACAGAGTAGACTAACTTTATTCCTTCTGCAGCTCCCAGAAGGAAAACAAAGAATTGACAGTAGAAAGGATATAAAACAAACATCTCATTTTCTGAGTACTTATGTAACCTCTTCACTGATATAAATATTGTATCATTTTCCTGATGGCATTTGTTGAGGCAGTGTGGCACAATGGTTGAGTGTGAGCTCCAAACAAGATCATATCCTTTTTCAAAACCACCATACTGTTGTTCTGTTTCACCTCAGAGGTCAGTCATTTCAGTCTCTGCCAAATATGATTAATTTTGCTTTGTAATAGCTTAATTATGCCCTTAAATTTTAACTTTAGATGGACAGTTGTCCTCAATAAAAAATAATACCATCCATACAGAAATTTTCTTTTGTATAATTCCCTCCCTGTTATTCCTTCACTCTTGTTTATTTTCATATTTTTTATCTCTCAGTCTTCACAGCAGGATCCAGATTCTCAGGCATTTGGCCTCATCTACTTCTCTGTCAGGGCAAAGCATTTTTTATTGAAGGCAAAAAAATTCTTTTAAACATTTTATTTATTCGTGAGAGACAGACAGCAAGAGAGAGGCAGACACACAGGCAGAGGGAGAAGCAGACTCCACGTAAGGAGCCCGACGTGGGACTCGATCCCGGGACTCCAGGATTGCTCCCTGGGCCAAAGGCAGGCGCCAAACCGTTGAGCCACCCAGGGATCCCCCACATCTTGTTCTAATGTAAAACATAAACTTATATGTTAACTTTCCAATTTTGTGATGGAGAGCCAGGCCTCTTCTTTGAGTATGGGTCCATTAAACTGAAGTTTATCATAATATTTTATATAAAGGATACCCATAATGAGCTATGATTTTTTACTTCCAAATGTGTTAAAAAGATGAAGAATTTTAAAATACTTACAAAATTGTCTGAGTGAATAGTAATTCTAGATTTTAGAAGTTTTTCTTTCAACGTTTAATAGCTGGTTCAAGCACACTAAATATGACAGCAATTTTTTTATTGCTTTGTCCTTATCAGGATTTTCCAAAGTATTCTATTATTAGTGGACAGCACATATTTTTTTTATTCTATTTGGAGCCATATTTCATTGGTTTGCAGAATAATGACTGAATTCTGTAATTAAAATTGGATTAAACAGGCTCAAGGACAAATACCTGACTCTTGATTAGAATACAACTCTATAGGTGAGCAGGAATGTTCAGGTGTTTTAATGAACAGCTAAGTATCCTAGACAATTCAGCATATTGTAGATATCTGTGAATAAAATGACTCTGTAGAGTATGCCAATCAATCTTGTGAATGGCTTCGGTGAGGTAAACTACAGTAGCTTTTATTGAAATTTTAATGGATCAGGATGTCATTAGTCTCTTTCTCTATTTTCATCTTACCTAAAACCACTTCCAGTAATAAGCTGCAGCAAAAAGAAGGGACAAGGTGAAAGATCCTATATTTGAAACACTTGAGTTATTTGTATTCCTAAAGTCTTAAACTGGAATAATATATCTATGACATATTCAGCGCACTAATTTTTAACAATTTATTTTTGCCAAGAAATAAATGGTGTATCTAAAGGTAGATAGATAATGAACAGAAAAAAAAAACTATATATTAGCAGAATAAGAAATGGCACATATTTGTTGAATCAATGAAATTTTAATTAATGCCCAGGGGCAAAGGAATTATGATCACATTTGTCCTTAATTATTACATGTAGTTAGGTAATTTTCTTTTTTTGCAAATCTGTTGGTAAACATTCACTTAAATTGCTCCAATTGCCCTAGTCTTTTTATCTGATTCTGGCACTATAACTCATCCTTTCTTGGTTATAAGCTTACGATACACTCTGCTTATCTCTATTTCATTGGTCTTAACTGCATCATAGAAAAATTAAGATTAAGGATTAGTGGATGCTTATTGTATTAGTTGCTAGGGCAGCTGTAACTAAGTACCTCAAACTGAATAGTTCAAACAAGAGAACTGTATTACTTCACCATTTTGGAGGCTAGAATTCCAGAATCAAGATGTCAGCTGGCGTGGTTCCTTTAGAAGATTGTGGGAAAGAGTATGTTCCAAGCTTCTCCACCTAGCTTCTGGTGGTTTGCTGGTTATCTTTAGTGTTACTTGACTTGTAAAAACATCATCCTAATAATCAGCTTTCATCTTCACGTGACGTTCTCCCTGTGTATATCTGCCTTTTCACAGGGTATCCTTTTATAAGCACACCAGTCATAATGAAATAGGGGCCACCCTACTCCATTATGACCTCACCTTAGCTTTTGATAATTACATCTGCATAAACCCTATTTCCAAATAAGGTCAGGTACTGAGGTACTCGTGGTTAGGACTTTAATGTATGAATTTTTGCAGGCTATAATTCAACCCTTGTCCCTTCTTATCTTTGAATGTAAGAATTTATAGAGAAATTAAACAAATATAAATTTAGCTAGAAGAAACTGTCATGCACCAATTTAACACCTTCATTATATATCCCAAAAGTGGAGTAAGGGCCTACATTACTAGGACACAAGAATTGAAATCAAAATAACATAATGACCTAACAGAATTTTATTTGGTTAAAAGCAGATTTTTAAAGTCTAATTTCCTCATTCCCAGCAAAGACAGCAAATCTTCCTTCTGACTTGTGCTCCACTTAGAATTACACTGAAGAGTTATAAACAAGGGAGCTTGGGTGGCTCAGTCCATTAAGCTTCTGAGTCTTGGTTTTGGCTCAGGTCCTGATGTTATGGGTCCTGGGATTGAGCCTGCATAGGGCTCTGTGCTCAGTGGGGAATCTGCTTGAAGATTCTCTCCCTCTGTCTGTCCAACAACTTGCGTGTGCACATGTTCTCTCTCTCTAAAATAAATCTTTAAGAAAGGAGCTATAAAGAAATAAAATTTTCTCTTTGTCATCAAATATCATTTTTCATACTATAAACTCTCTTCCTACATATGCCTACATAAATAATCCAGTTATAAAATAAATGGTTCTTTCCCCTCTTCAGCAATATTCACATATATTTGATCTTATGCTCGAAAGCACAGAGTACTTTAGTGATCACTTTTTTACCATCTGAAGATTTTCAACATTTCTTTTTCCATGTCTCAGCTTACTTTGTATATTTGCTTCCTTTATCTTTATTTGCATTTGAAACTGATTCCTAAGAATTTAGTTTATTAATTACTCAAAGTTTAATATGATTTACCTGTTACTCATTTTGGAATTTTTTAAATTTTATGATTAAGTTTTCTCAAATTAAGTTGTATAAAATTTTTATCTCTGGATATTATGATATTTAAAGCACACTATATTTTTTAGACTTTTTGTATGGATTTTAGAAGTAAGTAGTCAGTGATGAGAACTGATGTAGGAATAGCAGTCATATTAAATAATCTAATTTAGACTTTTTTTAGAAATAATTTTTTTAAATCATGTACACAAAATCATGCCGTAGCTTTATTATTTTTAAATGTCTCCTTTTAGTGTTAAGAAAATTACAGCTAATAACATAGAGTCCCAAAGAGCACTGATTTGCATTTGTTACCCCCTCTAGAGATCAGCTCTTGCCATTATAACTCAATCAAAAATCAAGTTAGGCCTCTTGACATAATTGGAAGTTTCAAAGTGATCTGAAGAGCACAATTTTCTGTTACATATGTCAAAGCTAGATGGGAAAAATACCATGGGAACAGAAAGGTCAAGGGCTAATCCACTCCAAAGTCATTAACGATCATATTTAAATTGCTTCAGAAACTTCAAGGTTTTTTAAACCATCATCAAATTTCCCACCAAAACAAGGTGCCTCTGACATGACAGCTGCTCTGTACAAAAAAGGAAGAGAGTTCCTTTTTCTGTCATGCTGAAATGGATCTTTGGTTTTCAAAGTTTATTTTGTCCTGCACATATTTGTAATATACAAATTTAGTTAAATTTTATTTTTTTATTTATTTATTTTTTTATTTATGATAGTCACACAGAGAGAGAGGCAGAGACATAGGCAGAGGGAGAAGCAGGCTCCATGCACCGGGAGCCCGATGTGGGATTCCATCCCGGGTCTCCAGGATCGTGCCCTGGGCCAAAGGCAGGCGCCAAACCGCTGCACCACCCAGGGATCCCAAATTTAGTTAAATTTTAAAGCCGAAATTTATGCTGTGCCAGAAGGATTTTTTTTTTTAGCCTAAATGAGCTTATTTCAAATTGCATTTTATAAGACTGTATTTGCAAAACTATTTACAGCGATTTTCACAATGCCATCATATTATAAGGTTGAAGGAAAGGAGTTCCCCGTTTATCCTGAATGCATCACCACCATTGAAGATTTGGATCATCAAGTTAGTCACATAGAAAACTAAGGCTACTAATGAGCATGTTTTTAACAAATCGTCCAGATAATCACCTTTTTCACTTCATCTTGGCAGTAGAAACCTATTTTATTTTAAGGCATTAAATCATAATCATTAAAACTTGCTATGAAGATGCTGCAATCAAAACATTGTTGGACAGACACGTACACATACATATCCATAACATCACAAATAAATTGGTAGAATAAAATAAAGTACATAAGCATATTTAAATATGTATATATTTATGCATTTACCACATAATAAAAATCTGCATTTATTTCAAAGGGAAAATAGGTTATAATTAATAGTTTTAGCAGAAGATAAAAATAAAGGGGACAATAAATCTATAAAGCAATCTGCAACTTGGAAATGAAAATGCCAATATGACCGGATGCTGTTTTATCATTATATAGACAGTTGGCTGCAGCATGATTCCTAATAACCAAGATATGGAAACAACCTAAGCGTCCACAGATAAATGGATAAAGGAGATGTGACATATCTATATGTATATAGATATAGAAAGATATAGATATATAATGAAATATTATTTAGTCCTGAGAAGGAAGGAATTTTTGTCATTTTTGACAACCTGGATGGACCTTGAGGGCAATATGCTAAGTGAAATGAGAGAAAAACAAGTACTTTATAAAAATCACTTATATGTGGAATCTAAGAAAGCTGAACTCATATAAACCTAGTGTAGAGTGGGGCAAAATGGTCAGCCAAATTGGGTGGCGTTGGTCAAAAGGTACAAATGCCAGTGTTAAGACAAATGAGTTCCAGGGATCTAGTGTACAGCATTTAGTGACTTTAGTTAATACTATTGTATTGTATTTTGAAAGTCACTGAGAGAGTAAATATTAAACGTTCTCATCACAAAAAAGAAGTGATCTTTAAGTGGCATGATAGTGGTATCGGTTAATACTATGGTGGTCATCATTTTGCAATATGTAGGTGTATGAAATTAATATGTCACACACCTTAAACATACACAGTGACTTATGTCCATTATAACACAATAAAGTTGAAGAAATTGAGTCAACAGACTGTATAAAACAGATCGCCCTCCTTAATACGAGTAGACCTCATCAGATCAGTTGAAGAACAAAAAGACTGACCCTCCGTCAAACAAGAGGGAATTCACCCCATTTGGTGATCCATGAGCTGGGACTTCACTTTTTCCCCCTACCTTTGAACTCAAACTGAAACATCAGCCTCTGGGTTTCAAGCCTCCTGCTATATGAAGTAGAGCTACACCAGGCTTTCCTGGTTCTCCACCTTTAGACTTGACCAGGATTGTACAGTTTGGCTTTCCTGGTTCCGTAACTTGGCAACACCCTTGAGATTACGGGACTTAAAATCACCCACAATCACATGGGTCAGTTCTGTATCATAAATCTTTTTCTATATTTATGTATACTCTATTATTTCTGTTTCTCTAGAGAACCTTGACCAACACAACCATTTTAAAAAATAAAGCAAGAATGATTAACTGAAAATTCAAGGTAGAGTTCACATCTGTTAGGGACAGAGAGGAGGGGACACATAGGGGACTAAGTTCATGACAATGCTCTCTTGCTTCCTCTGAGTGGTGAGCATGAAGTTCATCTTATTATTTGCCTTTAAAATGTACTTTTTTCACATGTTCTTCTTTTGTGTGTGTGATATGCTTCACAATAAAATTTTTAATTTAAAAAGTTACAACATTAAAAAATGATAAAATAATATAAAGTGTTGGTAGGTGGAAGAGACTGATAATCTTAAAAACTACTGGTGTAAATGTATGGAAAGTTTGCTGACATATTTGTTGAAGGACATTGGCAGCTCTAATAAAATGTAAAATAATCATTAACATAGCACTCTAACCCCTAAGACTTTGCTCTTCTGAAATAGATGCAGCAGTAAAAATATATTACAATAATATTCATCACAACATTATTTGGAGTGACAAAAACTGGAAACAATAATGACCATTATTAGAAAAACTGAACAAATAATTCAATATCCATGTATACAGTTATTATATATGTTATATATATATATTTTTTTTAATTGTTCAGCTTTTTGGATACTGACCCCAAAAGCCAGTAGCTACAAGATGTTGTTTAGACTGGAGAAAAAACCAACTAATTGTTGTTTAATGTGTTTAGTGTGATGTCATTTTGTAAGAAGCAGGTTGGGAGAGCAATATGTAATGCGTGTATAGCTATGTTTAAGGCCAGGTTTATGCTACCTAACTTTGATTTTAAGTCAAATCAAATATAAAAAGATCTAAACATCTGGATTGGTTTAACACTTGATATTGCTGTCCTGCAGACATTTTAAGAGTGTAACGTGTGTATTAGGAGAGACAGAAGGATTCACTTTGGCTGTACTGACCTTCAGAAGGAAAGTTCAGGTGCTAAAATAGGGACGAGGTGACTGCAAGTGCTTCCTCAAACTCGGGCCCCCCGAAAATATCCAGAAAGTGTCTGCTTCTCTTCAGCAATGTCTCAGGCTAGAGGGTAAACGGCGGCCTAAGGGGCAGCGGGTTCCGCGATTCCTGCTTTCTTCCTCAGGCCCGGCCCCCCTTCCCTCCCCCACGCACCTGCCCTGACCCCTGCCCCCTGCCCCTGCTCTCCCTTCCCTCCCCCATGCACCTGCCCTGACTCCCCTGCCCCCTTCCCCACTCCCCCCTTCCCTCCCCACGCACCTGCCACGGCCACGTACTCCACCCCCTGGGGACCAGCGGGGAAGGCCACCGTGTCTACTCTTATCGGGGGAGGGTGCGGACCCTGTGAGGGAAGCCCCAGCTGCGCCACAATTAATTTTAAGATGTCATAGACTGAATTTTGTCCCCCTTAAAATTCACATGTTGAAGTCTTAAACCCCAAGGTGAGTGTATCCGGAGACAGGACCTCTAAGGCAGCCGCGACAGTTAAATGAGATCCTAAAGGTATGACCCTAATACAGTGTGACTGTTAGCCTTGTAAGAAGACAGAGCCACACCTAGGATGTGTGTGCAACGCAGGGCCAGACGCAGTGTTAAGAGATGGCCGGGAGAAACCAACCATGCCCACGGTTGGATCTTGGACCCTCTAGCCTCCAGGACTGAGAACATTTCTGTCGTTTAAACCACTTTGTGGTATTTTGCTATGACAGCCCAAGTAGACTCATCTACATATACCGCATGTTATTTATATTGTTGAACAATATACAATTACTATACAATTTATAAAATCATGTTTTTACATATCAATACATAGAGGTTATATATATAATACAGTATCCAATTGTTACACAATATATACAATACATACACATGTGCACGTGCATGTGTTAGGGTTGCCATAACAAAACATGACAGACTGGGTGGCTTACACACAAGAGAAATTTATTTTCTTGTAGTTCTAAAGACTAGAAGGTCCCAGATCAAAGTAACATGCTATATATGTAACCAAAACGTAGAAATGTGTACAGTTAGGCGAAACAGACTCACTGTGTTTGTTAAAATAAAGAATAGATGAGGGAGAAATTCTTATCCTAATCATGCAAATATCTTGTGCATAGAATTTGGAAATTCAAATTTTGAATGAGACTAACATACCATTATTGTCCTTACCGCCTTCCTTCATCCTCCTCCTATTCCTCTACCCACATCTGGAATGAATGGAAAGAATGTTTGCCACAAATGATTGTAGATTTATGGTCCTAGAAAGATTGAAATGTGTACTGGGAGGACAAGTCATTTAACCAGCTGTTCCTGGATCATGTTTTATTACTCAGGATTAGACTATGATGATACAAAACCATTTAACATGTCCCTGGGCCCCTAAGGAAAGTAGAAACTTGCCTAAGTGTTCATGAATCAACTGCACTAATAAGGAATTAAATTGCGTTGGGAAGTCTACTGGGAGGAAAATCTACTCCTCATTGGAGATAGTTATGAAGAAAAATAATCACATGGCAGGACAGGTTTTGAGATGTGGATACATAACAGATTGTTTTCCCTAAAGAAATCCCTCTAGAAAGCAGTAAGTGCACCTTGACCCAGAGAACACAGTTACAGAAGGAGCCCACTAGACAAGATCTGCAGCCCGGGGGAAACTTAAACCTCTAGATCATGCAAGCTTGATAAAGCTGATGTCAGCCCCACAACAGTGTAGACGCTACAGTGGTTTGTGCCCCTCTGAAGGACGGCAGTACATAAACAGATACTCTGTATATCTGTGGTGCAATTTTATAAGGTAAAGGTGGGGGATAGTTAGGAAAAATATTATCTGCAAAGTTTCCTTAGGGAGGTGATTATTTAAAGAAACAAGAAAAAAAAAGTTAAAAAAGACTACTGTAGGTAAACTGCAACATGGATAGATAAGAATACAGACCAGAAGAGAGCTGGACCTATCTGTTCCCTGTCTCCTGATACGGAACTTGGCTAAAGCACCATGTGCTCCAAGCGCTCCAGATTCCCAACCTGGGGATCTCCGAAGCACTCCTCACATTTTCTCTGAATTTATATTCTCTTGGCCTCTCCACCTCCTTAGTTCTTCTACTAAGTCTCTTTTCACCCTTCTACCAACCAAAATTTGGAACAGTCACTTCACAATATTCTAAAAAATAATATTAACGAAAAACTATATGCAGAGGGGCGCCTGGATGGCTCAGTTGGTTGGGTGTCTGACTCTTGATTTTGGCTCAGATCATGATCTCAGGGTCCTGCATCAAGCCCCAGGTTAGGCTCTGCACTCAGCATGGAGTCTGCTTGAGATTCTCTCTCCTTTTGCCTCCTCCTCCTACTTACCCATACGTGTGTGTGCACATGATATCTCTCTCTCAAACACATCAATATTTAGAGAAAATATGCACAAAGCATGTGTGAGTCTGATAGATTTTACTCTGAAACTAAGCATAATAGGCCATAGAGTTCATTGGACAGAAAGTCATGTTATGGTACAAATCAGACATTTATGTTCCTGAAAACCTCTGTTGGCCAAGCAGCTGCCAACCTAGCTCCGCTCTGGCCTTCCCATCGCACAGCATCACACTTGTATTCTCTTTCCTTTTTTCTCCTCTTATCTCTTGTATGCTGAGTCCTACCTCCCACCCTCTCCCTAAATGCGCACAAAGCACACAAAAACACTCAGATTTCTTCTTTGATACCTTAGAACAAATGATCTCCTGGTTACGCCCCTAATTCTTTGAAGATTTTAACTCTTGGCTTAATGTCTAGATGTTCATTCTGTGTGTCAAGTTACCTGAACGAAGGCATGCCAACACACTTGGCAAAATATTATATCTGGGTTTGTCTATAAGGATGTTTCAGGAAGGTATTAGCATCTGAATCTGTAGACTGAGTAGAGGAGATTACCTTCCTCCCCTGCACTGAGGACCTGAATAAACAAAAAGGCAGAGGAGATGCAAAATTGCTCTGTGTTTGAGCCAGGATGTCCATCTTCTCCTACCTCTGGGCATCGGTGCTCCTGGTTCTCAAGCCATTGGGCTCAGACTGACATTGATACCCTTCCCTCCCCTGGTTCTCAGGCATTTGAGTTTGGACTGGAAATACAACATCAGCTTTCTGGAGCTTCCAGCTTGCAGATAGCAAATCCTGGGACTTCTTAGCTTCCATGATCCCATCAGCCAATACCCTATAATAAATCACTTTCTGTCTCTCTCCACATATACCCTGTTGGTCCCATTTCTCTGGAAACACTGACTAATGCACTGTGCCTCCTACCAAAGTGACTCCTGTAATATTTCTAAGTGATTTCAATATCAATAGAGATTATGCTCATTCTCTGGCTGAGATCTTCAACTCATGATACTACTACCATTTACCTGTCCCTCAGCTTCCTTCATACCTTCTCTAGCCTTCTAATCTACTTTATATTCCACCGCAGTCATCGTAATCCTTTCCCTGAAAAAGTCTAACACCCTCATCTCACGTGCTTCCATCTTTATTTGGTTAAAAAAAATCACATATTTTTTTTTTCTTTTTCCATGCCTATAGCTCCACAGCTGATTATGGCTGTGGAAAAGCACACAATCACGAGTAAATAAACTCACTTTCAAGTTTGTGACCATTAACCTGGAGAGGGTCCTTTTCCTGACTGGTAATTCTACTTCTTTTTTTTCTTTAACTTCATTACATCATCCACTCTTGATTATAACTGTTATGCTTTTTTCCCCATTTCCTTTCTCAACTGATGATCTTGCTTCTGTCAGTAAGAAAGATGACCTATTGGGAGCGAACTTCCATATTTTTCACCCCCAAATCTACCCCTTTTTTACCTTTGTATCCTCATGTTCTGTCTTTCTATCATTACCGTAGGGGAACTATCTATGTCCCTACCTGAGGACAAGTTCCCTTCATTTCCACACTAAACCTTATTCCCTTCCATCTACAAGGACATGGCTATAGAATTATCTACCTCCAGCATTGTCAATATTTCCCTTTTGCATTGAATCTACTAGAGCTTCATAAAAATTTCAATATACAGACATGCTATTATTTCTCCCTTCTCAAAAAACAAATATTTCTGTTTATCCCATTTTAACCACTGACCACAGTAGCCTCCAAACTGGTATTCTTTTTTCTATATTCCTTCCTGACCATGTCTCCCACTGCCAAGTCTGTTCTCAACATAGTACCAAATTTGCCTATTAAATATAAATCCATTCATGGCAGTTTCCTCAAAACCTTGCAAAGGCTTCCCAGACTTCACTCAGTATAAGCCTAAACTTTACCAGTGAGAGTACCCTGCCTGTCCCCTGCCTTAATTCCTTGATATCATCTGTTCCCATTCGGCTCCTTGCTCACTCCATTCAAGCCCCATTCACCAGTTACAGGTTTTCCCCCCTTTTCCTTATCGTTTGCCATTCCTTGTGCTTAGAATATATCTTCTCCACCTATAGATATCCATAAAGCTTTCCTCAAACACTTGAAAGTCTGTCCCCTTAAAGATGCTTCCCTGATTACTGTAAAGACATGATCCTCTAACACCTATGAAAAATATATTTTTCTCTGTTTTGTTCTCCAGTGTCTCCAACCGTTAGAACCATGCAATTATGTATTTGTACTCAAGTATGTTGAATAAATTAATGAATGTTGATTGAATGAATCAATTAATGCTATTAATGTTGACCTCTTCTCCTTCCCCAGTTCCCAAGACATATTATACAAATGGTTAGCTGGTAACTATTTAATCACTTCATCCTGTTTTCTCTCAAAAGTAGTTTTTGAATTTACATAATTACTCCTTTTCTTAAAGATATCTGGATAACATTTCCTTATGGTTAACTTATGGTATCAGTTATGTAGGGTAACTCAGCAACATGGCTTTTCCGCTCACCAAGGCTAACTTGGCTCATCACCACTGTGTGCCCTATCTGCCAGCAGCAGAGACCAACATTTAGTGCTCAGTATGAGCCATTCCCCAGCTACCAGGTGGCAGGTTGATTACATTGGGCCACTTCCACCATAGAATGGCAGCATTTTGTCCTTGTTGGAATAGACGCTTACTCTGGATATGAATTTGCTTTCCCTGCCCACAATGTTTTTTGCCAAAACTACCATCCATGGACTTATAAAATGTCTTATCCACTCTCCTGGTATCCTATTCAGAATTATTTCAGGTCTAGAAACTTAATCCATAGGAAAAGAAGTATGGGAATGGGCACATGTTCATGAAATTCACTGCTCTTACCATATTTTTCATTGTCCTGAAGCAGCTGGCTTGACAGAATGGTGAAATGATTCAGTTACAGTGCTTACTGGGTGGAAATACTTTGCAGGACCAGGGCAAGGTTCTCAGAAGACTGTATATGCTCCGAATCAGCATCAAATAAAATGTGCTACTTCTCTGATAGCCAGGACTCACAACTCCATGAAGTAAGGGGAGTATTACCACTTTATGACCCATTAGCAAAATTTTTCTTTCTCTTCCCCTGACTTTATTCCCTATTGGCCTAGAGGTCTTAGTGCCAGAGGGAGAAGGGCTTCTACCAGGAGACACAACAGTGGTTCCACTGAGCTGGAAGTTATTGTTATTACTCCTAATGACCAACAGCAAATTTTATTCCTTTCTCCTGACTTTATTCTTTGCTGGCCTAGAGGTCTCAGTTCCAGAAAGAGAAGTGTTTCCACCAGGAGATGAAAGAAGGTATAAGAAAGAAATACTGTGGGAAAGAAGACTCTGGCTTCCTCATGCCTCTGAATCAATAGGCGAAGAGGGGACTTATTGGGCTGCCAGGGTTGATTGATCCTGACTACCAAGGGGAATTGAACCCCTATTCCACAGTGCACGTAAGGAAGATTATGGCAGGAATACAGATCCTTGAGAGTATATTTTCGTTTTACCATGCCTTATGATGAAGGTCACTGGAAACAACCAATCCAGGAAAGATTATCAATGGTCCAGATCCTTTAAGAATGAAGATTTAGGTCATCTCTTCAAATAAAAAATCAAAACAAGCTGAAGTACTTGCTGAAGGCAAAAGGAATACATATGGATAGTAGCAGAAGTTAGTTATAAATACCAGCTGACGAGTTGTAAAAAGGAGTACTATAATTGTCTTGAGTATTTCCTCCTTAGTTTGTTGTGAATATATTTGTGAATGTATATGTATATACATGGTAAATAAATGTGTTTTCTTTTCTCTCTCATTCCTTTATATACTACAAAATATAAAACATATTGACTTTGTATCAGTATTTAAGTATTGCTAACTTTACATCATAGATTTCAAGTTATCAGATATCAGGAGAACAGCAAACATCATTCAGGGGCTTTACTTCCTCTTCTAGGGTAGGGTTAGTGCATTTTTGGTTATATATATGATAACTGTATCATGCTAGGTTGAATTAAGACCTTGTTATTGTCTTTAATTGGAGATTAAATACTATTTAAGGAGATGTGTATAGGTGTCAGGTTGTTAAGGGGTGAATTTATGAGAGCTAATTTTATGTGTTAACAGGGCTAAAGAATGACCAGCTATCTGGTCAAACATTATTTCTGGGTATGTCTGTGAGAGTGTTTCTGAAAGAAATTAGTACTTTAATTAGTAGGCTAGGTAAAGAAGATTGCCTTCACCAATGTGGGCAAGCATTGTCTAATCCCTTGGCCTGAATAGAACAAAAAGTGGAAGAAGGGTTAATTCTCTTCTTGAGATGGG
The DNA here is from genome assembly GCF_048164855.1 of Canis lupus baileyi. Classification (NCBI taxonomy): domain Eukaryota; kingdom Metazoa; phylum Chordata; class Mammalia; order Carnivora; family Canidae; genus Canis; species Canis lupus. Next base: position 33,212,727 of record NC_132858.1, read on the forward strand.
TTACCTATCTTCTTCCCTCTGCCATCAGAGCTCCCAGTTCCTGGGCCTTTATACTCTGGAACTTATACAAGTCCCCACCTGGTTCTCGGTTCTTCAGATTTAGACTGAACTACATCACTAGCTTTCCTGGGTCTCAGTCTTGCAGACTGTGGGACTTCTTAGCCTTCATAAGCACATGTGTCCACTCCTACAATAATCTCATAGCCCTATTCTATCTATCAAATTCTATTAGTCTATTTCTCTTGAGATCCCTAGTTAATACATATGGTTAGGTAACAAATTACCCCAAAGTTTAGTGGTCTAAAATAATCATTTATTATACCCATTGACTTATGGATCAGGGATTCATTCAAGGTATAACAGGCATGACTCCTCTGTACTGAGAAATGTCCAAAGCCTAAAATGGAAGTCTTAAAGGCTAGGAGCTAAAATTATCTGCCAATTTGTGGCTGCTAGCTGTCCACTGAAAGACTCAGTTCCTCTCTATATAGGTCTCTCCACAAAAGCTAATTTGAGCTTCCTCACACTGTGGTGGCTGGCCTGTCAAGAGTAAGCATACCAAAAAGAGCAAGCCAGGTAGAAACTGTATTTTTATGACCTAACCCCAAAAGTCACATAGTATCATTTCCCCTGACTCTTGGTAAGAGCAATCATAAAATTCCCATCAGGTTTGCAAGAAGGGAACATAAACCCAACTCTTCAAGGAAGGAGTGTCAAAGTTGTAAGATCAGATGAAATGAGAAATATTGTTGCAGTCATTTAAGAAAATGGAGTCGTCCACATTTGCCTTTATAGATACAGTCAAGAATTTTCTGGTTATTTGTCTCTTTATTGATGAATCCAACTAGGTGTTCTTATTTTCTGTAATTCAAGGTAAGAATCAGTGACATATGTAACATTAGACCTGTTGTAACAACATGTATGCTTTTGGAGTAAGTCCCATCTCGTATGATTATCTGTTAACTCACTGGGTTATAACCTATTAATTTCCCTAGGCAAAAATACATTATATACACATTTTGGTATAAATTTTGAAAGACCATAGTTTGAAAACTATATATTTTTACAACTAAATATTTTTACAACTAAATATTGTAAGTAACTTTCAAAGTCATTAAATACTTTTCCACAACACCAAAAAAATAAAACCCAAAACAAACAAAACAAAACAAAAAGTGTGTATGTATGTGTACAGATATGGCAGTTCCTGACACAGAGCCCCTAAATATTACCGTGAAATTTCCCGAGTGTTGGAAACATGTTTTGTTCTAATGGGAAAACTTTTGGCAGGCCCCTAGACAGCTTCAATATGGGGACTAATCACCAGAAAGATCAAACTTCGATTAGAAGCCTTCATCTTCTTTCCCCTTTATTCCCCTTCACTATTTTTTATATTCCCCAAATGAATGACACCATATACTGTTTGTCCTTCTCCGATGGACTTACTTCACTCAGCATAATACCCTCCAGTTCCACCCACGTCGAAGCAAATGGTAGGTATTTGTCATTTCTGATGACTGAGAAATATTCCATTGTATATATGGACCACAACTTCTTTATCCATTCATCTGTCAATGGACACCGAGTTTGGCTATTGTGGACATTGCTGCTATAAACATTGGGGCTCAGGTAAGAAAATGAGTGGGAATTATCAATGAGGGAGACAGAACATGAGAGACTCCTAACTCTGGGAAACGAACAAGGGGTAGTGGAAGGGGAGGTGGGTGGGGGGATGGGGTAACTGGGTGACGGGCACTGAGGGGGGCAGCTGACGGAATGAGCACTGGGTGTTATGCTATATGTTGGCAAATCGAACTCCAATAAAAAAAAATACACACACACAAAAAAAAAAGAAGAAGCCTGCATCTTTCAGCCCCATCCTCCCAGCTTCTGGGAAAGGAAGGGGTCTGGAGATTGAGTTAATAATCATTCATGCCTACGTGATGAAACATCACTAAAACCCCTAACAGGGCTTGGCAAGCTTCTGGGTTGGTGAACACACAGGGGTGCCAATAGGATGGCATGCTATGCATCCACTCCATTTGGTTGTTTCTGAGTTGTATCCACTATAATAAAACGCCTTCCTGAATTCCAAGAGCCATTCTAACAAAGTATTTAATTTATCAGGAAGTCATGGAAATAGCAATTTATAGCTAGTTGATCAGAAGTGCAGAAGGCCTAAGATGTGTGAAGGGGAGGCAGTCCTGTGGAACAGAGCCTTCAACCTGTGAGCTCTGCAATGAATCCAGGCAGTTTGTGTCAGAATTGAATTGAATTGTTGGATACCCACTTGTGGTCAGGACAATTGGATTTTGGTATTAGAAAGTCCTACAGAGTAGGGAAGCACGATCACAGAAAATTCTATTTGTGGGACATTTTAGGACTCACTTTCCAACATCCTCTTTCTGCAATATCAATAACAGATAGACATCCAGCCCTACTTCTTTTTTAATATATATATTTTATTTATTTATTCACGAAAGACACAGAGAGAGAGAGAGAGGCAGAGGGAGAAGCAGGCTCCATGCAGGGATCCCGACGTGGGACTTGATCCCGGGTCTCCAGGATCACACCCTGGGGTGAAGGCGGCGCTAAACTGCTGAGCCACCAGGGCTGCCCCCAGTCCTACTTCTGAAGCTTTATGTGGAGATGCCCATTATTACTAAGTTGTTTTTTTCTTTCAGAATGAACACATATCTACCAAAATTGGAAGGTAGCCAAATGATAGTTATTACCTCCTCTTTAAACAATTTATTTTACTAAGATTAACATTTCCAGTTCTCCAATTTATACCTCCTTTATTATGGTTGCCTTCCTCTACTTAGCCCTCTGGACCAGTGCCAGTTGACTACAGATTTAACCTATAGTTTATCACAGTGGTCCAGACCTGTTCTGACCAGAGAATGCCATTTGATAGAACCTCAGTAAATGGGTTAAATGAATATTTTCTGATTTAATCCCTAACAGCAACTTTGTGAGGTATGCATGACTGTCTGCATTTCACAGATGAGCAAGAGGGCATGCTTAATCTTGCTATCCTTTATTTAGTAAGTGGGAGACAAATTAGACCCCAAGAACTCTCTTAGCTTTCTATAAGACCAAGATACCTCTCTCTGGGGCTAATTCTGCACCTGTTCTCCTCTCATGACTCAGGAGCTACTCATTCCTGATCTGTAAGGCGTCAGGATTCTGCTGCCCTCTTGAGCCTACAGTACTTCCTTGCTATGTCCAATGACACATAACCATGGCTATTGCAAAACTGTTAGGATGAACATTTGAACAACCTTAAAATAGGAACAATGTGATATGAGATGACTCCTGCGTTTAGGAACAGAATGTAATAGAATATAAACCTTAGGATGGATTTGGACCATGCTGTTTTTTCAAAACATCAGGCTTGGAATCCAAGAATCAAATTATCATATGCAGGGAAAAAGAAAAAGAAACTATCTATTTAGAATACCCCTTTAAAAAAATTACTCAAACTGAAATTTGCCAAATTGGGCTCATCCACCAAAACAAAAGCCAGTTGAAAAGTCACAAACATTTAATTCATGCTATGGAATGGGTACAGAAAAAGAAATCAGCTTCTTTCCCTCTATGATTATAATACTTAATGATCCAATAAAGTAAGTAAAAATATAATTGCAATACAAGGCCAAATAAGATAAGTACTGTAGGAGAGACCCAAGTAAAGTGTTATGGGGAGTTGAAAGGAAGGTCATTGCCAAGCAGATCACAGTACAGAAACTAGAACAACAAAATTAAATAGAATTTTGTTAACCAAAGAGCAGAACTTTCCTTCTGGCTCTGTGAGGAATTGCTCGTTGTTAGGGCTCGTTGTTAGCCTTTGAGAGCAGCGGAACACTGAACAGAAGCAAGGCCAGTATTAAGTGAATGTGATGGCTGAAACCATTTTCTGTTCCTCGGCCTGTAATTTAGAGTTATTATTGGGCCTTTGAGGCTAATCCCAGCAGAACAAATCTAGGGGTTTGGGGCGGGGGACAAGGACAGCGAGGATGAAGCAGCAGCAACTTCTGATAAACAAAGTCTGAAATTTAGTATTTAGCTAATCTCTTAGGAACCAAATTCCAACTATCAGAGGTATTTTACAACTGCAGTGCATTAACTTTATTTATATGGATAGCAGGACTGGTGTGTCTTGAACTATAAAAATTGAAAATAACCTCCTAATAGTCATAAGAAGGTGAAAGGATGTCTTTTTTTTTTCTTTTTCTGTGAGATAATGGAAATGCACCTAAAGCCTGGAAACCCTTGGAGTGTTAAATAAGAATTAGATGACACCGGTAAACCTGGAGTGTCATTGTATTTGTAAGTAGAGCTTAAATTTGTGGGCATATATTGTTTTCTAAATCACTCGTATTTTGTTTGAGCAACTAATCTGACTTTTAAAAGAATATTCCGTTCTCTAGCTCTTGTTATTTAAGTATTATTTTGAATGAAGAGATGGATATTTAACAAATTGTTATGGAACATAGGAGCTTGTGGTTTTAAAGTTTTAATAAAGGTAGTCTCCATTCATCTTCCAAGTTAAGAAATAAAGTGGTCCCTTTAACCCATTAATCATTTTAAGATTGATCCTTACTTTGTTTATGTAAGAAAAGATGAAAGCCTGGTACCCCAGGCATGCGACATTGTCGACAGACTTTTCAGCACCTCTACTAATTTATGGCCATTCCGTGGGAACTGAAAACTACTCAGGTGGCTGATGGTAGACATCCCAGTGATTTACTCACAACATCTGCCATCCAACTACATAGGCTCCATTCAGAGGTCAGCTTCTTATAAAACGATGTTCCTTCTGATTTCCACCTCTTGTGTGGGTTGGTCTTGATTGACACTGACCCTCAGATTGGTACTGAAAGAGTCTGTCTCCCAAGAGAATGATCATGGAAAACTTCACTTTTCTGAATCATATCATATTTAGCCAGGTAATTAATAGAAAAAGGGGGAGATGAAGAAAGAGTGATAAAAAGAAACAAAATCCTACAAAAAGAGTTTCAGGAATCTTAACCCTTACTGTTTCATATCTACTCATAAAATCCTATTGTGTACCTTTATTTTTTTTAAGAGAGAAATTTTCCGGAATAAGTATCTGTGAGCTTAACCTTGAAGATCTGACATTTATTTGTGAGAGAGATGATTACAAGGAACTGAATATAATTAATTTATTTTTATTACCTGTAGGAAAAGAAAGAAAGTATATCGCAGCACGTATTTGTGGACTAAACTCAGAGAGCTAATTATGGTTTAATAAAAGAAGCAAATAATCTCAAATTTCTTACCTATCATGAGGATTAATGTCAATAAAGCCACAGATTATAAATAAGCATTGTAACCATTCATCTGTAATAAAAGCTGTTAGTTCCCACTACATTTATAATCCATTCTGAGCTTATTTAATGAAAAAGGAACACAGTTAAAAAGGTCAGCCTCTAACTTTACGTTAAAGTCAACTGTCTCTAAAAATTGTGTCTGCCTAAAATAAAATAAAATAAAATAAAATAAAATAAAATAAAATAAATTTTTAAAAATTAAAAGAATAAAAACTGTGCCTGCCTGGAAACATGCATGTTGCAGGTACCCAGGAGTTTTTCCAAAGACATAGTATACTAGAACCAGAAGCAAGTTTAGAGCTGTTAAGGAGAAACAACGCTTTGATTGTTTGTAAGGTTACATCAAGTCATTTGGCACAGAATAAAGCTTCTTAAACAAGTAAAACACAGAGAGCTCATCTATAAATCTTTCCATCATATTATTGTGTTCTTGACGCCAAGATATGGGTGGGCTGGGCAAACAGCCTCTCAGCTCCATCACATACCAACCTTGTAGCAGGCCATAGAGCAGTTTTCTTCTTTTTCCCAACGAAAACCAGTACAAAAAGACAGGTGAGGACCCCCATTTCCAGAACCTGGGTGGGATCCTGGCTGTACCACCCGTTGAGTGAGGTAGGGCACATCATGTCACCGCTTTGTCCTCCGCTCCCTTATTTGTATAAGGGAAATCATTTATTCACTAAATAGTTTCAATGCAATCCATGACTAATGACGAAAATGATTAAATATTTGTGAAGTGTTCGGACAGCCGCTGGCACACAATCAGTGCTGCATAAACATTAGCGATTATTATCATAACTGTCCGGGCCTAGAGGGAAACATGCGTATCACACCCATCATGGCATCATGTACACACATGCATGTGATTTTGTCTGCTGCAAACGTTTCCTCCACTTCTCTTTCTGGGCTCTTCACTTGGAGCCTTTCTCTACTCTCTTGCCCTCTGCCCTCAACAGGCCCCCTGGCACTAGCCTTCTGGGTCCAGAATCACATCCCCCCACTAATCACCTCTACACATCGCTCTATTTCTCACGCAAAACAACTTCTCTTTGTGTCAGCTTCTCCAAGCTTGAATCCTCTCAACTTCGCCTCATATGGTCCCACACACATGAAAGCATATTTACTGTAAATACCATGTGTGTTTCTTCTTAGCAGACAAAAGATCTTCTGGGAACCAGTATCCAGCATTCTAAGAGAGGGGGTAGGGAATTCTATATGTTTTTGGTGATACAGGTGACAATACCGTTAATGTGATGTGTGCTTTATTTTCATAGATATCCTTCTCCATCCAGGACTTGGCACCATTAGAAGAAAAAAATGAGTATACAGCAGTTGTGTAGTGTAGTGATTTAGTGTAGAACATGGAAATGGTCTTATTTACCCGTTCCGGCTCCCTAGTGCATAAAAATTATGATTAAAACCTATCACTAGGTAAAAATATATGAACAGGTGTTCTTTAACCAGAACTTTATAAATACTAAGATTACACGTGTACACACACTAGTAATAATTTTGTTCGTAGGACAGTATTTGGTAGTACTCTCATGCAGAGAGAGAGGTAAAGCAAAATAGAAAAAAGTATATAGTCATTCTGTCGGAAACTTCCCCATTCAGGAACATTCAGAACACTTAGCTAGATGGATGTAAAGAAAATAATTGTCTTCACTGCGGAGTGTCTGTCTACATGGTTCCCTTCACTTTGTAAATGTAATAGCCACTTATTTTCTACTGGGGCATTTAAAGCAAACCGTAAATCTCCGCTCTTCCCTGCCACACGCACCCTCCCACCCAGGACACACACAGTCACAGTTCAGACTTCATTTGTGTGTTCCCTCACCTGGACTTTTACTGATTTAGTGATCTCTGCATTTGCTTGGGTAGATCTGGGGTTTTCTGCTTCCAATACACTTTGAAAGATGCCTCTGCCAGGCGGCAATTTCTCCGCCGGTACATTCCGTTGTGGAGCTGTATAAAGCTATCTTGCATTTCCTCTTTCTGAAGATTTGTTCTATTTGTGTATTTGCTTAAATATGAGCCAGAGGTAGGAAGACTCTCGTTAAATCTATGGTTATTTATATCGTATCTAGACACCCGGTTCCTTCAGCTGCAGAGGGTCAGCTGCCTGTAGCTGGGAGTCTCGGCGTGGCAGGCCTAAGAAGCATCCCAGGTGTCTGGGACCACAGCCTTCCTCAGAAGGATTATGTTGGGGTGCGCTGGGGTTCGGCTCGCACAAACCCATGCGGGGCCCCTAGGACGTGCAGGCCAGAGACTCCGCCTGCACCCCCAGCAAAGGGCCTCACGCCCGGCCCCGCCCTGGCTACTGTTCTTCCCTGAGGGCTGAAGGCAGGTTAAGTAAAAGAAGGAGAAATCTGAAACTTTTTTCCCCCACTTAGCTCTCCCAGCCTCACGGCACAAGACAGTGGAATTAATGTCCCGCGTCCTCAGGAGCCGGCGCTGATGGGTCCCTGCAGCCCCCGCGGTCGATGGGGACAGCCTCTCGGCGCCAGGCGCTGCGGACCCTCGGGTGTTAGAGACCTCGTGGGCACAGGGGGGCGGGGGCGGGAAAGAAAGGAAGTAGGGAACACACTCCGGAGGACCCACAGGAGATGCTCTGTGAGATCAAATAATACTGCTACTTATAAAAAGAGACACATTCTGTTAACTTTTAAAGGGGTTTTGTAGTAAATTCCGCTTACTACTTTCCCGTCTTTGCCAGATTTTGCTCTAAAAGCTAAATCTGAGGGTCACCAAATAAGGAAAAAGAATGTAAATTAGAAAACTTTTGATGGCAATTCAAAATGTTTCAGCCTAACAGCCTTTCTTCTTCCTAAATTAGCTTCTTCTCTTAAACTTACTATTTTCTAGCTACTTCTTAAAAAGGGGAAAAGAAAGCAATGAAAAAGACAGGAAAAAAACCTTCCATTTTTTTCTTTCCAGAACAGAATTACTATTTTCAGGAGCATTTTCCTCTGAGAGTCATAAATCATTCTTGTCAGCTTTGGGGGGGGGGGGGGCTCTCATGACATTCTTTATGCCTTAGCAATAATATCGCAAATATTTATTGTCACAACCAAATATGCCACTTATTTAGTATCCTTATATCTTTCAGTTTCATCCATCGAAATCTTGATTTACTTAATGACCCAATTTGAATATAATTTAAATGTACTTGGTAAAAATTAGAAGTTAGGAGTAGTAAGAGTAATTATATAGTTTTTAAAAGCACTAGATATAAAATTTAAGGACTGAAAGTATTGGTTTCCTGTAAATGATAATGTGAACTTTAAGATTAAAAAGATGTTAAAAGTTTCTATAACATGTTAAAAACATTTATAAAATTGATAAGCTTTTAGCAATAAATGAAAACTCTTTAAATACAAGCATGTAGTCTTCATTAAAACTATTTCTTCTGTATCTCAGCTAAGCAGCTGGCTATTGATTTCAGCTCAGGTCATGATCTCAGGGGTCATGATATAGAGCCCCCCAGCAAGCCTCAAGGGAGCACTCTGTCCTCAGCAGAGAGTCTGCTTGAGATCCCCTCTCCTCCTCTGCCCCTCCCACCCTGCTCGCCACCCCCCTCTCTCTCTGTCTAAAATAAATAAATAAATAAGTCTTTAAAAAGTAAACCATTTTTTCTACTAATATTAAAATGAACCACATAAAATAATTTTAAGAGTCTGACTAACCTATCAGTTTGATTTCTAAAATGACATAGTTCATAATATATTTTAATACTAATCACCCAACAAGGACATTGCACCATGTACACTCTCTGGGAAGTATGCTAATGAACAGCCTTCTACATTCAGCCCTTTGTTAAAAATAAGGTAAAGTCCTCAAAAATATTTGGTTTCCCATTTTCAAGGTAACCTCAAACACCACTTTGTGGAACAGGTATTCTCCTTTGGGTACAAGAGTCGCTAATTCCTTTAATGAGGGAGATGAATGGGAGAGTCTCATTCTATTTCACTCACAGTATGAGAAGCAGAAAATTGGGAATTCCACAACTTCAATTTGTAATATCCATAAACCAGGTTCAATACAAATAATTACTGATAAGCTTATGTGTACTGAGGATAGCATTACATAATATAGACGTATAAATATGAATATAGAACCAAGATGGCGGCTCCCGTGGATCTGGAGTTGAAGAAGGCCTTCACAGAACTTCAAGCCAAAGTTATTGACACTCAACAGAAGGTGAAGCTTGCAGACATACAGATTGAACAGCTAAACAGAACGAAAAAGCACGCACATCTTACAGATACAGAGATTATGACTTTGGTAGATGAGACTAACATGTATGAAGGTGTAGGAAGAATGTTTATTCTTCAGTCCAAGGAGGTAATTCACAGTCAGCTGTTAGAGAAACAGAAAATAGCAGAAGAAAAAATTAAAGAACTAGAACAGAAAAAATCCTACCTGGAGCGGAGTGTAAAGGAAGCTGAGGACAACATCCGGGAGATGCTGATGGCACGAAGGGCACAGTAGGAAATCTCCAGCCGAAGCTTCCTGCCCCCTCCCATTCCTGGCAAGGGCAGGTGGGAGGCCCACATGGAGAAACTTCTCTTCTGCCCGGGTGGACTTTTTATTTGGATGATCTCATAACCCTGTGTTTTCTACTTCACCATGATACTCTTTCAGACCCCAGTTCTGTATTTTTTATCCTGGCTCTGTCTGCCACCCCTGTCCAGAACACTTTTCTCCCTGGGGGTGAGTCACAAACTCCCAGGAGAGGGAGATGGGAGCCATACAGATAGGGGAGCTCTGCCCAAGCCTATGAACTAGTTATGCTCCTTAGACCAATAAAAGGCATGTGTTCCCCCCCAAAAAAAAAAAAAAAATAAATAAATAAATAAATAAATATGAATATAGTAAGCATCTTGCTCACAAAAAAGAATCAGACAGGTACTAAAACAACTAGCATACTAGGATTAAGTGGACAAAGGCCACAGTGGAACTTACCAAAGGCAGGGCAGGAGCTCCGACTGTAAGTACACTTACACTGATTTTATATTTGACTCCTCATATTGGAGGACTGTAAATCATGCCACAATAAACATTGGAGTGCATGTATACCTTGGAATTAGTGTTTCTGAATTTCAAGGGTAAATACCCAGTAGTGACATTCCTGGATCATACGGCGGTTCTATTTTTAATTTTTTGAGGAAACTCCATACAGTTTTCCGGGGTGGCTGCTCCAGTTCGCATCCCCACCAACAGTGCAGAGGGTTCCCCTTTCTCCACATCCTTACCAGCACTTGTTTCTTGTGTTTTTGATTTTAGCTATTTTGTCAGGTGTGAGGTGATAGGTCATTGTAATTTGGATTTGCAGTTCCCTGCAAATGAGAGACGTTGAACATATTTTCGTGTGCCTGTTGGCCACCTAGATGTTCTCTTTGGAGAAATGTCCGATTAGGTCTTCTGCTCATTTTTGAATTGGATTATTCGTTTTTCTGAGTGTTGAGTTGTATTAATTCGTTATATGTTTTGGATACTCACCTATTATCAGATATACAATTTGCAAATATCTTCTCCCATTCCACACGTTGCCTTTTAGTTTTGCTGATTGTTTCCTTTTCCATGCAGAAGCTTTGCATTTTGAGGTAGTACTGATAGTTTATTTTTGCTTTTATTTCCCTTGCTTCAGGAGACCTATCTAGAAAAATGTTGCTATGGCCCAACTCAGAGAGATTACTACCTGTGCTCTCTGTGAGGATTTTTATGGTTTCAGGTCTAACATTTAGGTCTTTAATCCATTTTGAGTTTATTTTTATGTATAAAAAATACACAAAATTTTATTTTTTATGGGCAGCCATAAAAAAGAATGAAATCTTGGTTTAAGAAAGTAGTCTAGTTTCATTCTTTTGCATGTGACTGCTCAATTTTCCAAATACTATTTAAGAAACTGTTTTTCCCATTTTATATTCATTCCTCTTTTGTCAAAGAATAATTGACTATATAATTGTGGGTTTATTTCTGAGTTTCCTATTCTATTCCATTGATCCTTGTGTCTGTTTTTATGCCAGTACCATACTATTTTAATTTCTACTGCTTTGTAATATAACTTGAACTCTTGAAATTCGAGTTCTGTTTTTTTTTTTTTTTTTTTTTTTTTATTTATGATAGTCACAGAGAGAGAGAGAGACAGAGACAGAGACAGAGACACAGGCAGAGGGAGAAGCAGGCTCCATGCACCGGGAGCCTGATGTGGGATTCGATCCCGGGTCTCCAGGATCGTGCCCTGGGCCAAAGGCAGGCGCCAAACCGCTGCGCCACCCAGGGATCCCTTGTTTTTCTTTTTAAAGATTGCTTTGGCTATTTGAGTTTGTGTGTGTGTGTGTGTGTGTGTGTGTGTGTGTGTGTGTGTGGCTCCATACAAATTTTAGGATTATTCTAGTTCTTTGAAAAATGCTGTTGTTATTTTGATGGGAATTGCATTAAATTTGTAGCTTTCTTTTGGTAGTGTAGACATTTAAAGAATATTTGTTCTTTCAACCCATAAATATGGTATACCTTTTCATTTCTTTGCATCATCTTAAATTTCTTTCAACAGTATTTTGCAGTTTTCAGAGTACAGGTCTTTTACCTTTTTGGTTACATTTATTCCTAGATATTTTATTGGTTTTGGTGCAATTGTAAATGGGATTGTTTTCTTAATTTCCCTTTCTGCTGCTTCATTATTAGTATATAGGAATTCAACAGATTTCTGTACATTGATTTTTTATTGTACAACTTTACTGAATTTGTTGATAAGTTCTGGTAGTTTTTTGGTAGAGTCTTTAGAATTTTCGATATATAGTGTGTTATCTGCAAATAGTGAGTTTTACTTCTTTACCAATTTGGATGCCTCTCATTTCTTATATTGTCTAACTCCTGTGGTTAGGACTTCCAGTACTGTGTGAATACAAGTGATAAGAGTGGACATCTATGTCTTGTTCCTGATCTTAAAGTAAAGCTCTCAGTTTTCCCCATTGAATATGATGTTGGCTGTGGGTTTTTCATGTAAGGCCTTTTTCATGTTGAGGTATTTTCCCTCCAGACCTATGTTGCAGAGGGTTGTTTTGTTTTGTTTTTTTCCAGAGGGGTTTTTTTATCTTCTTTTTTTTATAAATTTATTTTTTATTGGTGTTAAATTTGCCAACATATAGAATAATACCCAGTGCTCATCCCGTCAAGTGCCCACCTCAGTGCTCGTCACCCAGTCACCCCCACCCCCCGCCCACCTCCCCTTCCACCATCTCTAGTTCGTTTCCCAGAGTTAGGAGTCTTTCATGTTCTGTCTCCCTTTCTGATACTTCCCACTCTGAGGGTTTTTATCATGAATGGATGTTGTACTTTGTCAGGTGCTTTTTTCTACATCTTTTAAAATGATCATATAGTTTTTATCCTGTCTCTTACCGATATTATGTATTACAGTGATTTTTTTATGAATCTTAAACCACCCATCGTCCTGGGAATAAATCTCACTTGGTCATGTGTATGATTTTTTAAAAATATATTGTTAAAAAATAATAATAATAATAATATATTGTTGCATACACTTTGCTAATATTTTGTTGAGGATTTTTGCATCTATATTCATAAGAGATACTGGCCTGTATATTTCTTTTTTTTTTGTGGTGTCCTTATCTGGTTTAGGTACCAGGGTGATACTAGCCTCATGGAATGAATTCAAAAGTTTTCCATCCTCTTGTATTTTTTGGAATAGTTTGAGAAAAGAATGCATATTAACTCTTCTTCAAATATTCAGTAGAATTCACCTGTGAAGCTCTCTGGTCCCAAACTTTTGTTTTTCAGGAGTTTTTTGATTACTGATTGAATTTCATTGCTGGTGATAGGTTTGTTCAAATTTTCTATGTCTTCCTGCTTCATTTTTGATGGGTTATACATTTCTAGGGATTTTTCTATTTCTTCTCGATTGTCCAATTTGTTGACATATAGGTCTTTATCATACTCTGTTATAATTGTTTGTATTTCTGTGGTATTGGCTTTTTTTCCCCTCTTTCATTAATGATTTTGTTGCAACCCAAGTGTCTATTGATAGTGAATAAAGATATGTGTGTGTGTGTGTGTATATATATATATATATATATATATATATATATATATATCATGATGGAATATTTTTTAGCCATAAAAAAGAATGAAATCTTGCTATTTGCAACAACATGGATGGAGATAGAGAGTATAATGCTAAGTGAAATAAGTCAGCTGGAGAAAGACAAATATATGATCTCACTCATATGTGGACTTAAAGGAAGAAAAAACAAGCAAAGGGGGAAAAAAGAAAGGCAAACCAAAAAGCTGATCTTAACTATAGAGAACAAACTGATGATTACCAAAGGGGAGGTGTGTGAAGGATGGAGGAAAATAGAGAGTGGAGATTAAAGAGTACACTTACGATAAAGAAAAAAAAACCACAATCTTTACATGCAAAGTTCCCAGTTAAAAACCCTTTATGTCTCCCTCTCTCCAAAAAAAATTGACTCTTCAGTAAACATTATATTCTTTATTTTCTGAACAATGTGTTATTGACAAATTAAAAATACAATGCTGATTGTTTCACATATTCAACCCTAGATGGAAATGGCTCTACATATAGTAATTATCTTAAAAGCCAAGACTTTTTTAAGTGTCCAACTGTTTTAAAACACATACACATTGTACTAACAGTGATTTTTTCAGCATGGAATGCACGTAGATACTCTGGATTTTAAAAATTCCCCTTCCTTTCAGAATGCATTTATGTATGTGGGACACAGTTTGTAGAAACTTATGGATCTGAAGGAATAAACAGTACATGCACAAAAAAGGAGTCTTGCATGGTATGGCATCAGATCCCTAATCATTTGTTTTCAGTTTACTCAAAGAAAGAAGATAACTTGGCAGGTCTTGATGAGCAAACAGATGATATCAGTTAAATTTCCTTCATAGTACATGCAAAAATATGAATATCACCACAGATTTCCATTAAGCATAAGATTCTTTTTAGCAAGATTTGGATATATAATATTAATCTCAATTTGGGAATTTATTATAAGATAGAGAATTATTATTATCTATTTAATCAACAGGAGAGCCTTGGTGTGTTTGTGTATGTATGGGCTTGTATTGCACTCAAAGTTTTTTCCCCCTATATCTTAATTAGAAAGTGCAAACATTCTTTTTAGTAACATGTGTAATCTGGAAAGTCATATATCCTGGATTGTGAAAATATTGCTATAAAGTTCTTGCCCTGCAGATGACATGATACTGTATATAGAAAACCCAAAAGGCTCCACCCCAAGATTGTTAGAACTCATACAGCAACTTGGTAGAGTGGCAGGATACAAAATCAATGCCCAGAAATCAGTGGCATTTCTATAAATAACAATGAGATTGAATAAAGAAATAAAGGAATCAATCCCATTTACAATTGCACCCAAAAGCATAAAGTACCTGGGAATAAACCTATCCAAAGAGGTAAAGGATCTATACCCTAAAAACTACAGAACACTTCTGAAAGAAATTGAGTAAGACACGAGGAGATGGAAAAACATTCCATGCTCATGGATTGGAAGAATAAATATTCTGAAAATGTCAATGCTGCCCAGGGCAATGTACATGTTCAGTGCAATCCCTATCAATATACCACAGACTTTCTTCACAGAGTTGGAACAAATAATCTTAAGATTTGTGTGGAATCAGAAAAGATCGCAAATAGCCAGGGGAATATTGAGAAAAAACATCAATGCTGGGAGCATCACAATGCCGCATTTCAAGCTGTACTACAAAGCTGTGATCATCAAGACAGTGTGGTACTGGCACAGAAACAGACACAGAGGGCGGCCCAGGTGGTGCAGCTGTTTAGCACCGCCTGCAGCCCAGGGCGTGATCCTGGAGACGCTGGATCGAGTCCCACATCAGGCTCTCTGTATGGTGCTTGCTTCTCCCTCTGCCTGTGTCTCTGCCTCTCTCTGTCTCTATGAATAAATAAATAAAATCTTAAAAAAAAAAAAAAACAGACACAGAGATCAATGGAACAGAATAGAGAACCCAGAAATGGGCCCTCAGCTCCATGGTCAACTAATATTTGACAAAGCAGGAAAGACTATCCACTGGAAAAAGGACAGTCTCTTCAATAAATAGTGCTGGGAAGATTGGACAGCCACATGCAGAAGAATGAAATTAGACCATTCTCTTACACCAGACACAAAGATAAACTCAAACTGGGTGAAAGATCTAAATGTGAGACAAGAATCGATCAAAATCCTAGAGGAGAACACAGACAACACCCTGTTTGAACTTGGCCACAGCAACTTCTTGCAAGATACATCTATGAAGGCAAGGGAAACAAAAGCAAATATGAACTATTGAGACTTAATCAAGATAAAAAGCTTCTGCACAGCAGAAGAAACAGTCAACAAAACTATGACAACCTACAGAATGGGAGAAGATATTTGCAAATGACACATCAGATAAAGGGCTAGTATCCAAGATCTATAAAGAACTTACTAAACTCAACATCCAAGAAACAAACAATTCAGGCATGAAATAGGCAGAAGACATGAACAGACATTCACCAAAGAAGACATAGAGGTGGCCAACAAGCACATGTGAAAATGCTCCGCATCATTTGCCATCAGGGAAACACAAATCAAAACCTCAATGAGATCCCACCTCACACCAGTGAGAATGGGGAAAATTAACAAGACAGGAAACAACAAATGTTGGAGAGGATGCGGAGAAAGGGGAACCCTCTGCACTGTTGGTGGGAATGTGAACTGGTGCAGCCACTCTGGAAAACTGCGTGGAGGTTCCTCAAAGAGTTAAAAATAGAGATACCTATGACCCAGCAATTGCCCTGCTGGGGATTTACCCCAAGGATACAGATGCGGTGAAACGGCAGGACATCTGCCCCCCCCTCCTCCCGCCAATGTTCACAGTAGCAATGTCCACAATAGCCAAAGTGTAAAAGGAACCTCGGTGTTCATCGACAGATGAATGGAGAGAGAAGATGTGGTCTATGTATACAATGGGATATTCCTCAGCCATCAGAAAGGACGAATCCCACCATTTGCTTCAACGTGGGTGGAACTGGAGGGTATTATGCTGAGTGAAGTAAGTCAATCGGAGAAGGATAATCGTCATGTGGTTTCACTCATACGGGGAATATAAGAAATAGTGAAAGGGATTATAGGGGAAAGGAGGGGAACTGAGTGGGAAAAATTAAAGAGGGGACAAACCATGAGCGACTCCTAACTCTGGGAAATGAACAAGGGGTAGTGGAAGGGGAGGTAGGTGGGGGGTACGGGGTGACTGGGCGACAGGCACTGAGGGAGGCACTTGATGGGATGAGCACTGGGTGTTATGCTATATGTTGGCAAATCGAACTTCAGTAAAAACAAATGAAAAAAAAAATAAAGTTCTTGCCCTATTAATTTTTAAAGTATGTGAAAATAAAAGAATTATACCTGTAAATTATAATATTCAAAACTTTGATGAATAACAATTAAGATATAATATATATATATATTAGTATTGCTATTATGCATAGCAATACTACTCTAAAATTGATATAACAGTACATTAAAAAAGTAACCAAAGGGGAATTGAAGTTTTTTAAATCTCTGCTTTTCAATGCAAACACATATTTTAGCTAATTGTATTTCAAGTGGATAATGAATAATAAACCAACATGTGATAACCAAGAATTGGCCTCCCTCACCTCTCAGAAAAGAAGCTGCAATAAAGGCCAGTAAATATGTAAACTTAGGGTAGAGAGGTGTTTAATTAAATGGCTTCTGGCGGCTGGAGGCGGGGAGATGGAAAAGGGAAAGGGGAAGAGCTTGAAGAGAAAGAAAACCAGGAGACGTGTTAATAGGAATATTTGCAAAAGCCGTGTTCTCAGTAAGAATATCAGGAAGAGAGAAGAAATTGAGATTGCAGAAAAAGTATCATTTAAAAATATTTGGATTTGCTAAGAAGGGTAGAGAAGTATTTCAATGTAGCTCTGGCTCTGAATCCTGTGATGCCAGCTTCCTAGTTGTTCTTTGCTTTTGTCCGTGATGATCTTGTTCCTAAGCTCCTAAAACATCAATCATTTCTCTTCCCTTCTATAGGATATCATATATTCTTTCAGTCATAATTCAATGCATATTAAATATTGAGAACTTACTGTAGGCAAAACATTGAGCATACAGCTGTGAACAAGACAGACATAGTCTCCGCCCTGTCGTTTTGGTCTTACAATTTGAGATTGAAGGGGTGAACATATCCCTAAAATAAATAGCATCAAATAAAAGGAGGTTTAGAAGTTTTGATAGTGCTTAACAGAGCAGCTTGACTTAGTCTGATGCTTCAAAGTAAGACTTTCTTAAACCATTAATAATTCATCTGATTTCTGAATGAGAAGTACATGTGGATTTGCTCATGATAGGGATGCAGAGGGAAGGTTGTATCCAGAGACGTGGAAGGGGAGAAAATTAGTATGTCCTCAAAAAATTAAAGAAAACTCAGAGTGGCTGAAGCAAAGAGAGGAAACAAAATATCATGAAATATGTAGAGAGAGATGGAGGCAGGAAATGGAAGATGTTGTGAGCTTTGCTAAGAATCCAACTGAAAGACATCAGCAAGCAACCATCCCAGTGGTTTCAGCCAGGGAAAAATATGATCAAATACACATATTGTACGAATAATTTTAGAAGCAATGTGAGAACCTGGTATAGGATTAATATGCTTCTGTGTTTTAATTGCTAGCTCTTCATTCTGTTGAGAAGGGAGGGATTCTCTTCCTAGGATTATGGAGACACCCAGTGCGGGGTGGAAGAGACTGACAACAGTTCGTAGTGCCATGTACTCCTAGTATGGAGAAGAGAGTATCACCTATCACACAGGGCCACGGGGGGGGGGGGGGGGGGGGCTGCACCAGGTCCTGTGGGAGGCAGACTTCGCATTATCAGGAGAGTGAGGTACTCTCTTTCCCACAGAGGAATGATGAGGCTTATTTGGATAATATAGGAGCTTCCAGGAAACTGGAATGAGTATAAGTAGGAGGTGAACCGAGTCCTTGTGATACACAAGTGTTTGGGCTAAGGGACTCTACCCAGAGTGGGGAGGGGAAGTGTGGTTAAGCCATTCAAGTCCCTCTCCATTTTCCCATGTATCAAGGAACACATAACAGTGGGCCTTAATTTTAGGCCTTATACCACACTCTGATGAAACCTCAAGGGAGAAAATTTATCTGTGTAGATGTGAACCCTAAGTCTCTGAATATTCTGAGGTCTGAACCCTGTATGTGGAACTCCCTATCTCTCTCTCTCACACTTCTGTTTTTTTCCTCAATCCCCGTGAGGATTTTCCAACATAGGACAGAAAACCTTAGACTCAATTGTTTCTTTCCTATAATATAGAAGAATGTTTTCAGCCAAGCCCTCCAGGCTTGGTTCTTGAAATGCTAAAAAAGAAAAGGATTTAGAAAATCCTCTCTGAAGGCAGAAGTCTGGTTTAATGGCTTTTTGTCAAACCAAAAAGGTCAAGTGCCCATCAGCCCTTGCCCCGGGGAGGCAAACATCAGAGTTTGTACTGGGGTGAAGACTTGCAAGAACAGGTTTTGTGTGGGGATTAGAGTGCATTCATTTAATATTTGTCAATCTTTGTGTATTATCATGAGTCTTGCTCTGTCCACAAGTTTTGAACACCTTACATAACTATAATAATCCTGATTATTTACTGAAAAAATCACTTAAAGAAAACTTCTACAGAGTATGGACTTTTTTCCCCATTGTTTTCAGGATTTCCACTTACGTGACTGTGGAGATGGCTGTGCTACCCTCAGAACTGAGGATTACAGGAGGGGCTGAAAGCTGAGTGCCAGGGAACGACAGAGGTAGGGGGGATAAGAAACTCCCTTGGGAAAGTCATGGCTCTGAAGTGCTGTGAGTCACCAGAGAAAAGGCCTCATCTGGAATTCAGAAAGGGACTCAATCTTGGAGGAAGGGGCATGAGAGTCATCCCTTCATAGAGCGAAACAAGAACCACACTCATGAATGAGGTTTCCCAGGAGAGCACATCTCAAAGGAGAAGGGGGGGGGCCCACACCCCGAGGACATGAGAGGTAGGTTCCCTGAGCCTGTACTACGGAGAAAGAATACGCTAATAATCACTTTCTAGATTTTCCACAGTAACCCTGAATGAATACCCGTCTCAGGAATCAAGCGGTTTCTATACATGTGCCCTTGTTACTTTGATGTTTCAGCTCGATCACCATCTGTCTGGAGTTTGCCTAAGGAAATTTATTTTATTGTATGTGCCTCTGAACAGGTGTTAGAAAATATTCACAACCCCCACCCAGTCCCCCCTATTGGGTGCTACTCTAGCTTCGTAATCCAAAGCTCTTTAGCCTTTCACCCAAGTCATATTTCTAATTTGATACTGGATCTTCAGGGAGAGTGATGATGTATTTCCAGAATATTCATTTAAAAAAATTATATTCAGCACTGATACCTGCAGTCCTGAGAATATGTCTCTCGGATATGCATGAAGAATATCTATGGTAGTTTTGTCCTCAAATTGAGTATTTTATGCTTCTTTGGTAGAACAGAGGAAGCATAGCTTTTAATTATAAACTGAAAATCATGGGGGAAATATGTTCCTTCTCACAATGTCTTGAAAAATTTGCTCTGCCAATTGGATTATTAAAATAACGTTTCTCAAACTTCTCTGCTTCACAATTCTGAGATTTGTATAGAATTTCTAACATAATGCATTTCTAAAACCCAGTCGTAACGGCACTGCAGGAGCTCATTGATAGTCCCATCTGACTCCTAAGAAAAAGGAAATAAGAAATAATGTCTCCCTGTGCTTTGTTTTGAACATGTTAACTAAACATTACCAGAGTAGATTAGAAAAGCAATCCCTTTATTTAGCTGAGTAATTGCCCACTTGAATCCCTAAAGATCAGTTATTGTAATATGAACTATAAGATGTCCACTAAGAGTCTTAAATGAGTCAATAAAAGGTCATGTTTATATTCGTTAAAAACACTTGAAAGAATAATATTAGCATTGACTTTGAGGCCATGCCCACACTTGCCCAGTGAAAAGTATTTCTCTAGGAAATGCACTGCTTTCAACATCAGTATTATTCTAAATATGCAGCAGATGTAACCATTAAAAGCCACTCTCAATATCTTGATTTAATAGCAATAAAGTGAAACCAGTGTGAAGTTAATTTGTATGGAAGGAGGGCTTGTTTAATATTAGTGCTGTTGATATCAGCCATCCAGTTCTCAGATGCAAAAGCCTCCAAAGTGTGTAACTAATGTGCTATTCCAGCACTATTGTTTTTAATCTGGAGAAGTAGATATTAAAAAGAGAGGGAATTTCTCACTATCCTTTCCAGTCCATTCTTAACAAACAAATTGGTATATGTAGTTGAATTTGCAAGATCAATATGCACTTGGCTAGTATAAAAGAATATGGATCATTATGGGAGATTGTAGAGCCCTAAGTAAATTATGATCTCTATTAAAACTTGGTTTAAAAGTTTTCATAGTCTCAGAATACACTTCTCAGTTACTTGCACTATAAAATGATGTAATAAAATATGTCATGAGTTAAGAGTTATAAAAGTCAGAAGTGGAAACATTAAAAAAATAAGCTATTTACTTTGAAATATAAAAATAAAAACCCTATGACTTTCCATTTTTCATGAATATCTAGTCATGTATTCAACAACTCAGTATATTCTCTTAGATCTGGGATAGAATGGCATTTTCATTTATTTCTTTTTAATGTTAGTAAAGAATTTATTATATTTGAAATTATTTACTTGTTAGACTCTTTGTCAAATTAAAAAACAATCTCAGTGCTTTTTGGCTATAATTGTTACATTTCGGAAGTCATTCGCTGGGTTTTAGGTTCTAAGATTAAAATCATAATTTTAGACCTAACTCAAAAGTATACTTCTACAATTTCCAAAGTGTTGGGGGAAAAAATCTGTTGGAAAAATATGTATACCATTTATAAACAATAATAAGTCATCATGACTCTTGATATAACACTAGAAAGCCAAAAAAAACTTGTATTGATAACACCTTAGTTAAAGTTGCTAAGGTGAAAATGTAATGTTTCAGAACAGATTATACCAAAACATTTCAATATCATGAGTCTGCTAGATTGAAGACACCTAAAAATCCCCTTATAAAAGCAAATGGTTGATTAGTTTTACACAAATCCACAGAAATTCAATTCTTTACAAAATCAGACCAAATTGGGGCCAAAGAGAAGAGTTCAGTACAACCACCATTGGCCTAATTCAAATTCTCAGCCTTTGGTTACCAGTGGACACTTGGTCCTTGGGTATTTGCCATCTTGCAAGTAAGCAGGATCTGGGACTGCTGGTGTAGTCATTACCAGAAAGTTGAGAGCTTCAGAATGCAGAAATGCATGGAACTTTATAGATCTTGGAAACTAGCCCTTTATCTGATATGTCATTTGCAAATATCTTCTCCCATTCTGTAGGTTGTTTTTGAGTTTTGTTGACTGTATCCTTTGCTGTGCAAAAGCTTCTTATCTTGATGAAGTCCCAATAGTTCATTTTTGCTTTTGTTTCTTTTGCCTTCGTGGATGTATCTTGCAAGAAGTTACTATGGCCGAGTTCAAAAAGGGTGTTGCCTGTGTTCTTCTCTAAGATTTTGATGGAATCTTGTCTCACATTTAGATCTTTCATCCATTTTGAGTTTATCTTTGTGTATGGTGAAAGAGAGTGGTCTAGTTTCATTCTTCTGCATGTGGATGTCCAATTTTCCCAGCACCATTTATTGAAGAGACTGTCTTTCTTCCAATGGATAGTCTTTCCTCCTTTATCGAATATTAGTTGCCCATAAAGTTCAGGGTCCACTTCTGGATTCTCTATTCTGTTCCACTGATCTATGTGTCTGTTTTTGTGCCAGTACCACACTGTCTTGATGACCACAGCTTTGTAGTACAACCTGAAATCTGGCATTGTGATGCCCCCAGATATGGTTTTCTTTTTTAAAATTCCCCTGGCTATTCGGGGTCTTTTCTGATTCCACACAAATCTTAAAATAATTTGTTCTAACTCAACACCAAAGAAACAAACAATCCAATCATGAAATAGGCAAAAGACATGAACAGAAATCTCACAGAGGAAGACATAGACATGGCCAACATGCATATGAGAAAATGCTCTGCATCACTTGCCATCAGGGAAATACAAATGAAAACTACAATGAGATACCACCTCACACCAGTGAGAATGGGGAAAATTAACAAGGCAGGAAACAACAAATGTTGGAGAGGATGCGGAGAAAAGGGAACCCTCTTACACTGTTGGTGGGAATGTGAACTGGTGCAGCCACTCTGGAAAACTGTGTGGAGGTTCCTCAAACAGTTAAAAATAGACCTGCCCTACGACCCAGCAATTGCACTGTTGGGGATTTACCCCAAAGATACAAATGCAATGAAACGCCGGGACACCTGCACCCCGATGTTTCTAGCAGCAATGGCCACGATAGCCAAACTGTGGAAGGAGCCTCGGTGTCCAACGAAAGATGAATGGATAAAGAAGATGTGGTTTATGTATACAATGGAATATTACTCAGCTATTAGAAATGACAAATACCCACCATTTGCTTCAACGTGGATGGAACTGGAGGGTATTATGCTGAGTGAAGTAAGTCAGTCGGAGAAGGACAAACATTATATGTTCTCATTCATTTGGGGAATATAAATAATAGTGAAAGGGAAAATAAGGGAAGGGAGAAGAAATGTGTGGGAAATATCAGAAAGGGAGACAGAACGTAAAGACTGCTAACTCTGGGAAACGAACTAGGGGTGGTAGAAGGGGAGGAGGGCGGGGGGTGGGAGTGAATGGGTGACGGGCACTGGGTGTTATTCTGTATGTTAGTAAATTGAACACCAATAAAAAAATAAATTTAAAAAAAAATTAATTAATTAAATCACACACACACAAAAAAAAAAAAAAAAAAAGAAATGCATGGAACTTCATTCCAGGAGCCAAAATCCAGGACTTTGAAAGGTGGTTAGGATATGTAACAGGAACCAGAAAGATTGAGCAGATTTAAAGCCAGAAAGATGCCACCATTTCTGTGAACATCTCTAAGGCCTTGAACCTAAGAGTAATTTACGGGCTTGTAGTTATGAGGAATCACACTCTTTACAGTCCCTTTTTTTTTTTTTTTTTTTGTAAGATTTTATTTATTTATTCATGAGAGACAGAGAGAGAGAGAGAGAGAGAGGCAGGGACACAGGCAGAGGGAGACACAGGCTCCTCGCAGGGAGCCCGTGTGAGACTTGATCCCGAGGCTCCAGGGTCAGGCCCTGGGCTGAAGGCAGACACTCAACTGCTGAGCCACCCAGGCTGCCCAGTCACTTTTTTTTTTTTTTTTTTTTTTTTTTTACCTTAAGGAATGACAGGGTTCCAATCTCAAAATCTTAATTGTGACTGATGTGGCAACTCATCCTCTGGTGTTTCCCAGATATCAAAGTTTAGCAAGGATGAGATAAAGCCAACAACCATCTCCAATGGGCAGTACTGTCATCTTCCAAAAAAAATCTTGGGTCCTGAATATAATCCATCACTTTCTTTGGTTTGGGGATACAGGAACAGTGATTACTACTATCATCAAATCATGTATTCCCTGTAATAAAGAAAAAGGACCAAGGGGGCTAAGGAATTAACTATTAGGCAAGTATGTTCTCTCCTTAGAAGGCTTCCCATTGGTAAACCGTGAGGTTTTATAGATGGGAAAAAAGTAGAATCTTCTTCTGCCAAATGCAAGTGAGTGAGTTAAACAATAAGACCAACTGATATTCTGAAAGAAAAAAGTAGAAAGAAACGAAAATTGATGTCACTGGGAAAAATGAGAAAAAAGTTTTATTTTTAGGAACCTGGAACAGAATGACAATATTCTGTTTCTTAGGAATTTAATGACAATGTGTTACGGGTAAAGATGGCTAGTCTTTTAAATTAATTAATTTGCAATAAGTATTTTCTAGATTACAGATTTTGATTCATCCCTTTTACTATTTTTGAAAAATAACAGTAGGAGATATGTTGCACATACTTTCTAGATGCTCATCAAATTATTTTTCCTGAAAGCATAGGAACACTTCATATTCTTGCATCTGGGTTGAATCCAGGTCTCTCAGAGGAACTGGGTGAAAATAATATATGTACTTCTTGAGCTATTTCAAGGACTGTCTTTTGGATGCTCTTTAGGGACCATGAATTTAAATTATCAGCATCACAAGATGAAAAAGACTGAATCCCTGGGTACTTACTTGAAGGTAAACTGCCAAAGAGAATCAGTCCCAATACACATCAAACTGTGAGAAAAGAAAGAAATAAATTCTGTGTTGGTACTAAGTTTATAAGATTTCATGTTTTATTTTTAACCAGAGCATACCATAGCAGTGTACCTAATTCACAAATTGGTATTCTGCGAGGGCCACGGCAGAGTAAAGACCTAAAATACTTCATATAGGTTTAGAGATCAGATGATGGGCAACAAGAAAACTGACACTGAAATTTAGAAAAACGTCAGAATACCTGGGTGGCTCAGCGGTTGAGCATCTGCCTTTGGCTCAGGATGTGATCCTGGAGTCCAGGGATCAAGTCACACATCAGGCTCCCTATGGCACCTTAGCAACTTTAACTAAGGTGTTATCAATACAAGTTCTTTTTGGCTTTCTAGTGTTATATCAAAGCTTTTTCCTTTGCCTGTGTCTCTGCCTCTGTGTGTGTGTGTGCGTCTCTCATGAATAAATAAGTAAAATCTTGAAAGAAGATTCCAAGCCCTTAGTGATGGTATTTTAAAAGGATTGAACAACAGAGAACTAGTAAGATGTCTTAGGTGAATAAAAAAGTTGAAGCTAGAATCTGGGGCACCTAGGTAGCTTAGTCAGTGAAAGCATCTGACTTTGGCTCAAGTCTTAATGTCAGGGTACTGGGATCAAGCCCCAGTAGGGCACTGTTCAGCAAAGAATCTGCCTTTGCCTTTCTTCTGCCTCTCCCCTTGCTCATGTTCCTCACTCCCTCTGTCTCTGTTAAATAAATAAATAAATAAATAAATAAATAAATAAATAAATAAATAAAATCTTAAAAAATAAAAGTTAAAATCAGTAAGTATATGTAGAACCTTCCCACGTGTTGTTGTCCCAGGTAGGTGGTTATCATGAAGTTAAGAAGCATGTCAGGAAAAAGCAATGAAATAAAGACATTTAAGCACTGCATTTGGAAAGAAATTTGGTTCTGTGATTACTGGCACAGTGGTCCTCCCTTTTCTGTACTTTTGCTTTCTAAGGTTCTATTTACCCAGGGTCAACCTTGATTGGGAAGCAGATGTTCCTCCTTCTAACTTTTTGTCAGAAAATCAGTAGCAGCCCAATGCTCTCACAATGCCTGAGTCATTCACCTCACCTCACCTCATCATGTAGGCATTTTATCATTTCACACCATCACAGGAAGGGTAAGTACAATATGATAGGAGGTTTTGAGAGAGAATAAGAAACACCACATTCACATAACTTTTATTATAGTAGATTTCTGTAGGTTTATTATTGGTTACTGTTGTTTATCTCTTCTGTTCCTAATTTATAAATTAGATTTTATCATAGGTATGTGTTTATAGGAAAAAACATAGTATATTTAGGATCTCATACTATCTGAGGTTTCAGGCATCCGGTGGGGGTCTTCCCCATTGTTCTGTGAAGGAGAGATATCTGCAAAATGACCTCTAAAGGCTGAAGAAACCATAAGACAGAAGAAAAAAGCTGGTAAGTCCCCCTTGGCAAGAAATGCGTTATTAAAGGGACTTAGAGGCAGATGCATGTCTTAAGTACATGCATCAGCTGAGTAGGTCTCCACAGCCATATCTCCAGTAAGGCCTGCTGTTACAGTCGGAGGGGCTGGGGAGATAGTGCTGGTGGATGACCTGGGAGGACATGTGTTTGAGAATAGTTGTTGTTATAGTCATATCTCTAGAGCAGATCAAAGGCATGTCCCAATGATGTACTTAAGGGGGTGATTGGACAGAAAGGAAGAATGTATGTGTAGGGCATTGGGGAACTATATTCAAGGAGGCTTCAGGTCGCAGAGTGGTTCATCATGGAGGGTTTGTCCAAGATGGCATTAGTTTGCCTCATGCACTGGCAGATAATAAAGTAGAACAGCTAAACATGTCAAGAGTGAAACAAATCACTAGTCTATTGGTTTGATAGAATTTTATTGGAAAAAAATCACAAATTTGAACTAAAGTTTTTGAATGTTTCTGACTTAACAACAACAAAAAGAATGATAGTAAAACCTTGAACTCCCAAGTTTCTATGAAAATGAGAGACCCCCTTTGGAGGTTTACAGCCCCAGTGAAAGTATTCTCACTAATGCTTACTTCAGATGTAGCCAGGGAGAGTAGAGAACTAAGAGGATTTACCCCAGGGGGTAAATCAAGGGGCCATGGAGAAAAGAGAAAAAACAAATCCTTCTAGGGAAAGGATGCCTGATTTAGGTAACATCCCCATCCCCCCATACTCAAGGTGGTGGACTTTCAAAAAGTCTTTCCATTGGGATTTCAGAATTGTAAGGACACAGCTTCCACTGTATGTCTTCTATTCTTTCTCTTT
This sequence comes from Canis lupus baileyi, assembly GCF_048164855.1. Taxonomy (NCBI): domain Eukaryota; kingdom Metazoa; phylum Chordata; class Mammalia; order Carnivora; family Canidae; genus Canis; species Canis lupus. The sequence continues at coordinate 33,239,734 of NC_132858.1, forward strand.
CTGAACGGAAAATTCTGTTCTTTCTATGCTCCACCACTGGGCATAGTGCGTGGAGGTGGAAGGTGGGGGGAGGCAGCTAAGGAACATTTTCGTTTAGTTAATAGGTCACCAATATAAAAGAAATCATAGCTCAACTTTTGGAGAGGACTGCGCCTTGCTAAATATACTGCATGTGGAACTTGATGCAGTCACTGGAAAGGACTTTGCTTTTTCTTCTTTGGCGAGGCAGTGAGTATATTATATGTAATAAAGGACAAGTAAAATTGATAATTAATGGTCAAAAGGGTAGAGTGTGTTAGAAAATGGTTAGATATTCACAAAACCATTTCCTTTTCCTTGGCACACAGGGAGATCATATTCGCAAGACTTCCTTGTAATTAACTTGGGACCACATGAACAGTTCTATCTAATGTGAAGTGGAAGAAAATGATGAAAACCACTTTCCCCTTCACGTTCATATCTCTTCTGGGAATATTATGTAGCTCTCTCTTGCGTTTTGGCTGTGATCTGAAGTCATGCACCCAAGATAGTGGTAGCACAAGATGGAAGCATCCTCAATCTCCAAACCCCCACATCTAGGAAAGCAGCAAGAAACATCATTGATGATGCGTGTTACAACACCTACTATTCTATAAAATAGATCATTGATCCCTTTCCCCCACTGTCACCATTTCCATTCGATCTACACTTTTCTCTCCTTTCTAAAGCATCCTCCACACAGATCAGAGTCACGTCACAGGTGTGATGGTGTTCTCTATAAACATTCCATAAATTTTAGCTATGGTATCATCTTCGAATTATTCATATAGAATGTAAGGTTTCACACCGCCTTTTATTGTCCACTGTATCTCAATTTTTTTTCTAGTGTCTTTGAATTGTTCCTTATTTTTATTCCTCTGCTTGGAAATTTCCTGTTCATTTCCCAAGGCTTCTTGTGTGTGATTTTCCAATCATCTTCAAGGGCAAAGATGAAAGTGGGAGTGGCGGGGAGGTGTGCTTGGTTAGTTTTTTCCTCCATTCTCTCATAGCACATGTTACATATTTCTTTATTATAAATATTTGCTTATCTGTATGTGTAATTGTAGGTATTCTCAAAAAAAATCTAACTTAGGGGCACCTGGGCTCAGTCAGTTAAGCATTTGACTCTTGATTTCAGCTTAAGTCATGATTTCAGGGTCATAAGATCAAGCCCCACGTCAGGCTCTGATGTGGGGAACCTGCTTAAGATTCTCTCTCCCTCTCTCTCTGTCCCTCTGCCTTATCTTTCTCTCTCTCTCTCTCCCTCAAATAAACAAATAAGTCTTTTTTTAAGATTTTATTTATTATGAAAAATTCAGAGAGAGAGGCAGAGACACAGGCAGAGGGAGAAGCAGGCTCCATGCAGGGAGCCCGACGTGGGATTCGACCCCAGGACTCCAGGATCACACCCTGAGCCGAAGGCAAGCACTAAACTGCTGAGCCACCCAGGGATCCCCTAAATAAGTCTTTTTAAAAAAATGTCTAATTTATCCTTATATTTGTCATTAGCATAGTTTATACACATATTAACTTCATTTTGTGTAATAAATATAATAAAAAGAATCAAGAAATGTTATTTGTATAGGTCAGTTCATGAAGTCATTCAATTGACACAAGTAGATTTTAGTTGAAAAATGTACTTAGGAAATTTCTTTTATATTTTTTATTATTTCTTCATTCATTATTGTTGCTCTTCACACCTAAAAACCTATTTAGCATAAAGCTTCTGTGTGGTATTTTATTATGTTCTTATACTTTATTCATGGTAGTTTTATTAGCCATGTTTATCACAGTCTAAAAAGTCTTCAGTATGAAAGAGAAAAATAGATGTATCATCCTTCCCCCTACATAAAACTGAACTGTGTTTTAATGTAGCCTTAACTGTTAGTATAAAGCTAAACTGGTAGTCCAAGCTACATTCAAAATCAAATTACATCAATAATTTTACAGAAGACAGTGCACTTGCAATTATAAGTCCATGTCCATTTCTGTCTTATTCTTACTGAAAATTAACAAACTGAATTCTGATTAAATTTTTAAATGTTCTGGATTAAACTAAAAAAATTGATTTCTGTCTCCCTGTCATTAATGCATTGAGATGAGATCAAATCATTCATAAATCCCTGCTTTGCCAGAAAGTGATGTCTCTTAGACCCTATCAAGAAAGAAATTTAAAACAAGCTCACTTTCTAGCTTAGAACTGGATTTTATAATGAGGTGTCATTCTGCAGAAACAAATTCTTTTATGCTAATACTGTATTTATTTCCTTGGCAATGTCAAAGAGACTTGCCTTGAACATTTTGTAATATGACTTAGTATTCATAGCAGTGACAGCTGAAGTCATAGTTTTCCTTCACATTTCTTCTGATTTATTTAATTTCCAAGATATTTTGCCACCAAACACATGTGAAGGTCTCCTAAAAGTCAACAAAACTGTGAACCTACAATATAAGGCAGTATGCTAAAACAAACAGCTATAATGCAGCACAATTCATAAACAAACTACCATTCTGTAATTGAAAGTATCTTTGTTTTCATATATATCATTTAATCTTTATTAAACCATACAAGGTAGATGGAATCATTATTACACCTCCTTCTCTTTTAGCTGATCCATTTCTATTTGAGTTCAATATAGGAGTGAGTGCTTTTCCATTGTCTTGGCTCAGAAAAAAATAAACTGATTTATTTAAAAAACTTGAGTGGGGATGTTGAAGATAAGCTTCTCTTTTCATACATTCGGAGCTCTAGGATCCACTTTCTCATTCTCTGGGGCTTACGACCATCTGGAAATGAAAGAATGACTGTCTACATGAGGGTAAGTCTAGTGAGGACTGAGCAAAATCTTAGGAAATTTAACCGGAATCATGTATGCTGGATAGTTTCCAGGAAACATACTGGCTCCTGGTGATGGGAAGCACTCTCTCAACACCCGTGGAAAAAGCAGTGGTGTGAGCCCCCTCATGAGCGACTCACTGGTTGGCTACTACAGCCCTCCCTAGACTTGTTGGTGCCAGCCGCGGACATGTCCTCTCAAGTGATTGCTCTGATGATTATTCTGTTCCAGTGTACCTGGTCCTTTGCATCATCCTAGAGTGCACCAGCCACTCCCTATGACCCAGTCCTTGCCCTTATCTCTCTAATTCAGGTTTGCATCTCTTATTCCCAATCCCACTCCCTTAATGCTGGGATTCACTGTCTCAAATATGTAGGCTGTATTAACCTTTCTTTACGTGGTATCTCTGCCTCACACCTCTCCTACTTCACGACTCCACGTTGTACACTTCCTGAAACACAGACCTGATGTTATTTCCTCAAGGACCAGGCTTCTTAACATTAAATTCTCCTGTCTGGTAGTCCCCTTTTCTCGTCACCTTATGCTTCCCAATATGGTGTAACACACAAGAAACTTTTCAAGTATTCTTTCCATTCAAAATGTGACTCTAAAACATTACATCTTGGCTCATGTTCTCACTGCTGGGAATGACCTTTTCAAATATCTTCAAATATCTTCACACCTACAAATTCCCATACTCCTTCAACAGGAAGAGTTAATGATGTATCTTTCCTCAACAAACTTGTGTCTTTCAAGTGTACTCATTCTACCACTATCAAATGCATTGAAAAATGTTTATGAATATATCTGCCCCATTAGTTGCTGAAGTTCTTAAAATCAAAGCAAGCAAAACCATGAGCTCCCCAATGGCCCACTGCAAACAAAATGTGATTTATTTTCCACCTTCAGTGACTGTTTAATCTTTACCAAACTTTCCTGCATCTTTCTTCATGATATACTTCCACTTGGAATACTCTGGCTTGTTTACCATATGTTAAATTTCTAATATTCTATTTAAATGTCATTGCTGTTATGAAACAATTAGTGTATGAATGGCACAAACATGATTATTTTCTTTTTTAAGTATATAATTCTACCTTGATTTAGAAAATATTAAGGATTTCTTTTTCTATTCTTCATAGCACTGTACATATCAACAAGAACACAGAATACTATTATAAAAGAGAAGTAAAATGTGGTAGGTAAGAACAGTGGCTCTGGAGGCAGGCCCACCTAAGTATGAATCATAGCTAACCATGTACTAACTTTGAATTTGGGAGATTCATTATCTGGGTTAAGAGTCAGTTTACTGAGAAAGCCGATTTCACATTAGTACCTAAATTCAGAGATTGTTTTAGGTATGTTGTGTTTGCTAAATGACACATTTTCTATAAAATGCTTAACAAAATGCCAGAGAATAATCAGCGTTTGACAAATGCCATAAATACTAGATGATTTGTGCCCCTTTCAAGTGGAGATTGGGAAAACCAGGTAAGTCCCATTTCAGTCCTCTGGGAAATCTGGCAGTTCTGAAACAGCCTTTCCAAGAGGGCACAGCTGCATAGAGAAGCAGGACTGCCTGCTACATTTGCAAGGAGCACAGACGTAATAACTGGTTAAAAACCACTGTTCTAGATTTAAGATATCTTGAAGTCAGCACACTATTTTAATTATTTTGCACCTTCATTAGTGAGTATAATTTTTTGTGTAAAGTAAGTGTCTCACAATGTTTTGTAGACCTGAATTGGAAATCTGAAGTTAGATATTATCCCAGTTTGTCATTCAAAACTAGATTATATGCTAATTTTAATAGCCTCCCGCATCCTATTTTTGTCATCATTCGTTTTTGAGAAAGAAACCACTGGAGTAATAAGGAAAGGGTTTCAGTTGGCACTGAAATAATGACATCACTGTGTAAGAATATAATGAACAATGGATGGAATGTGGGCTTTTGAACACGGAGGGCAATATTTGGAGCAGCATATTTGCTCTGCATGGGTGGTAGTATTTAGAAACATTCATGGTAATGTCTGGGTCATTAACCAGGTCAACCAGACTGCTACTTAGAAGCCATGTCTATGAAAATAACTCAACCTAACTATTTCCTCCTGACTGTTCAAAAAGTAATAGTATGCCCTACAATAACATCCTGCAGTCACACCTACAATCATACCTCCTGGCTGTTCAGAAAGTAATAGTATGCCCTCCAATTACACCTAAAGCCTGTCAGTTCAGTAATTGTGCAAAGGAGAACAAAAATTTTCAACACTATTTTTGTTCCAGGCTAACGATAATCTGATCTCCAAGACATGAGTAATTCATTTTAGTAATTCATTTCACTTTAAACTATATTGATATGAAGCTACTTCAACCTCCTAGAAATAAAAGGAGTTTTATTTTCTGGTTCAGGAAAAATTTATGCCACAGGATTCTTAGACTCCTTCATTTTCACAGAAAGGAATGAAAGGAAACTTCACTTGATGGAAAATAATGTCAATTTCACTTTCATTTTAAATAAAAGGGTTCATCTCAAACCTGTGAATTTTTTTTATTTTAAATATCTGCTACAAGTATGCTTTATACGCATCTGTTAATTATTCACCTTTTTATTTGTCTCAGTTAATTGGTTACTTTGTGGTTAAACTGTTATCTGTATTCAATTGTCAATTTTTTTAAATGCGAAATGAGCTGTAACAGTAGTATTTATATACTTTGATGGGCTTATGAGTTAGTATTTTCACAATAGCTATTAATGTATTTTATATTTGTTTTTTAATATATTGAAAAAATATTTGGTGATTTGGGGTTCCTTATACAGGTAACCAAATAATATATATGGACTACATAACATAATACATATGTTTCATTAAAATATGTGGTATTTTGTGGGCCAAGATCCAAGACATGAACTATATTTTCAATATCACCTCATAAATTTATAAACTAGAACATGTTCTATTACCCAGATGCTCTCCTTTTCAGAAAGTAGAAACCCACTAACAGTATATTTATTTTAATATATATCTTTTAAATATTGATGATGTAACTTCTCTCAAAGTATATCGAAGGTAATTAACTAATGTCATGCACATTTTTGAGACTAAGAAAATCAAGACCATTTTAGAATATTTTTGGAAAAATTCTAAATAAAATTGGGGGAAAACTACTCATTCTCCAAAATGAACTCTAAATGTCAATGATCAAGATTGAAATATTTAGATTCAAAATTAAGAAAATAATAGCATCTCTGCCATAGAAATAATGTAGATCAATGAAGTGTTAATTATATACATATTTATTTTTCCATCAATTACCAGATTATTTATATAATACATACATTTTATATTTAAACCATATATGCTCATATACATATATGTTTTGTAAAATAAATATAGCTTTTTTTCCTAAAGAGTAAAGAATGGTATTTTAGTGATATAAAACATTAATATTTTAAGAAAAAGGTTGTCTTTTAAAAGTTTGATAAAGGGATCCCTGGGTGGCGCAGCGGTTTGGCGCCTGCCTTTGGCCCAGGGCAAGATCTTGGTAGACCCGGGATCGAATCCCACATCGGGCTCCCAGTGCATGGAGCCTGCTTCTCCCTCTGCCTGTGTCTCTGCCTCTCTCTCTCTCTCTCTCTGTGTGTGTGTGTGTGACTATCATATATAAATAAAAATTTTAAAAAAGAATAAAAAAAATAAAAGTTTGATAAAGTCATGCTAGATTGCCTTGTAGAAATATCACCAATTTAAAATACCTTGAACAGTATATTAGTACCCATTTTTCTGTACTCTCTTTCCAACTAGAATAATATAAGTTTTTAAATTGTTGCTAATCTGATAGGTAAAAAATACCCCAGTGTTTCATCATTACACACATTTCATTCCTAGTATCAGTATCATCTTTCATCTATTTGTAGTGTTTTTGTTGTTGTTTTTAGTTTTTCTTTTGTGATATTTTCCTTTTGCTGTAAGTTAAATGTCATACATGTAATGCCTGGCATCCTGTCCACCTTTAGGGTAGACTGAGGATACGATAAGAAAAAGAACACAGAGTATACAACTGTAGGGTAGCAAGAATTCCTTCATATACTAGTAGGTAGAACCCAAGGTGCTTACACGTCTCCTTTATTAGGATCATGGTATAATTTTGGCAGTGAACCTGAAACTCACGGTCACTCCTCGCAGGTTGCCACACATAGGTATCATTATGTATAAAACTTCAGACATGCCTCTTGAAGGCACTAGGGAGTCATTAGGGAGCTGTTTCATCCTTTGAGACTTTTTATCTGAATCCCGTTATCAATCAAAGTAAAGAAAATTTCAGCTAAGCTGCCATTCTTTTTTGTATTCATACCCAGACCACTTCTTTGTAGTCTGGCCTTGCCCTCATTGGAGTAGGACTGTGGGAACAGCACTCATCTATTTTCTCTTTTTCTTCTTTCTTTCATTCTTTCCTTTTTTCTCTCTTTCTTTTTTTTAAGATTTATTTACTATTTTAGAGAGAAAGAGAGCACATGTGAGCAGGGGGAGGGATGGAGAGAGAGAAAGAGAATCTCAAGCAGACTCCCTGCTGAGCATGAAGCCAGACACAGGGCTCAATCTCAGGACCCTGATATCATGACCTGAACCGAAATCAAGAATCAGATACCCAACTGAGTCACCTAGGCACCGCCAGGACTCCTGTTTTCTATGAGAAATCAGCTCTCCTGCCTCCTTCAGTCCTCTTCACTTGCATGAAGGGATCCCACATAAGGGATTCCTGTGACAAAGCATGACCAATGACAGAAATCATGATTGGCCCACAGTGCACACATAGCTCAAATCAGAGCAAATTCAAGCTTATTTTAGCTTTTGTTGAGAGAGCCCTTTTCTTCTTTGGAGAGTAGCTGAGAAAGTAGGATATATCCCTGAAACTGCCCGCAGTCCACTTGCCATCATGGGTAAAGGGCTTATCTAAAAATGGAGCCAACATACTGGAAAACAGAATAGAGAACAGAAGAAAGCATTCAGATGCCATGGCTTAAACAGTTCAATCCAGCTATGCGTAAGTTTCCCAGCTGAATGAAAAAATGCATCCCTTTTCTATTCAAGCTGGTTTGTGTTGGGTTTTTGATTATCAATATTGGAAGATTCTTTACTGCTATAATAATTCATGTCTGTCTTTTTTCTTTGGAGTGTACTTTTTTCATAAAAATTCTCTTTACTTTTTTCTTTTAATTCTCTACTTTTAATTGTGTTTATAAAGGCTTCTTTTTTCATGGAGTTTTGATGATTTTATATTTTTTGCATTTTTATGCAACTGAGTCTAACTTTTACGGTTTTTTCCTTAGGTAACGTGTATAAAATCATACTATACCTATTCATTTCACTCACTTTTCTAAAAAAAATCCACTTGTGACATATACTAAATTCCCACTTTATGAGTCTCTTCTCATTGGTGTTTCATTACTTCCTCTGTCTTTGAAAATATTACCTCAGCTGCAGCAGACCACCTCGCACAAGGTTCTGCTCTTCCCACGGCTGCCCCCACCCAGTGACAGACTGACCTGAGGATATGTCAATCAGCCTAACTGTAGGGATATAAGGAACTCACAGTCTTGACCTAACTTGGAACAATTCTTATGTGCTAGCCACAGAGCTCCTCGTGGGACAGCCAGAGCACATTGGTAGATGCACAACCTTTCCCTCCGTCCAGTTCAGCTGCTCTTCCCTCCCTTCTTCCTGCCCAAAGTTATTGATCCCAAAGAAACTCCCTAATAGGGGATCCCTGGGTGGCGCAGCGGTTTGGCACCTGCCTTTGGCCCAGGGCGCGATCCTGGAGACCCGGGATCGAATCCCACGTCGGGCTCCCGGTGCACGGAGCCTGCTTCTCCCTCTGCCTGTGTCTCTGAGCCTCTCTCTCTCTCTCTCTGTGACTATCATGAATAAATAAATAAAATCTTTAAAAAAAAAAAAAAAAAAAAAAACTCCCTAATTTATTACTTTGTTGTCATAGTGTATGAAGTAGGAAGAAAAAACAATAGAAATTTCAAATATTTAGGATTCAACATTCACACCATAAAAATTCTAATCAAATTTGAAAATAAAAACATTTTTAAGACAATGAAAAAGAAACAATCCTTAAAGTACTATAGTAGAATAGCTATTTTAACTGTGTCTATTGATTACCTTGATTATATTTTTCATATATATATTATATATTTCATTTTATTACTAAATATAACTTATCCTTGTGTAGTGATTGTATTTTGTGATTAAGTCTGTTATTAATGTGTGATCCTTGAATTATTGTGTGGGCAAATACTTCACTGTAATATTGGTCAAATCTCCCAAATCTGTGACATTGATCACATTATGTATATTGTCAAATGATTGCGCATGGGGAGAGGAATGAGGTGGGTGAGTTGGGAAGACGACAGGGAAGAACCAGTTTTGTTCTGATTTTTTTTTTAATATTTTACTTATTTGACAGAGAGAAAGTGTGCACAAGCAGGGGGAGGGAGAAGCAGAGCAGGCTCCCTACTGAGCAGGGACCCCGATGTGGGACCCGATCCCAGGACCCTGGGATCATGACCTGTGCTGAAGGCCACCCAGGTGTGTTCCTGTTCTGATATTGTTATAAATCCTTTAGCACTACTAACCTTTTAAAATCATTGCATGAAATATTTGGATAAAAATAGAAAAAATTTTTAATGTTCTTAGCATTGATTTACTTACCTCACAGTTCTTCCAAGAAACCACAATTTAAGTCATTTGCTAAAGTTGCATAATTTTAGCAAAGTAAAACAGCTTTGAACCCAAGCAGTCTGATTCTGAAGGGCCCACCATGAGAATCACTGCATAGTATACTTACCCCCACCTCTAAACTAAATAATTGATACAGAAAATAATTGTTATGGAAATTCAGGCATGACATGAATTGGGAAAGATAGCAGAATGGATTAAGGATTTGACCTGTCTTTTAATATTTTGGAATTTGAATTTGAAATAAGGAGAGATGTCAGGAGGAGCAGTGAAAACTCTGTGTGTGTGCATGAGCGTGTGTGTGTGTGTATGTGTATACGTGTGTGTGTGAATTGTATGTCTGCAGACAGCAGAAGAGTGAACAAGGCTATGGAGACGAAAGAATGCAAAATAAACATTCTTCCCTAAATTATTGATTTATTTTAAGATGCTTAATTAATTAAAAACATAATTCTCCCTTGAAAATTCATGAACAAAAACAGTATCAGTATTAATATATCACAAATTTGACTTATAACCAAGCAGACATCAAAAGCAAAATTTAATGGGGTGCCTGGGTGGCTCAATAGGTTAAGCATCTGTCTTTGGATCAGATCATAATCCCAGGGTTCTGGTATCAAGCCCTGCGTCATCACCATGCCTGCTTCTCCCTCTCCCTTTGCCCCTCCCCAACCCTCCTGTTTGCACTCTCTCTTTCTCTCTGTCAAATAAATAAATAAAATCTAAAAAAAAAAAAAAAAAAATGTACTTGCCTTTTAGAGTTCAAAGCTTTACTGGCCATGGTCCCCTCACTTTCCTCAGACATTTACTCATCCTACCTCTGATTTTCCTTTTTAGGTTATCATAAAGATATTTGGATTAAAGGCTGGAATGTATAAGGGGGCACTGGGGTGGCTCAGTCAGTTGAGCTGCCAACTCTTGATTTTGGCTCAGGGTCCTGGGATCTAGCCCCACATTGGGCCCCACGCTCTCTCACACTCACTCTTTCTCTCACAAATAAATGAATAAATCTTTAATAAAATATAAAGGCTGGCATAAGTACACACATCTATAATTAAATATTCATCAGGAGGACATCTGTTCCCGCATATAATCATTGCTAATCATACTCACTAAGGAAAAGAAAAGGCAGCAGTCAGTACCTGTTCTTTGATGCACATACTCATTCTGCCTTTCTCAAAGGGGGAAAAAAGTAAAAACTTTCCACACAGAACAACTCTGTGTGAATGGAATGTGTCAAGTCAAATGCCAAGAAGTATCTTTGGTATATTCATGAATTATTGATCTAACTTTTTGTTTATGCTCTCCTTAGTCAACAAAATTTTTTTTTTTCAACAAAAATTTTTGAATATACTCCTTTTCAACCTTGTGTGATCATGTGCCCACTGCAAGGCATAACCTGTTTATCCCCCTATTCAATGAATCTCCATTGCTTAGCAAAAATAGCTATCACAAGTCAGTGCTTAGTAAATATTTACTGAACTAATTCATAAATGATCATTGGATGTAACACTGAGAAATTTTTCCATGTCTATTTCCCATTACATATTTGCTGAAAGTATATTTTTTGTTCAGTTGAATATGAATATGAACATAAACTTGGTCTCATTTACAAATGTTCAGATTAATGTAGACACTACAAATATGCTCTTCTACTTTGTATTCTTTCAACTTCCATAAAATAATTTTCATTTATTCTTTTTTATAGTGATTGGCATGATTTTTTGGGAATTTGCCAACCAAAATTAAAGTGGCTATTTTTTTTTTCAAATTTATCAGTGGCTTCTGTTAAAACACCATTCTTCACAAAATATATGAAAGGATTTCAATGTCAAGAACGCCAAGATAAAATAATATACTGTATGGGAAAAATGCCAGTTGGATATAAATGTATGGAGGATAAAAACTTGTGAGATGGATTTTAAAAAGAGCTTTTTGTTTATAAAATTCTGAAGTACAAGAAAATTTAACAGAAAAGTTTTGCAGAATACTTCTAATTTGGTAATATTGCCTGATAAAAATGTCATTATAGAAGATCAGAAATTCACCTTCTATGATTTCCATTTGGTTTCTAAAATAGCCAATATTATACATATATTTTCATATGTATGTGTGTATATATAGTATATATAGTAATATAGTCAAATGTTATATTTATTTATTTTTTCAAACCCATTTAATTCTATTAATTTTATATTTTTCCATTAAAATTTTTTTTTTTTTTTTGGAGAAAGAGCACGCACATGACTGGGGGTAGAGGAAAAGGCAGAGGAAGAGAGAGAATTTTTTTTTCAAGATTTATTTTTTTATTTCAGAGAGTGAGAGAAAGAGAGAGATAGCACACATGTCCCCATGAAGATGAACCAAGAGAGTGGCAGAGAGAGAAAGGGGAGAAGCAGACTCCCTGCTGAGCACAGGGCCCAGTGCAGAGATCCACTTCATGATTCTGAGATCATGATGTGAGCCAGAATCAAGAGTTGGTCGCTTAACTGACTGGAGCCACATAGGCACCTCCATTATCTATAAAATATTAACTGTTGTTTCTCACTTATGAGTACTGTTATTATAACCACAGTATTTTCTGTAAAATATTTAATGACAAAAACATTTGAAAATATGATTAAACATTTTTAAAATGAGGAGCACTGAAGTCTATCACCTTAAAAATTCCACAGCACATTAAGGGTTCAGAACTTAATTCATCTAGGAATATACATAGTATTTCTTTTTTTTTTTTTTTAAGATTTTATTTATTTATTCATGAGAGACACACAGAGAGAGAAGCAGAGACACAGGCAGAGGGAGAAGCAGGCTCCACGCAGAGAGCCTGACGCAGGACTCAATCCTGGGTCTCCAGGATCAGGCCCTGGGCTGAAGGCGGTGCTAAACCGCTGAGCCACCCGGGCTACCCTGTATAGTATTTCTAAGAAGGTTGTTGAAATCCGTTACCACTAGGATATGGAAGGCACTTACAGGAAAAACAGTGAGCTTTGAAAGCATGTAAGGAACATTGGACAATTTCCTATCTCTTAACTGTCATCCTTTGAGCAAGAAAATGGTAAATAATAAAATTTACCACAGCGGTCTGTGATTAAGGCTAAACCACCTAACACATGTACCTGGGCATATTAGTCCTTTAAAATGGTTGGTTTATTTGCTTTTTATTTTTCCCCTCATTTTAACCAAGAAAGCTTGATAATATATTTGTAATTAAGAGTGTAATCTCTGCATTAGAATCTTTGGATGTAAATATAGCTCTATCATTTAACTTATATACTAACTGGGGAAAGATATTAAATCTTTCTTTGCTTTATCTGTAAATTGGGGCTAGTGTTACAGGTATTTACTCCATAGGGTTTTCCTGATCGTTAAAGATGTTAATACATTGAGTAATACCTGGTCCATAATAAGGATCCCAAATTTTTAGATATTCTTAATACCTACAAATGGAGGTTGATTTCCCATGAACATTTACCAATGTTAATATTTTCCCATACATGTAGTAGGTTGAAGAGGGTCCCCTGAAAATTCATGTCTACTCAGAACCTCAGAATGTGATCTTATTTGGAAATAGGGTCTTTGCTAATGTAATTAAGGTAAGGATCAAGAATGATTTAGATTTGGGTACCCCCTAACTCCAATGAAAATGTCCTTGTAAGAGACAAAAAAGAAACACAGAAAAGGTGATATGAACTCAGGGCCTGGAGTGACACAACTACAAGTCACCAGAAGCTAGAAGAGAGGCAGGGAATGGTTTCTTCACATCAATGATATGGAGCTTGAGGCATACAAACACGAGAAGATCAGGTCTTTGGCATCTCTTCATCCTTGGTATAAACCCTATGCAATAACAGGAGACTTACTAGCATAAAGAATCGTTTTCAAAGCAATAATTATCCCTCTGGGAATATTTAGGTCTCCATTTATGGAGCATTATAAATATTGCTGCTGACTGCACTGGGTCAAGATGACGACTCTATATAGGAGATTAACCCTCCTAATCTGGAAATATACCTACTGGGAAAGGTTTGAATGAATTTAATCTAAAATTTATTGATTTTTTTGCTATAATGTAAAATTTTAACAAGACATTTTCTCAGAGCCATGTGATAAGCATCAAATAAGAAAACCAATATGTTGACTCTGTGCAATATTATTTTGTGTTTGAGACTAATACATAAAAGGTATTTTTATGTTTCTTAGAGGTAGAAATATCTTCACTTAAATCAACATCCAGGAACAGTCTGAGTGTCCCACCTATAAATTAAACTCTAAAAGTGATTTTGGACACAAAATCTGAATAATATGCAATCTATTGTTACCTTAAGTATTTTGCTACTTGAAAGTTGAGGAATTCACAAATGCTTTTACAATTACATTTTTAACACCCATAATCTAAATACTCCATCAGACTTTGCAAGGAAAAAAATGTTTGAAACTCTATCCTAAAGTAGGCGGAATTAATTGCCTAGATATCTAAGTGCTTAGTACATTTAATAGGAAATTAGTGTTGTAGAATTGGGGCATGTTAAAGTTATATCAATTAGTTTTCATCCCAATTATAGCATGGCTAGGGAAAGAAATTAAAAATAATTTGATAATAGTTGTATCTTAATTAAAGGAATTTTGATTTATTTTAGAGTACATTTGGTGTCTTTGTCTATGTTATATCTGATCATAGGTTACATTTGGTAGCTTATTTGACAGATCAACAAATTGCTTGCACTCTGTAATATTCTTCAATAACAATATGAATACAAAATACTTCAAATTATAGTGCTAATAACTGTTATCAGTAACTGGCATGAGACTCTTAATTATTACCATTTTATTTCAGAACATTTATTTATATACAAATCAGTCCTAAATATAGGTGATTAACAGTGAAATGAACCCTGTAAGAAATTGCCTTTTGCTAATTAAACAAAACAGACTATGTCATAAATACATAAAATATACCCTATCAAAACTTTAAAGGAAATAAAAAATAGTTTAAATAAATAGTGATGTCTTTATCATCTAATTCTAGATTGAATTGTTTGCATGCACGAACCATCACAACTTAGAAAGTTCCAATTACACAGATAAATTAGAAATCCTGGGTCATTTACCAATGGAGCAAAACTCAGTAAGAGGTTCTATTGAACAGTTCAGTGGATAAGATTTAAATGGTCTCGGATGGTTCTAATGACACACACACAAACAGACTTTGTGAAAGAAATACAAAACCTCCTCGAAAAGCTATTACATTCTCCTTGCAAGAGTGGAAAACCACAGCTCTAAGACACTACTTTGAATATCATTAATAAGTTGTGAATCCAGGCTAATGAACTCACCAAAGGGCTGGGGTTTAAGCCTGACCTGTTTGACATTAATTTGTATCATTGACTCTGACCAAGAACAATCCTTCAGTTATAAGTCCATATGTCGAGCTTAACTACAGTAGCTTGTTGAATTGGAAGTGGAATTTTGCCATAACGGCTATAAATAATTAACTGGTCCATAGTTCAAGATTTGTAAATTATAGACAATAAAATATGTATATTAATGCCTGTTTCTGAAACAGTTGTATATGATTTTAAATTTGTTCTTCTATTTTCTTTTTTTGCTTCTTCTTCTATTTTCTATAATCTCATACTTAATACATTTTAGTATGACGTAGCAAGGAAAAAGAACCATGCATGCACATTATCAGAGAGGTACATTTCTTTGTATTAAATATGATAACTTAATAGTTAATATTTCCCCAAGTTAGTTGCTTTAGCTTTTTAAGATATAGCACATTTTAATCTCCTGTTCTAAAAATTAGCTAAAATTCTTAAAATTGAATGATATTTATGTGATCTTTCAATCAACATAGTGTAGAGAAATGGAAACTAATGGTATCTAATAGTCTGCTAGAGAGAATTAATGTCCTAAAATATTTTAGGTAAGTGCTTTATTGTGTTTACAACATGGCATATGAAATCTCAAAATGAATACAAGATGTTGAAACACATGATGGCTGGACACTTAGCAAACAAGCAAATAATAAATAAACCAATATTCTCACTTACATGATAAAACACCTGGCTTAGAGACCTGAGGTCTCTCATCTGAACCAACACAGCTCCAGGGCTTTAGTTTATGCTTCCACTTACAGGGCTACTCTCAGGAAAGAGGCTCAGGAGTCCTTCCTATTTCCTAGATCTAGTGTCTTTCTTACTTTTCCTCACTTTAACCCACACCTTTTCTGATTTCCAGCACAAACTGGGTCCTTGACCTTGTCCAGAAAGGCAATCTTGAGTCAACTCCTTCCATTGTCCATAATAATAACTATTTCAGGTCAGCCCCGGTGGCTCAGCGGTTTAGCACTGCCTTCACCCAAGGCTGATCCTAGAGACTCGGGATCGAGTCCCACGTCGGGATCCCTGCATGGAGCCTGCTTCTCCCTCTGCCTGTCTCTCTCTCTCTCTCTAATAAATAAATAAAATCTTAAAAAAAAATAACTATTTCAAACCTTCATAGTTTGAATAAACATTCAAAAAGTTTTTGTGAAATAAAGTTTTAAAGTCTCATGTAGAAATAAAGTACTTTTAAGAAACTTAGCTTTTAGTTAAGGAGGAAGGTATAAAAAGGAAATTATAAATTTCAAAATATTTATTAAAAAATGACCAAGAAAAGACTATATCCCAAATGTGAAACATAACTAAATAGAGTAAAATTTATAATTTACAAAATTATGTCAGAAAACAGAAAATCCACAATAAACAAAACCTCTTAGGCATCCAATCGGCAAGCTAATGTAAATAATTTTACAGATGAGTTTTACCAAACACTTAATGGAAAGATAGTCTCTAACATTCCAACACTATAAAAAAAGAATTTTAAAAAAGATTTTAAAATTTTCATTTGTAAATATAAGTATAGAAATCCTAAATATTGGGCAGCCTGGGTGGCTCAGTGGTTTAGCACTACCTTCAGCCCAGGGCGTGGTCCTGGGGACCCGGGATCGAGTCCCAAGTTCCCGCTCACTGCATGGAGCTTGCTTCTCCCTCTGCCTGCGTCTCTGCCTCTCTCTCTCTCTCTCTCTCTCTCTCTCTCTCTGTGTCTCTCATAAATAAATGGATAAAATCTTGAAAAAAAAGAAAGAAAGAAAGAAAGAAAGAAAGAAAGAAAGAAAGAAAGAAAAAGAAAGAAAGAAAGAAAGAAAGAAAGAAAGAAAGAAAGAAAGAAAGAAAGAAAGAAAGAAAGAAAGAAATCCTAAATAAAACATTTAGTAACTGAATCCAATAGTATGCTAAAACAATGCATTATTTCCAAGTGGGGTTTTTCCCATAAGTAAAAATATTTTTTGACATTATTTTTAAAGTGTTGATGTAATCTATCACATTAATTGACTGAGGAGAAAAGAACAGCTGACAAACTTCAACACCCATTTATGTTTAAAAACATATTAGGAGAATGGGAATATAACGCAACTGCCTTAACTTTTAGAAAATGTTACATCAAATGAAGAAACTTTAGAGCCATTCATTGAGGAACTGAACAACTGCATTAATACTTAGCATGATATTAGAATTTCCCATTTATAAGACGAGAACAATAGGTTATTATTGTATATTTATATACACAGAAATACCTTCCCATAAATAATTAATAAACATATCCAGAAATGATGACCAATACCAGAACAACTTACAAAAATTCCTTACTTCTATATTAGCAACAACATACGGGAGATTATGACAATAGCAAAGATACATTCACAGCAGCAATGCAGCACTTTTAGGTGTTTAGGAATCAACTTATCAAGGCAGAAAATCATTTCACCTTACACATTAAAGAATGTCAAACTTTTTAGAGAAGTGATAATACAAGTGTTAGCAAAGATTTTTGGAGGACACTTGGAAGTATTTAGCAAGATTACATGTGGATACCCAGTGATCCGGGGCTCCTGCACGTTCAGTATATATGCCTCTGTCAGTTATAGACTAGGTTATCCTCTGCTAATAAACACTCTCAAAATCTGAGTTTCTTAAACCGACATGGATTTATTCTTATGCCTACTGTGGATCTTGTGGAGGGTTTTCTCAGTATTGTCTTCATGTCCAGAAACAGACTGACAGAGAAATACCATCTGTAATATTGCCAGTCAACACGGTAGATGGAAAGAGTGTTTGGGGGAGAATATTACATCAACATTTCAATGGTTGGACCAGAATTGCCAGGTGTCACCTCTGTCACATTGTCCCACACTATCATTTGCCCAAAAGGCAGAGGCCAGAAATACTTTGTGAGCAATATTAATGGTAACCATGGTTTGCCCTTCAGGTCATTTGGCTCACTCTCCCTTCGACGAGCAAACTGCCCTCAGTCCAGAATCTCATACGGTTATGGGCAGCAAGCTCAGAGTCTGGGATATCTGGGGTGCTATGTGATAGTCTCTATATCAGGTGCAGGTGTATCTCTTCTTCAGAGACATAAAAGACCACACTTTTCCCTCCCACACTGCCAATAGCCCTCATGGAACAGAGACGGCCACACCAAGTGCTCTTCTTCACAAAAGCAGAGGGATGGAATATGCAGAGCAGCCGTTAGAGATACTGCAATTCTGAAATATACATGGTGAACACATTAAAAGCTAACGGGCTCTTCTCAAAATGATAGGAAAATTCTCACATGGTTTCACACGGGCACCTAACAATAGGCGATTACAGCATTCTTTATGGTTGTCAGAGTTGGAAGTACCAAGAATAAATCAGGGAGAGATGGGAAAGTAAATACAATAAATACATGCTGTGGAATACAACACTATAATAAAAATAAGAAATGAAGTACTCAACAGCGTCACAAATGTATCTCAAAAGCGGTGGTAGAGTATTGAGTGAATAAAATAGAAAATCATTTAACGTAAGTTTAAAGAAACATAAAAATCATTAAATATTTTCCAATAGTTTGCTAATTGTTAAGGACATATAGCAAAGGTATCAAAGAAAATGTCTGTATAGGAGGTAGAATAAGAATGGGGATCAAAAAAAAAAAAAAGAATGGGGATCTGGGAGAAAGGGAAAAGTAAAAGGAGATAAAGTAGAATTAGAACAGCCTTGTAGTGATTACTAAAGACAAGTGAACTGCAGTGCTGGTTTACCTCTACTTGTGGCTTCAAAAGATGATAATAAGAAAAAATTCACCAGGAACACGTGAGCAATATATTGGTCAATAATAGAGGATTGCAATTAACACACGGCAAAGACCACATGTTTTAAATCAATATTATGAATTACATATACCAATTAGTTATGGTAACACCCTGGGATGAAATGTTCTGTGGTGAATTTCCCTTATATCTTTGTGAAAACTTGATGCAAGAGTAGAGACATTTTTGTCAAACAGTCTTCACTGTACTTTCATATTCAGTATTGGATGATTGGTGTTCTGAATTCCCTCCCTGAAAGTGAGTCCTATAATTCAGCCCACTAATTGCTTTAGGAGTGCAGCCTATATTGGGTTGTTTTTGTCAGGTTTTAGGGTTTGTTTTGTTTTCCTCAAAAAAGCAAGCTGACTTCTATGACTTGGCCAGACTGCTAGATGGTTGTAGAAAATAGATTTGCTTCTCTGAATATAAGCCTAACCTCATTGACCAGGCCAAGTCCCATGATACTAGAGGCATTTAAAGAAGGTAGAATTTAATTATACACTGGAGAACTTGGTTTCAGTGCTGTGGTCATAAGTGTCTGCTGGAAAAATCTGAGAATGTAATATGAGAGTAGAGAGCACACAAAGGTGGGGCGAGTATATGCCTGATTATTTATATTTACAACTTGTCTCTTCCTCCCTCCCTCTCCCACTTGGCTCTTCTTTCATTTGCATTTCAGTGATAATAGCCTGTAGAAGCCAATATCTGTGTAAGTATCACTAGGATTTTACTTTTAGATAAAGTTGAGCTCCTTAAAGTTTACAAAAAAGCTTACAAAAAAAAAAAAGTCACTAAAAATTAATACTGACTTTTTAAAGCAAAATATTTACCTCAGCAGACCACTTTCTTATTATACCTCAGTTTATAAAAAAATCCACAAACAGACTGATACTGAAAATCTCCAAGGTACAGTGCTAAGAGAAAAAAAAAAATCAGTGTCTTAAACAATATGCACAGTGCATTTTGTGTATAAAAGAATAAATAAATAAGAATATATATTTGTGGTTCTTCATGTATGCTTGAAGAAACTCAGGAAGGCCTAAGAAGACTTAAGAATTTTACACAGGAAATGAATTAAGAGCACTTAAGGACGGGTGTGGGGTGGGGGTGGATAATGTCTAGATAGGGACTGGGATGAAGGGAAGACTTTTCACTGTACATCTTTTTACAGCCTTTTTTTAAAATCCTGGAAATATATTACCTGGTCACAGTTGTTTTTCATTTGTTGTAAACTATTATTCAAAAAGTTCACATTTTCAAAGGCAAACATTTTACCAGATAATGTGATTATGGAAAGATCATCCTTAAAGAGAATATACACTTACACAGGGAACTTGTCATAAGCTTAGCATTTTGATCTGTTTTCTTCTCCCCCAAATTCTCTGGTAAAAAACTCATTTTATTCCCTCATGATGAATGCACTGCCTGTAACTTTACTGTAAGATTGATTTTCCATGTGACATTAATTTCTAAACTTTTAGGGTCAGTAGGAAAACCAAAACACAGATCTGAATTATAAACTCCAAGTTGTTCTCTAAGCAGCAAAAACAAGGTGTGTCCCTCTCTAAAAACAGAAAGGCAGAGTTTACTTTTAAAAAAATGACTCGTTCTTTTCTGTTGTTTTTGTCCTTTTGAGTAATTTGGATGGCTCACCAAATGAGATCACAGCTGGACTTACCACACAGTCTTGTCAATTTACTATACTGGGACTGTGAATCAAAAAATAAGTGGGGAACTCCCTCCCTGACTCACACACACACACCATGCCATGATGATACTGATCCATGCACACTTCCCTTGAATTGCAAAAGAAGGTACCAGTTATTTTTCATGGAACTAAATAAAATGTATACAGTTATTGCTATAATGGAACATAAACATCTATTTATGTTGCTTTAATATGGAGATCCCACAAGAATGAGGTTACGTATCTGACAGTGATTACATGGGATTGTGATACAAAACCAATTAAAGAAAACAAGGCAAAACAAAGATGGAAAAAAATTTGCTGAAATCAATGAAATTTCAAGTTGAAAACATTACTAATAGAAAGTAAATTGGTGAAATAAAATAACTCATCTGTGTCTATATACCAAGCACTTAATAAAAGAAGTAGAATTCATTCTTTTTTAACTAAAATACCAAATGTAATTATTAACAATAAAGTGTGTACTAAAACTTTGCTCTTTAATTACAAAGGCGAAGATTGAACTATGCTTAAGTTTTTGCAAAAATAGAATAATCTTTAGACAAGTTACCATTAACTGATGTCATTATAACAGTTTATTTGTTTTTTTTAAATATTTTATTTATTTATTCATGAGACACACACACACAGAGAGGCAGAGACACAGGCAGAGGGAGAAGCAGGCTCCATGCAGGGAGCCTGATGTGATCCCGGGACCCCAGGACCACACCCTGGACTGAAGGCAGGCGCTAAACCGCTGAGCCACCCAGGGATCCCCAGTTTATTTGTTTTTAAGAGGCATCAACAGGAAGAAGAAACTATTAATTCTACCAAAGCTAACATTTATTTCAGTCAAAAACACACAGACCTGGATTTAGTTCTAAGCCTCTTTTATGAACAGACTATCAAGCACCTGCTAGTCATTTTTACTGGGAAAAATCAGATTTTTTTTTTTCTGGAAACACACACAATGAAGAAAATTATTCCTAAAGAAAGATTATTTCATAGGTTTGAAAATAATAATACATAATAAATGTTCTTTGCTCACTGTTGTCATTCCTCAATCCATTTCTTTTTCCTTTCTCTGTTCAAACTATGGTGCTTAAACATGAAATAACTGAGAAGACTCTCATACCTGCTTTTTACTGTGATCCAGCAAACCTCAGTCTTGTCTGTGGCAACAGTGAACCCTGATAAAAATGACCTGTTCCCCAAACTCTCTTATATCTAGCAGTTGTTATCTGTCAAATACGGCTGGATCCAATACCAAACACAGTGTTTCCGTGCTCTTCCACGAAGCCCATACTCTTATCACTGCATATTTTCAGTATTAAACTTGCCAATTGATTTCATTAGACCAGATTTTTTAATTTCATGGAACACTACTGTTCTCTTTAACAAATGAAGCAATAAAAAATCCTAATATCAAATTTATTCTTAGTATCATTTCATAAGTGACCTGAAAAGTATTTTAACACCAAAAAGGTAGGGATGATAATATTAAAGAAAAAAGGATTTGGCTTTATTTTTTTCAAGTTTTTATTTATTTGTTTTTTTTTTTTTTTAAGATTTTATTTTTAAGTAGTCTCTATACCCAACGTGGGGCTCTATCTAACTTACAACCTCAGAATCGAGTCACATGTTCTACCGGCAGAACCAGCCAGGTGCCCCAAGAAGTTGGCCTTATAAACACTTGCAACATTGTCTTCCCAGACTGCTTAAGACTTGTTCATAAATAAGCATGCACCCACCCACATATCATTTTTTGGGAATCATTGGACTGAACTATACATTTCTCTTTTTTCAAGATTTTTTTTTTTTTTTAATTCATGAGAGACACAGAGAGAGGGGCCGAGACAGAGGAAGAGGGACAAGCAGGCTCCCTGTGGAGAGCCCGGTGTGGGACTCGATCCCAGGACCCCAGGACCACACTGTGAGCGGAAGGCAGGCGCCAAACTGCCAAGCCACCCAGGGATCCCCCATTTCTTTAGGAAAATCCACCATATTATTCTCCCAAGCACAGCACCTGACATGTGCTGAAGATATATTTGCTAAACGATTGAATAATCTGAACAAATTTTCATACCCGAAGAGAAAAATCATAGAAAGAAAGAAAAAAATGTTCTATCTTTTCCTTTACCGTCATCATGTGAAAATAATTTAAAGTGTTCTATGGTGGTTAGTGGAAAAATGAAAATAACTCATCCCTTGGAGTTTTGGCAAAATCTTGTTACTCTGAGAAGGAAAGCCTGTCTTCTCCTGGTAAACTAGTCCCGCATCCAGCTACTTTCAGAGGCAGAGACTTTGGAGCAAAATCCAGTTTCCCATCCACCACCTTCCACACAGAGCCTCCCACTGTGGGCTTGAGTTTTCTCTTCTCTGAAAGACTGAAATTGTACCAGATGATATTACAGTCTTTTCACTCTGGCCTGCTAAGATTATATATATACATACACATATGTATACATACACATTATATTATAATATATATATACACACATACATAATGTTATAAACAAATAAATAATATTATATATGTATATATGTAATAAATGTAACAGTACTTTTAGGCTTTTAGTCCTTTTAGGCTGTGGCTTAAGGGTCCTCACTTCTTCAGCCTCAGGGCAGCTGGGGATCACCATCTCTGTGTGATGGAAAATCATTGAAAATTATAGCCAAATATATACTTCCATAGTGCTCGGCGATCTGAATAACTTCATTTCCTCTGCTTTTTCTCCTGCTCCCTTAACTGTAGAGCTTAAGTTGAATAAAAGGACTTTAAGTTATGAGTAATACACTGGAAGGTGGGGAAGGAAGGAAGGTGATTCTTGTATTTGACACGTGCTAGTGCTCTGCTCAGGGGTAATATAGATCCTAGAGATTATCAGTAGTCACTTTCAAAATTGGTCCCATACCAGTTTTGGTCCCATAGGAGAGACTGCTGATAATGTGTTATTAAAAGGAATTTTTACTATTTAGTTCTGTGCTCTACTAAACTGCAGAGTAGTTCACTCATATACAGGCACGTGTGTATTTCCATCATTTATGTTGAAAGATTCAAAAATGCTACATGAGGACGGCTGCGATGTTCTATAATTATGCTTCAGAAAAATAGTTTAATGTTCTAAAAACACGAGGGAGTAATATCTATGGAAGTCTTGAACAATATAAAAAGGGGGAGAAAACAGTTCAAGAACAAAGACCATCTTACTGTTTCTTCGGGATATTGCCTCCTTTTAGCACAGGAATTGTAGACTCCTTGTTTATTTGCTTATTCTCAAGCTTTTGGACAAAGGCCCTCAGAGCTTAACATAAGATCTCGAAGTCTAAAGATAATTAGTCCAACTAAAACTCCTTTAGGAATGTCGGCGCCATCAGGGAGCGAGAGCAAAACCAGTGTGGGTGAAGAGATGCCTCGCAGATGAAGAGCTCGGGGCTTTGTGGGGCCCCCAAACTGTACCTAGTAATGGATCCAAAATAGATGGCATATTCGTCAGGCGACTGTTTCCCTGGGCGGTCTTGCTGGCTGGTGGCGTGTCTTGCTCCCGCTCATTTCCCTAAACACGGTCACTGAGGGTGTCTTTTCCCCAAGGCTCCGTCCCAGATCACAGGGCAGTGCCTGGTCAAGGGGACGGGCCCCCTTGCGGGGCGGCCGCGGCAGCGCTGGCTCACGCCGCCGGGTGTGCGCCTGCGCCCCGCGGCCTCCCGAGGGCAGCCCGCCCCGCGCCCCGGCGTCCCGGACGAGGCCGGGCCCTGCAGGAGGGCTCGACTTCCCCGGCACGCTGCCATCTCCCGGGTAGATTAGCACGGGCAGCGGCGAAGGAATTCTACGGCCGTTAGCACAGGCCTCCCGTGCGGCGTCTGTAAAATGGGCGCGTGAGGGGCGCGTACGACACGGAGCTGCTGAGAGCGGGCCGGGGCGCGCGGGGCCGGGCCGGGGACCCCGCGGGGGGCTGCAGAGCGCCCAGGCGCGGGCGGCGCACACGTTTGCCAGATGAGAGGAGAAGGTGGGCCCGCGACGACTGCTGCCCGGCGACCCTGCGCTGCCGCTGCCGCTGCCCCGTCCGCAGCGTGGCCGGCGCCCCCATGTAAGGGGTCTCCGTGCGACGCCCAGGGCAAGCATCCCCGGGTCATCTTAAGGTGATGACGTAATGGGAGGGACCGCGAGGGGCACGGAGCGCTGGAGAAGCACCGCACGGGCCCGCTCCCCCGTTCCACCTGCTCTGGGCCTATTTTTTTGTAAGTGTTAAGTGCTTTTTTGTTTGTTTGTTTGTTTTATTGTTTTTGTTTAATCCTGAAAAGCCCAAACAGGTAAGAGCAGCCGGAGCCCCTGAGCGGAGCACAGCGCCCACCGGGCCCTACAGACGTCGGGGGCAGAAGGTGGCAGGGAGAGCGCCAGGGGCGGTGCGCGGGGCCAGGCCCGGTCCCAGCGGCTCCTGCAGGCGTGTCGCCCCCGGCGAGGAGGGGCCTACCCGACCCTTTACTGGAGGAGGCACAGAGCTGGCACACAGGGAAGCAAGGCCACCTGTCCCGGGCGGATGCTGTCAGCCCTGGTGTTACGTATTTGTGAGGCTCACTTGCTTCCCAGACATTTTTCTTCTTCTGGAACGGCCAGGCCTTCCCGGGGGCCCAGAAGCAGCAACTCGAGCCTAGGGGACTCCGCAACTGGGAAACGGGACGGGGCGCGCCTGCTGCGGGTCGGCCTCCGGCCTCCGAGCGGCATTAGAGCAACATGAGTCGCGTCCCGGGGTCCTCGGCGCTGCCTCTGGTCCCTCTGTAGGCAGATCAAGTCCAGGCAACATCGGAATAAAAAATCACACTTCTGAGTGCTTCCTCAGACACAGCGAATAAGAACTGTTAAGAAACATGCGTGGGATCTGAAAATCTATTTTTTTAATATTTTTTTTAATTTTTATTTATTTATGATAGTCACAGAGAGAGAGAGGCAGAGACACAGGAGGGAGAAGCAGGCTCCATTCAGGGAGCCCGATGTGGGACTCGATCCAGGGTCTCCAGGATCGCACCCTGGGCCAAAGGCAGGCGCCAAACCGCTGCGCCACCCAGGGATCCCCTGAAAATCTATATTTTTAAAAACATTCCCTCAGGTAATTTTGATGCTTTGCCAAATGTTGCCAAGGTTCCAGATTCATACTCTGTGGTTCATTACCACCTCTGTGATACACTAAAGAGGGCCATGTGAAGGACATTGTGTAAATGTGAAGGACGCCAGAAAGTGACAGTAACTTATTAACCTACATTTTTAGAGAAAAACAAAGGTTTGTTGAATTAAAAATCCTTATAAAATTACTTTGAAAGCTCAGTGAAAACTCTTCCAAATAGAAGGAATCAATAGATGTATAAATACCATTTAATCTCATTGTAAAGAGTTTTAGGTATGAAAATAATGCCAAGAAAAGAAAAATCCAAGTAAATGACTTCTTTTTAACAAATTAATCTTCAGTTGTAGAGTATCCATTTAATACTGTAAGCACATTAAGCAATGTCAGGTGTAAGAGAATCTCTCTGGGCTACGTTTCCCTTAATGGATTTTGGTGGAAAGCCATAGAGCAACTCTAATTCATATTTAATTCCCAAAGACACAGATAGCCCAGAGAGTTATCAAGTTAAATGCAAGTAATCCTAAAATACTTTTAGTATTTGAAACTGATGTCGAATTGAAATTTAGATCTTGATTTAAAGAACTTGTTTAAATTGCTTATCGAATAGCCATTTGCTGTTTGTTTCCTAAATGTCAAATACCAATGAAGGCGAGCATATATTTTGAAATATGTGTATGTGTGTATAAATGTCATGTATACACACGTACCCTACCCTGTGTTTCAGGATGTCTTTTGGATAAATTATCACGATGACATTAAATTCATAAAATCCAGTTTAGTGATATTTCTATAAAGAATTAAGCAATTATTGTAATCTGTAGGTATCAGTACTATTCAATATAAGTGAATTCTGTTTCTAATATCCAAAATCTACAATATTTAAGACAGTGATCACATAGGTTTTTACCCGCATTTAAGTTAGTTTTTGATAGTGGTACCATTAAAAAAAAAAATGTTCAGGGGTGCCTGGCTGGCTCCATTGGTAGAGCATGCTACTCTTGGTCTCAGGGTCCTTAATTTGAGCCCCACATTGGGCAAGAGATTACTTTTTAAAAAGTGTTCTTAACTCACAAAGCAATATACATATGTTCTCTCTTAAAGTCACTCTTCAGAAGGTTCCTGACCTTGTCACCCATAACCTACACCAGTGTTTCTCTGTGTGGCACCAGATCAGCAGTATCAGTATCAAGGGACTTGTTAGAAATGTACAGTATTAAGCTCCTCTCAGACTTACTCAATCGGAAATGATGCATTCCAGCAATCTGAGCAACACAAGTAGATGTGCTAAATGCTCACAATGGTGGGGGGTGCCTGGGTGGCTCAGTTGCTTAAGTGTCTGACTTTGGCTCAGGTCATGATCTCCAAGTCCTGGGATGGAGCCTGGCATCGGGTAAGGAGTCTGCTTTTCCCCCTCCATCTGCCTCAGCCCCTGATCATCCTCTTTCTCTCAAATAAATAAAATATTTAAAAATAAGTAAGTGAATAAATAAATAAATGCTCATAACAGTGGTTGCTTTTTTTTTTTTTTTTTTTAAGATTTCATTTATTTATTCATGAGAGACACAGAGAGAGAGGCAGAGACACAGGCCGAGGGAGAAGCAGGCTCCACACAGGGAGCCCAATGCAGGACTTGATCTCGGGACTCCAGGACCAGGCCCTGGGCTGAAGGCACTAAACCACTGAGCCACGCAGGGATCCCAGGTGGTTGTTCTTAATAGCAGTTTTGTGGGGGCACCTGGGTGGCCCAGTTGGTTAAGCACCCAACTCTTGGTTTCTGCTCAGGCAGTGATCCCAGGGTGGTAAGATCAAGCCCCTCTTGGGCTCCACACTCATCATGGAGGCTGCTTGAGTTTCTTTCTCCTTCTCCCTCCGCCCCTCCCCACCTCTCTAAGATAAATAAATAAATAAATAAATAAATAAATAAATAAATAAATAGCAGTTTGTTGGTTTTTTTTTTTTTTTTTAAGATTGTATTTATTTATTCATGAGAGATACAGAGACAGAGAGAAACAGAGACACAGGCCGAGGGAGGCTCCAGGCTGCATGCAGGGAGCCGGATGTGGTACTGGATCCCAGGACTCCAGGATCATGCGCTGGGCCAAAGGCAAGAGCTAAACTGCTGAGCCACCCAGGGATCCCCTAAAAAAGCAGTTTTGTGTCTATTTTCCCTTATTATCACTAATAATTAATAGTAAACAACTCTAATTTTTGCCCCAATATGCTGAATGTGAAATAAAATTATTTTACTATTTTGTGCTATCCTAATTATTATGGAAGATGAGTATCTTTTCATAGATTTATTGGGTATTCAGTAAAATTCCAGGGGTAATTTCTTTTTTTTTTTATTTTTCATAGTTCTTGGATATGATTTTTATCCTACCATTTGAGTTTTAATTGTATATGGCTTTCCTTTGAAATTTTTTTTAAACACTTCCCTTTTTTGAGAGAGAGAGAAAATTTCAAACAGACTCCACCAAGCTCAGGGCCCCCACATACGGCTCCATCTCATGACCCAGAGATAATGACCTGAGCCAAAATGAAGATTTGGACACTTAATCAACTAAAACCAGTCAAGCACACCTTTCCTTTAAATTTTTTTAATAGTATCTTTTGTTACATGGATTTTTAAAAACTTTTTAATTAGCTATATGTACAGGAAAAAAATGTACAAATCCTAAGTATAAATAAATTATCTTTAAGTGGACACACCTCCCATCAAGTTCAAGAAATCAAAAATTACATTAACTGGAAGGGTTTTTTTTATACATTTAATGCATTTTCTAGTGGTTTGTACTTTTGAATCTTCTTTAAGAAATTGTTCCCTAATTTATTATCATAAATTTTTTTCTGAAAATTATGAAGCTCCATTTTTGTTTTGTTTTTGTTTTAGAGGGAGGGTAGGGACAGAGGGAGACTCCATGCTGGGAGGAGCTCAATCTCACAACCCTGAGATGGAAGTAGAGTTGGACACTTAACCAACTGAGTTGCCTAGGTTCCCCAAAGCTCTGCTTTTTATGTAATTTTACTTTCACATATCTTAACCTATTTATGGATGGTTTAAGGTAATGATCTATTTCTTTTCTTTTCATATGAATAGCCAGTTGTTGAAACACCGATTCATGCTTCTCTGCTGATTTGGGAAGTCATCTTTCCCATATTCAGTTTTCCTATTGTCATGGTTCTATTTCTGAATTTTCTATTCTTTTTCATTGATCTTTTCAATAATCTTTTGACTATTATAGCTCTATAATAAACCTGTTATCTAGAATGTCTTTTACCATTTTTCTTTTTTAAAATATATTTTAGTTAATTTTGGACCTTTAATATTTCGTAAGGATTTATGAATGACTTGTTAATTTCCTGAAAAATACCATTAGGTTTTGATAAGAATTTCATTATGTCTTCATACATCAATATGGGAAGAATTTATATGTACATTGCACTTAATATCCCATCAGGAATATGACTTGTATGTCTTCATCTACTTAGGTCTTTGTTCTCATGAGTAAAGCTTACCCCTACCAGCCTGCATTTTATTAAGTGGATGTTATAGTTGGGCACTTGTGTTGGCTTACCTGTGTGTGTATACAGGTCTGCAAGTTGCTGAGGCAAAACTGAGGTGCAAAGTAAGGAAGCCAGCAGTCAGCGGTCCTTCCAGCCCGTGTACGTATGCATGCATGTGTGTAGGCCTCTAGTCTCTTTCAATACTGGGCCTCTCTGACAGGACCAGGAATACTATAAAAAAGATTTTATTTCAGGACATACCTAAGCATGACTAGTCTTTGCTTTAGGTATTTCTACTACAAGTCATCTTTTTGTCTTACCATCAAAGTTGACTTTCTCTAAGATTTCCTTTTGTAGGAGAAGTCAAATTGAAAATTGGGCAGAATTTGGAAGTAGGTTAGGTAAGGGATGATAATGCCATGTAATCACCACCTTCTGTTACCTGCAAAGTAGGAAATCTTGAGGTTAGAGTAGATCTTTCTATCAAAGAAATTGCATGCTGTAAATCTACCCCTTATAAAGAGTAAAAGAAACAAATGAAACCCCCATGCCTTCTAGCCATATATACTATTTACCAGGAACACAGGTCGGCGATAAAGAAAAAGCCCTCTGCAGGAACATAAGGAGGGAGATTGCTAGACATGGAATGATTTAGTTCTAGTTTTCTGTTTCCCCCCAGCAGCTCCTGCCACAGAAGCTAAGTAAATGATATTCTCTCAGGAAGCTCAAGGTAGAGTCAACTCCAGTTCCCAGGACTTCACTGTTCATAGGGCTTCTCTCCCAGCTATGGCATGCCTGCCTCTTTCTTAGAGCCCTCAGTTCTTTAAATATACAGAATATTGTTCTCATTAAAAATACCTTACTACTCATATTGACAAGTAACTGCTCACATAGTTCCAGACTGGATGGGGAAAGTATAAAAAATTTATTCATCCATTTCTTTTTTCTCTCATTCTGATCAATAATTTGCAGCCTTTGCATTTATAGCCCTCATATTCAGAAACACTTGGATGACTATTTACTTGTCAATTAACTAAAGAAAAAATGCTCATTTTCTGAAATATTTACTTGGAATCTCCAAAATATTAGTTAGGTCAGCAACTACATGAATGCATCAAAACAGAAGAAAGATTTATTGCTATTTCCCCCAATATAGTATCATAGACCCAAAGACAGGTTTAAGATTAAATTGAAAACTACTTCTAGTCTACTTTTCTGGGTTTTTTACTAGATGAATCACAAATTATTTAATTTTAAGTAAAGAAAAAGTGCCAGTGAAACATGTTAGAAGTACATCAAAACAATACTTCAAAAAGCTTTGAATTCACTCATCTAATCAGTCAGTATAATCGTGTACTTGGGAATATAGCTGAATTTTCATTTTCACACTGGACAAGCTTTGTTCAACTTAAAGGTGAGGATTTTGTCCTGGGAATGAAACAGATGGTATCCCTGCCCTTTACACTAGAACAGTGTATTAATTTTCTTTTGCCTTTTCTAGTCATCACTACATTTATCAGAGAAAATATTCCATCTTAATATTTTTCTAGGCAGCCTTCCTTAGATTTCACACACTTGGAAAATAAAAACAGAAAATTACTCTTACAAATGTTACTGAAAACATCGACATACGTGTCCAGGGGGCCATTCCACAGAATTGTGTTAAGTAACTACTTAAAGTGGTCACAGAAGAACAAAGCCAAAAAGTTTACAAAAGTGTACAACAGAATTAAAGCAATAAATTCAAAATTAACCTATTGACTTTTGATGTCTACAACCAGTTAGGCTGTTCCTAGAGTATATCTGTGGTGTGCATATTGGAGGCAGAAAGGAAATGTATATAAACACACATATAAATGTAAGTGGTTTCAAAACATTTCCCCAAGTTCATTGACAGTCTTTCCATCACCAAGCGGAGCTCGAAACTGTGTAGGTCTTTCTAACTGCCTTGACCAATAGGATGTAACACAAGTGACAAGGTAATGCCTTGACTGCTGAGGCCAGGTTAGAAAAAGCCAGGTAGCTTCTGCTGGCATTTCTTGAGACACTTGCTCTGGAAGCTATCAAACCACCATGCAGAAAGACAGGTCCCAGGGGGAGAGATGCTCATAGAACTCTGACTCTTTGCATCTTTCCAGCTTAGGCAACAGATATTTGTGAGTGAAGAACCCTTGAGATGATCCCACCACTATCTGACTGCAATCCACTGAGACCTCCTGAGCCAGAACTGCCAACCTGAACCCAGATTTGCAAACAAAATAAATGTTATTCTTTTAAGATACTGTTTAAGACTGTTACACAGCATTAGAAAAGAAAGAGTGTGTGATAAAATTAGCATTCACAATGCATGTGCACCAGAAATATTAAGACTGTTTTCTCATAGTGCTTAACAGTATTGCCATATAACCTCAAATAAATTATATGCCGGCCTAATGCTGGAAACATATTGAAGGTAGATGCTGACATATTATTTTCCAACAGTGGAAAAATTGTAGTTTTCCTTACGGTCTTACGATCAATAATTGCTTTGATTTCGGAAATGCCGTTTCTCTATTTCTGTGACACATTATTAGAATAGCACTACTACCGGAGACCAGAATGCAGATGCAAGAATATGGTTTATTCTTTTTCTTACTAAAAACAAGTTTGTCTTTATTAACCTGCCAAAGTTCTTCCCTAAGAAAATTGTGTATGTTCTCTCATTAAAATTTCCATTTACTTATTCTGTTCCATTCTAATTTATTCTTTCTCCATTGGATTATTGCTCCAAAATGTCTTTAACTTTTTTTAATGACTGCTGGTTTCCGTGATCATAGTTCTATTTTTCTAAATTAGATGCAATGTAAAAATAGGCCTTGGCGATGTTATGTTTCTATACAGATTCGCTGTCATATTTCTTTAATTTTATATATAGTCAATCCTTATTTCTAACTCCAATGAAACACAAACTAAAAATCCAGATGCTGTATCACCATTCTTTTGGTATTATACATTTTCTCTCATTTGTTTCTTATTTGCATATTTTAAGGTTTTAACAAGTTTTTACCGGTTTCCATGCACTGAGCTGATCAGATGCATATTTGATTCTCAGGATCTGAAATCAATCAGGTAAGGTTAGATCTTGTAGCAATTAGCTTTTATTGAGTAACAAACCATTCCACCAATTAGCAGCTCAAAACAACAACCTTTTATTTAACTCAGGATTCTGCAGGAGGGTATTTTGGATTGCCGAGCTGTGCAGTTCTTTTGGTCTGGTTGCTCAGACATACATGCCAGGAGAATTACATGTTTTGTATAGGACTGATACTTAAGCAAATATCTAATTCCTTTTAATTTTAACAGCTTTTAATTTCCACTTAGCGGAAGAGAGAAGGCAAAGAAATTTTCAAACTTAATGTAAGTTGATGACTTGAAACCATTTTTTGGGATAAACTCAATAATCCATCCAAAACACCATCTTGTTAATAAAGGAGAAATACTCACTGATGAATCATCCACAGTCTGAAACCCCTCTTTTTGCTGCATATAAAAAACTACATTAAATGGAAACAAGAAAAAATACATTGCTGCCTTAAGAAAAACTAAATAAATGAATTCTGAAGAGTGTTACTTCTTTTAGAATACTTTCCTCTATCGTGTAAAAGTTTTCCACAAATGCCTTCTTCTGTGGTGCTTACTGCCAATTCATGTTTTACAGAGCAGTTCTACTGTGATTTGGCCATATAGAGAGAATTCCTCATTAGTCCAGATTTTTTCCATGCTAAGGAATTTGCCTTCATAATGGGTTGTGATTTCTGAAGCAGCAAAACTCATTGGAAAGAGATCTGTGTAAAAAGTTCAATAAACACAAAGTGATGTTCTTTTTTAGAAAATGAAAATTTTTTTCTACTCCAATATTTCATTGTTTTGAAGAGAAGGATAACATGTTTCAATGTCACATATGCATTATGGTTAAAAGCAAGGAACCATCATGCCAGATTTCACTTATTCATACACCGTCTTATGAATATCAACTGTACTAAACACAATATTTTTCTATAAGTTGACGACTCATGTCTTAAAACAAAATCCCATTATTCTCATCCTAAATAGTAATATTTATGGAATCACAAGAAAGCTGTATTCATTACTGTTTTCTAATAAACATGATCATTAACAGAAAATAATTATTCTATAAATTGTCTAAGATAACATTATGTAACATCCTTAGTAGCCATTATTTTGTATTTTGAAAAACACTCTCAGTAGCTATTATCTTGTAGTTTGAAATTTTCATAATTGAGAATTAAGGTCAAGAGTAACTATTTTCCTTTCCCTAGTGGTACCTTATTAAAAAAAAAAATCATGCTTGTAATTGTGGATATTTAGAATAAATTCATGGTAGTGGAGATAATGTGGAGTAATTAGTTTAATTCTTAGTGTTATTTTTTTAAGATATCGTGGATAAACTAGAGAATGTTTCTAATCAAAATAACAAAACCACAATGAGATCCCACCTCACACCAGTGAGAATGGTGAAAAATAACAAGACAGGAAATAACAGATGTTGGAGAGGATGTGGAGAAAGGCGAGCCCTCTTGCACTGTTGGTGGGAATGTGAACTGGTGCAGCCACTCTGGAAAATAATAAAATTTAGACCAGTTCAGGGCTGCATATTTTCCCAAAACTAAAAATATTCAAACAGAAATGGAATGAATAATTGCCAAAGAAGTGTGCAGGACTTTAAGCACCGACATATAAGTTCTAAGATCCCTTATAAGATTTATACTCTGGGCAGCCCCGGTGGAGCAGCGGTTTAGCACCGCCTTCAGCCCAGGGCGTGATCCTGGGGACCCTGGATCGAGTCCCACATCAGGCTCCCTGCATGGAGCCTGCTTCTCCCTCTGCCCCCCTCTCTCTCTGTGTCTCTATGAATAAATAAATAAATAAAATCTTTTAAAAAAAAGATTTATATTATTTATTATCCCATTGCTTTGGTCTACTATAAAATATCTGTGATCTTTAATATAGTCATTATTAAAATCCATTATTTGACATATTTATAGGAAGGAAATTCTCAGAAATCTATTGTGAAATTAGTAGTATTTAAAAGTATTTCCTGAAGTACAATTTTCAAAGACAGTTGACCCTTTCTTATATACTGGATCCTTACAATAAAGTAAGCTAGAGAAAAGAAAATGTTATTAAAATCATAAGAACAAAAATATACAAGTAAGTACTACACTGTACTTACCACTATTTCATAAATTTATGTCACTAGCATATAAGACGAATCATCTGTCAGTGCCTACATCACTATTGTCTTTATGACATAAAACCCTTAGATGTATGTATTACTAACACAGGAAATCAAAAATGAAGAGATAATATGAAAAAGAATTTCACATTTATTTATAGGTATAATGATTTCATGCATTCATAATGAAGAAGCAGTAATACAATTGCTTTATAGTAGTGTAGTGTGATGGGTATGATTCAAATCGAACTTCAATAAAAATATATATATATAAAATAATAATGGATATGATTGCTTCATAGTAGCTTACCCTATTGACTAATGAATCAATCCAATACTAATGTATGGCAATGTAATTTTTTGAAAGCAAAGTTATCAAACAGTAAGAAAATGAACACATTATTGTTTTAAATATCACTTACCTATGCCTGTGTAAGGATAGACTATCCAAGTCTTGTGCACAGTGTTCTACTAGTGAACACTTGGCGATGGTAATGATGACACAGAAACATTTCACACGACTCTCATTGTACAGTTTTTGGATTTTCACACAAAGACACATACATACAGGAAAGTGTAACCATATGACATGATAATTATTTAGTCTTCATTAAGTAGAAGTGGATAATAATAAAGATCTTAAAAAATAATAATAATAAAAAATAATAAAAATAAATAAAAAAAGATCTTCGTCCACATCATCCTTTCATTGAGTAGGCTGAGGGGGAGGAAATGGGGGGCACTGGTCTTGCTGTCTCAAGGTGGCAGAGAAAGAGGAGGTGGGAGACGCCAGGGGAGGCAGGTACCCTAGGTGCAAAGACATTGTAATCTCTGTCTTTTTGCTTTTTCATTCCTCTAAGAATGCTTCTATATGGTACCAATCCTTCTTCCACCATCTGCTTTAGTTTCAGTGCCCATATCATAAAGGAGTCCATGTCATAAAAGAAATCAAAAGCAGTCTTGAGTAACCGGAACTCTTTCTGCTAGATGTCTAATGTCAATTTGTTTTTCTGACACTACTTCTGCATCTTCTTCCTCATTGTCTGGCACCGTGTGAGACCACTCATCTCCATCAAGTCATCCTCTGTGAATTCTTCTGGTGTGGTGTCTGTTCTTGAATTTCTCCAAGATCCATATATTGAAATTCTTCATCTCCTGCCTCTTTTTTGCCATATCTACAATCTCTTTCATGATTTCTTTGATTGGCTTTGTCATAAATCCTGTGAAGTCATGCACAACATCTGGACACAGTTTTCTCCAGCAGGAGTTTATTATTTGGGGTTTGATGGTCTTCACAGCTATTTCTGTAACAATGATGGTCTCTCCAATGATGTAATCCTTCCAGACTTTCATGACGTTCTGTCTATCGGGGTTCTCTTCCATAATGTTGACAATCCTTTCCATAGAGTACCACATGTAATGGACTTTAAAGATCCTTAAGATCCCCTGATCTAGAGGCAGAATTAGAGACATTATGTTTGGGGGCAAGTAGACCATTTGACACCTTCAGTGTTGAGCTTCATGAGGTGCTGGGTGGCCAGGGACATTGTCTAATATCAAAAGATATTTAAAAGGCAATCCCTTATTGGCAAGACAGTTCCTGACTTCAGGGACAAGCATCGATGGAACCAATCCAGAAGAAGGGGTTTCATTATCCAGGCCTTGTTGTTCTGCAATCAAAACACTGGCAGCTGGTATTCATCTTTTCCCTTTGAAGGCTCAGGGGTGAGGAGCTTTACAGTTAAGGGCAGTCCTGATCATAAACCTGACTGCATTTGCACAGAACAGTAGAGTTAGTCTATCCTTTCCTGTCTTAAACCCTGGTGCTCACTTCTCTTCCTTACTAACAAATTTTTTTTTTTTGTAGCATTTCTTTTCCAGAATAGGGTATTTTTATCTGCATTAAAAAGCTGTTCAGACAGCTATCCTTTCTCCTCAATGATTTTGTTAATGGTGCTCGGGAACTTGTCTGCCTCTTGGTTAGCAGAAGAGACTTCTCCTGTTACCTTGCCATTTTTTAAGCCAGATCTCTTTGTAAATTATCAAACCATCCTTTGCTGACATTAAATTCTTCAGCTTTAGATCCTTTACCTTCCTTTTGCTTAAGACTTCAATTTTTCTCGAATCATATTAAAGTCTGTATGTATGCCTTTCTTAGAGCAATCTGGCATCCACGTAAAAGCTGCATTTTCAATACAAGATTTAAAAAGAGGTTTTGCAAAAAGTGTAAGGTTTTGTGCCTCTAGGGATAGTTATAGCTACAGCTTGATGAACTTCCTTTTCTTTTTTTACAATGGTCTTTATGCTGGAATCATTAACTTGAAGTTAAAATGATAGGTAACTATGGCTGCAAATGTCAATCTATAGTACATATCAAGTAATTCAACTTTTTCCTTGCAATATCATGACTTTTTTCTACTTCTCGAGAGCACTTTCAGCATCACTAGTGGACCTTCATGTGGGTGTCATGGTGTTATTCAGAGTTCACGATACCACACTAAACTTTATGAAAACTATGCAAGAACCTGGAAAGATCACTTTTTACTGTGATATCCATTACAGAAGAGACAAGCTACTCACCCAAAGATAATGAGCATCGCAGAGCGCTTTAAGCAGATAATCAAAACACATCTGCTCACTGCAAAAGCAACAGCAAGTGACTATATAATTATTATACTAGTACAATCTGTACTATAGTTAATTGTATGCACTTATGATTTAATAGTTCATCTTTATTTCTACTTATTTTTCCACTGCAAATGGTCTACAAGTGTGTAAGTTTTGATAAATTTTAACTTTTTACAATGTATTTGTGTGTATTTTATGTAAATGATAAAATGGCTAGTATCTACATGTATTTTATGTATTGATGACATATCTAAGTTTTTCTTAATTTATTTTCAATATGCTAAGCTATTCAGTACATCTGCAGGTTTTTCAAATTGTTGCAAACCTCCAAAACTTTTTCCAGTATATTGATTGAAGAAAATCCATGTATAGGTGGACTTACACAGTTCAAATCCATGTTGATCAAGCATCAATTATATATAAATGTTTGTTTTTTTCATATTCTTAGTATAAATTTTTGAGTAAAGTGCTAGTGCACTTTTAATAACATTAAGTGTTATTACTTAAGTACATGCTCAACACATGTATTTATACCATATACTTTTTTAGTTAATTCATTCTTGCTGAAAAGCCAGATGTTAGACAATAGAAGCCTTATAAAAACATTTTGACAGTCCAGCAACTGAACTTTTGTGAATCATTTGATGAGTCTGTAGACCTATGCAAATGATACAGTTATATCTGAATTTTCTCATTCAATAAAATGTGATTTGAGTGATGTGTGATTTCATTCTGTTACATGAGAATGAAACACTAAAAGATAATTCACATCTCAAAAATTTCACATTTCAAATTTCCATTATCAAGTTCACATTATTTCTGAATTATACCAATGTGCCTATTTTAATGAAAGCATAATTCAGCTTCTGTCTTCTTCCAAACTTAGATCTTATGCTTAACTTCTCATAGGAGGAGGGAGATCATAAAAGATTTATGTTAATGTGTTAAATTGATGTAATCTAGGTATAATTCTCCAAATTTTATCGGACCATAGAATTAAAATATATCTACAGTGAGCTTATATTACTTACTTTTTACATCAGATCAAATGGGTACTGGTTAATCAAAATGGATTAATTGAATATTGTATGTGTGTACATGTGTGTATGAAACTTGTGCTTTATACCAGTAGAATGTGAAGTCACACTTATTTAAACATGGAATGATCTAAATTAAGTCAGAATAATCTACAAAAAGAAACTTGAATTTTGAATATGAATAGATAACTCTGGTCATTAAGTAAGCCATGCTCTTAGTTCTAACACAAACCTGGTATTATTTTGTATATCTCATAATAAATAATTCATTTCTTCTAAAACTAAACACACAAAATGTAGGCCTATGTGAAATGTACTATAAAATATCTTAAAATATATCTTTTTTTTTTTTTTACATCTAATGTACCATACCACATCATGTTTCTCCCCCTTACTATTTCTCATAGCTATATCTGTGTTGATTCTATCTCACTTAGGGAACCCACTTTGTATACATTTCTGTTGTGAATGACATTATAGGTTTTGTATAATTATCTGCTTCATCCTTACTAAAGTGTATGTGATCACTTGGCAGGAGAACTTGGGGTTTATTTTTATATTCTTAGGGCTTAACATGGTAAATAATACATAAAAATAAATGTTCAACAAATTAACTCATATAGTAGGGTGATAAGAACAGAAAATAAAATTATTATCTGAAAACTCTAAAAATGGAAATACAAAGTTATTGTATATATGCCAAATGTTGAACATACACATAGGCTTCAAATTACGTGGATGTAAACTTACAAATTCTAGAGTAACTAGAAAATTTCAACATACTTCTCTCCCCAACCTTACCCCAAAATATACCAGGTTTTCTGTGGAATCTCTCTTCTTGCTGCAATGAATGTCTGGGAAAAAAATGTGTAGCAGTCAAAACTACATTCAGAGCCCCACTAACTTACTTTTGGCTTCTTTTATGAGAAACTCTTTATGGTGATATTGATAATTTCTCAATATCATCACTAAAATTTTAACAGAATTGTTAGATGAGCAGTAACATATCTGAAAGTTCAAGTCAAAGAAAAAAAAGTCAGTGAAGCTAGAAAAAAAAATGGTTAACATTTTGTTAATAGAGTAACAGTTGAATAAAAATTATTTTTCTTTATAATGTAAGATATTAAATAGTTAATGTGCAGTTAGGACTGTATATTATAGGATATTTGATTTTCCATTAAGGAGTCATGTTCATGATAATATGTTTCACTGAAACATACCAATGCAAGTGGCAAACTTAAGTTGTTTTGAAAGAAAATACATTAAATTTTGAATTTAGTCCTTTTTGAAAAATTGTTACTTTGCATTACTGCAATTCCAAAAATTTGCAAAATTTTTTATTTCATCTGGTAGATTTATGTATCTCTTTTTTAAAAAAATCACTGAAATGCCACTCTCTTCCAGTTAGAATCTAGCCACCCCTTAAATGAGTAGTGTAAACTAGCTTAAGACAGTGGAAACCAGTTATATAATAACTCATTATTAAACGGACTATATTATTTCTTAATACAAAATATTGTACAAAACATGGCTTTATTCACTAAAATCTATTCTTCCATGATTATGACTCACAACTTACTATTACATTATACTGTAACAATAGAATTTCACGTGTTGCCTACTATATTATGATCATGGTAAAGAACTCAGGCCCTTAAAAGAGTCTTAGTCTGATGAAAGAAAATTTTATTTTGTTAGGGATCAATTGCAAATTAAAAAAAAAAACTCAGGGAAATAAAAAACTGCTTTCCAGTCACATGGAAAGCGAACTGCTGGACTTTTTTTTTAATGATAATTAAATAGATCTTAACATACTGCTATAACATTTTTACTGATACCAACATAGAAGCTCAGTGCATTCATAAAAATTTTGTATAAAAAAAAATCCAAGTGTTCCTAAATGCTTACTAACTTTTAGTTTATCAGTATTTTTTAAAACTGAATGAAAAAAAAGAAGAAAAAAAATTGAATGGAAAAAAAATTAGAGAAACACATTTCTTTTTAACCATTATGTATTCCACATTAAGTGTTATTACTTAAAATGCCAATTTGGATCATTTTCAGTAAAATACAATACAAAATTTATATAACATTTTCCATTTTATCAGCAAAAACGAAATTGTCCACAAACACTTTGCTTGGCAGGGGTCTTCTGACTGAATCATTGGCAGGTGCTAATTGGCCAAAGAGAAGGCAGTTTGCAGTAAACACCTTTCTCCGTAGAGAAAGTGCCGGACTGCAAAACCCAAGTTCTTTGAACTTTATTGGCTGTTCAACAAATAGGCTTTTCATGGTAACAAATGCTTAGCTTTACATCAGCACTGAACAAAATTATTTGTAACTCTGAGTATGTGGCAAGTTTCACTGGCTTAGTTTCACGATTAGTTTTATTACTTGTAAAAAAATAATCTAAACAGTTCGATAACTCGAAGCAGTTAAAAGTTTTTGTTTGGACAGTTATCTCTCCCACTGAACTGCAGAAAAACCCAAGGTACAGGTACGGTTTTATATTTATTATGCCGTGGAAAACTGCACTGTGTGTAGAATTACAAGGCTCTAATTTCATTGAAAGTTTCTGTAATGTCATAAACCAAAAGGCTAAAAAATACAATCTTTAGAGTCCTGATACGAAAAACGGAAGACTCCTATTACCTCAATATGTTCTGTAAGCTAATCTGTATATCATTTGTTTCTTAAATGACCCATTTCCTACTCCCATATCAAAATTTGGAAATTATAAGATATCCAGAGAAAGTTTAATATTTCATTTAACATTCAGTAATAACAATTTAAAAGCTCATTTCAGTAGGAAATTAACTATTTTCTTGCCCTAGAAATAAGGCCAAATCATATTAAAATTTATGACATCAGTGCAAACATCTATTAAAATGCACATATAATTTAGAGCAGTTTAATCAAGATCTACCTTTTGCAAAATATTAGGCGATCGTGATGGCAGTAAATCCCAGAGTGATTTCAAGGTAATAAGAATGTCTCTGTTCAGAGCTGTAAACCCTCCTGTGTAGCGTGGGGTACTTTATAGGCTACAGCTTCTTCTAAAGAAACATTACTACCATTTCCTATTAGTTGGGACTTGAACTTAAGTATGCAAGTTGGCTTTGTGAATTTAATTTTTACCAGGAACAGAGAGCCTCTGGGTGAGGAGCCTTCATGATCAATGGAGAATAGTATCTTAGGAAGCCATGAAATTGTGAATATACCACAGTAGTATTTACAAGAGTTTGTATCTTATTCCAAGCCTCCCGTAGATTTGCATATGCCCTTAAGGGCAGAAGAGGAACAGATAAAAGTTTTAAGAATTATTTTCTTTTTTAAAAAAAGATTTTATTTATTTATTTGACAGAGAGAGAAAAAAAAAAAAAAAAAAAAACACGAGCAGGGGAAGTCGGCTTCATCCCAGGACTCTAAGATCACGACCTGAGCCAAAGGCAGACACTTAACAGGCTGAGCCACTCAGGCATCCCCAAGAGTTATTTTCAAACAAAAATCAATGTGAGATATCTGGAAGCTGAAGAGGAACAGATTTTTCTACAGTAAAATGTTTCTTTGACATAAGAGTTATCTTGAGCCAAAGGCAATTAAAACTCAGCAGATTCAGAGAAAGCTCTTTACCTTCCCCTCTTTACTGCTTACATTTACTTTGGGAGGGGGCTCGGTACCAAGAAGAGAGCTAGTACCTAAGAAACTTCCCTGCATAACAGCAACCTTCGCTTTCCAGACTTGGCCTCTGCCTTCCTGTGAACCAGGCCCTCCTCACCTTTCTACACCCAGACTCCTACCCCTGTCTTTTGCTCAGGATGTTATGATAAGCCTGTTACCCAGCTGCTCTTTGGGTCCCATATCTTTATGAGGCCTGTAGGTAGGAAATTGAGGAGTTTTTTCTGTTAACCTATTTTATATAAATTTAATCATGAGACCATCCAAAAAACCTAGAAAGGGAGAGAGAAAGCGTTTCCACATGCACACAGCGAGCATAGAGGCAGTGGGTCTTGGCCTCCCGACACGAAGCAGGGCGGCGGGGCCTTGGGCCTAGGGGTGCCCGGGCGTCGTTACAGACACCCTGGCCTGTTTTCCTAGCTGTGTGGGTGACTTCGGCCTCTTCAGCAGTGCTCAGTCCACAATGAGAGCACGGCCGTGGCTCTTGGCCAGTTGAATCCAAAGCGAGGGAGGCCGGCACTGCAGGGTAACGGCAGGGAGAGCCCTGGCCCCTTGCTCACAGTGGGGGTACTGGGGGTGCAGCTCTAAAAGTGCCTGCAAACCATGCCCCCCCGCAAGGACACGTAGGGGAAAGTGGAAGAAACCTTATGGGACAAGGGTTTCCTAGAAGTGGATAGGCTAGAAGTGTGGGGAAAATGTGTTCATCACTTACGGTGTGCACAACACAAGGTATAGGCACGTGTCAGAAATACTTAAGCTTTGGTTCCAGAAGGCCAACCAGTTTTTGGTTTCCAAGTGCATATAATAGTTATTTTTACACTATACTGTAGTCTACTAAGTCTGAAACAGCTTTATGTCTAATAAACAATGTACATACCTTAATTTAAAAAATACTCTATTAGGCAGCCCCGGTGGCTCAG
This sequence comes from Canis lupus baileyi, assembly GCF_048164855.1. Classification (NCBI taxonomy): domain Eukaryota; kingdom Metazoa; phylum Chordata; class Mammalia; order Carnivora; family Canidae; genus Canis; species Canis lupus. The sequence continues at coordinate 33,282,320 of NC_132858.1, forward strand.
CAGTTTAGGGCCTGCCTTCTGCCCAGGGCGTGATCCTGGAGACCCGGGATCAGGTCCATCGGGCTCCCTGCATGAAGGCTGCTTCTCCCTCTGCCTGGGTCTCTGCCTCTCTCTGTGTGTCTTTCATGAATAAATAAAATCTAAAAAAACAAAAACAAAAAACAAAAAAACCCTCTATTGCTAAAAAGTGCTAATGGTCCTCTGAGTTTTCAGGGAGTCATAATCTTTTTGCCAGTAGAGGCCCAGCTGTGATGTGGCTGGCGTCTGACTGGGCAGGGTAGCAGGTGCTAAAGGTTGGGGTGGCCATGGCAACTTCTTTAGACAACGAGGAAGTCTGCTGTATGGACAGACCCCTGCTGCTGTATCCACTAAGTTTATGCAAAATTCTATGTCCTTTTTTGTAGTTTCAACATTCTTCATAATATCCTCACCAGGAATAGATTCCATCTCAAGAAGCCACTTCCTTTCCTCACCCGTAGAAACCACTAATCCTCGTTCAGGTTTTCTCATGAGATTGCAACAGTTCAGTCCCATCTTTAGGCTCCACTTCCAAGTCTAGTTGTCGTGCTATTTCTACCTCACCTGCAGTTAATTCTCCACTGAAGTCTTTTACCCAAGTCCTCCATCTGGGTGGAAGTCGGTTTCTTCCAAACTCCTGTTTATGTTAATATTTTGACTTCTTCCCATGGGTCACATTTCTTAACGGCATGTAGAATGGTGAATCCTTTCCAGAAGGTTTTTAATTGACTTTCCCGGGATCCATCTGAGGAATCACTACCTACGGCAGCTCTAGCCTTATGAAATGTATTTCTTCAATAATAAGACTTAAAAGTCAAAATGACCCTTTGATGAATGGGCTTTAGAAATGGTTGTTGTGTTAGCAGGCATGAAAACAACATTAATCTTGTACATCTCTCCCAGCTCTTGGGGGGACCAGAGGCATGAGAAATAATATTTGAAAGGAACCTTTTGCTCTGAGCAGTGGATCTCACCAATGGGCTGCAGATACTCGGTAAACCATGTTGTAAACAGATGTGCTGTCATCAGGGCTTTGTTATCCTATTTATAGAGCACAGGCAAAGTAGATTTCATGTAATTCTTAAGAGCTCTGGGATTTGGGGAATGGTCAATGAGCTTTGACTTTAACATAAAATCACCAGCTGTGAAAAAAAAAAAAAAAAGCACCAGCTGCGGTAGCCCCTAAGCGAAGCGTCAACCTGTCCTCTGAAGGTCCTTTGAAGCTTCGAAACCAGTCATTGACTTGTCCTCTAGCTATAGAAGAAGTAGATGGCATTTTCTTCCAATAGAAGACTGTTTCTTCTACATTGAAAATCTCTTGTTAGTGTAACCACCTTTATTAATGACCTTAGCTAGATCTCCTAGCTAACTTGCTGCATCTTCTACACTAGCACTTCTGCTTTCCCTTGTACTTTTTTTTTTAAAGATTTATTTATTTATTCATGCTAGAGAGAGAGAGAGAGAGGCAGAGACACAGGCAGAGGGAGAAGCAGGTTCCATGCAGGGAGCCCGACGCGGGACTCGATCCCAGGACTCCAGGACCGCGGCCTGAGCCAAAGGCAGGCACCAAACCGCCGAGCCACCCAGGGATCCCCTCCCCCTTGTACTTTGATGTTGTGGAAACCATCTCTTTCCTTAAGGCTCATGAACCAACCTCTGCTAGCTTCAAACGTTATTCCCACAGCTTCCTCACATTCCTCAGCCTTCATAGAGTTGCAGAGAGCTAGGGCCTTCCTCTGGCGTAGGCTTTGGCCTAAGGGAATACGGCTGGTTTGATCTACCCAGACCACTGTACCAGCAATACAGTTGTTTCACTTCCTTATCATTCTTGTGTTCACCGGAGTTGCACTTTAATTTCTTTCAAGAATTTTTCCTTTGCGTTCATGAAGTGGCTCAGTGTTTGGCACAAGAGAACTAGCTTTTAGTCTACCGTGGTTTTTGACACGGCCTCCTCATGCAATTAATCATTCTGGCTTTTGATTTAAAGTGAGAGACATGCGACTCTTCCTTTCACTTGAACACTCAGAGGCCGTTGTAGGGTTATGGACCGGCCTAATTTCAATACTGTTGCATCCCAGGGAAGAGGGAGGCCCAAGGAGAGGAGAGAGTGGGAGGAACAGCCGGTCAGTGGCTAGTCAGAACATACAACTTTATTGATTAGGTTCACCATCATATGGATGCAGTTTACGGCGCCCTAATCAATTACAGTAATTCCATCAAGATCATTGATCACAGATCACTATTACAAATATAATAGAAATGAAAAAGTTTTAAATATTGTGAGAAATACCAAAAGGTGACACAGAGACACAACGTGAAAAAATGCTTTTTGGAGACTGCAGGTAGACTTGCTCCACACAGAGTTACCGTGAACTTTCAACACGCAGAAAAGGCAGTTTCTGCAAAGGGCAATAACACAAGGTATGCCTCTAAACTATGGACTTGCTTCAATTCCTTATTTGATAGTACTAATGGAACTCATTACTACAAATGAAAATACTCTGGAAATATAATGAACTTCAGGAAACTTTTGTACCTAGTATAATGCATAATGACGCCCTCAGTCATGGAGTCTTTTCACTGTAATTGTTTTCAAATAGTTAAAATCAGATATGTTACAGAAATATGGAAGACAGACTTGTCCTGGATAATATGAAATGATAGCTTGGTATGGAATACCTTTTTTCCTAAGTTATCGATGCAATACCAATGTTCCTAAGGTACATATAAATAACTTTACATAAATAAGATCATAACCTGTTTACTCTTTTTTAAAGATTTTTAATATATTTATTCGAGAGAGAGAGAAAAAAAAAGCAAGCATGAGCATGGGGTGGGGCAAAGAGAGGAGAAGCAGACTCCCCATGGAGCAGAGAACTCAAGGTGAGGCTCAATCCCAGGACCCCAGTATCATGACCTGAGTCAAATACAGATGCTTAACTGACTGAGCCACCCAGGCGCCCCACATGTTTATTCTTTGATAGCAGGTTTTTTTTGTTGTTTTTTGTTTTTTTTTTTCTGTTAGTTGACTCTGTCTTTTCCCTCACATGAATATCTTTGGCCTATATTTTGAATACCAATGCTTTATTTTTTATGGACTAGATGTCTACAAGTTAGACAATGCCTAGGATTTCTTGGTTAAAAGTTCAAAAAATAGATAAATAGATAATAGATTGACAAGTAGATAATTAACAGATTATCTTTCAAATGTATTTATTCAATAGATATTGCTACATAATCTTTTAAAGGACAGTATTTACTTTTTTTACTACATCTTCATGACAAACATCCTAACTTGTTTAAACATTTTGCCAATATTTGAGCATTACCAGTTGAGTGAAATCTTTCATGTTTAGCAGCTCCTCAGATTTACATTTGTTTTTCTTTGTATTTTCTTTCCATAACCTTTGCCCATTCTCCTTTTGAGTTCTTTGAGCCCTGGTACAATATGGTGGGTATTCATATGGAACTGTAGGAACATCCATACATATTGTTAATTAAAACTAAACAAGTAAGAAATGCAGTATAATTATATATTAGTTTTAAAAATCAGGTAATCAAATATCTCTCTAGACGTGCATTTATGCCTATCGACATTGAGGCAATAGGTGAGTAGAAAGGTGTTGAAGAGCATCACAGAGGGCTTTCCACATGGGTTCCACCTGGGTGTGAGAGTGGAGGGGGATGTGGGAGGAATGTTCATTGCACATACATGCATTCTTATAGTGTATTGTTTATATTACAAAGTATATTACTATGTTTGTCACTTAAAATGCTAATAAATTTTAAATATAATAAAAAGGTCTATGATTTAAATGATAAAAATAAGATTGCTTGGAAGATAAAAAGTATATACTCCATTTCTCATAAAAATTATCATTGTAAAGGCCCTGCATGGCTCAGTCAATTAGGTGTCTGACTCTTCATTTCAGCTCAGATCATAATCTCAGGGTCATAAAATGGGGCCCCCCGTCGGGCTCCATGCTGAGTGTGGAGTTGGTTTAAGATTCTCTCTCTCCCTCTGCCCCTCCCCCTACTGCTCAATCTCTCTCTTTTGTTCTCTTTCTATAAAATAAAAATAAATAAAATAGGGACCCCGAGATCATGCCCTGATTCGACGGCAGACGCTCAACCGCTGAGCCACCCAGGCGCTCCTTAAATTGTCTTTTTAGTATTAAAATACTTGCTGGGATATATTTATCCTTAGATCAGTGAATTTTCAGGCTATGGAAATTAGTGTGAAAAGATGACATTATGGAAAAAGTCAATCAAATTCGACTGAAAGCCAAGCAAAATTTTATGAAACAACCTCATCTGCCCATAACCACATCTCAGGAAGTATCTCTAAAGAGCTAATTCTTGCATTCATTGATGAGAAAGGGGCAGCCCAGGTGGCTCAGCGGTTTAGCGCCACCTTCAATCCAAGGGCGTGATCCTGGAGACCCGGATCGAGTCCCACGTCGGGCTCCCTTCATGGAGCCTGCTTCTCCCTCTGCCTGTGTCTCTGCCTCTCTCTCTCTCTCTCTCTGGGTCTGTGTCTCTCATGAATAAATAAATGAAATCTTTACAAAAAAATTCATGAGAATGCTTCACCATTGCCTATTAGATGAATGCAGTGTATAAGATTCAAGGTCTATTTTTATGCTGTGTATTTGGGATTAAGGCTATTTCAGAGTAAATATAATTTTCAAGAAGAAATCTTTGAAAAGAGAAATGTATATAGAGGAACGAAATTTGCTAGAAACTTTAAATAATTTGGGGACTCTGGAAAGATAATCAGATTAAGAGAAGATTGAGTAATACTCTCATTATAGCATAGAATTATACTTGATAATTTTAATGATCAGTAATTTTTAAATATTTCTACAAATATAGAATCTACCAAGTGAAATCAGTCATTTAATATGAGATGCATTAACTATAATGTTGATATAATCTAATTATATTTTAGCATTAAGAAGTGAAAAATAATATAAACTTCTAGGCAACATTTCCTCATGACAAATGCAGTCATTTTTCTGCCTTCACCATCCTTATAAGTTTTCTAGGTATAAATTAAATAGCTTTTTCCATGTGTTTGAGTTCCCACTACAAACAAAAAAAAAGAAAAGAAAAAAGGATTTTCAGCTATGAATCACTGCCCTGAGATGCTAAACATGTGGAAATCAGGGTGCAAACTATAAACGTCAGATTGTAACATCTTTGTTTTAGCAGAGACCTTAAATCAAAGTTAATTTATGAGAAATATCTTTAATGTGAAGACAACTAGAGATTATGTAAAATTTGAACACAATATGGCGAAGTAACTTATCACTTATTTGGTTCAATTTGAAAGGGGTCAAGATATGCCCTCCTGCCAAGTCATCCTGCTGAGAAGCCTGAATTCTGACATTAATGCTCCTTTGAGAGTGTGTAGTTGTTACAATAAAAGTATTATCTGGCATATCGTTAACCCAGTAGTTCAAATTTCTTGAAAACATTAATTATCCAGTCTCCCAGCAGTGCACTAAGGTAATGAAACTCAAGATGAGTTGATTTTACATTACTGGGGGACTGGAAAGAATGTGGAGGGACCTGTATTGACCGGAAGGATTAGGCATGTGAGAGGCAATGTGGCAGGTATTTAGGGGAAAAGGCAGTGATTTCCAGTGACCTGGAGACTAAGCCTGGTGGAGTTGCTTGAAACACTCCTCTCTGGTTTCCTGTGCTTTTCAGGCTCTTGCACAGCTCTTCCTAAACACAATCATTCATAGTCATTTGTTGTTTCCTAGGATTCCACCATCTTCTCATGATCTCCCTCTTAAGAATCTCTTTGAGTAATGTCTATAGTGTTCAGTTCATGATAGATGCCCAGTAGTCCTTGTGTGTTGCATTTATGGAAGGATATAAAAACAAGGTATATCTTAATCTTTTAAAAGTCCAAACCTCTAAACTATGTATATGAAGTTATTATTTTTAGGAACTTTTTCAAAAATTACATATATATACATATATGTACACACACATATATGGTAACCTATAGTCTATATTTTTGGGAAATCAAAGAAAAACTTTTCTTTTCTACTACTGTAAGGGATATGTCAGTCTGTTCTCATTGAGCCAAAAATAGAAATGACCTGTGGTAATACCTCAAGTAACATTTTGTGCTTCCATTTTTGAATATCAATGCTTTCAGACTATAACTAGTTTAATAAAGATAAATGCAAGATAAAAATACAAAGGGAATACATATCAATATGACTAAATGGAAGATGATTATATAAAAACTATTTAAAAATATTTGTAGAACATCTGGACCAAATAAATGAATCATAAAATGGTATTGAAATCCCAGTGAACTATTGTATGGGACACCCTTAAAAGATAATTTTGTATAGCTATTACAAAGAACAGAGCAGAAATAGTAAAAAATAATTCTCAATATAAATTACTAAATGAAAAAAGCAAAACATATTGCCACAAATGTTTTGTTGACTTCTAAAATATCTGCATCTTTTCCCATCATACATAGTTTTTAATGTAGTCAAATCTGGTGTCTTGTTTGCAATTACTTTTACAGTTTATAAGTATTGCGAATCTTGTGTTTTCCACATTTGAAAATAAATATTCATGTGGGTATGTATGAAAGTTAAAAAGCATGATGCAGTGGAGACTGTGTATTACTCTACCATTGGCATATACTTTTTAAAGGGTTTTACTTAGAACCTCCTGAACCTGAAAAGTTTTCAGAAAGTGGAAATAGTTTTTCTAAGGAGGGGACTTGGGGGTCTGATGATCAGGAGAGCAAAGAGACATTTGGATAATACACTATTTGCTACTGTTTTGATTTGTTTTTTAACCAAATGCAGGTATTATTTCTTTTTTTAAAGATTGTACTTATCTATTAATAATATCTGCAGGTATTATTTCTTTGAAAACAATTTCATTTTTGGGATGGCCAGGTGGCTCAGCGGTTGAGCGTCTGCCTTCGGCCCAGGGCGTGATCCCAGGGTCCCGGGATCGAGTCCCCCATCGGGCTCCCTGCATAGAGCCTGCTTCTCCCTCTGCCTGTGTCTCTGCCTCTCTCTCTCTCTCTCTGTGTCTCTCATGAATAAATACATAAAATTTAAAAAAAAACAATTTCACTTTTTAAGATTATCCTATAACCTTTACATGTGTCTACCATTCTGTCCCTCTATCTCTATCATTAAAGGATGTTATTGCTTAAAAATTACTTGAAAAGTGTAAAAGCCATGACACAGTAGGATTTGCCCAGCGGCTCACAGCCTCGGGGCGGGCGGACCCCTGGAGCAGGCGATACCCGCCGCCCGGGTCGCAGGACCCCCTGCCTTCAGGGCCCGCGCCCTTGGGACCACCGCGGAGGGCGGGGGAGGGCGGGGGAGGGCGGGTGGGGGCGGGGGAGGCTAGGGGAGGGCTAGGGGATGGGGGGGTAGAGCGGGCAGAGGGCGGGGGGAGCGGGGGAGGGACGGGGGAGGGCGGGGGTAGAGGCAGGGCGAGAGCTGCGCGGCGGAGCCCCCTCTCCCATCCTCCCCCCCCGCCCCCCCGACAGAGTTGGCCGGTGGGCGCTGCTCCCTGGGTGTGCGGCTGCAGAGGGTCGCAGCCGGGCCTGAATCCAGCGCCGTCCGGCCTGCGTGTCCCCTGCGCCTGGGCCGGCGCTGAGCGAGGGCAGGGCGGTGCGGGGACGGGGTGAGGCTGCTGCTGGCGGCGCCCCCGCCCCGAGCTCCCGGCTCGGCTCTGGCGCAGGCCCCGGGGAGGGCGCTGCCGAGGGATCACCCGGCTGCTCCGCAGCGTGGCGCACAGGGGCTGTTTCCTGTCTTCTGCATCACGACCGTCCTGGTTCACCGGCAGCATCACTTCACTGTGGTTCCAGCCTGCATTTGTCTAGTGAAGCATGATCCAGGGTAACTCCCTCGGGCTTGTTGGCAAAGTGTCTTCCTTTGCACAAGTGTCCCTGCAGATCCCCTACAAAACGGCGCGGCTCTGTGAGTCTGCAATTCCTCCCCATCTCAGGCACCGGCTGGCTCCGCTGGTTAAGCACCTGACCTCCGCTCGGGTCATGACCTTGGGGCCCTGGGACTGAGGTCGGTGTGTGGCTCCTCGCTCGGCGGGGGCTCGGCGTGCGTTTCCCTCTCGCCTTCTTCCCCTCCCTCCCCCCACTTTCCCTCTCAAAAGTTAAGCGTAAAGTTTCCATATGATCCAGCAATTCCACCTCCAGCTATGCAAGGACCCAGAGGACTAAGAACACACGAGCATTCACGAGAACCGCATCTTCGTAACAGCCAGAGGTGCGGACGGTGCAAGAGCGCATCCGATATAGGCCGGTGATTGTCCAGGGCTCAGAGGATGGAGGCGCTGGAGAGTGCCCGCTGGAGAGCGGAGGGCTTCTTAGGGAGGACTGAGAACATCCTGGAGTTGTGGTGATGGTGACACAACTCTGCACGGAGAACAACTAATACAAAACAGCTTTCGCGATATAAAGTTGAAAGACAGAGTTTCTGTACAGTGAGTAAGAGACACCAAACGAGTGCTCACTTAGTGGCACCAAATTCTGTGAATTTATCCCCGGATATAGGAATAGTGGTAGAGGTGGAAAGATTTAGCCAGAAAGATGACATCAAAATCGGTTTCATAGAAAGTTAGCCAAGGAAAAGGCCCCCAAATATCCTGAGACTTGCCCTTCTCTTGCCCACAGCCTCCCCCAGGGCTTTGCCCGGGAGGGGCTCACTGTTATCATTAGATCCTCTCTGCTGGACTAGACCATAAATAAACCCCTGGCCCCAAGTGCTCCAGATGTTCTCTCCTAGGAATTTGGACGTAATCAGTCTGTATGGGTGTAACGTGAACTGAGGGATATAAATTCAGGGATCATGGGTCTGCCATTGTCTGTTATCTATATAGAGAGGCCAAGAAAGCCGGCTGGGAGGATGGATAAAAGACCCAGAGAGAAGCAGAGATAAGAAATAAAAAGCAAGCACCACTGGATTACTGATGGTTTGCTCATTTCTGCTTCCCGGCCCAGCAGCCCAGCGTTTTGTGAGGGACTCCAGTACTTCTAATAAAATTATCCTTTTGATTTTAGTGGGAAAAAAAATTAAAATGAGGGATAAAAAAGGTGTGAGAGAAGTCGGAATAGATGTCCAATCTGAGGACCTGGTATGTTCAAATCCATGCAGTAGCCAATTTACTTGAATATAAATTTGTGCTTTTTGAATTATATTATTTATTTACTACAGTATTGGAGTCATATATAATCATTATCAAGCACATATCCTCATTAGAGAAAATCTGGTAAAATCATTCCATTTTTAGTAACAGTATGGCAAGCTCCAAGTATCAGCGGTCCTGATGAGAATCCTCGATGGGAAGAAATGCGTGGTCCCACTGGTAATTCTTGTTCTTATCCCTTCCCTAAAAGTCCAAGCTATTTCATGGAACAGGAGATACTTTCTGTTTTTTTTTTTTTTTTTCTGGAACTGTTATGTCACAGAAGATATATTTGTAATTAGAAAGAAGTAAAAGATAATCAATAGCAGAACGTAAACCTCCTGATTAGAAATGTAAACCAAAAACACATCTAAATTTAAGATTCAGAATGGTTTTTCCAAAGCACAAAAAGCAAAGAATGAACTTAATACTTAACTCATTTACATATGTTAGAAATTTAAATTTAAAAGGATTCAGAAGGGCACCAGGGTACCTCAGTGGTTGAGCGTCTGCCTTTGGCTCAGGTCCTGATCCCGGAGTCCCAGGATCCAGTCCCACGTCCGGCTCCCTGCATGGAGCCTGCTTCTTCCTCCGCCTGTGTCTCTGCCTCTCTCTCTCTGTCTCTCATGAATAAATAAATAAAATCTTTTAAAAAAACAAATAAATAAAAATAAAATGATTCAGAAATGAGAACTGGTAAAGAAACTATCCAGTTAAAATACTGAATAAAATGAGGATTAAAGTATAAAAATAATAAAAATTTTCACATCCTAAATTAGGTAATGTGAATGAAAAGAAATAGACAGTCACTAATAACTTTCTTAAAATTTGTTTTTCATTCTCTGTAGACTTTTAGCCAAGAATGAAAATCTTCCAGTTTATTTTGTTCATCCGACACTCTCTAGCATCACTTTGCCTGGATTGATCTGTAGCCATTTCACTATTCAGCAATGTCTTTCTAATATTATACAGAAGAATTTAGTAAAAGACATGATTTTTTTTTAGTGTCACATCCAGACGTAGTTCCCCAAGCCCCTTACTATAAAGCAGCCTAACTTTAGTGCAAACAATGCCATCATAACTAGTGTGGTTCCCACAGTTAGCATATTGCATTCAAAAAAAAAAAAAAAGAAAGAAAGAAAGAAAGAAAGAAAAAGAAGAAGATGGCATTTTAAAATCTTAAGCCAAATCATTTATGCTTTACATATATAATTCACACACAATTTTGAGTAATGTGTTAGAAGGAATAAATGTGTCAACCAAATTATGTTTCAAAATAGGAACATTTCCCTGATTTAGACGAGGCTGGTGGATGCTGGAGGTTCTGTTCTTCATTTTCTGCCTCAGATAGCTGCTTTATATCATTAAAGGTCTAATTGAAATAATGCTAATATCCATTCACTCTTCTATAAATGACTCTATTGAAAATAATTTCTATATTCTGTACAGCAACAGGACTCTACAGATCAGACATGATTGTACGTGTTCTTGGCAATATAGTTATAGAGTTCCGCATGATAAACACATTGTGTTGAACTGGATATAATTTAGGAGAGCATTATAGATTTCAAGTGTTTCGAGAGACACTGACCAACAAATAAAGTCACATGAGTAAACCAGCGTAATCTAATTATTCCCCTACAGATACTTGCTCTGTATCTTCTCTTTCCCCACTCTGCTTAAAGTCTTTAGTTAGAATATACGTCTTCTTCATCCTTACCATCTCCAGAGTCTGGCACAGTGCCTTTATACTATAAACACTCATTCATTCAGTTCATCCAACTAATACGAAGTTATCAAGTCCCATTTATTGCCAGGCTCTATTCTAGGTAATGGGTTAGAGCAGTGTACAAAATAATTATAAAATCCCTACCATCAAGGGGCTTGCGTTCTAGAATAGTGAAACTTATAATAAAAGGTAAAAATCGAGGGTAGAGTACAGTAGGTGTCAGTAAATGCTATAGGAAGAAACAGATCTGTGAAGGAGAATAGTAAATGATAAGATAGAAAGTTACAATTTCAAAAGGGGTAGTCATATACATTCTTGCTGAGGTTGTATCTGAGTGAAGACACCGGAAAGAGTGGAAATATGGAGGAGGGGCACTGCAGGCAGAGGATAGAGCAAACACAAGATGCCAAAGCAAAAGGCTGCCTACTCATGTTCAAAAAAAGTAAGAATGTCAGTGCACATGCTGTATGATGAGCAAAGGGGAAATCAGAAGTTAGAAGGTTAACAACGACCCTGTGTTTGTAACATCTGGACCGTGCTAAAAACTGGAGCTTTAGAATAACTGAGTTGGGGAACATTGAAGGGTTAAAGGGGGAAGCATGACATCATCTGATTTGTATATTTTATAAGATCACTCTGGTATCTCTGTGGAGACTGAGAAGAGAAAGAGCTGAACCAGAGAGACCATGGCCATGTAAAGTGAAGAGACACTGCACTAACAGGTGCAAATAATTTTTAAAAAGTGCAAACATAAAATAGACTGGGGAGGTGGGAGAGGAGTACCTGCAAAAAAAAAAAAAAAAATGGTAGCGTGTGATTTGCTGAGCTCTCAGTATGTTATAGAGAGGAAGGGAAGAGAAAGGGGTCAGGAGCCGTTGTATTTGGTTGTTTGGCCTCCCATAGATATGTGCTTGGGAAAGGGAAAAATCACTTTATTTTTAGATAATGATAGATATCCTTCTTTGTCACTGTACCACAGCTCAATAAACCGGACTCTTTAAAGGTTAACTGCAATAAGAAATCTGAATCCATATCAATAAAAATTTTGCACTGTTGCAATGAAGTTCATTGGTCTGTTTCGCACTTTGGGTTTTTTTTTTTAAGATTTTATTTATTTATTTGAGAGAGAGAGAGAGTACAGAGGGAGAGGGGAACGGAGAAGCAGGCTCCCTGTTGAGCAGGGACCCCAAGGCAGGGCTTGATCTTGGAACCCTAAGATCGTGACCCGAGCCTGAAGCAGATGCTTGACTGACTGAGGCACCCAGGCACCCCGTCTTGCACTTCAATTGTGCTTTTTATTCATGCATGATTTTATAACATCATGTTTTGGTCATTGGGTAAATAACAGCTCTCTGAGTTATGTAAATATTCCACATGTTCATATATTTTATTATATAATATTTTAAAATATCATATTCATTTATATCATGCCCATTTCATTAAAAAAAAAACACTTAAGTATTAGGATACACAAGGTGGTAAACAAATTGTCCATAATCATCATTTTCATTTGAAAGCTTAAAATTTATCACTGGCAAAAAAAATTGTGTTAGTTATTTTCCTTGAAATGACTCACTTTCTTCATTTGTGGAAAAATGTCTGCCAAATACCCAGTTAGGAATTGCAATAATATGTCTGTCAGTTGTTCTTTCAAATAAAAATGTTATTTCATGAAAAAAGCACAAATCGTTTTTCTAGAGATAACTTTTGTACTTCAGTGTGCAGCAGAAATGCTTTATGTGTCACAGAATATTAAAAGACATTCTTGAAGGGTTAAAATTTGATATTAATATTTTTACTGCTTTCTCTAGGACATTCATAAATGAAACTGACTTTTTTTTTCTGGACCACAAGTGCTTGTTTGTGGCTTCTACTTTAGTTGGTGCCAGTACCTGGACTGTGCTAAGACACCAACAAATTTTCCCCTCTGTTGCTTTTGTACCTTTGCAGCTAGTGTCAACACAGTGAAACAGGCAAACAACATGTAAGTGTTAGTATGAAAATAGTTTTGATTTCACAGACCCCCTGAAAAGGTCATGGGTATTTATAGGAGACTGGGGGCCAGTCTTTGCAAAGTCACTGCTGGTCCAGGAGACTAGGAGAGTGAATGTTCTGGGAAGATATAACATGATCATCAGATAGCTTTCAGGTTTCTTGGTAGGAGCTTAACATGAAAACTGGAAGTCTGGTTGTATGGGATTTTTTTCCCTAACTTTGTTCAACCATGTGGATATTGGCTAGGATTAGATCATGGGTAGAATTAAACCAAGATTTTAGTTTGGCTGAGCAAATATATGGAAAAGAAGGAGCCAAGAGAATTGAGTGTGCATGCCAAAGAGTGATAAGGATTGAGTCTGAAATTCAAGCTGTAAGATGAAGAAATTAAGACGTGATGGAGTAAGGAATAATAAAAAGCTGGTAGGATTAACAAATGCTATGTCAGAGTAGGGTCAAAAGATTGTTTTATTTGGTTCTAATTTGGAGCTAGAATGTTGGGAGTTGACAGTTGGAGTGAGAAATATTTGAAAGTGAGATTAAGGATATTTAAAATTGTGAAAAGTGTCTAAGGTATGCCCAGAGGAGTGAGCAGCTGCAGTAGGGTCCAAAGAATTTTTGGAGGAGAGAAGATCAAGAACTGACAAATCATCTACCCACTAATATGTCAGAGTGAATAAGAGCACGGACTTCAGAACTTTACTGCCAGAACGCAGATCAAGTAGACTTCTCGCTGTCTAATTTACTCGGTTTAACTGCGCCTCAGTTCCCTATCCGTGTAATGGGGGTGATGATTATATTTTTCTAATTCATGAGGTTGTTATGAGACTTAGAAGAGTTAATATATGTAAAGCACATAAAACAGTGCCTGGCATGTAGTAAAAAACCTTGTATGAAGGGTAAATGTTATTAAATCTACTGAAGTCAACCGGAATTATGGCAAGAGGAATAATGTAAGAGAGGGACCAGTAAACCAAAAGCTAAAATCTTCATTATTGGAGAGGTTATGACCCAGGGGCTATGGCAAGAAGGAGAAATTGGTGATACGATGTGATGACGTGAGATTCAAAGCTGAGGACTGTAGGAAGGAGGGATGTACTGTGGTCAGGAAGTGGCAGTTAAGATCCGTTGGGATAAGTAAGGGCCCAGCAGCCTGAGGAGTATTTGTGAGCCCTGGGGGAAGCAGTGTCCTCAGGCTAGGACTAGGTTTAATCTTCCAGATTCCCCTGGATATTTTTTAGTAGCAATTTTTTATTGTTCACCACTGATACTTAACATTGTGAAACTAAAGTTACTCCTTTCTCCAAGTGCCCACTTGCTCTGTGCAAGTCACCATGTTCTTTTAAGTTTATCTAACTGCACAGGCTTTCATTAGTTTCGATTTTCCCCCTTTATTTTGTCACTGCACTAGCCAGTTCAAGCCAAGTTACTCAATGCCTGGCTGTATATTATTAATCCTAGCTGTTGGCTCTAACTCAAGCCTACCACACATTTTATTCCATCTTATGCATTTCATCCTGAAGTAAATCTCTGATTTCTTCACTTTCTCAAAAAAGAATAGTGACCATTAAAGCTTTGTTATTATTTGCGGGAATCTCTTTGACCTCATATTCAAGGTCTTCCTTCTAACCACCAGCCTGAATAGCCTCTGAAATCTACTTCCCATTGTGAGTTACAGAATACTCCCAGAATATTTTCCATTACTGTTCAAGAGAACTCTCATCCTCCCTCTTCCCACCACACTCCAAGAAAATCAAGAGCTAAAGTAGGAGGCTTTTCCCACTCAGTTTGATTCCAGTGTGATGAAGAGGGTACCATGTGGGCTGCTCTTACCTGTTGTGCTCTTGTGTTCTGGTACTCTCCAGTTATTAGTGTTGGCCAAATCCAATGTTTATTTCTAGATAGCTGAAAACTTTAAGTGGGCTTAGCATTTCCTTACTTGTGACCTCGAGGAATTTCTCATGGAAATCTGCCCTTATGAGGAAAAGAACTCAGAATAATATACACGATTCTTCTCATTCATCTAAGATGATAGTGGATAAAAATGATATTTGAACTCTAACCCTGAGGAATGTGTCTTGCAGGAAGCCCCTGTAGGGAAGAAGAAGAATTTTCCCTCCACCCTTCTAGATTCTTGGCTGAGAGCCCCCAGCCTTGCTCTCACACCCCAATAGTAGAAGACAGATTAACTAGAGAAAAACAAGTCTAATAACATGTATCCACCCTGTATACACAGTTGAGTAACTCATTGAAATGGCTCAAGCCATGACCTAAAGTATTATCTCCAGCTAAAGAAGAAAGATGCTGGGGGATAGGTGAAGGCCAGCTAAAGGAGATTACTAGGAAAAGCACAGTAAACAAGGGTATGGTTGTTATATAGATTTAAGACTATGCCTTCTCCATTGATAAGAGTTTCTAGAGATTTGGTCATCCTTCTCCTGTATAGAGAGACACTCTTACAAATGGAGGTTTCCCTTATAAATGTTAATGTCTCTAGCAAAAGAGTAACTTTGGCCCTTCTTAATTGGTGTTTTAGGATTTTTAGAGCTTCTTCTGTCTGCAGTTTATTAAAAATAACAAGCCTAAAATAATCCTTATACCAAAGAGGCATAATTTGGGGTGGCAAATTCTGGTTCTTTCTACCCCACATTCCTTTGCAATTAGATTTGTAAGAAGGAAATTTTTTAGAGTAAGTAAGAACTTCCAGAGGCAACCCATTAAATATGGGGAAAGGGGATGGGATTACACTATATATAGAAAAAGTCTCTAGATCGGGTAAATAAAAATGGAGCCCTCTACTGGATGGGGGCTATGTGACTGGGACAGCATTTATTAACAGGTACACAATAACCACTATTTTATCCACTTCTGCAGTAACAAGACTGTAATTCTTTTTTTTTTTTTTTAATTTTTATTTATCTATGATAGTCACACACAGAGAGAGAGAGAGAGGCAGAGACACAGGCAGAGGGAGAAGCAGGCTCCATGCACCGGGAGCCCGACGCGGGATTCGATCCAGGATCTCCCGGATCCCGCCCTGGGCCAAAGGTCAGGCGCCAAACCGCTGCACCACCCAGGGATCCCTGTAATTCTTTTTTTAAGATTCTATTCATTTATTCATGAGAGACACACACACACAGAGAGAAAAAGAGAGAGAGAGGCAGAGACACATGCAGGGACCTTCATATGGGACTTGATCCCAGGTCTCCAGGATTATGCCCTGGGCCGAAGGCAGGCGCCAAACCACTGAGCCACCCAGGGATCCCCAAGACTGTAATTTTTATTTGTAATGATTCTGCTATTCCTCTTCCCTTTTCTATGGCTTTGTCAACCAATTCCAGGATTTTTTGCAATTCAGAATGTGGAGAATGGTGGAGATAGAGTTTAGAGAGAGTAAAGAAGGATTTAGCATAAAAGATTAAGAAAAAAGGGGAGGAGGATGGGGACTACAGAAGCCTGGCTCTTTGTAATGAACTTAATATCTTCATCTTTGTTTGGAAAATTGAATTAGATACTGGAAAAATTTTTATTCCCTTTTATTTCTGGATTTACTCCCATGCTACTCTATAGATAGACTGTACCATGTTGGCCCTGCTTTTATTAGGATTTTAGTCTTACATGTAGCTCACAATGTAAGAAAGCTTCTTTGCCATTTCCTGAATACACTATAACCAAATACATTATAATCATGATTCCTAAACTTTGAACCAAAGTACCATGGGGCACCGTAATAAACTCTCAAAGGCACTGCCAGGTGTTTTAAATATTCAAAAAAAAAAAAAAATACAGTAGAATTTGTTGCATACCATGTGAACTAAAATAATTTGTTTGGATTTAAACTACTTAGTACATGGATCTGTTGTCAACCTTAAAAATAGTTACTTTACTAGCAAAGTGAGCTTATTTGGAAATGGCAGAGGAATTGCAATTTGGGGCAAGCAAATGAGTGATAGGCAAGTTTGGAGAACGAAGGAGAGGGACTTGTTTTATACAGGAAAGGAAGAAATTTGGGAGGATTGTTTTGAGCAAAAGTTTACTGGAGAAGAACGAGGAATTGTGATTCTGCTGGCTTCTCATTGGCTTCGAGCAGTGGTTAGTGTGCCGTTGCTGGAGCAGGGAGAAATCTTTTTGTTGAAAGCAGATGAAATTCCTATGTGAAAAATATCCTCCCTTGTCAACATAATTCTTATCTTCTTTCTTTCTGCTGGTGGCACAGGCTTCAATAACTGGTTCATTCATGAGAGCTCACCCTTCAGGGATTTGAGTCCATTTTAAATGAGGTTTCCTTTATTTTCACATGGTCAAGTAGTTTTTTTGGGGGGAGGGGAGAGCCTAAGGTCGATATGAAAAAAAAAAATACTAAGATTCTAAATGTCATCAACTAGAAAGTTCTATAAGCTTTCGAAATTCCAGACCTACTTCCACTGCTTTCATTTGACCTAAAATAATTTACTCCCCCATTTTTACTTGAAAAACTTATTCTCTACTAATTTTCATATTCAATTTCAATTCAATTTCAAAGTCCTCTAGGAGGACTTCTTTTATACCTGCTACCATTCTCTGAACTTTTTTGATCTATTTTGAAGAGGAGCAGAATCTGCCAAATACGCAACTGAATTGTCTCTAGAACACACATATGCACACACATGTAAATATATATTCCATAAATCTGGTTCTCAACAGTCATAGAACTACCAGTTTTCTTGAGAAAGTCCATTTACAGACTTTTTTTTTTTCATTTACAGACTTTTAACAAGTTATTTATATTTCTAGGATTCCATAATGAACACTGTCACAGAATAAGAGTAAAGAAGATTTGAATTTTAGGCTAGATTGCTCTAAAATGAATTAGGGCTTATTTAAGATAATTATATCAACTGTTTGTAAGAGAGAGGGAGAGATTTTTCTTTATTTAAGCATGATTTAGATTAAATGTATTCTTGATCTCAGGCATTTTAATATATAGCATATTTTGATTTTTTTTCTCTTACTCAAAGATGTTTCAAATATAAAGTGTCATATTAAGGGATCAGGCTTTTATGGAAGCATCCATTACATGAGTTGGGTGGGTATTCACAGTAAGACTGATTTCTTTTTATGCTAAAAAAAGTCATAAAAATTTCAGTAAGATTTTGTTAATATCATATGAGCTTGGAAATGCATCAACTGATGCCCTGATTTTATTGAAGGTTTGCATTTGAGTGCATTTCACAATTTACCTTCCAGTCAGCACTCTAGCATGGAAAGGTGGAGGAATTCAAATAACAAATGCCATGCATATTTCAGCCCTTGGATTTCTGTTTGGATGATATCAGTATCTTAGACTTTCAGGCAACCAAATTATTTGCTTTAATGAAGAGGAATCAAGACTATTTTTACAGCATAGCAAAGATTTCATCCTTTGAGCCACAGTTATGCTTAACATAAAACATACCACTCATCATCTCTCTTACTCCTGAATGGTTCTTCAAAATGTTTATTTTAGGTAGAGAAAGCTTCTTAAATATTTCTGGAACTAACAATTTAAACAAAGAGCATACACAATACACTTTGGAATGAATATTACAAACACAGAATCATTACAACAAGCAGGCAAGCACAAAGTAATGGCTGACCAACTTTTCTTTTCTTTTTCTTTTTTTTTTTTTAACCCAACACTAAAGCTGAGAAGTAAACTATCACGAGATAAAGAGCAATCAAGATAAAAAGATCAAAATGGCTTGCTCAAGTAGATTTCTAAAAGCCTTTCTCTATTATACTTGCTCCATAACTTTGAACAGGACTGAATAGATTTAATCCCTGTGTGAATCTTATTTATCTGAGGATATTTTGTGATTAAAAACTCTACATGCTTTCAGAGTATCTGCCTTTGATTAAAAATAAAGCAACCTCTTTGATTGTTTAGCATATACCAAGTAGTTTTAGTCTACATCGCTGATTATTCTAAAGCTTCCAGAGCTTTGTATTTTTAAAGTACTCCCTTGTTTTACTTTTAGCTAGTTTGAACTAAACTCTGCAGTTCTGCAGCTGGTTTGCTAAATAACCTTGGAGAAGTCACATAATCTATTTCTGTGATTCCATTTCTTTCAACTATTTAAGGAGGGAAAAATAACCCAGGTGTCTCAGAGAGAATATACTGGCTCCATAAAATATTAAGATTTACACGATGGAAGATATTTAATATATATGCATCTTTTATAAAACAAAAAGTACAGGTTTCCCTCGCTACCCAAGAGCACTCCTATGAAATTTTTTGTAAACTGAAATGGCATAAAGCAAAGAAGCAATTATCATTAATTTAAATGGAAAAAATTCAAGTTCCCAGACCCTAAATAACCTCTCTTGGGCTTTTCTGATACATTAGGGTACTCCTTGCTAATGGATGCACAAAATATATACAGATAAAGCACAGATGCTCGCAGACTCTGTTGAAAGCTAAGGACGTTGGATGCTGACAGTAGTTCCTGAGAAAGGGGCTTGGTGGCGCCATTCTCACTGCTTGGGGTGCATGCTACCTCTATAATGTGTGACTGCAAAATAAACACTGAATGCAATTTTTGCTTTTCTTCTTTTTTCCCAAAAGTGAAAATCCTCTTCAGATTTCTTGCAGCTAGTGAAAGCAGGTGCTAATGTAGGTCTTTCATAAAAGTGAAGTGGTGTAATGCAAACTTTCAAAAAGCAGAGGATCCTTGTACAACCTTCTTTATATAATAATCTCTCATCAAATTTAAGGAAAACATATCTTACTGATCATTAATAATCTTGGTATATACTTTGGGCTTGTAGGGGAAAGGGCTCCTCTGTTAAGTAATTATTGACTCCCCTCCCCCGCTCCCCCCCCCCAAAAAAAACACCCTTTCACTTAAATGAATACATAAGAGTGAGATAGGTAATGTTATTTTATTTTATTTAAGAAAGCAGGGAGCTGGAGTGGGAGAAAAGTAGTAAGTTAGAGCAACTCACCTATTCCAGTTTTCAAAGGAGAAAGGGTAAGGATCAGAACCAACCCTAAACTTGTTTTCAGGTTGGACAAGTATTAGGAGAGGTACAGGAATGTCATGGTCTTCCCTCCTGTGCTGTATAGGTGGTGAGCTGCCGTGATATTTGTATTGAAATGAATTTGGGATGTTCAGTAAACTTACTAAAGCACAATGATTTAATTTTAGTCCTCTATTTACTAGCTTCTTTCTTTTTAACCTTGGGTGCCTAAACAATCCTATGCTTCATTTTCTTCATCTTTACATAGGCATGATAGAACCTCAATTCCTGTGCTCTGTTTTCCTTTCTTCTTGTGGGTAAATGAAAATGCATTTAAGGAATAGGGCATGGTGTCTGATAAAAGGCCATCTTAAAATATGGTTGAACTTGGAACAACACTGATTTGAACTGCATGGGTCTACTTGTATACGGATTTTTTTTCTTCTGATAAACAGTATATAGTATAGAATGTAGTATATAATACATGACATGCAAATATATATTAATTGACTGTTTATATTATCTGTAACACTCAACAGTGGGCTGTTAGTAATTAAGTTTCTGGTAGTCAAAAGTTATACTTGCATTTTTCTACCTCAAGGGGGGTCAGCACCTCCCCGGGGTTTTCAAGGGCCAACTATAGTTGTTTTTGCTCATTTGTATAGAAGGAGACATTTCTAAGTTGATGCCAATTACAATTATAAAGTAATTTGATTGATTCGATAGCTTTAGACTATTAAAATTCTCCAGGATCATTCATCACATCAGGTGAAAAAAGAGGGAGAACCGAAGTCATACTGGCTCTGATGGGCAGCAACCGGCAGCTCGGTACTGTCACCCAGGGCACTGGGCCGGCTCAGCCTGTCTCCCTGCTAGTGGCCCCTGAAGCCCCGAGCACAGGAATTACAGTCTAGGTTTTAGCACCTGTTTCATTCTCAAAACCGGTCAACAGGGTGGGAAACATTGTTACTTCCAGAATATATTCTTGCAAATGTATTTAATCTCAGCAATGCTAAAAGATATATCCATAGGAAAAAAAATCACTTACTGAAAATTCAACAAAATGTTTACTAAATTTATGATGAATCATGATTTTTTTTTTTACATTTTACAAAATTACAATTTTTTTTATTAAAAACCGTCAAATTAAAACAGGTGCTTGTGTTGCCTTTGATATAGCAATCCTACTCCTTGGAATTCACCTTCAGGAAATATTCAGAGAAATGTATAAATATGTCTACTGAAACATTATAAACTATAGCAGGAAGAGGCAATTTAAATGTTCATCAGTAGATTATGTTGTTGAAATTATTTTTAAAATTTTTTTTAAAGATTTTATTTGTTTATTCATGAGAGACACACAGAGAGAGAGAGAGGCAGAGACACAGGCGGAGGGAGAAGCAGGCTCCATGCAGGGAGCCCGACGTGGGACTCGATCCCGGGACTCCAGGATCAGGCCCTGGGCCGAAGGCAGGGGCTAAGCCGCTGAGCCACCCGGGCTGTCCCCACCCCTTTATTTAAAGAAATTATTTACTACATACTGTGTGTCAACATTAAGATGATTTCTTACCTGATGATATATATACACACACAAATGTACATGCAGTAAAATATACAGCCCTAAAAATCAGGAAACTAATACAGTCCTTGAAAATACCCGCAGTCCAGCGGCACCTGCGTGGCTCAGCGGGTTAAGCATCCACTTTCCACTGGGTCAAGGATCCCACCGGGGTTGAGCCAGGTCTGGCCTCTGTGCCTCCTGCTCCGCGGGGAGTCTGTTTCTTGCTTGCTTTCTTTTTTCTTGCTTTCTTTTTTTAAAAAAGATTTTATTTATTCATGAGAAACACACACACAGAGAGAGAGAGAGAGAGAGAGGCAGAGGCCCTGGCAGAGGGAGAAGCAAGGTCCCTACGGGGAGCCCGAGGCAGGACTCGATCCCAGGACCCGGGGTCATGCCCTGAGCAGACGCTAAATCACTGAGCCCCCCGGGGCCTCAGGAGCCTGGTTTCTAATGTGCCCCTCCCTCTGCTCCTGCTCGCGGTTTTTTTTTTCTCTCTCAAATAAATAAAATCTTTTTTAAAAATCCACAGTATATTTTAAGACAAAAAATGGATAATAGAGTAGTATAATCCCATTTATTATATGCCCATATTTCTATATCTAAAGTTTCTACTTACTACCACATACAAGATTATTGTAGTTTTCTCAGTGATGAATTTATAGATTTCCTTAAGTTTTTAATAGTTCTCTGATTTCTTTGTTTTTATTGAGCATGAATGATTTTATATTTGGTAAAACCAAAATAAGATGAGTACTTGTAAATCATGCAATGCTTATAATATTTTTAAAAAGACCAACAACACCTTATAATTTTAAAAATATCAGCAACTTGAGATAATAGGATTTTAAATTTCTAGTCCAAATTCTTTATTTTTCAGCTGGAGAAACTGAAACCCAGTAGGTGAAATTACCTCCCAAGTTATGCAGCATATTATTGCTAAGTACCCAGTGTGTGCCAATCCTGTGTTTCTGTAATGCTTTTGTTTGCTTTCTTCATTCCAAACAATTAAGTAAATGTCACACATACTTCAATTGTTTATGGCATTTCAGATTACACCACGGTTTTGTGCAACAGCACCTTCTGAGTCAAGGATCTGGCCTGTGCCAAATCTATAGATAGGCTTTTAGATAACATGTTCTTTTACCGCCTCCCCTACTCCTTAATTTGTTGTTTGTTTGGATTTACTTTTAGAAATATGTCGAAATCAGGCCAAGATAATGTGATCACTGAGGTTGTGATAGTACAGTCTTCACTTTGATTTACGGGGGATGAGCCTGAAAATCCCTTCTACTGACTGTGACTTGGAAATGGTAAAGAGCTCCCGTGGCTTCACAGCCCTAGGTAAAGTGGAGCTTCCACATTCCATCCATTCCTCCCGAGGAGGGGGCTTGTCAAGCCTGCCTCACAGGGCACAGCTGTTGACACCAAGGAGAAGATTCCCACCGCCCTGGACCTTATCAGCCCGGAACCTCCGCCAGGATTCCACCCCAGGAGCCCACCTCCACACCTGCTCCTCCTACCCAGCCTTCTTCCCTCTGTGAATCAGATGGGAACTTGGTGACCACGCTGCTCACAGATACTTCCACAAACAAGTCCTCCCCACCCCCCATTTCTCATGATTGTGACTGTGTCAAACTTCCAGAAATTCAAAATCCAGAAAATAGCAATAGAGTCAGAATTGTGGCAAAAAGTATGATTTCCTGTAACTCTTAACTCCTTGAGGTTTTATAAATACAGCCACTCCCTCACGCTATGCTAGAATTTTAAATAATTTGGCAGCAAAGATCAATTTAATTTTTCCTTGAGAAAATATGCAAACAGGCAAATATCCTCACCAAATCTATTTAAAATGCACAGAGGAGCACGTCACAACGTTCCACTGACTGAAAAAAAAAAATAAAACTTTGGAAGGAATACGATTCCTTAGTCCAATGGCTTATAATGTGGCAATATTAAATAATTGTACAATATTAAATAATTTCACAGTAATAGAATAGCGTTTGGTACACAAAGATGTGTAGTGTAAGTCAGTACTTTGCTGTTCTTGATGATGACCCCAAAATGTTTACAGAAGAATAAAGCTATGAAATAATTATTTATAGTTTCTAAATTTTTCACCAATTATGAAGAAATCCAGGCTAACATAACCACCTTGGTGTTCTATTTTTCCTTTTTCCTTGAAGATATATCTGCCTGTCTTGGGTTTGCTAGTTATTTAAAATGATGGCTAGGAGCTGCATGTGCTTGAGGTCTTAAAAAGGAAATTAATGATACATACGTCCAGCTCTTACTAAGTAAAAAGTGCCAAGGCTTGCATACCCCTGGGCTTTCTCTAAGTCTCCATTGCTACTTTAAGGACCCAAGAAGGCTAAATTTCATGCTGGAAGTTTTCCCAATAGGAACTATAAAGATAAATCATCTTTGAAACATTTTGGTTTCTTCCTTTTAAATGTTCATAATGTTAGCATGTAAATAATAATCACCTCCTCGGATCATAAAATCAAGTTGGACAATTATTGAGTGAAATAATGGCAACTGCAGAGATTTGGTTATTTCTAAGACAATACAAATTGTAGAACCTGACATAATCAATCTATTCATAATTTTAAAAGAGCAGAAACAAAAATCACAATCCGTCTTTTGTAAATAAATGATGAAAATTATTTTGTAATTTCCTTATGCTTTGTGTATTAATCAACAAGCCAACAATTAAGAACATAGACTAATATTTTGCTCTCCTGATGGTGGAAATTACAGAGCATGATTCTATATATAATTTTGTATTAGATATTATTTATGAGAATATTGTAGTTTAGTACAAAGTGATAAGAAATTAGTATATTACAGGGGCCCCTGGGTGGCTCAGTCAGTTAAGTGGCTGCCTTTGGCTTAAGGTCATGATCCCAGGATCCTGGGATGGCGTCCCACATCGGACTCCCCTCAGTGAGAAACCTGCTTCTCCCTCTCCCTCTGCCCCTCCCATCCCACTCATTCCATCCCTCTCTCTCAAATAAATAAAAAAAATCTTAAAAAAAAAAAAAAGAAATTTTACATATACAACTTGAAGTTAGCTTGGATATCAAGTTCCAAAGCTTAGGTTGTCAAACTTCTGAGAACAGTGAGAGGAGAGGAGGGGTCCTGAGCCTCCCAGCACAGAAACCAGAGAGGCATGTACAGAGTAGGATCAAGGTGACAATTGCTCGAGGAATGTGGAGTTCAAGGGAGCCTCAGCTTTGTGCTCCCTTTTCAAGCAACCACCACCTGGCATCTGTGTCCACAGAGTGATGGCACCATGAAGCACACCAGTTACTCCCCTGATTGCCAGACCGAAGGGGCTAGTGCTTAGAGTTTGTCTTTAAAGTGAGACACCTGTCCCTTCTTGATATTTTTTCTCTCCTCCTTTGGATCTTGTACACTAGATCTCGGGTTTATCGTTTCTTTATTCCTCCCCGGCTCTTTTTTCCCCTGCCAGACAGTGAAGTGTTACTGTTCTCTTGATTTATTTCCTCAGCCAACTTCTGTTCTTGAATTTTCTCTTGCTGAATATTCACATCCAGTCTCACAACTCTAATCTGAGGTTTTAACTGGAATCCATAGGCTGGTTACTGCCAAACAACACTCTCTAGCGCATCACTGCCTGACCTATTCTCACACATCCCATTTTCTGCCTTACGTCTCTGTGGAATCTCCTACAGGAACTTCATATTCAACTTGTCCAGAATTTAATGTAACATTTTTGTATTTACTGCTGTGTTTTCTATCTTATTTTTGGTTCCAACAAGCACTCCACAAACCAGGCAAGAAAACCAGGCGATGACTCCTCCTTATTTACTAATCTCCAAATAATGACCAAGACCCACTGATTTGACCTCTTCCATGTTTATACATATGTTCCCTTTTCCCAATCACTATATATTGCCAATCTCCTAAAAATCATATACTCTTTTTTGTCTGGATCATTGCAGCAATCCTCTAATCTCAAATTTCCCCTCCACAAATGTTATCTCCTCAAAGCTGCCAAAGTGACTTATGTCAAACACAAATACAAACATATTGTACCTCTGCTTCAGCTCATCAAAAGCCTCCCATTTCAAGAGGGATAAAGCTGAAGTTTTTGGCACATCATCCAAGGCCTCCTTAATCTTACCTTTTCCTAAATCCCCAGCCTCATCCCTCCCACTTCCCCTTCTACTCTGAACCTCCTCCTGCCTTCTTCACTCATCTCATTTCTTTGCCCCTGCCTCCAGCCTTTCATCTTTTAGAAAGTTCCTACTTATCTTTTAAGTTTAAGAAAGGTCTTACTCCCTATGCCATTCCCCACTTCTTTCCCAGCAGGGATTGATACCCTTAGCAATCAATAAAATTTACTATTATCTGTCACTTTATTGAAATAAACATCTTCACTTTCTGGCTTCCAGTTCATGCCAACTAAACTCTGACTTTTACCACTCCATCTCGGAGCTAGTATGAAGAACCAATCAACAATTTTGAGATATTTTTTGAAAATAGACTCTCTGAGGCATCTAACCATGTTGGTGCCTTTACCGTGCATTCATAGCACATGTGGACATCGGTTTAGGGTCTTACTCAGTAGGCAGTCTTTAGCAAGTTACTTGACATCCCTCTGTCTTGCATTCTTTACCTCTAAAATGAGTGTAATATAACCTATCTCAAAGTTTGTATGATGAGTAAACACATGGAGACTGTGTAGAACAATCTCTACTCCATCTCCATCATCATCATCATCATCATCATCATCATCACTGCTATTCTTAAGGGTTAACATACACAGTAAATGTGTCTGTATAAGTGTGCACGTTTTCCTGCATCAGTAAACAAGTCTTTTCTTGAACAATTGACCCTGATGGAGATATAATAGATTTGTTTAAAAGCTAGATATAAATTTTTCACTTATTAAGTTAGGATGTCTTCTAAAGAATGGCAATACAATAGTTTTGGAATATGATACAATAGTATAGATAAATATATGTTCTAAGTATCTTATTTAGGCACAAGGAACTCCTCCCATCTGAAATATGTATTTTCTTGCCCATCTTAAACCTTTTTTTTGAAGATAATATAATAATAACTCTGAAATAACATTTTTATACATAGTTTATAGAAGTTTCTTGGCCTTTACACTGCATTCCTGATTCATAAAATTAAACCTGTATGGTGTTCTTCTTGCTTAGAAAAGTATTTTTTCCTGGATTAAAAAAAAAAAAAAAAAAAAAAACACTTACATTGTCCCAGAAATACAAATTATTGAATTTCTACTTATACTTCTACTATTGTAGATATTATATAATTGTTTTGCTTTTCTCAGAAAATAAAAAATAGAAACAAGGTCTTAATTATGTAATGAAAAGGATATTTTCATCAAAAGCATACTACTAAGTGTTGGTCTGTGGATAATTGTTAAAGTGGAAAAGTTGTCTTTCTTTTCTTTTCCTAAATGAGTATTTCCACTAATAGAGGCAAAGTTCCAGCATACTGTCCCTTTGTCATCTCCCCTGAACCCATCTCTCTTAGGCTGATCTGATTCCTCAGTATCTTTTTCTTCTCATGTTGTCCAGCAACCATGTCTGATCAATGCTTATTCTCTCCATGATTTTTCTGTATTTTGATTAGATAATGTAAAATAACTTTTGAGTCAATTATCTTAAACCTCAAAAGTAACATGCAGATTTTATCGTACAGGTTTTTGAACACATAATAGAAATGACATAATGGGGATCCCTAGGTGGTGCAGCGGTTTGGCGCCTGCCTTTGGCCCAGGGCGAGATCCTGGAGACCCAGGATCGAATCCCACGTCAGGCTCCCGGTGCATGGAGCCTGCTTCTCCCTCTGCCTATGTCTCTGCCTCTCTCTCTCTCTCTCTCTGTGACTATCATAAATAAATAAAAATTAAAAAAAAAAGAAATGACATAATGGTAATATTTCAATGGGTTGGGAAGGTCTTATTTTGGGAAGGTGAGCTCTAAGGCTTCTCAAATTTGAGTATATCTGGAGGTAACAATTCCACTCCCTCATCCCTCCAAGATAACATTATTTCTGTTAACATAAAATGTTGCATTAGTCTTTATAATAAAAAAGATTAAAATTCTTCCATACCTTATTAAAAATTTTTAAGTACTATAACAACTTACACGAGTAACCTCTAATTTATAGAGAAATATTTCTAGAAACTATGTAACCAGACAGATGGCCACAACATAGAGAAGATGCACTGCTATTCCAACTTGCTTCCATCATTGCTAAGATGGTAGGATGATGGCAAGTGAAATAATTTTGAAAATAAGAGAATAAAGGACTAAAATATTAGTGGATAATAAATAACTATGATTGTCTTAAAAGTATTTACTGGGATCCCTGAGTGGCTCAGCAGGTCTAGCGCTGCCTTCAGCCCAGGGCCTGGTCCTGGAGACCCGGGATGGAGTCCCATGTCGGGCTCCCTGCATGGAGCCTGCTTCTCCCTCTGCCTGTGTCTCTGCCTCTCTCTCTCTCTCTCTCTCTCTCTCTTTCTCTCTCTCTGTGTCTCTTATGAATAAATGAATAAAATCTTAAAAAAATAAATTAAATTAAATTAAATTAAATTAAATTAAATTAAATTAAATTAAAAGTATTTACTGGCCATACAAATTCTATTTTGTGATTAATTGTGTAAAAAAAATTTTGGGAGTCACCCACCTTTTTGCAATGAAAACTTGTGTTTCCTCAAAAGCTTGGGAACGGAACAGGCAGATGTTTACAAATAATGAAGTCCCCTTCCTGGAGAATGATAGCACCAGGTATTTTCCCAACTTCACAAGGAATCATGGCAAATCTCAAAGTGTGGGCAATCTATCATATAGAATTTTTATGTATGCTGGCAATGGCCCATTTACTCATGAGACAACTAAGAATAGTATAATTATTTGTATGACCAAATTGCAACTAATGATAGCCTTCTACTTTAATAAAATACATTAAGAAAATGTAACTTTATCATAATCTACTTTGTACGAATTTGTAAAATGGCTTCATAAGAGTTTGCCAATATTAGATTAATAGATTAATATTAAGATTTTAAATTTTGAAGGTGTGTTCCATCCATTTCAGAAGTAAGGAGAGGAACTAATAATGAATCTTCAAGTCTCTTTACTAATACATCTTATTTCGTTTTTAATCCTTGTATCATGCACGGACTTCTGTCCTGGAACATGTGTTTGGACTGCTAATGTGTATAATCATTTTAGTCCAGCCAAATATTTTAAGTACTCAAATGTTAAGTGTTAGAAACTTTAATTTTTAGAAAATTAGAAAGCCATTCAGTCCTAAACCATTTCAAGGCATTTAGGTTATCTCATGCTAAGATGGGAATTGAATATGTGGGAGTCCCATGGTCTCCAGTAAGGAGGGTCTCTGGCTAGGGCATGTTCTAACTGATTTTTGACCCGAGGGAGCCATAGTTGACATTGATCCCATTAGTCTCCTGTAGAAGTGATGCCACCTTTTGAGGGCCTCCAGTCCTTGTACCTACCATCTCTGCACTGTCCCTCCCAGCTCACTTTTGTTTTATCCTTCTTACTTAGCCTAATTACATCCTATCAGTTAATCATTCTGATCATTCTGCACGTTCTTTCAACTTGATTGTCTTTTTTTATCATATTTGTTTAAGAAGACACCTAACCTTGTGATGTCCACCACTTTCTACATTTGGGTTAATAAATCTCAACTCTTCCAGATGCTCAGGTCTGACTTACCTATTTACCACATACCCCATATTCAGTTGATAAGCAAACCCCATCCGTTCCACTTATAAAGTATGTCCAAAATCCAGATCATTTCTCTGCACCTTCAATACTATCTCTCTAGGCCAAGCGAACTTGATCTTGTTCCTGAAATCTCCTAAAAGCAATTTCAGTTTGACCACTCCTCCCTCTCATGCCTCCAGTCAATTCTCAATATAAAAGCCAGAGTAATCCCTTTAAAAACATAGATTATGTCCCTCCTCTGCTTCAAATGCTACAGCTTCTCTCATGATAGAGTAGCTTCCCCTTCCTTGCCTCATTGTCGCTCAGGTCCCATCTCCCATTGTGCGCTCTCCTGGGCTCCACTATAGCCTGCCCCCCACCTGGTGGCCAGGTCTCCTGGCTCTTCCCGGATCAGCCCTATAGCATGATGCTCCCACGTGCCTCAAGGAGTTTCAACTCATTCTTTTGGCCTAGACTGCTATTTCCCCTGGAGGTTAGGTGGGACTGAGGTTGGAGAAGGGCTTATTTACTTACCTCCTTCAAGTCTTTAATTATCTTTAATTATCACCTTCTCAGGAAATCCTTACTGACCATAGGATTTAAATTTTAACATCTCCATAACCTACTATCCTTTCTTGATTTCCCCTCCTATTGCCTTTACTATCTACCACAATGCAATCTGTTTATTTATTTATTCTATCTTTTGTCTTTTTCCCTTCAGAAAGCTCCATTAGGTCATTTGTCTATTTTATTTACTGTTGATTTTTTAACTAGAGCAGTGCTTGACTATAGGTTTTACTTAACACACTCTTGTATGACTCTTCTACGGTGATTATGCATCTTGTTTCTTAAAGCTTATTTATTCAGAAAAAAAACCATCATAATTTTTATAATAAAAATTTATAATAAAAATTTAAAAAACCCATGTTTAGCCATCATAATTAGTAAGTGCTTAGCCTCTGGAATATTGTGTTCACTTTTTGGCTGCACTTATTACCATCTGCATGACCAGAGAGAAAATAACAATATCCACTTCCCAGAGTAGTTGTAATACATTAATGGAGATCGGGCAAGTAGTGTTTTCCAGAGTTCCCAGCCAGAGTAAACACTGGTCATGGTTCCCCAGTGCTTTTATTAAAATGTGTTAGGTGGGCAGGTAAGTGCTACCTACCTGAGTGCCGCATCTCATGAAATCTGCTTGCCAGTGTGATAGATGAGACGTGCTATTGCCTCTGGGAACTCCAGGAATATCTGGACTCCTCCAGACTCCAGACTGAAGAGAGGTACGGAAGGGGTAGTATTTTCCCTGGCGTTGTCTCATGTCCCGTGTGTACTGGGGATATCTTCATGTATTCTGCAATTACTCAACACTCAGCACTATTTCTCAGAAAGGTAAATAATCCTATAAATTATGATGAAAAGGATAGGGAACTGTAAGGAAAATATGAAAGAACTAAAAATCGTCCCTGAAACCCAGGCCAGTGCAGACGCAATGACGAGTCCCACAGGGCATTCCAGGTTCCAGGGCTCCCTGACAGCCCCAAGGTTTGCTTTCCTCATCTGGGTGTGGGTTGGGAGTCAGGCTGCATCACTACCACATAACCAGTCCAGCTGTTTCCATTTTCAGAGCCGTGAGCACTTCCTTGGCTTCTAGGTTGTCAAAGGTGGTCATTCACAGCGCTTTTGAAACTGTTGAAGGGACTTCTGCCTTAGAGAAGCAAAAAATAAATTCTGCTCTGTTTTTAGACTTGTGAACCCACCTGGGAGCCCAATCCTAAATTACAAAAAGGAAAAAGTTACTCCAGCTCTCCATTTAGAAACCACTCTTGTACCGGGACTCTTTTGATTTAACAGCACATTCTAACCTGGAGGAAAAAGAAAAGAGGAGAAACATCAAACATTGTAAGAAAGGCAACTTTACAAAAAGTCACTGGTCACAATCTAGGACTTTAGGGACAAAAGGAACTAAAATTCGTCTAACGGAGCTGTATAGGATTGTTCGTCAATATATTCACATGGAAATAAATTTATTTTGGAAAAAATATTTTAGTTCTGTTTGCAGAAGGTTTTGCAAGGTAGTATGTGGTAAACTGTTTAAAGCTAAAAGTGCTAGAGATGAGTTAGATCAGACTCTGGCTTATTTCCCAGAAAATATAATATTCTATAAAGGAGAGCATTATAATCAGTTTCTTATGCTACTCATTCAGGTGTCTCATGTTTTACTGAAATTTAAACCAGATCTTCAAAGAGAAACCTACTTAAAATGAAAAAGGAATAAGACCAGATACCAGTTGTAGGTGAATGTTTTTTTCTGTGTATGTATAAGAGTTTTAGATGCATGAAATTGATAACTTTCATAGAATTAGTAGAAATAAACTGTAACACAATATTGATAGATTTATAAAATTAGTACATACTTATTAAGGAAAAAGGGGCTCAATTTTCAGTCTCATAAATAATGTAATCAGATAATCCTGTTCTGATTTAAAAACTAAACCGGATTAAGGAAATGCTAATCACTGTACTAGGCACAGACCTTCGCTTGGTAGATGTTGAGGGAATGAATGAAGAAAATCAGCTGTTCACCGAGCTGAGCGCGAGATAGGTAAAGAAGTTCTCAGAAGACTGAGAACTTAACAAAAATGCCTGAAATGACTTGCACAGAATGATATATAACAACAGTCACTTATTTTTTATTAATTTTTCTTAACATCCGGGTCCCATTTATTGTCCATTTTCTCTCTCGGGAAGTCCAATGGGAGAAAACCACCAAACCCCAGAAGGCCCCCAGCTGGGGTCGGGCAGGAGGGCCCTGGCTGGACTGCATGCCCCTGTGGCTGGGTCAGCTGTCCCACTTCGTGTCTCATGTTGGTGCCATCCCGTCCTCTCTGGGTTCTGCTGCTTCATCTGCTGCGAGAGCTAACTGCTGGCTGGCCTGGAGGAGCGCGCCCCGTCCTTCTGCCAGGGGCTGGTGCCAGGGGCTGGTGCCAGGGGCGCCGCGGCCTTGAGGCCGCCCTAAGAAGTCTTCTCCGAGGGGCTCCCTGAGCTTGGGGATCCTCCTGAGGCCGGGGCCTTATCCCTGAGGCTGGGGCCCTGTCCCTGAGGCTGGGGCCCTGTCCCTGAGGCTGGGGCCCTGTCCCTGATGCCGGGGCCCTGTCCCTGAGGCTGGGGCCTTGTTCACGGTGCTGGGGCCCTGTCCCTGAGGTCGGGGCCCTATCCGTGAGGCTGGGGCCCTGTCCCTGATGCCGGGGCCCTGTCCCTGAGGCTGGGACCTTGTTCACGGGGCTGGGGCCCTGTCCCTGAGGCCGGGGCCCTGTGCCTGAGGCTGGGACCTTGTTCACGGGGCTGGGGCCCTGTCCCTGAGGCCGGGGCCC
Organism: Canis lupus baileyi; assembly: GCF_048164855.1. Lineage (NCBI taxonomy): Eukaryota > Metazoa > Chordata > Mammalia > Carnivora > Canidae > Canis > Canis lupus. The sequence continues at coordinate 33,314,915 of NC_132858.1, forward strand.
TGTCCCTGAGTCTGGGACCTTGTTCACGGGGCTGGGGCCCTGTCCCTGAGGCCGGGGCCCTGTCCCTGAGTCTGGGACCTTGTTCACGGGGCTGGGGCCCTGTCCCTGAGGTCGGGGCCCTGTCCACGGGGCTGGGGCCCTGCCCCTGAGGCTGGGACCTTGTTCACGGGGCTGGGGCCCTGTCCCTGAGGCCGGGGCCTTATCCCTGAGGCTGGGGCCCTGTCCACAGGGCTGGGGCTCTTTCCTCGAGGCTGGGGATATGCACCCGCCGGCGACGTCCAAGCTGCCGACAGGTCCCGTGGGGTTTGCTCCTGTCCCCGCTGCGTCATGCCAGGAGCCAGCTCGGGGGCCCCGAGTCAGGGAACCGTGGCCACCCCGTGCTTGTCCACAGAGGAAAGCCTGCGTGACTGTCCACAGCAGGTGCACAGACCCCCGCCCCCTCCCCCCCCCCCGGCCCCGGCCCATTGGGGTCGCGCGGAGGCGCGGGGCGCGGGGGTCCCCGGCGGCTGCTCCTTTCCCCGGGGTTGGGCGGCGCGGGGCGTGGGCGCGGCGCTCCCGGGGCCGCCTCAGCCCGGGGCCCCTCCGCGGTCCCAGAGCAGCGGGTGGGGCCGGAGCGCAGCAGCCGCAGGACCTGAGCCTCCGAGGTCGCCGTGACGCGTGCCCGCTTGGGAGCGGGGTGTCCTGCTAGCAGGGGTCCCAGGCCCCGGAAAGCCTGTGGGCGCAGCTTGGCCGCCGCTCCTGTGCCTCTGCGCTCTGGCCAAGGTCCGGCCGCAGGGGCACCCCGCGCCCCCAGGACGCCCCGGGGCAGATCGCCCACAGGCTCCGACGTCCTGCTTACCATTCACAGAACCAAAATACGTATTTATGACTTTCTGAATCTAGAGTCTCATGGTTTTACATATAAACACACAAGTATATTTTAAATATACCAGACTTTCTAAGAATACAACTGTCGTGTAAATGCAGGTGTAAGCTTCTGCGTCTGTTTGTGCTTGTTACCAGGCTGTGAACCCAGAATCCCGCGGGACTTCTACTATCCTTCTATTTAAGGTCTGAACTGCAATTAGTCCTGCGGGCCTTTTCCCCACTTTTGTTCCTCAGAGCATCCTTCCCTATCAACAAGGGGTGAGCATTATTGACCCGAGTAAAGGAATATTTTCCAGTAAGGCTTAGAGAAGGGTGGCTATAAACTGGCCACCCCAGGCCTCCTTTCCCTGGTTCTGCTCACTCTTACAGGGACAAAGGGACCTCCCAAGAAGAGGTAATCACAAACTCATCCTCACCATACCAGCCTAGGGGAAAAGGAAGCAATTTAGAAAGAGAGGAGAATCCAAACAGAGAGCACTCCCCACGGCAGAGTTTGTAACCCCTTAGTTCCTCCCTGGGAAAGCTCTTCCAACACAATGGCCTACTTTGTGCCTCTATCACAACCGAGAAAGGGAGGCTTAGCCTCCTTGCCACTCCCATGGTGTAGAGCCAATACTTAACAATAATTCACCAGAGCTAGTTTAAACTATTTTAAAAATCACACGTTGCCTTAGCCTGTGGGGTATAATTTGATGACCTCTATTCTGCAGCACTGTAATCTTCCATAAGGTGAAAAAAAAATTTTTTTTAATGTAGAAGTAATAAAAGGTTTGAGAGGCAAAATGTAGAATTGCAAATAGATGGATCTGGCCTCAAACACCTGCAAATCATATTGAAGACAATAATAAAAGCCATTAAAATAAGACAATTCTAAAGGAGAAGAAAATGTCCTTTATTATATACATAATACATGCCTATGAAATATGTTGGGAATTATAACGGAGAAATTTTAAATTGTGGAAACAACTGTCTTCAGAGTGAGACACTGTTAAACTATTAGGAAGATATTTTTGTATACATACATATATGACTTTACATACATTATATTCTGATTTTCCCACCCAATCTTATTTCATAAGCTTTTTAGGTGTTACTAAAGGAACTTCCAAAAACATGATTTTACACGGCAACCTAAAATTCAAACACAAGGCTGTGTCACATTTTATGAGGCCTTGTTATCTTGACAGACCGGTGGAAAACACAGTAAGGATAAGTGAAAGTTCAGAGAATGAGTAATGACTACTTAGTTTAACACACTAAACCTAAAAAAAGAGTGGCTGCAGGCATACCTAATTATAGATTTCAAGATATGAATAAGGGCATCATTTGAAGAAGCACTTCAGGGAGAGTGGCTACATTTATATACGAAGGGGAGACACCTGGGTGTATTCATTGTAAAGTTAATGGATATTTAGAAAAGCATTTTTAAAACTAGCTGTAAGGTGTTTGAAAAGTTTTAATTCTTCTGGACATGTTCCTGAAATACAAAATAGAGCTTCTACACACCTAGAGCACGTTCAGACCCACTGTAATCGTAATTCAAGACAATCAGGAGTTCCTGAGCTGCTGCTAAGATGTTCATTATATCCTGCTTGCATGAAAATAAACAAAGTTGAATAGGATGGTTCCTTCTGCTTGAAAATAACACAAATCTTCACAGTAATGTTATGCCAAAGAATATGTCAGATACAAACCACCAAAGTAAATTTTGAAGTTGTCTTGGCCCTCTTGCAAGAAACTGTACCCTCTACAATTCTGACATTCCCTCACCTACTGTTATGAGTAAAAAAATATTACGCCCATGTCTCTTATTATTAGAAAAGTAACTTTTCGTCTGCCAATATAGAGATGAAAAAAAAAAAACAAAGTAGATGGGTTAAATGTAATCATTTTTAAATTGTCTAAATTCCAAACATGTAATTATTTTACAAGATTAACAAATCATAAGCATTTGTTTTGATCTAACTAGGGATAAGCATTTCTCCAAAGCTTTCTTTTTTTCTTTAAGATTTATTTATTTATTTTTATTTATGATAGACACAGAGAGAGAGAGAAAGAGGCAGAGACACAGGAGGAGGGAGAAGCAGGCTCCTTGCCGGGAGCCCGACGCGGGACTCGACCCCCGGACTCCAGGATCGCGCCCTGGGCCGAAGGCAGGCACCAAACCACTGAGCCACCCAGGGATCCCCCAAAGCTTTCTTTAAATGTCCTGAATTTGTGAAGAGACAGAGCACGTGTGTTTGCGTGCACGCGCACGTGTATATCATTTGTTACTTAATATAAAGCTATTCGTGGGATTCCTTCTGAGCAATTTTTGCGAATTGCCTTCTGGAAACCTATTCCGTAATAAAAGATGCCGCCGTTAGCTAGGTGAGGCTAGCACTCTACACAGTGGTATTCAAGGTGCATTCAGGAGTGCTTTCCTAAAAGAGTCATTTTTTATAAAGTCTCATTTTATTCACGAAAACAGCCAATCTTTAGGTCGGATGTAACGTTAGTCCCAGCCCAGTCGGCCCGCGGGCGCTCAGCGGCCAACCGCCCCTCCAGCAGGCGGCACGGGACCCGCTCAAAGCGTCAGAAAAATGGCCACAGTGACCAGGGCCACGCTGTTTGTGAGCTTATGCGGTCCTAAGACGACCTCCTGTATTCCGCTCCCTCCGGGAGCTCGCTGTAAGCGCCGGGCAAGCCCGCGAAGTGCAAAGTGCGTCTCCCCGGAGTACTGCAAAGGCGGGGCCAGCGGGCCAGCGCGGACGTGGGCGCCCGGGAGGACCCCCCGCGCGTGGGACGTGGGCGCCCGGGAGGACCCCCTGAGTGTGGGAGGTGGGCGCCCCGGGAGGACCCCCCGCGCGTGGGATGTGTGCGCCCCGGGAGGACCCCCCACGCGTGGGACGTGGGCACCCCGGGAAGACCCCCCTCGCGTGGGATGTGTGTGCCCCGGAAGGACCCCCCGCGTGTGGGAGGTGGGCGCCCCGGGAAGACCCCCCACGCGTGGGACGTGGGCGCCCCGGGAGGACCCCCGGCTCGCGCGTGGGACGTGGGCGCCCCGGGAGGACCCCCCCGCGTGGGAGGTGGGCGCCCCAGGAGGACCCCGCAGGTTCACAGCGCTGCCGGGCCCCTGCGCACCGTGCTGGCGCACTCTCCCTTGCTCACCTCCAGGAAGCTGCCGACCTTCTCGAAACCCAAATGCTGAGAGTCCAGGGGCTCTTCCGGTACTGGGCACCGCCTTCAGGGACACCCCGTAAGAAGCCGAAGCCCGGGCAGCCCGGGGGCCCAGCGGTTGAGCGCCGCCTCCGGCCCAGGGCTTGACCCCGGGTCCCGGGATCCAGTCCTGCGTCGGGCTCCCCGCAGGGGGCCTGCTTCTACCTCGACCTGGGTCTCTGCCTCTCTCTCTGTCTCTCATGAATGAATAAAATCTTAAAAAAAAAAAAAAGAAGGAAGTAAAGACAGAAGAGGGCTGATGAATAATGTCAAAAGGCAAGTAACCTAAAGGTCCTGATGTGATGTATAGCGGGGGTTGCATACTTCAAACCACAGCCCAAGTCTGCTCCTGTTTTTGTAAAGCTTGAGGCTAAAAAAAAAAAAAAAAAAAAAAAAGTTTTTCACATTGTTAAATGTTTTAAATTTGTATTTCAAATGTTTGAATATATATTTCATTATGTATATATAAATGTTCAAAATTTATATTTTTGAGACATATAAAAACTGTAAGAAATTCAAGCTTCAGGATACAAAAATAAGTTTTAGGTTTGGAACACAGCCATGCCCATTTGTTTACATATTGTCTACAGGTGTTTTTGCACTATGATGGCAGAGCTGACTGGTTGTGACAAAGAGCGTCTGCCTACAAAACCTGAAATACTTGCTGTCTGGTCCCTGAGATAGAAATGGAAGGCTTAGGAGGATTAGAAATCAAAGGAGTGAGAAATTAGACTTGTGGTAGAGGAGTTTTGCTCAGAGGTTGGTTACAGAATTAATGCTTTTGGAAATAGAGGGAATTTATACTAAAAATGTCCAGACTGTATCCATGAGATTGAAACCTAGAGAGAAGCTAATTATTGTTGATTAGAAGGTCAAGGAATTGAAAGTGTTGTTGGACAAATCTATTATTTGAATACTGAAATCATTTAGAACACACAAGATAGGTGCCATAGTCTTTGATGAAAGATTGGAGATAATTAAGAGGTGGTAGGAGAGTGGTTAGTTCAAAAGATTTAAGCTCCAAAATTACAGTTTTTTTTTTTAAGAGGAGTACTTGCCTTTGAGAAGGAGGAGTATTGAACATGACACGCTCTGTGGCTGCTGTCTCGCCTCTCCTAGACCAGGGTGGTGAGAAACTCATAGTGTCCTTTTGTGGGGAGGAGAATATGAACTTTGAAGCTCTATTCTCAACAAAACAAGGTCTTGATAACTGCTGAAAGGAACAAAAGTTTATTTGTAGACAAAATCTTCATTATATCAGGAGTGCATGTTAGTGCCAAAAAGTCTTAAGTGATGAACTTACTTATATTTAGCACACAGCATGAATATTTAAGATGTTTTTATTTTTGGAAATTTCCTCTATACTAGGTTTTTCTTGAATGGATATATTCTAAAAAAAGTTATGAATTCAAAAATTAATGCCTACTATTTTCACTATCATTAAAAGTGCTATATTAAGGTATAATTGGTGAACAACAAAACAAACATATTTAAGACGTATAATTTGATGATAACTTTTGACACGTACACATATACTCATGAAACCATCACTATAAATCAAGATAGTGAGCATATCCATCACCCCTGAAAGTCTTTATATTTAATCAGCTATTTCTGCTAATAATAAAATTTTACCTAATTTTAACTTGAAGTATCTGGTATATTTCCTTTTACTCATTTGTTCTTTCATTCTTCAATAATGAGTAAATGAGTACATTGAGCCCAAGCTTTTAACAGTTATGCCCCATAAGCTAAGAGTAGACACATTATCAAAAATAAATATCATTATCCCAATGTATAGATAATAGATATTTTTTAAAAATCTCCTGGTAAATCTATTTTTTATAAAGAAACAAATCCCTCAAATAAAAGAAATTACTCTAAGGCATAGATTTTGTAAAATATTTTGCTCTGCAGATTTAATTAGCATAGTTTTCAAAAGCATTTTATACTCCTTTAAATTCTGACCTTGTTGAAAACGTGTTAAAGACTATTCCTATATTGATTGTAGGATATTAGCTCTCTTTTATTCTGAGAGGCTAGATTGTCTTTCTGCAAAGGTCTCATTCATTTCATTAATGGGAATGGAAAGGTATTGGGTTGCCTACTACCTGCATCTCTTCCACAATACACAGGAGGCATCCCATATCTACAGCAATGCCTCTGAATATATAGAACATTAGGAATGACACAAGAGCCAAGTTATTTAAATCTTGAAAAATCAATTATCCTTTTTGTAATATTAGCTCCAGAAATACCTAGTAAGAGATAGTTCTTAAGAGGAAAAAAAATTTTAACCTATTGTTCGAATGGTAGCAATTTTTAAGAAAAACCAATGTATTTAGAGAACTTCATGCTAATCTTTTCATACCCCCCAAATTGAAATAGAACTTATTTAAGTATTTTAACATGCTAATGTTAATATAGAAAATTCTAGAACTTTTTTATATTAAATCTTTTAATATAATTGTATCAATTTTGAAATACTTATTCTATTTAAGTGCATTCATTATATTTGTCTCCATTACATATGCTAGAAAATAATGCTCGGAAAAAGGTAATTAAGGGCACCCAGTTACATAAGATTAAAGCAGAATTCAAAATATGCCTTTTTACCCTAAATACCCTAAATACTGGTCTGAAAAAAAATTGTTCCAAGTAAAAACATCACATCACAATAGATATTTGTAGATGCTTGAAATATAAGACATTGGTGTTTAACATTATGTTTAATGTTTAATTTCTTAGTAATTACATCTTTTTAACTTTTTGACATGTAATAAAAATGTAGAGTTATTATGATACATGACTTGGCTTTTTGAGGGAAAAGCTTTATACAGAGAGGAAGTAGCAGGTGCAAAGGCTCTGAAATGGGAGTGTGCTCAGTCAGGCTGAGAGCAGTCAAAATAGTCCATGTGGTTCGAGTGGGGTGAGAGAGGAACGGTAGCTAAGATAGAAGACATAGCAGGGCCCCGATCAAGAAGAACCTCATAGCCCACTCAGAATTTGATTTTATTCTAATTGCTATGGCTTGGAAAGGCATTGGTGGGAAGATAGCTAGACAGTTCCATTTGCTGAGATGGGGTAGTAGATTTATAGATTGAAGGGGGCAAAGAGCAAGTCAGAAATCAGAAGTTCTGTTTTGAATATGTTTATTAATCATCCAGTGGACATATCTAGAAGGCCAGTCAATATCCAAATCTGTTTGAGGATAGTGAGGGGGTTGAGTTTTTGGATATGAATTTGGGATCCTCAGTACACAGATTTTATGGAAAGCCCTGGTCTTAGATGAGGTAGTAGAGTGTGTACTGGAAAGGGGTTCAACGGAAAAAGTAGAACTTTTAGGAGATATATGCAGATTTGTTACAGGGATTTAACTACACATTTGTGGAAGCTTGTCAATAGGTAAAGCTGAGGTCTTTATGCCCGATGCTAGATTTTGAAGTGCATGGGGCAGGCAGAGAGAGGAAGGGTGTAGAGTGGGGGTTGGGGAGAGAACAACAAGCTGGGAACCCACAACTAAGAACTTGAATGGAGCAAAGACAGACTGAACTCAATGTCAGCTCTTGGTGCTTCTGACCTTCATGATGTGGGTTCCAGGAGAAGCCAAGCCCCTTAGTTGTGAAGAGAAACACATACACTTGACCTAGGAGACAGGAAAGCTGAAGGAGTTTCCTGGGAAGTTGGGAGTAGCTACAAATGCAAATAAAGTCAATATGTGTGTTACAAAATGATTGCCGTTTTTTTTTTTTTTTTTCCACCCTTAAAATCTCCCAGGAATTACCTGTTTGACCCCACCCAACTGGAAAGAGATAAGAAAGGGAATTCTGGGAAAGGTAGTTCAGTTTGGCCAAATCCATAAATTGCACACTACCACAGGAGGTGAATATAGATAGAGAAGAGATGAGGTGGTAAGTCCAAATCCTGTGGAACTCAAAAATTTAGAGATAAGAATTTGAGGGTTTCTAGAAAGTATCCTTAAATGCAAGTATCCTTTGGCTGCAAAAAGGATGTGTTGGCTGGACCCTGGACTCTGAGATGGAGGCCACCCATTGGGATGGATAAGCAATAAGATCAAAAGTGTTCATGTTAGTTATTCATTATTAGCTCATTGTGCTGCTATGCAGTCTTGCATATGGACTATGTTTATAAGAGAAGTCAGATTTGTCATATTTAAACCACTGTCATTTTGGGTTTTCTACCTGCAACAAAGCCTAATTCTAACATATGCAGTGGATTCAAGAGAAAATAAGGTGAACAGATTAAAGATAGAGTATAGACAATATTTTGACAAAATTTAATTATAAATTGGAACTCAGAAATTGTTCTCTAGCTAGAAAGTAAGTGATGGTGGGGGAGATTTATTTTTATGATGAGAAATGTGGGCAGCCCGGGAAGCTCAGCGGTTTAGTGCTTCTTCAACCCAGGGTGTGATCCTGGGGACCCAGGATCGAGTCCCACCTCAGGCTTCCTGCATGGAGCCTGCTCCCTCTGCCTATGTCTCTGCCTCTCTCTCTCTCTCTCTCTCTCTCTCTCTCTGTTTCTCTCATAAATAAATAAATAAAATCCTTAAAAAAATTTAAAGAAAATTATGATGGGAAATGTTATTACATTTTTTATAAGATTGGAGATTATCCAATAGAGAGGAATGATTTAATTCTTTTTTTGAAATTTAAATTCAATTTGCCATCATATAGTATAATACCCGGTGCCCATCCCATCAAGTGCCCTCCTCAGTGCCCATCACTCAGTCACCCCATCCCCCCTCCCACCTGCCCTTCTGCAACTCTTTGTTTCCCAGAGTTAGGTATCTCTCATGGTTTGTCTCCCTCTCTAATTTTTCCCACTCAGTTCGCCTCCTTTCCCTTATAAATCACTTTCACTATTTCTTATAGAGAAATTATTTAATCCTATAGTACATCAATTAAATTTATGTAAGGAATTATGAACTGAATAAATACAAATAACAGAAAATTCTAGAAAAAAAACATTTAGTTTACCTGAGTGCTTATTCAGAATGGGGAAAATTTTATTTGCATTATTCTCTTATTATATAGATATTAATACTGTTGTAGTTAAAAGCAACATTCTGGGAATTTAAACAAATTAGCATAATTTTTAATCAGGTAATCAGGAAGAAATAGATGGTATGTCACGTCCTTAATTTAAAAATATTTTATTTATTTGAGAGAGAGAATGAAAGATGAAGGAGGAGCAGAGGTGGAGGGAAAAAAAGGGGGAAGCACCCCAAGTAGACTCCACACCCAGCGAGGAGCCCAAAGTGGGCTCAGTTTCACAATCTGAGACCGTGACCCAAGCCAAAACCAAGAGTTGGATGTTAACTGACTGAGCCACCCAGCCACCCCAGATAGGTCAGGTTCTTAATGCTGTAAAAATTACTCGATTGAAAATAATTGGTAAAGACTTTTTATGTTTAAACTTATATCACTCAAGGAGTCTCTAATTCACTTTTCATTTCTATTTGCAACACGTTGTTGTTTCTTATATTTTAGTCCTGGATAAAGCTTATTAGACTTATTATAAGAACACAATGTACCAATTAGCTTTTCCTGCTTAGCTATTAAAATTTCATTTGAACTGTGAATCCACTTTTTTACCTCTCCTTATTGTTTTTTTTTTTTTTTTTTTTTTTTTAATGATAGGCACGCAGTGAGAGAGAGAGAGGCAGAGACACAGGCAGAGGGAGAAGCAGGCTCCATGCACCGGGAGCCCGATGTGGGATTCGATCCCGGGTCTGCAGGATCGCGCCCTGGGCCAAAGGCAGGCGCCAAACCGCTGCGCCACCCAGGGATCCCTTTACCTCTCCTTATAATGATAGGTGATCCATCTTCAGATCATTAAACGATTTTATTAAAATTCTCCTGCAATTAACTTTTGGCATAATTAATTTTAGGCATAGCTATATGCATATACACTAATTTATCCTTGGAAACATTCTAATTTCTTAGTCGTATCTAATATAATTAGAAATATGCTTTCCGTTTAGATCTCCAGTGAAAGACAGATTGGTTTGTTTGTTCCTTTCTTTGTTTTGGTCCACAAGTATAGTGAGGTTGGAGTTTAAAAGAGTTGATACTTTCTGTTAATATCTTTGTATAATTTATTACCTATTATACACAAAGGATTATATAAAGAAAAGATAGTTATATGCAATTATATTCCTCTCCCATAGTTATTGTAATGTTAGAGATGCTTTAGGTATGAGATGCATAATCATAAAATCAGGTATGGTTAGAATTCTACAAACTATCACCTTTTTAACTGAGTTTGCTAAATTTGAATCAACATGTTTTAACAAGACATATTTTCCTATTTATTAGCTTTGTTTCTCATATGTTTACGGTCATCTCTTGAAAATTTAAAGCCTTTTCATAAATATTTTCTGAACAGAAGTGTTAATGTTCTTAAATGTTCTCCAAGAACATTTAAAGTATTTTCCCTTAACTGGCAAGACCCATTTTATCAGTCATGAAAAGTGGCTACATAAAGTGGCCACATCATCGGATAAAGCACATTCTTTGTTTTGTAATAGGAAACCCATGGTGAGAAGGAACAGGTTTGTAAAGGAGTTTCGTTTACATATGAAAACGTGTAGTTCCAGTCTTGGCCTCCACATGGTGCTAGCGTTATGTCCTGGGAGATACCAAGCCTAAACTACCTGGTAATGCAAAATAACCACTCATACTGACCATCAAAAATAATCACGGTAATGAAACACCTGATTCAACTAAAAAGGCACCATACCTGAAATTTTGCCCTATGTAAAATTTGGCTTGTGCACCGCAATAATTTTGCCAGGTCATTTGTGGAAATTACAGCGAAGCTAAATAAAAGCTGACATGAAATAATGAGTTTAGAGATTCTTGTTTCATCCTTGGGAACTCACCAATGGGTCCAACAGCACTTTTTCTTTTTATCTATGAATTGTTTTCTCTCTTCCGTAGATGGTTATTTGGAATAGTGTTGAGGAAAGGAAACCCTTGGAAAAGAGACTTCGTAGGATTTCTGCCAGGTTTTTTTCTTCCGTCATTGTGATTCCTTTGAACTCTAAAATTCGCGTTCATAGCCAAAATCTGATTTATTTTGAATATTTTGATTTTCTGTCATATTCTTCCCAACTTTAAAGGTAGTGTTTTGTTTCCATTTATTTTAATGTGAAACAGGTATAATCATTGAGTTGATGGCAGCTTTATGTGATATACTTTATATCCATTTGCCAACTGTGTGACAATGGAAGATACTATAAAATATTATAAAATATTTGGCCTTTTTGCTCAATTTCTTGCCGGCTGACTAATGGATAATTGCACTGGCTTTATCTAATTCCTTCCTTTTCTTTCATAATGGGACACAACTGTTTTCTTCACTTTAGGCTTACACATTGATCATTGAGCCAAGACAAAGTGAACGACTAAAGAAATTATTCAAATAATTGACAGAAATTGATTTGGTGTCTCTAAATATCTCAAGCCATATAGAGTGCATTTTATAACTTTTTTCACACATTTGAATATTTACTCAAAAAATTACTCCATGCCAACTGGTTTGGTTCTGGCTTTAGCAGTGGTAGTTTAAAACCAATGCAGAGTGCAGAGAAAATGAAAGTGGGCTCAAGACTTGAAATAAAGAAAATATTTTTGAAAACTATATTGAACTGCTATTATCACTTTCCTCGTGACTTCTTTCCCTTTTCTCCTTTTTTTTTTTTTTTCAAAAATTTAATTATTTATTCATGAGAGACACAGGCAGAGGGAGAAGCAGGCTCCCTCCAGGGAGCCTGATGCAGAACTTGATCTCAGGACCCCGGGATCATGACCTGAGTGGAAAGCGGATGCTCAACCACTGAGCCACTCAGGACCCCCCTCCCCCCCCCGCCAGTTTCCTCCTTTTTGAAAAAAAAGTAAATAGTCCAGAAACTGACCTTAAAAAAATTAGATCACTTCTTGCCTGGAAGACAAAAAGTGTAAGTAGTCTTAAATTCTAGAATGAGATTAAAGATGCCAGTGGAGGGATAACTTCTTTAAGTAGTTTATGGCACTTATTATTGGTCTCATACTGAGTCCATTTCTTAGGTGGACTGAGTATAAAGTGTTGTCTTTGGTTTAGGTACATTAGTGGTAATGTTGTTTGAAAATGTTGGACTCTTTTGGACAAAATCATATAAACATCAGCCACCATTCATAAGTGATTTATTACCCTTAAATCCTTTCTTGGAAACGTTGTTCGTCTCCTGTAACTGTTACTAGAAATATGTGTGTGGGAATGCACATATATGTAAATATATTTCCACCAATATGAATAACTATTACTTGACAATTTTTTAAAAACAATTTTTTATTGTACTACTACTGTATTTTTCATTATAGAATAAAGATTATTAGAAAAAAACTGTTTAGGTCCTTTACAGATTTATTCTTTAATAATTTGGCCCACCGTGTTTAGCTCCAGAGTATTCCTGATTACCAAGGTAAGAAGACAAAGCTAACAGCCTGCAGAGGCAAGATCTAGTCAACTAAACAGGTCGCTAAAACTTGGGCAGCTGGACACTGTAACCTGAAGTGGAATGAAAGTGTGCTCTGCTACCTGCCACAACCTCAGACGGAAGGCTTTATCTGGCAGGTTCAGTCCCAGAGGCTGTTGTCCACTGAAGCACCAACTACCTTGAGTCTTTATTTTATCTCTTTTTAAGGATTCATTTATTTATTCATGAGAGACACAGATACACAGGCTGCCCCAATAAATACAATCTTTAAATGAATAGGGCAGCCCAGGTGGCTCAGTGGTTTAGCACCTCCTTCGGCCCAGGGCGTGATCCTGGAGACCCAGGGATTGAGTCCCACATCGGGCTCCCTGCATGGAGCCTGCTTCTCCCTCTGCCTGTGACTCTGCCTCTCTCTTTCTCTCTCTGTGTTTCTCATGAATAAATAAATAAAATGTTAAAAAAAATAAAATGAAATAAAATAAAATAAAATGGTGGTTCTGTCACTTATCAGTGTTCCACCTCAGCAACTTATTTGGCATCTAGTCCCAGATTTTTCTTACAGGTAAATGACAATAAAAACGGTATCTATTGCACGGGGCTATTATTTGGGTTCAACTGGATTTTATAGGAATGTGCCTTACAAGGTGCCTAGCATATATGGGAAACAATAAATTAACATTATCATTACATTACATTTTATTATTATTTTAATTCCATTGATGGAATCAGTTTGAAGTGCAGTGTTAGATGTTGCAGACACTAGTCATACATTACTAACAATTCAACATTGGCGCCAATAACTCACAAATATTCATTCCAACAGACATAAATCAATAAATTACAATATATTAAGGAAGTTTCTTTTTTTTTTTTTAAGGAAGTTTCTATTACATTTTTTATAGCAACTGGTTGGAGCGAGCTCTGCTTTTTTTAGGAATTCTCCATAACTCATAAGGAGGACTATAGGGAAACCTCTCAGGACCTACAAATTAAATATTTTCAAGTTAATGCACAATAATTTTATTTTGCCATAAAGAGCACATGAGAGCCATCACTACACTTTGATTAAAATCAGTTAAAGCTGATACTTGACTTGCCATGTGTTTACTGCTTTTCTTCATGGTCAAGGGCTTAAAACAAAATTAGAGTAAGTCAGAAACAAGGAATTCGAAATTTTATAAAATATAATTTTTGTTTAAATTTTGAAGTTGTTTTGTCTTGTTTTAGAATACCTGGTCAAAATAGCAAAAAAGAAAAGCCACTCCATTGAATTGTTAGCGATCTAAATGATGACATGAGAATGACATCAACCAAACCTCTTCCAGGAAGTGACTGCAATGGGTCCCGGATGGGTCTTATTGATGGGATGGACTCTTTGGACTATTCTTGACAACATACAAAAATAATTTGGTTGTCCATTTTTTCTCATCGACTTGAATCACAGAATGTAGGAAACAGCCAATTCAGACTTCTGGGACTCTCGCAGGGTCTGCAGCATAAGGTATCTGCACTGACCAACCAGCAAATGCATCAGCAACGTTGGCCCGTAAAAGCCAGTAGTAATGATGGCAGCAGCTGCAGCCGTGGCAGGCCGTATCAGTGGGACATTTGAGATGCTCCAGATAGCAGGGTTAGCAAGAGTAGAAGGAGGATTAGTGAACCTGAAATGCCATGACCACCCGAGAGAAAATTTACCTTTAGTTCCTAAAAGGATCATCATCATTGCTGTTGTGATACTTTGATGTATTAATGGTTTTAATCATAATGTTCTTAAACCTTAGTACTGACTGTTCACCTATAAATACTGCTTATGACATCACTTTTGTGTACAGAGTTCAGTTGGAAAAGCTAAGGGCATATCCTATTTTATCTAAGAGGGCCATAGGGATTTACTTTATTTCTTAGCCTGCGGTATCCACATCTCTTACTGGATATATTAGTAAGTTCTTTTTATTTTTTTTCAAGGGTTTTATTTATTTATTCATGAAAGACAGAGAAGAGGCAGAGACAGGCAGAGGGAGAAACAGGTGGGGAGCCCGATGTGGGACTCGATCCCAGGACCCCGGGGTCACGACCTGAGCCAAAGGCTGATGCTCAAGCGCTGAGCCCCCCAGGCGCCCCATATATTAGTTAAGTCCTGCTAAGGTAAACCTTCGTGGCAGAGAGCAAGGAAAGGAGTAGCAGTGCCTCACTGATGCCATGTTTGTCCCAGACACATTTCCCAGAGCGCAGGAGGTGCAGTTTGTGCATCTAGAGGCTGTGCCCTGCTGTGGAGGCCACACAGAGGACACAGCTTTGGTCCCTGTTCACGTGAAGACTGCTGCGGGCCTGGGGAAGCTTCCAGGGCAGCTGTCCCCAGTGTGATGATTCAATAATCCAAGATGCTTCTGTCTTACAGTTTCACCGTTTCAGTGTAAGATCTTCTCCTTTCCTGCAAAAAAAAAAAAAAAAAAAAAAAAAGGAGACAGAAGAATTGCATCCGGAGCATCCCACTGCCTCAGCGCAGATGTAGCACATTTACTTGGCGGTCACAAGTTGCCAAATGGCTTCACGTAAGTGCCAAGGGGTTGGGAAACCCACTCTCTCTCGCATACACCTCCTATCTTCCCTGGGTAGGAAGGAAAGAAAGAAGGGATATTGCCTGGGGGCATTAGTACTGCCTCCCATAGTACGTGAGATAACTTGAAGCTGTGCAGAGACAAACTTTTACAAATTTTGTTAGGTTTCACGTGTGTTTGAAAAACATAGGCAGCATATCAAGCCCATGAGGTAATGATTTCATTTTATATGAGTTTAAGCTAAATTTTAATTGCAAACACTATGCGATTGTGATAAAAAAAAATGATGAGAGCAGCGAACAGATGTCTAATGTTTTAACAACACTGACCTAAAGGAACCATTGTAAAAGTCAAATTTTAGTATGTACAACTTTAGGCAAGCTGGGACTATCAGGTGGGGCCCAGGAATGTGTTCTTTTAGCAAATACCCTGTGTGATTGAGCAGCAGAGTGTCTGGGACCACATACTGGGAAGGATTATTTCAGAGGCCAGTTGCTCTTCTGCTATTAAGTGGAGAACCAGTGACAGGAGCCACCAAGTGGGAGCCTGGAAATTCTGATGAGTACTCCGTTTCCCCCACCCTCTCCCTTCCCCCTCACCACTACGGTGTGACCCTAGCAACAAAGGGTTAAGGTTTGGGAATGAAACACTGGGCCTGGCA
Source organism: Canis lupus baileyi (assembly GCF_048164855.1). Classification (NCBI taxonomy): domain Eukaryota; kingdom Metazoa; phylum Chordata; class Mammalia; order Carnivora; family Canidae; genus Canis; species Canis lupus. The sequence continues at coordinate 33,330,702 of NC_132858.1, forward strand.
AGCAATACCTTCAGAATTGGCATTTCCCATAGTGCCTGGGTGGGTGGCTGGCTCTGTTTGGCTGGTTAAGCGTCTGGCTCTGCTTTGGCTCAGGTTGTGATCTCATGGGTGGTGAGACAGGCCTCTGGGTTGGGGTCCTAGCTCAGTGAGGAGTCTGCTGGAAGATTCACTCTCTCTCTCTGCCCCTCTCCCCACTTGTGTGAACTCTCTCTTTTTCTTTTCTCTTTAAAAGAAAGAAATGTTTTTTTAAAAAATAAAGAATTGCCATTTCCCTTCTTACCTGGCTTTCCATGTTGTCTAATGCTATTCAAACTGGCAGTTTAGCTCCTCTCAAATTAAAGCTAATAGCACCAACAGATACTGTTGCTAGTCCCAAAGCTCTTCAGTTCACTGAAGCTATTCATTCAGCACTGGTGGCAGGTCAGTCTTGTTATTTAATTTTTTTTTTTTTCTGTTGCCATGTTTCCCAAGGGTACCTAGAAATCTCTTCCAGGAAGAGTGACTTGTCATGATGTTCTTGGTTTGCATGTGATTTACTCTTAAAACCTGTCTTGTTTGTATGATAAATTATGTGGTGACCCTGCTCCTGAGGGTTCTTGTGATTTTATTTCATGATGCAAATGACTGATTTTGGTGTCCGAGGCTCTTTATTCCATTGATAGTGGCTAAAAACACATGGGGGCAGCTGACACTATGGTCATTTATGGATGTTCAGAATTTTTAATAATTTTGTTTTTTCCTTTCGGCCTCATCTTTAGATCATACACTAGAGAGGAAGATAGGAGGACATACAGAGGAGCTAAAGGGGTGAGCAGTGAGGTTGCTGACCGAAGGATAAACCAAAGCACATTTTGAGAAACCAGAGGAGCTCATTAATCTGGTGTATCCGTCACCGTGCGCTAACCTGACCTGACGGGTGACACGTAACACTGAAGATGAATCTCACTATGTGGCTTGTACGTACGTAACTGACATGCGTGACATTTATTGTCTCATAGACATTAATGGTATGAATTTCGTATCCTAATAAAATGGCTGTAACGTCTTACACGACCTCATGTCCCTACTAGAGTTAGAACAGGCACTGCACAATCTTAAGTGGAATTTCAGTTGTTTGAGACGAGCCATATATTTGTAATAAAAGTTATATGCGCTACATTTACTTTTCCTGGAATCCTACCATTAGATAACACATATAAAAGCTGCTATTTACTTTCTAGTTACTTCAATTCTGAAAGAGAGTCAAAGAGGATTCCAAAGGTACAGCATATCACACTTGGAGCTACCTTTAGGTCTGTAGCTCATCAGACTGGCTTTTAAAATATGCAAGTGCCTACAGAGACCACCCCAGGTTAAAAGTGTCTAAATACTTCATGTTACTCTACTGTTAAATAATGTTTAGAGTTTGTTATCTTTTGTAGCCCTTGGAAATCTAATTATTTATAATATCCAGTGACATTTACATTTTACTAAAATATACTCTGCTTGTAATAGAGCATATCATGCCTAGGAAAATGGGTAGATAATGCCTGGCTCTACATTTGCTTATATATAATGCAAAATATCAGTGTAACCTGCATTATCTTCTCATTATAATCATATGATTTTAAACACATACTTCTCAAGAAGTGGCCTTAACAGTATCATTTAAAAACAATAAGGAAAGTTATAGCTGAAATCATTTGTTTGCCATTTAGCTCCCAACCATCAAATCAAATACCTATTCCAGTTTATTGGTAACTTAAAATAGTGCCATTCATTTCCATGCCAACGGGCTACAGAGTGTTTGGTTTAGTTTTTGAGATTGATTGAAAGTAGATTGTAAAGTTGACCTACTGTGTTAAGCTTATTTACACAAACATAGTGTCTTGGAAAATAAATTCGAGAGTGCACAGCAGGAGAATTTCACATCCCGAATCTTCCTATACCCGCTTTCCCTGGATCTGTCACATAGAGACCCTCCACTTTTCCGTTGGTACCTTACCTAGGAGGAAATCACTTCAAAATGTATTCTTAAACTGGGGCTGAAATTTATGACTTGCTAAAAAAAAAAAAAAAAAAAAAAAAAAGGAAGAAGCATTTGCTTTTAATTGGTTTGAAGGACTTGCCTAAGTAGAATAATTTTTTAGCACTAACACATTTATGAAACAATCACAGGTGAATTTTTTTTTCAGGCTCTTGAAACGTAGTTTTCTTCCAAGAGGTGAAAATAGCATTTCTAAGATGTATTTTTTTTCCTAAAGGTCATCAAGGCGAAAAAAAATACGATTTCCGTGGAAACTGCAAAAAATCAACTTGGGTGCTGGATGGTGACAAATGGATGATTTAGACTGCATTTAGGTAAAGTGAATGATTTAAAAAGGACTAAAATGAATTCAAGGGCTAATCCTGGGGAGTGAGCGTTTCAAAGCCCGCCCCGCCCCGGGCCCCCGCGTCCGCCCCCCGCGTCCCCCCCCCCCCGGGCCCCCCGCGCGGCGCACGTGGGCTCGGCCCCGCCTGAACTTCGCGGGTGCGCACGCCCCCCGCGCCCCCGCCCCGCCCCTCCCCGCCCCCCGCGTCCCCGCCCCCCGCGCCCACCACCCCCGGGCCCCCGTGGGCCCCGCCTGAAGTTCGCGGGTGCGCCCCCGCCCCTCCCCGCCCCTCCCCGCGCCCCCCTCCCCGCCCCTCCCCGCGCCCCCCTCCCCGCCCCCCGCGCCCGGGGCACGGCCCTTCCGGGCGCCGCTCGGCGGGGGCAGGTGGGGAGCGGCGGGCCGTGGGCGCCCAGCCCCGCGGAGGGCAGCGCGTGTGCTCCGGGGCCGGTTCCGAGGGAAGCGCTTGCGCGAGCGACTCGAGGAGCAGCGAGCCCGGGGCCGCGCGGACGGGACGCGGCCGGCAGCCCCCCATGGCCCCCCGCCCCCCGCCGCCGCCCGGCCGCCCGCAGCCCGGGGGCTCTGCGCCGCGCAGCCCGGCCTGGCGCGTGGCCCGGGGCGGCCGTGCCCCCTGCTGACCGCGCCCGCGCCCCGCACCCCCGCGCCCCCTGCGCCCCCCGTGCGCCCCCTGCACCCCCGCACCCCCGTGCACCGCCCGCACCCCCCGCGCACCCCGCACCCCGCCCGCGGCATGGCCCGGGCCGCCAGCCTGCTCACCTGGCTCCTGTGCGGGCACCTCCTGCAGCCGCGGCCGGGAGGACACGCGACCGGCGCCGCGCACCCGCGCCTCCGGCTGTCACAGAAAGGTAGGCGGCCCCGCGCGCCCTGCCCCGGACGCGGCCCCGGGACGCCCCAGGCCTGAGCGCCGCCCCGGCCCCGGGCCCCGCGCCCCGCGCCCCGGCCCCGCGCCCCGGGACGGCAGGTCCTGCGGGCCGAGACGGAGCCGGTCCCCCGCTCCCCCCCTCCGGACCCCCCGGTCCCCCCGGTCCCCGCCGCCGCCGCCCTCGCCCTCGCCCCGGGACCGCAGGTCCTGCTGCCGGAGAGCCGGTCCCGCCGGTCCCCCGTCCCCCCTCCGGTCCCCCCGGTGCCCGCGCCCCGAGACGGCAGGTCCTGCGGACGGAGAACCCGAGAGCCGGTCCCCTCCCCCCGGTCCCCGCCGCCCCTCGCCCCGGGACGGCAGGTCCCGCCGCGGAAGAGCCGGTCCCCCGGTCCCCCGGTCCTCCCCCCGGTGCCCCCGGTGCTTCCCCCGGTGCTCCCCCCGGTGCCCCCGGTCCTCCCCCCGGTGCCCCCGGTCCTCCCCCCGGGGCCGCGGCCGGGCGCGGGGCAGGTGCAGGGCGCCCCGCGCGGACGGAGCCCGGGCAGCCCGAGGGCCGCCGACCACGTGCGCACCTGGACGCCGCGGGGCGAGCGCCCCGCACCGGGGCGGTGGGCTTGCGGCGCGCTGCCCGCCCTGGGGTGACAGGAGGGGACACGGAGCAAGAGGGCAACCCGCGACAGTCGTCACCCTGGAACCAAAATGACGAGCGACTCACAGAAATTAGGTTTTTAGTTGAACCGGTCATTAAGATTCTTTCATGTCCGGAGAAAAAGATAGGCAGAGTCTATTAGCAGTGCCGGTAAGCTGGTTTATATCGATTAAAGCATTAAGGTACCGTTCACTGGCATCTCTTCTTTTAATGTAAATTCATATTGCTTCACTGAAGATCTGTCAGAAAGTGCTTAAATATTTTATTCTGCAGCCATGTCTTGGAAAGCAGCATTTGGTCATAAATAAGTTATCAAAAGATAGCTTTTGCATCAGGACCAGTAAAAGCCAGTGGAGAATGGGTTTGGGGATTTTTCCTGTAAACAAACAAACAAACAAACAAAACCCACGCGTACAGAGAAAGGGACTGCTGACCTAGAAGTGATTTGGAATAGATTATCCAGACAGAAGTATTTATTATCACCAATCACTGAGACAGACAACAGTTGCAAGAATTCCCTGAGAACCTTGTCTTAATTGTGTGAGCTGTAAAATTGTGCCCATGGTAGAAAGAACAGAAACCTGTGTTTCTGAAGCATAGATGCAGTCTTTACCAGAAAGAAAAACAAAACGGGAAGCCTCACTCGTACATGACATGATGGATCGGTTTTTGGTTTTGTCGGACAATCATCAGTTGGTTTTGACTATGGAAATTTCTCGTTTTCAGAAGAGTTAAAACTCTATGAATACTTTCTTCATTTAAATAGATTTCCTATAGCTCTCTGCAGGAGGTAAGTTTAAGACACACTGACACCAAATTTGTAAGGAGTTTGAAAGAGAGTACATAGCATCAGCACAGATCTTTGGAATTGGGAAGATGCATCGTGGTATGTATCAAAATGCATATTTCTAAGAAGTCTGATCAAATATATCAAAATGTAAAAATTTGGTGGGATGAGTTATGGACAAAAAGGCATGGCAGAAAAAGAACGTAATAGATGGACCGTTTTCCTTCTGTAGACAAGTGGATCAGCTGCCAGCTTTGGCCAGCTACCATTCTACCCGGTATTGACCTGTTATACCAAATCATTAGGGTACTTGTTTTCAGTGGTTCCATATTAGGGTATTTTCCAAGATATCTCCTTTTAGTATTTCATGAGAGAGCTTGTGATTCGGTCAGAGCAGCCCAAAACTTCTCTCATGCATCTAAGTGCTATGCACAGTACTGTCATCAGACTTAGCCTTCACTACATCCCTCTTTTTTTTCCCATTACATCTCTCCTAAAGATGTTGTGGGTTTATGCATTGCGTTAAACAATGTGGGAGTAGAACTGCTGGTCTTTGTGTGTACACTGGACTGAAAACTACCACAAAAGATTTCCCTTTGGTTTTTCTAAACCTTTTCATTTAATGGCACTGGCTGAAATGCTGGGTGTCGTGCTTCTATAGAAAGGCAGCGTATAGCTACCTGAAAATAGACTGTTCTCACTTGTGCAGGCTAGCCAGCTAGCAAAGTCAGCCAGGAGATCACACCAGCGATGCAGCCTGACGCAGCAAAGGCCTGCCTGCCGCAGGTGCCTCAGTGAGAGCAGAAGCCCCATCAGCCCACCATACACTGTCCCTGTTTATGATGTACACTCTGGACTTCAGTGGACTTTTGAGCCGTATCCAAAGACTAGGGGGAAAATATTTCAGAGCATGATCTTTTGCTATCTTAAATGATGCCAGAAATGGTAAAATTTTGGTAATGGGTCAAGTTAGTTGATTGATAGTATGAATGAGTACATGGTCCTTCAAAATCAGGAGCACTGGGCAGCCCGGGGTGGTTCAGCGGTTTAGCGCCGCCTTCGGGCCAGGGTGTGATCCTGGAGTCCCGGGATGGAGTCCCACATGGGGCTCCCTGCATGGAGCCTGCTTCTCCCTCTGCCTGTGTCTCTGCCTCTCTCTCTCTCTGCATGTCTCATGAATAAATAAATAAATAAAATCCTTAAAAAAAATCAGGAGCACTGGATATAAATAATGTAACACCTCTGAACTGCTGCCTAACCCTCAGCAGGTAATCCAGTAGGCTCCCTGGAGGTGGTCTCCTCTGTTATCAAGATGGCACTTGAGACCACAAGCCTAGTGTCTCTTCCCAAAAGGGAAGCAGAAGTTTCAGTGTCAAATACAAAGTTTGAGCTAAATTATATAAAAATACCCATGACTTGCTCTCTTCACTCTTCTCCATCTTTCTCTATGTCTGCAAGTGGCATGTTCTAAAAAGAGAGTTTAAGAGGAGAGACCATTAGAGCTAAAAGGGGAAAAAAGATCTAGAAGAGGGAGACAAGGTAGAAAGCTGGTATCAGATATAGATCATCTTCTTGCTTATTTCTCACTGCCTTCCGTCTGCAGTGGGATAGTGCTGAACTCCTCCCTCTTCTGACTGAATATCCGCTCGGTTCCAATGTTAGGCAAATATGCTGAGAGCAAGCCAAGCGGATAAAGCTATGAGATACTCTTGTTGAGGCAATGCATGTATCTTTTAATGTATTTTATAGGTATAAGACAAATTGGGTTAACAGATAAAAAAAAAATAGGAAGATGCTGTCCTGCCTTGTAAGACTTTTCAGTCAAGATTGGAGTTGACATTAATGGCACCAGGGAAGTACTTAAGGGTTTATGAACAGTTAGGGATTATAGCCAACTTTGGAGCCAATACCCTACAGAGGATAATGTTGGTGTCATTAACTAAAGTTGATAATATTCTACCCAAGTATTTCCTTGAAAAATAGCCATGATCCTTATGACAGAGATGAAGGAAAGAGAGAATAAAGGGAGTAGTGTCGTACTACATTCAGCCACTTCGCCCTGTTGATGGTCTGTTCTCTCCTTACCTCTCACCATCCTGCATTAATGAGGTTACAGGGAAGGCAAAAATAACCCTCCTGATAATGGAGTTCAAAGAAAAAATAAAACAAAAAACAAATGAGCAAGGCCTCTTGTCAAAGAAGAAATCCCAATGTACATGGAAAACCCCAGAAATTCAGTCAAGGGAGTTTGGCAGATGAGGCAGGTAATCAAAGCCCCAGTAAAGAATGACAATCACAGAAGCCAAGGAGAATGGCTCTGTAATCAGAGGATGTTGGTGGAGAGATAGTGAAGTAAAGGCATAATTATGGCAGAAGAATGTTCCTAAAATATATTGACATTATGGATGTAGATTTGAGCACTGAATATCTATCTATCTATATGTATAAAAAGTAGGATAAAGAGTATTAGTCTCTCTGTATTTAGATATGACCAATGAAGAACAGATTTGTCATAGTTCAGAGAGGTCAGAGAGGTCAGGGTTTAGAGTCCGAGGTCTCTACTCCAGTTCTAGCCCTTCCACTTACACTAATGGTAATTATGCCTCAATTTCCTTAATTTGAGAATAGGGATAGTAACGGTGGGTGCTTTCCCCGTATATCTTCCTGGCTTTTTGAGAGAATCAAATGAAACAACAAAACTGAAAGTACTTTATAACCTAAAAATTATTTTATTACTGTTTCCTAAAGACTGACATAAATTGAGAACATTAAAAGGAAACATGTCCTAAAGAGAAAAAAATCTTTGAGACTGGCATGAGTTTGGATATCAGTAATGCTAGGATAATGTTAATATAGAAGACAGAAGAAGTTGGTCTTAATTAGCATAAAATGTATGGTTTATCCTGACAGGTGGCATTCATTCCAAATCCCATCTTCCATACCTCTGGCTTCTAGTTATAATAATTTAGAAGATAATCGCATCACCTGTGCATTTTTCCAAGATTCATGGCCAATAGTTTGGCTTTAGTAGTGTGTGTAGTATATCAATTAATTACATATATTCACTTTATACCACACCCTTCATATTTTTTCCCCAATTTGTATGAAAGAAAATTGAGATAGAATTGTAGAAGAACGCAGTAAGAACTGAAAGTTTTAAATGATCATCCTGGAAGCTGTGATATTTATTTCATACCCAGAGCAAATAAAAAAAAAGAGACAGTGACTAAGCCAGTTTTTCCTGACCCAGCTCATAGCTCAGCCAGTCACTCGGTATTATCAATAGTGACATTAGTCACACATCCCTGCATAGTTAATAAATAAAAACTGGTCATAAGGCATGATTCATGAAGAAAGTAGTTAAATAGGACCCAGGAGTAAACACAAACCTTCATGCCAGGTCTCCATCAGGGAGAGTCAGTGCGAATTAAGTGGTGGATTTATTAAGAAACAGTTTATATTAAATTAAAAACACTGGGTAAGATGAAAGGAATTCCAGTCTGTTTTGTTGAGTTTAGTTTACTGAGAATATACTTTCTGTAGAGGAAGCCCATGTAAGGATTTTGGATGGTGCTGTCCTTCGTACTTTTATATTTGTTAGAGACAAATACTGCCCACGTGTCGCAGAAGTGCATAGGGGTATACTGAAGTCCTTGACTCAATAGGAATTATTTCGTCCTTATCTGGATTTTGGGTGTTACACTGGGAAAACTCTTGGCCTTTAGTATAGTGGATAGGATGAGGGCAGGTCAGAACCAGCCAAAGCAGCAAATGGAATGTATAAATGGACTGGGCCAATTTTAAACTGAAAAATAATTTAGTTGCATAAAACCATTTCTTATAAGGAGAGTGTCCTGTATATAATATAGAACAATGCTTGTTTGTGACTATTAAATATATGCAGTAGTGTTGTCTCCGTAGAATATTCTTTCAAAAATTTATAGCCCTCTTATTACTTTGCTTTCTATGTCAGATTTGTCATGTAGCCTGAGGTGATTTCATGGAGGGAGTCTCTCTGGGATGAGATCAACTTGGTGGCCTCAGTTCTATGACCACATGATGAAGAACCAAACATCAAATTGGTCATTGCTGGTGGAAATTACTGTTAGCCATCTACAGACTCGGTTTTATTTCTCCAAAGATATCTACCAGAATCGTTGTTGGGAGTTCTTAGTGGGGGAGCATGCAAAGATTTACTCCTTTATCTTTGTGTGTAACACTCTTCTGTGGTTTAGTAGAGGAATTTAGTCTGCAGGAATCCAGAAATGGCACTTTGCATGCATGCATGCCCCTTTATCCATAGCCACCGTAGTGTTAAAGTGGTCTCGTAAGGTCAGCCTCAGAGACTTGAAAATAAAACAAAAGGAAATCACACCATTAAAACATTTTCCAAAAGGTGCAGAGTAAAGATTTAGATTATTTTCTTAGTTTCAGTAAGCAGGGCTAAATGTTGGTCATAGTCTCTTAGCACAACCTTGGGAATACTACATAAACTATACAAAGGACAGTGGTTATTTTAATAGTGATTTTTTCTCAGCATGGTTTTAAATAACATTTGAAGCATAAGAGAAACTATCAATGTCATTAGTTATTTCTTGGACTTAAGCATTATTCTTTGTACTCGTGGTAAGGATGAGAATGACAAGACTGAATATTTTATAGGCTGGATTTGCTGGACTATGAATGAAAAGGATGTATGAATGCCACATTGGAACCCAGCGTTATGGTCTCTGATATTGACAGAACATTTTCTTGCAAAGAATGTGCTGATTTCAGGGACAGAAGTGTCTGTCTGTGGAATTGATGGCTTGACCTCAAATATATAGCCCTGGTGATGGCCAAGGCAACTGATGACTCAAGAAATTCTCCGCCTCCCTCAGTACTAATGTCTGATTCAGGGCAATGCCACTGCATGGCTCTATTGCCCTGGTAATGTTGCCTCTGCAAGTATTGAAAAGGGAAAGAGAAACCCATGACTTGCCTCATTTCTGGGGCTTAGAAATGTATCTCCATTTCTCTTGCTGGTGACTAACCCCTCAGCCCTTATTGCTCTCTGTGCAAGGACTTACATGGCCTCGGCACAGTACACGAAGAAGGATAGCGTGGGCCACGTATTACAAAACACTCTCACATTCTGTTTTCATTGGCCTAAAACTCTAGACTTTGGATGAGGCCTGCTGGATGTGAATCTTGCCTTTGGCTATACTATCCCGAGGTCCTTATCTTTTCTGATTATGAATTTTCCTATCTGTAAAATGGAGTAATAGGTAATTGCAGTAGCCTGAAGGAATTGCACAAGAGAATGCAAATTAGCGTGGCAAATACTTGAGGACAGGAAGCTTCTCAGAGGTTATTCAGTAAATCAGAAGAAGTTCTGAGAGCATTCATCTATCCTGGTTCCCTTTTTTAATTCTAAAAGCCATCACGAGTTAATGATTAACTTCTAACTTAAAATAAGGGAGAATCCTTAATCGTTTAGTTTTTGACTTGAACACAAAGATTTCGGTTCATGAAATCCAGCTCTCGTTGGGGTGGGTGATTGGAAGGAAGAAGGGATATTGGCATCTCTCATGTTTTTTAATCACTGTAGAATTACTATTTTTTGATAGTATAAGGAATTAATTGGAAAGTTGGAACTTAAAGAAAGAGGACAGTTGAAACTTCACCTGATGGCACCTTGGTGACAGCAGACCAAAGCCACAGAACAAACTTAAGTTACTGACAAAGGTCGCTGTAGACCTCGCTTTGTAAAGCACTTAGAACTAATATCACTAAGAGCACTTTTAACACCGTCAAAAGTTAAACAAAAGTGTCCTATAGGCAGCTATCAGCCTGGCAGGTATTGCTTGTGCTGAAAGCGAAAGAAAGCTTTCCATTCTCCCTTCTCCTGGACAAACAGGTAAGGCAGCTGGTGGAGGGCCCGATTCCTGACCTCTTGGAGGTGTTCAGTAATGCTCATTGAGTGGGTTATAAAGAAAACAAAATGATGCAGAGCTATGTTTTTAAAAGGAGAGTCTGATGGGGGGTGGGGTGAGAAGTACCAAGGAAACGAAAGAATCCTGAAGAACTCTTTTGGCTCCGTTGGTAAGACCTGCATTAGGAGAAGGCCAGGGCTCTCTCTCCCTGTTGCCCTCCATTCCTCCCAGCGCTGAACTGTAGGGAAGCAGCAGAGCCTCCAGGCATCCTCCGGATGTGTTAGCCAGATTTGTGCATTTATTATCAAATCGTGGTGGTGGTGGTGTGATGGTGATGGTGGTTCTCCTCCTCCTCCTTCTTTGTCTTTGTCGTCTCCTCCTCCTCCTCCTCCTCCTCCTCCTCCTCCTCCTCCTCCTCCTCCTCCTCCTCCTCCTCCTCCTCCTTCTTCTTCTTCTTCTTCTTCTTCTTCTTCTTCTTCTTCTTCTTCCTTTTCTTCTCAGTTTACCTTTTGCTGCATTTGTCTTTCCTGGGTGATTACTACACACTCCTCCCATTTTTTCTCTTATCAGTTCATTCTTTGATCACCCCCACTGTGTTGCTGTCACCCCTCCCCTTCTTTTCCTCCTCCTCTGCCTTTTTTCAAAGATAGATTATTTTTACTTCTCTCCTATCTTAGGCCAAAAATGAATAAAAACATTCTTAGTGGATGGTATATATCTACTGGTCCTCAATTTACCTTCAATATTTGTTTCATTTTTGTGATCTAATTCAATGAAGAGAAAGGCATCTTTGAATTAAAGAAAGTTTAATTACACTCATTAGGCATTCAGAACTTGTTGAAATTCATGACATAGGAAATAATAAAATATGAAGACAAACAGCTTACTAGCCACCTGGAAAACATGTCCTCTTTGTCTAGCCTGTGTTTCTAGTGGGCAACTGATGCTGCCAAGGCCCCTTGTGACTGTGCCTGTGGGGCTGGACTGGGAAGGAATCATGGCACTCAACAGGAGGGGATATGCCTGCCTTCTGCTCTCTGGCTACCCTTGGGTTAAGTGTAAGCTAGAATATTCTTTATATAAGCCTATTTCTAGGCTATTTGGGTTCCTTTTCTCTGAGTTATAAGTTTTAATTCATTGAAACCAGAATAGAAAGAGGGTTTTTGTTCCCAGGATAGAGCAGAGGAGCAGCACCCCTATGGATAAGTCTCGGTGGTGATGTCAGGTAGCCAGACTAACTCCAGAACCAGAAAAGAACAGCAGCGAAGAAAATGAGGATGAATGAGGGGGAGAGTAGAGGTCAGCTAGGGACACTGAGCTTTTCCTTTCTGACCAGTTCCCTCCCAGGAGATGATGGAAAATGAGGAGGGCTTTAAATTCAAAGCTCAAGATTCACTGTGAAACTAAAGCCAAAGAGGAAATGTGCTGACAGCGTTGCATATGGCCATTCATGCCTCCTGACTGCTTTTTTCCTAACCCTGAATCCAAAAGTTTATTATGGACCATGTGATTTCTAAGATCCTTTCCAATTCTAGAATTGTAGAACTCTTTTCCTCCCCCTTCCTAGACCTCCCAGTGTGTATAATTTCTCCACAATACTTTCTAAAATTTTTATTAGGAAACAGTATGTTCTAGTGGAAAGAGTAAGGATGGACTCACAATTTTGAAATCCTGGGTTTGAACCTACAGTACATATATCCAATTTGATGCCACGTTATTCTTGCTAAATCATTGAACTTCTGAGGCTTACTTTTCCCGCAATTACAAAGGACTAATGCACACTATCTCATAAGATTATTGTAGGAAACTTAAATGTATCATAGAAAGGTGTATTGTGTTGTAATGGCTTATAATATTCCCTAGTTTTTGTAATTGCCTTTAAACATTTTAAGATTTTTGAGAAGAGTAATTTTATTTTGTTAATTAGTTTATTTTGGGGGTAAGACTTGTGGATAGAATAAAATGACATACTCAGATCATTCTTAAAGCCAGTAATTAAAGTGTTTAGTATGTATTGAATAAAAACAAAACTAACTTTTTATTGTTTTTGTTGGCTTTTGTTGGCTTCTCTGTTGTCAGAGAGACAAAATTATAAAGGCTTGCTTAGCTTTTTTAAGAGGTAGAGCTGCTGCTGAAAAATTCACCTGACGGAAGGCTCAGTTGAATTTCTATGAATTTACTTGGGATTTCCTTTTGTTCCTTTTCTGAACTAGAGTCCCAGAGGAGATAGGCATTGGGGTGCTATGCAGAGTGTCAGAGACTGGCAACATCAGCCACCCCTGGGAGCTTCTGCATCAATAATTCTGGTGCATCGGAAGCTGTGTTTTAACAAGCCCTTACAGGTGACTCAGTGCACACTCCGCTGGAGTGGGAGAAACACTTGGTGGCCCAGGTGGGATGACCTACAAGGGGGCCTCACTTTCACATTACTTTTTCATTGTTTTTTCCCCATTAGGTCCATCACCTATGTTAAAGGTGTCATTTATTCAAATTTCCAAATCACACCCCTGGTCCTGGTAAATATACTTAAATTCATGAGTATGTTATACCACTCTCTATTTTTTTTACTAGATATATATGTATATATCTATATTTTTATATATGTAAAATATAAATTAAATCTGCTGTGAATGATTATTGATGATATAAATTGTGACACATCATGGTATCATTGAATTCAGATGAGAAAAACATCTAATACTAGTGAACTGTAGAAAAGCATTTTGTAAGATTCCAGAATTACAGAACTCCTTCCCTCAAGGAAACATTTTCTTGGGCTAAAGATATTTGATCCACTTCATTTTTTGTTATATTTCCTGATCTTTTCCCTCAGGGATTCAGAAGCTTCTGTATCTTTCTAAGAAATACTCATTCAGTCATTCATGTATTTGATGACTACCTGTTGAGCTCCTTCCAAGCTTCAGATATTGACTGTCATGCTACGGATTTCAGAATAAAAAACACAGTTTTGTAATGTGATGCATTTCCTGGTTGGGATCCTGGAACCACAGTAGTTAAAAACTTAAGGAAATTGAACAAAGTGTGAGTTTTAGTTAATAATAACAGATCAGTATTGGTTTATTAATTGTGGCAAGTGTACCATACTAATGTAAGCTGTTAATGGGGGAAATTGGGTGTAGGTATATGGGAATTCTCTGCACTATTTTTACAACTTTTCTGTATACCTGAAACTATTGTAAAATAAGAAGTTTATTAAAACACACACACACACATACACACATACACAGCCCCTCTATTCAAACACTATTCCTGAGAATCTTAAGGGCCACTTTTAAGAAGAGACAAGTCATGATGGAGCAGGATTTTTTTTCTACTGAAAGTTAACACAAAAAACTTATGGGGGATCCCTGGGTGGCATAGTGGTTTAGCGCCTGCCTTTGGCCCAGGGCTCGATCCTGGAGACCCAGGATCGAATCCCACGTCGGGCTCCTGGTGCATGGAGCCTGCTCCTCCCTCTGCCTGTGTCTCTGCCTCTCTCTCTCTCACTGTGTGCCTATCATAAGTAAATAAAAATTAAAAAAAAAAAAAGAAAGAAAGAAAAAACTTATGGAAGGCTGGGGTTGGAAGAAGGAACCAGAGCACAGTCTTGGAGAAATAAGTAAGAGGAGTCTGGGCAAGAAAGAAGGAACATATCATCTATGCCTGATCCTGTCTTGCCAACATTCCTGCTGCCCTCCCACCACCATCCCATTGCATATGATGTGCTGTGTCTTCCTAGAAACCCAGTTACCCTTGGATATCTGAGTTCTGTGTTCATAGCTTTCCCACACACAATGCTCTGTGTTCATGCTCAATTAAATTGCTCCTATTTCTCTACGACTTTAAGCAGTTCTCACTTTTAGCATGAGGAAGAGAATTAATAGAAACTCACAAGTAAATTTTGAAAATTTTAAAGGCAATTTTATTATTTTATTGTTTGAATCCTTGAAAGCTAGTGTACTTTGGATATTTAATAAATTTATTTCATCATTTGCATTTAATGTATAGAATGTAATTGTTATGTTTACTCACATTAATGTTGCCAACCTGACTACTTTTGTTGGATGCCACATCTGTATAGGTTCCTAAGACAGATGGCACATAGTAAGATGGTAGGGCTTGACAGGGAGCATTCAGAAGTCAGGACAGTGGATGAGAATACTTCTCCTCTGCCTGTGCTCCAAAACATCAGGCCCTACTTTGGCTTCAGGTCTTCTATTTTGAAAACTTTGAAGAGAAATCCAGAACTGCTTTAAAATTTTTCAGGAAATATCTGTATATTATTGGAAGGCACAGTTTAAGGCTTTGCAGAGTGTGGTTCGAATTCATCTGGGCCATTACATGATTGATGTCACATTTCAAGCATCTTTTCTTCCCATTTGCTTCAGTTGTGATCTCCAGTGTCCAGTGTAGCATCGCATTCATTTCTAGAATGACGACCTATGAAGAGAGACGGAGAACGAATGCGTGAAATCAGCAACAAAGCAGAAAACAAAGGCAAGATTATAAAAGGGTAGTAACTTACTCAACACCTTTGTTTCTGAAGAATATTCTAAATGAACAAAAGCAAGAATGTTTGCTTTGTTTTTCTCACTTTACTCCTGTGCAAAGGTTGGTTTATGAATAATTTGACTATGTGGCCTTTGTTTTGTGGATTTATTGGTTTAAAAGCATGGCTGTAGGCAATAATATAGTAAGAAAAATAAACAATATTTACAAGTTTTATAGTTAAAGTTAGCATATGCAAGGTGCTTTCAATTTATTTCCCAATCCAAGTTAATTGAGAAAGAACCAATAAAAATTTTATCTTATTAAGATTTTATCTAACAAAAATTGACAGTACATTTTTAAATCGTGGTATCCTTGAGGTTTTGTTTTGTTTTGTTTAGCACCATACTAATTACTCAAATATAACACACCTAATCTGTAAGAAGAAATTGATGGACAGAAACAGAAAGGTTAAAAGTGAAAGTTAATTAAGGAGAAAGCACACATTTGTCACTGTCCCTTTCTCTTGTAAGGAGTAAATAAATATAGAAACAGGAAGCAACTGATTATTTTATTTTTAGAAACTAAAGTCAGATTGTCAAAATAAATATATAGGAGGTAGGATCATTTTAAGCAAGGTAAAAATAATATATTTTTAAAAGAAAATGTGGAAAGTAATGGAAAATAAAAGTGATTTCTTTTGAAATAACTCATCATTACTGATGAAACTGATAGAGCTTATTTTTTTCTTATCAAAAGAAAAAAAGGAAGAAGAAACTTCAAGTTTGACATTATCACAATGCATGAATGTTACACATATTTCTGTTCAGATGAATGATAATCTGACAGATACTTTATAATTGCTTAGAACGGGTACTAGAATATTGAGCTTGCTGACAATTTAAGGGTCTGCTTAAACTTGAGTTAACCATATGGTATATTCTTAGAATAGCCATACAACCCATGTTTAAAATTTAAACAGAAAAATATCTTTTTTCAAAGTCAAATGTTATCATTTTAGTTGATGTACTCAGTTATCCATATAATTGCACCTTTTGCTAGTAAGGGAACACAAAATATTTCCTTGTAATTTGTCCAGAATGAAGACAAAGAGAAGCTAGGACCGTGAAATATCAGAATGGATATTATGAGCCACCTCAAAATATCAATTACTATATTGTTACAATTATGAGAAGTTAATATGTTTAAACCTCAACACATTAATATGCTTTGATTTTCTAGTAATTCCCCGAAGCAAAATTCCCTTGTAACATTTAGATAACCACAGGAAGAAGAAAAATATTATAGTTAAGTCAATTATGCTTATAATTAAAAGAATGTAATTATATCTTTGTCATTATATTTCTCAGAAATAAGATAAAGTTATGTACTGGGCACTGCTTTTGACAGATTTTTTTGCCAAATGTTTTTTACTTGCTCCAAAATGTGTATGCCCAAAGTGAAGTCTGATGTATTTTAAGACTGTAAAAGAATTTTTCATATCTGGAGAACACAAAGGAAAGTCTCAAGACTTAAAAATCAATAAGATTAGACAAGAATTAGAATGAAAGATTAGGAAATTAATAATAATGAGAAAATCTGCATGCAAATAAAGCAGTAGAAACACATGAGATGCCTTTTATAATATTGGTCTCAAGGGAATTAAAATGCATAAAATACTAGGATTTTGTGTGCAGTTGTATTTTAGAATACATAATGTTGTTGACTAGGCATTTCCACACCTATATGGGTGAGCTTAACAGGAACTTAGAATGTCATTTGTCCAGTGAGTCTGCTCATACATACCCACGGCCTAGTTAGAACAGACCTTGATATTACTTTATTTTTCAATGTCCAGAATGCTGGTAATAGGAGTAAATGTATACCAAACGGATCCCTGGTAAGTTTTGCTGTCTTGGAATAAAACTCTTGCTAGCACAGGCACTGCTGGAGGCAGTGCTGCCCCTGTAAAAGCTTGGGGAATAATGCAGTTCTGTCCCCCAGTTCCGGTGCATTATACTTCTAAAGTTCCCCAGCCAGGCTCCAAGTTTCCACTCACACTGCTAGCCACCGCAAGTTCCCTTTGTCTTCACTGACTATTTTTTTCCTCTTAACAAATAGGCCCAGCTGCTACTGCAGCCGGTTGCCCACACTCCCCCATACTGCTCTCCCTGAGGATGGCAGCCAGAGCAAAGAATAACAGCTGGGATTGGCTTACTTTGGCATCTAAATAATTTTGGGTGGGTCCATTCCTAACTTTATTATTTCATTTAATTTGTATAATCTTTCCTTCTGCTGAACTTTAAAAAAAAAGGAGGTACATGATATTTTTCCGAAATGCTCTCTTCATCTGGCTGTGACTCTCCTACCTGGCTGCTCCGGACAAATTGGTTCATTCTGCACACTGTTAGTTTTTCCACTTTGAAGCACCATTTGGAAAACAAACGTTACAGAAACAAATTTATTCATGTGATACTGGACACATTATGTAACCTTTTTCTGACTCAATAGAAGAAAAATAAATATCACCTATGTCACTGATTGTGATTAGGATTAAATGAAAGAGCATTTGAATTCATTTAGAAGAGTGCCCGATGCACAGTAAATGCCAAGTAAGCATTGGATAGAAGGAGAGTCAAAGGAGACTCTCAGGGGGAGGGAAGGAACAGTGGAGAGCACTGGGAAGCAAGGGTAGAGTGAGAGGAGAGAGGGTGAGGAGGAGAAGGGAGGGAGAAATAACTGATGAAATACACAAAGTATGCTTATGCAGTTAAGACCAATGTTGCACACATAGGACTTTTTTTTTAAAAGACTTATTAATTTGAGAGAGAGAGCGTGCACGCGCACATGAAATAGTGGGGAGGGGCAGAGGGAGGGAATCTCCAGAGGCTGGTGCAGGGCCGCATCTCACAACCCTGAGATCATGGCCTGAGCAGAAACCAAGAGTCAGGCACTCAACCCACTGAGCCACCCAGGCGCCCCACACATAGGATTTCATATATCTTATTCCACTCAAAATGAAAATCAACACTTAGAAAAAGACTGAAGTTTAGAAAAGCTGATAGAATTTTACTTGAATCACAGAATTTTCTTAAAGATAGGAATTTTAGTGATTTAATCACATCCATGGCATCCGGACAGGTAGTCAGACATGATCATCACTTGGAATTTGTACACTCTCATGGAAAGGGAATTCACTACCTGATAAGGAAGTCCATTCCATTTTTTAAATCTTTATTTTTATTTTAAGAAATCTCAACATCCGGGCGCCTCGGGTGGGTCAGTCAGTTAAGCGTTTGCGTTCAGCCCAGGTCATGGTCCCAGGGTCCTGGGATGTAGTCCCGCATCAGGCTCCCTGCTCAACAAAGAGTCCGCCTCTCCCTCTCCCACTCCCCTCTGTTCACGCTCTCTTTCACACGTGTGTGCTCTCTCTCAAATAAGTTAGATCTTAAAAAATAAAAGAACTCTCAACATCCAACATGGGGCTTGAACTCACGAGATCAAGAGTCACATGCTCTACCAACTGAGCCAGCCAGGCCCCACAAGTCCATTCCATTTTTGAATGTTGTAATGAGGAGAAAGCATTTGCATAACTAATCCCAAATCTGACTTCCTGGGTCTTCCACTTTTTAGTTGGAGTTCTTTCCTCTCCTGACATAAAGTTGTAAGTCATGGCAGATCTCCAAATGCTTAAAGAGAGTTATCCTGACCTTTTGTGGTGGTTGGTAAACATTCCTCACGCCGGGGTTATCCCGCCTGAGGTGTCAGGGTTCCCATCATGCTCCTCTTTGTTAAGGCCTCACTTAAAAGGGAGCACCACGATCAATACTCAAGAGACGCCTGCCTTGTTCACAGGAGAGTGGTGCTGTTAACTGGCGACTCCTATTTATTAAAGCCACCTGAGTTGACAGCAGCTTGTTTGGCAAATATGCCAGCCTATTGGTTTATGTTGAGATTGCTGTCAGGTTTTCCACATGGACTCTAAGCCAGCGCTTTCCTTTATTTCACACGTGTGCTTTATTTGTTGAAGTCAGGAAAACCCTCTCCTACTCTCTCTAGTGTAGAATGTGAACCACAAGCAATGCAACAGCGTGTGGTGTCCTGAAAAGGACGTGAGCTCTAGAGTGTGACATTCCTAAATTTAAAGATTGTTTCTGCTATTGTGTTTAATTTTTCTTAACATCAGATTTTACGTTCATTATCTTTTGGAAACTATCTAGTTAGAACTGGCAAAACTTCTATTCATTATAGACATTCTTGTTTTTGTTTTAAATTTGAAATATTGTATAGGCTTTCTCTAGTGTTTGGAAGAAGGTTAACATACATTCAAGACAGTTTTTAAATTAGCATATATATTATGTATTAGCATATATAAAATATATGCTTTGGCTTTCGGGGAAGATGTAGAACAATAAATATCACTGCTGATTTTTTTCATAAACATTGCTGAGATAATTTGTATAATTATAGTTACGGAAAGCTTAATTTGAAATGCTTTAATATGAGGAAATAAAAGAACGTTTCTTCACAGCTAAAATAAAAAGGAGACTTTTTAAATGTCTGGACAATTTTTATTTAAAAAGAATCTGGAATGGTCACCCCAACAGAATGGCAGAATTAAAATACCACCATAGCTGTGACTGCTTGATTTTGTAACTTTAGTCTGCTGTCATTTTGTAGATTTGCCAGTCTCTCTGGGTATTTGTAGAAAGTACTGGGATCTTAAAAAATGAAGCATATGATTTTCCAGAAAATTTTGTTTCATTAACTCCTTGTAAGTCAACTAGTAAGCTCTAGAAAAATAATTCACTGAAGACTTTATATGTTAAAGGTATGTGTCACTAAAATTAATTTTTTAATGTTTTTTTAACCAAACTTCCTTGTGGTCTCTGTTCTGCTCTTGTTATGGGATTAACTCCATCAAGTGCTCTTTTCCTATATTACCAGTCTATGAGCTACTTACAGTTTCTTGGAATTTTGAATGTAGAAGAATGACTCTAATAATAGTATTGAGTCAGGTGGTCAAGTCCGAAAACACTACACATCCACTGCTTCTTGAGTCAGTTTCTATCTTTCTGGTCCCACTAATGCATTAATGGTCCATCTGCTTTATTACAAAGCCTCCTGACTAATACTTTCCCGCCAATCCAATTAACTCATCATACTACAGAGTTATCATTAAAAATGCAAATTTCACTCATTTCATTCCCCCAAAACAAATCTTTAATGGAAGAATATGCATGGCTTTTTATAGAAAATGCATACTTCTTGGCATGGTACACTAGGCTTCTCATGACCTGAGCCCTGTTTACTTTGTTTTTTTAAAAGATTTTTTTTATTTACTCACGAGAAACGCAGAGAGAGAGAGGGAGAGAGAGGCAGAGACACAGGCAGAGAGAGAAGCAGGCTCCACGCAGGGAGCCCGACGTGGGACTTCATCCCTGATCTCCAGGATCACGCCCTGGGCTGGAGGCAGCGCTAAACCGCTGAGCCCCCCCAGGCTGCCCGTGCCCTGTTTACTTTGACCCTTCTTCCTTGTTCTATATCTTTTTCTGAGTTCCAATCTCCAGTGATTCTGAACTCCATGACATTATGGGCCTCTGTCAAGCTTCTTCTTGCCGCCAAGCCTTTGTACTTAGCCTCTGCTTCCTAGAATGGCCTTTTCCTGCGTTTCCATCCTCCCCTCCTCTTCTGCTTGCTGGTAATGTCTGCTCATTTTTTAGGACTTGGGTGAGACATACGCCTTTGCCATCAGCCGTCACAGCAGTCCATGCATACTTTATAACAGTCATCTACGTTGTGTTACAGTTGTCTATTCATATGTTAAATTCACAAGGATTAACTATATCACAAGTATATACCTTAGTACCTAGCAAAGAGTAAGAACTCAATTAATAAATAAATGGATGAATGTGTTGTGTTATGGCCAACTGGCCATTTCTGGGTGTTCATTCTGAACAGCAAACATGTGGGAAAAGCAATACTTTATTGGCACAAAAGAATCTCTAACTTAGGAGAGCCATAAATAGTCTGTTCACAGATAATTCCAAAATTATTCGTAAATACGTTACCCATAAGCCTAATCATTTTTATATTGATAGTATACTTTTTTAGTGTTGTGAAAGAATACTTTTTAAGCACTACTCTACTTTGTATAAATTCCAGATCAGCATCTTTGGTAACATCTAGAATATGAAACAGCCTTTTAAAAAGCCCATCAAGCAGTGATTTACAATTTCCTCCTTCATAAAATCACTTAGTTACCAATGTACCCAAATTATAAATTCTGATAGAGGAAGTGGAAGCTTTTTATATTCTGTGACACAGTTATGGAAAAATATTTGGTGGGGTTGGTTTCATTCCTTTATGGTTAACCTCCTTAGGGCATTTATTAGCCCTCATATATGAAATGGAAATTGGTCATTCTCAAAGGAGGATTATACATAAATACTACTGCAAAATGGGAATTGTATAGGAACATAAAACATTAAAAATAAAAGTGCTGGAAAAGAATTTGACTACAAAAATACTTAAAATTATGTTAAGATTTGTTTTAGACTTTATATTTTTATTTAAAATAATAACTCAACATATATTTTAGAATTTTAACCAAATTAATTATTCAAACAGAGTATGAATTGGAATCTTTGAAGAGTATTTCTTGGCAGTTGTGGGATCTAATCTGGGACTTGAGGGATGGGTAGGCCTTCAATAAAGGGAGAGCAAGGAAGAGGGCATTGCAGGCTAATGCACAAAATCAAGACTGGTAAGGAAATTGTAGTGGATTTTTAGGAGAAAGCTGAACTTTCGCAAAAGGATACATTGAATAAGTATACAGGGGACAGTTTGCTAAGTACATCCTTTTTATTAGAAGATATTGAAGTGTGATAGATTGTGATTCTTGTAAAAAATAAAATTTCAAATGTAATTCCTTTTCCTATTCTGGCAAAATGTCCCATCTCGGACCTAGTTATCTCTAATAGGAGGTATGTCGTATTTCTACTGGCTCTATAAGGTACTTAAACCCTCTTTTTGGCATTTCCTACTTTTTGGTACTTTTCTTATGTAAAAAAGGTCATAACATGAATGCTAATTGTCCTAGCTACCTACATCAATTTTAGTAATAATCCATGTATTTTGAGTTTATCATGATGCCATTGTTTGAGATGCTTTTCTCTTTGCTCACAGTCTGTATACTTCACTTGTCAAAAGATTAAGGAAACAGACTCGCACATAATTCACAGCAGCTATTTACCCCCAGCTGAATGTAATTATTGAAAAAACAAAAGCAGAGATTTGGGAGGAACCCCAACAGGTACCTATCTAGTTCATGGTCTAATCTGTTCAAGGGCAGAGATGGGACCTGCCACAACACAGGTACTTACTGAAGACGTGGTTTTCTTTTCTTAATCAACTTAATCCATTTTACTACCTCTGGGCAGGATTGTTTAAGATCCTTCCTGATGAAAAAATTCCATTTAATGAATAAAGCTTTCAGGAGAGAGATTCTACAACAGCTCTTAGAATTTAGGAAAACTCAATGTTTTAGAAAGCTGACGGAAAACAATTCTTTATTATATCTCAGGGAGCTCACCCAGGCTTCTTCCATTTAAGACCATTCTCTCTAGTGTTCATTTCTCACATAAGACAGTAAAATTGCCTTATAGTTGCTATAATCTGCCTTCTGGTGGGAAGGTGTGGGTGTCTGTGTGCAAACCTCTCTCCTCAGTGGTGAAAACAATGATGAAGATATACAAAGTGTGGCGATTAATAATGTTAGTCTTTTTATGACCTGAGAAGTTTCATGTAGTTTTAACCTATAAATTGCCTTTCCTTAAAAATAGAACTACTCTTCCCCTGCCAACTTCTAGGAGCCCCCACTTACATCCACGTGGTGATTGCCCACATTATGGTACAACCCACCTGAGCCTGTTTTTTTTTTTTTTTTTTTTTTTAAATTTTTATTTATTTATGATAGTCACAGAGAGAGAGAGAGAGGCAGAGACACAGGCAGAGGGAGAAGCAGGCTCCATGCACCGGGAGCCTGACGTGGGATTCGATCCCGGGTCTCCAGGATCGCGCCCTGGGCCAAAGGCAGGCGCTAAACCGCTGCACCACCCAGGGATCCCGAGCCTGTTTTGTTTTGTTTTGTTTTCCCTCTGAGCTATAGTCCAAGCTCTTAAATTTTCTGTAAATTTTTGTCATCATTTTTTATCTGTCTCCAGGCCCCTCATGCTACACTATGTGCCAAGTAAGGAGTAGAAAAACAATATGGTATGAACTGAACGCTATCTCTAACATAATGTGTACGAACATTTTAGGACAGTTTAGAGGAATCAAATCTCAAAATAAGGGTAACAGAAGTGGTAATTTCAGGTTACCTGTAGATATAAAAAGTAATAGATGCCACAGAAACCCTTACAACAGTGTGGGGCAGAGAAAGTGCTCAGTTAATATCAGCTGTTGTTGTTTGCTGCGATGAGGGTAGCACTGGTGGTGGTATCTGGGTACATCACAGCAGGATCTGTACCTTACTTGTTTTTATCTCCTGCAGGGAATATCGTGCTTTGTTCTACTCATAGGCATATTCAGTACATGTATGCATACATGGATCCAATAAGCAGGGATTGATTCAACCAAAAAATTCTTTATGTAAGAATAATTGTTAGAAGTTACTTAAGCATTTAAATTGTTGTGAAGTACTATTTGAGCTGCTTATTAATCTTTTAATTCTTCATTGGTACCTGATAGAATTGCACATCCCCGCTTCCCCTCGGAAGTTAGCATGGCATTGTGATTTGCTTTGGCTAATTAAATGAGGTCAGAATCGACACCTGCCACTTTTGTGCAGAACTGGGATCCAGGAGACCGAGAGTGTGATTTGTCACATTTCCTCTTCCTGCTCAGCAGTCCCAAATGCACCTGCCAAGATGGGGCCTCAGTTACCTGGGTGTCAGAGTTCTTTGCTAAGCCCAGTCCCACTTGAAAACCTGCCTTGGGGGGCAGCCCGGGTGGCTCAGTGGTTTAGCGCTGCCTTCAGCCCAGGGTGTGATCCTGGAGACCCGGAATCGAGTCCCACGTCGGGCTCCCTTCATGGGGCCTGCTTCTCCCTCTGCTGTGTCTCTGCCCCCCCCCTCTCTCTCTCTTTCTCTCTCTCTCTCTCTCTCGAATAAATAAATAAATAAAATCTTTAAAAAAAAATAAAACCTGCCTTGGATATGTAAACTGAGTCTGAGATTTCCAGCATTGCTGTCTATTGCAGAGTAACCTGCCCTTTCTTGACTGACGATTGGCAACACATTTATTTGTGAAGGAAACATTTTTGCTACTAGACATGACTAAGCAAACTATTTTCTCCACACACACATAAATTACCTTCAGGTGTCACTCCCCATAACTGATTGTGCCGGGCCAACTTTCTCTACACTAAATGTGGTGAAATTCTTTCCTTACAAGGAAGAAACACAGCATCTGTTGTATTTGCACAGGAAAACTGCTTCTGGCTGGCTGTCCACAGTGCTGAATTGGAAGCAAGATCTGGCTGCCTGTGTATCTCGAACGTTAGCACTTGGCAGCAATGCGAGCAGCTAGCTTACCTGCGTCCCTGTATCTCACACTCCCTCTCCTGTTGTCCAGTGCAATGCAAGGCACAGAATGTAGTGACCTAACTTGTGACAGGTATAATCATCAAATAATCACTGGGGATTATGTGGGCCAACAGAGCAATTCTTCTCTCAGTAATAGCAAGAAAAACTAAAAGGTGGAGAAAATAACCCTCACTGCCATTCCTCTATCCCACATACTTTGTTCTTCAGCGAGAGATTCAACAGTATTTCTGGAATTCTTATTTCTCAATAAATGAATACTGTTTTGTATTTTAAATGCTTTAAAAGATGTTACATCTTTAGAAGTCGTCTTAGGTGTATTTTTTTCAGTAAGTGATTATAAAGAAAGTTACATTGTTTATTCTCTAATAGGACTAAGACATTAAGATGAAATACATATAGTGGAAACTGTGAGATATGTGAAGAAATTTTGTTTTGAAGGAACTGCCTTTTAAAATTTGCACCATCCTCAAGAGTTTATCCTTAAGCTCTTGAGTTTATCCTTAAGTATTCCTAAAGTTTATCCTTACTCTTCATTTTGGCCCAGGTCTGGATCTCAGGGCCCTGAGATCGAGCTCCACAGTGGGCTCCGTGTTCAGCAGGGATTCTTTTTCTTCTTCTCCCTTTGCCCCTCCCCTTGCTCTTGTGTGCTGTCTCTCAAATAAATAAATAGTAAATCTAAAAAAATTATGACAAAATTGAAATATGGATTGTAAAATACAAAAGAATATTAAATGCAGAAAATAAAATAATCCTAATTCAAAAGCCTTGTTAATTGTATTGACGTGGGATATTTTTAGGCCTGAATTCTTGTCCTCATGTTAGAGTAAGCCTGTTTCTCTGTGTAAATGGAGCTCCTTGTTAGTTCGATTTTAGATGACATGAGTAAAGAAGGAGTACTTTCTGAAGACAGTAGTCATTTCATATTGTTTTGTGGTTTACAGTGCTCTGTTTAAAACAGCATGATATTGTTAGGCCTATTTTAAACAGTCATACAGTCTGATTCACAAAGGAGAATTGATCATTCCTTCCCATTTTTAAAAAGTTTGTGTATTTTAGATTTGATTCTGTATATAATTTACTTATTGAAGGGAGGATGGCAAGAAGGGCAGGATACTGGAGGACACTAAAAGGCACTCTCCTTTGCTTTCAGGTTATGAGATAATTATGATGATAGGATGCTTCTTCCAATGTGAATAAAACTTACTGTTTTTATATCTACCATATGCTTGATGATGTAGATGGACCATCTCAATTCCTCCAATTATCTTTATATTATTATTTGTATTTCATGAATAAGCTAAATGAAGCTCAATTATTTAGGTGCCTTGCCCATCTAAAGCCATGTAGATATTAAATGACAAAACTGAATTCAAACCCAGTGTCTGTTCTTTCTGAATACAACAAGCTGAATTATGGGTGTAGTTTTGAAGGATTATTTTCACTTAGGATATCAAACTGTCTTTCCCCGTGGTACGTAGATTAGTCTTCATTGTATTTTTCTACGTGAAATAATTGACTTTTTATAATACTTATGTTTTAAGGTTGGACAGATCTTGTTGAAGCCTTTCTACATGAACTCTGAAACATGGCTTCCAAAGAACTTGTTCCTCACGGTAAGAGGACACTTATCCCAGAAATAGACATTTTTGTGTTTTACCTCATCCCTAGTGACACTGGAGTGCTCTGTTCTTTAAAATCCAGTGATTAAAATTAGACAAGGCAGGCTTCAACTGCACAAATACACAATTATCGAAATATACTTTGAGCATTACGAAGGCACTGGGGACTGAGCAGTTATTTTGTTTGCTTATTTTTTCATCAATTGAAAACATAGTTAAGTTGTGACCTTGGGTATTTCGCTACCTAAGACTCAGTCCTTCATCTGTGAAATACATCTCCTGTCTAAGATTACTTTCTGGATTAACTTAAATATTATATTTAAAGTTTAACTTACTGTGCCCATCAGAGTAAAACCTTGAAATTATAAGTATTTACTGAAAACATGAGAACGTATCTTAAGAAAGGAACTGTGTCATCACTCTGCTGTAGCTCTGAGGGAAAATATATATGTATGCATTAGTTATTAAGTAATACTCTGAATAAAAATAAACAAAGCAGGTTAAGGAGACTAGAATGTATTAGGGGGTTCTTTTTTTATATTCGGTGGTCAGAGAGAGTCTCTCTGACAGGTGACATTAGAGATATGAAGGAATATGGGAATCTGAGGGCAAACATTATGGACAGAGAGACTGACAGGGGCAAAGGCAGTGAAGCCAGAGCATCATCTGCACTTTCAAACAGTGAGATGAGCAGGAGGGAGAGTGAGAGACGAAATCAGTGAAGTAGATGCGGAACTGATCTGTCAATCTTGTCTGCCTTACTGAAGAGTAGATTTGGGCTATATGAATGGGAAACCATTGGGGAGTTTTGAATTAAAAGACTTTGTCTGACTTTCCGATTAAAGAGGTTACTGACTGCTGGTTAAGCAATGGTAGACATTAGGGGCCAGGATTGAAACAGGGAAACCAATTTGGAGGCCATTTTAATAGTTCAGGTTAAGAGACTTTAGTAGCATGGGCAAGAGTGATATTGATGGAGGCAGAAAGAAAAGATATTATGGATATTAAAGGTAGAACTAACGTGATTTGCTGATAGATTGTATCAGGATGTAAGAGGAAGAAAGAAGCCAAGGGTAATTCCAAAGGTTTCGTCCTGAACAACTGGAACAGCATAGTTACCACTTCTTCATGGGGTAGGTTGCTGGAGAAGCAAGTGTGGTTATGCACAGAAAGTATATGGTAGCTGAATGGAGCCTGAGGTCAAAGAGGATGATAGTTATGAGTGGGTGATCTGCAGCATGATTGCCTGGTGATGGAATGCTCTGGTGAGAAGAAACAACTGGTTATATAAAAGTGGGACTGAAGTCCTTGAGTAGAGGAGAGATAGGATTGCCTGAAGCAGAGCAGAAGCCAGGCTGCCACAGAAATGCAGAGGGACTGTGGGGGATAGGAATATTGACAAAGGTGGTTGGCAGAATCATTGGTGGGTAAGAGACCTTGGAATTTCTCTCTTGATAATTTCTAGCTTCTCAGTTGTATATAAAGCAAGTGTCTCCGCTGTGGGATGAGGGGAGGTTGGAGGTGTGTTTTATTCTGCTTGGGTTGCCCTAACAAGGTAGTACAGACTGAGTGGCTCAAACAACTGAAATTTATTTTCTCACAATTCTGGAGACTAAAATTCCGAGATCCAGGTGTCAGCAGAGTTGGTTTCTTCTAAGGCCACTCTCCTTGGCTTGTAGATAGCTATCTTCACCTGTGTCCCACATGATCTTCCTTCTGTGTCTGTGTCCCAACTTCCTGTTCTTATACAGACACCAGTCATACTAACTTAGGGCCTACCCTGATGACCTCATGACTTAATTTTAACTTAGTTACCTCTTTAAAGGCCCTATCTCCATATGCAGTTACATTCAGGGGTACTGGGGACTAGAGTTTCAACCTGTGAACTTTGAGGGACACAGTTCA
Organism: Canis lupus baileyi; assembly: GCF_048164855.1. Taxonomy (NCBI): domain Eukaryota; kingdom Metazoa; phylum Chordata; class Mammalia; order Carnivora; family Canidae; genus Canis; species Canis lupus. The sequence continues at coordinate 33,358,898 of NC_132858.1, forward strand.
GCCCATAAAAAAATGGCTGAGTTTGAAGAAATTGTCTGGAACAGGCCAGGGAAATTTATGATCGCAGAGCACCATTTCACTTGATGCTGTAAACCTGTTCAGTCCCAGTCACATCATTGTAATACCCATGACATTAAAAAACTCAGGGATAGGAGCACCTGGGTGGCACAGGTGGTTGAGCAGCTGACTTGGTTTTGGCTCAGTTCATGACCTCAGGGTCCTGGGATCAAGCCTTTCCAGTGGTGGGCTCCATGCTCAGTGTGGGGTCGGCTTGAAAGATTCCCTCTCCCTCTGCCCCTCTGCGCTTGTGCTCATGTGCACACACTCTGTCTTGCTCAAATAAATAAATAAATAAATAAATAAATAAATCTTTAAAAAAGAAAACTCATGGGCAACTTTAAAATTTTAATAACTCTATTCATGCCAATTAAATCCAATTGAAATTATAATGCTTTCTGTACCTATACTTTGTATTTAGTGGCATGGAACATAAAATAGAAACTGAGAACAGTAGCTCTACATTTCTTCACTAGGCATCCACCTGTTCCGGGTATTTTTGCCAAGTCTCTACATTTGTTATGTTATTAATTATACCCATAAGGTTAAGATCAGAAAGCTGGAAAAGAGGGAGAGATTGGTAAAGTAGCTTTCAAACTATGACCTTCAGATTAAAGCCCTATTTTTACCACTTCCTCATACAATCTTACATTCTCTGTGAAAAGTCTGTGTGCATTATTTGCTTCAGGTATTTATTTATTTATTTATTTATTTATTTATTTATTGCTTCAGGTATTTAATATATAATTTTTTTCACATTTTACTTGTAGTTTGTCATTAAATCAAGATTTAGTATTTTTCATAAGTATTTTGATTTCATTTTACAGTTCACTGTAGCATAGGTTTGTATTTTCTATGCAAATTAAGAAGTCTCTTTGGATTTTTAAAAATTTATTATCCTTAATCATTCAATGGGCAATATTTAATTATATTATGGTAATGTTTAAAATACAATGGAAAAAATTTTTGAAAACATATAGCACATTATTTAAGTAGGAGACTAACATGTATGATCTTAACATACCTCTGTTATATCATTGATGGGAGTATTTTGGGGCTTCATAGTTATGCTATGTGATCAAATAGACAGCAGTGGTTAAAAGTATTAAAAAATTTTAAAGAAAGGTAAAATGTATGTGTAACAATAAATTATATAGAACATAATGTTTAAATTATCTTTCTCAATGCATAATAATTTACCAGACATTTCTTTATATTTTATCAATGCTTAGAAATTTGTCACATGGCTTTTAATTCTTGACAGTCATCCTTTGAATCCTTAAAATGAATGAAATTTTCTGCTGCAAATTGTACCTCAGTCTACTTTCCTTTCACTTAGGTCTCTCAAGCAATGAGAGTTGGGATTTTACCAACTATGAAAGCTTAAATGTGATCACAACAATTTCGGGTCACATGCCATTTGAAAACCTGAAGAATACTGTGGATTCTCTAGAAAAATTCAAAGCTTTGCAGGTGCACTCAGAATATTATATGCAAATTCAAGCAGCTCATATATTCCCATAAGAAACTCATGATATCCACAGGCTTCAAATGACAGTGCTTTTAGACCCACAAATAAAAGCCTGATTTCACCACTTGTGCTTTACTATATTGATGAGATATGATATAGACAGGGAATAGGAGAGATGTTTATGACAAAATATGAAAAAGGCGAAACACAAAATTATATATACAATGATTATAATGCTAGAAAATATGCATGCTCTAAACAAAAATTTTTAAAACTCACATAAAACAGAAGTAGTTTTGTAAGAGTCGTGAGATTATAAAATTGTATTTCCTTCTTTTTAAAAATTCCCTTTAATGCCCTATAGTTTTGTATTAAAAATAATATAGTAATATGAGAAACCTAGAAAAGAGATAGCATAACCTGAACAAATGCAATCATCTCTTAAATGTTCACCGAACACCCAGGAGAGTCCTTCCTTTTTATTCTCTTGGATAAAGCTAAAATAATCTTTTAAAAATTTGGTGGTTATACCACACTCTAAAACACCTTAAATTGAATTTAAATAAAATATCTTAAAAAACACACAAAATCTCCTCAATGGCTTCTAATTGCTCTGAGGATAAAAATAATGAAAATGTTTCCCAAAGCTTCTTTCCATGAAATGGCAAGTGTCCACCTTCCCACCATTTTCGCCAGTTCAGCTTTTCCCAGAGAAAGCCTACCCTCCTTGCCTCTCTGGCTCTACACATGACTTTATCCGTTCATTCCTCTGTCCTCCTGCTCCCCCTTCTCTTAAATCTTACTCATCTTTTAGATTTTAGCTCCGATTTCACTTTTCAGGAAAGGTCCTGTTGATTCTCCAGCTTGAGTGGAGTACTGCATCATTCACACTTACAACGTTCAGATTTTTATTTCATAGCTTTTTTTTTTTTGTAGAATGAATGAAAAATAAACCCACAAACCAGTTCACATTTTTATAAAACATTTAAAATATTTTAAAATGTGGAAGGTTTTTTTTTTTTTAATAGATAAAACTGAGGATGAAGCACTACAATTTTCTGACTAATCAATATGGCAGGCCATTATCCTCAAAATTAACAGATGTAAGGCCAGGTCTCTTCAAGATACTACAGTAATAAAATTTATAAGGTTAAAGAATGTGCTTCGGTGGGTAACGAAGACATTTACATTTATAGTTTATGTTTTGAGATTGAGGCTGATAACAAAATCCCAAAGCATCTAGTGATTTTCATACATTCAGAGAAAGTCAATTAAGTTGAAAAAAAGAGCTAAACATATTATTTGTTATTACGTGGATACAAAAGCACTGATTGAATCTGTCCTTTTTTTCAAGTAAGTACTGCCTTAGGTCCTTTCATACTGGGGGATTCAAAAGGAAAGACAAATGAGCTCAGTGGGAGCTAATCTCCGCATCATCATCTCAGTGGTTGGATAGCACTTCTGAGTGCTCATTTAGAAGTTCAGTATTCCTGAGTTATTTCCAGTTGTACCCGATCAGGGAGTGTTGGTATCATTCCTGTAGATTTAATATTTAAGGAATGAGAGATATCATATCCTGAGTAAATAGCCTAAATGAAACGATACTATTTTTAGCTTTAACTTTTAATATTTCCTGGAAGCTTCACCTTACTAGATCTTATGCTGTATTCTAATATAATATGCAAATAGGAAAATACATGTATTTGTTTAAAGCAATAATATCTAACCTGATTTTTTAAAAATCTCATTGAGAATACCCAGGAAATGGATGAACTGCTAGTGTATTAAGGCTAACAAATCATCAGTCCGGTGGCTTTTTGTAGATCACACTGAAAGGAAAAACCATTAACCATTCTGTCTCTTCATTCTGTAAATTAAGACTTTCAAAGATTTTCAGTTTGGGATGCATGGAAGGTAACAGTCTGGCAAGTTCTCAATTTTCTCATCACATACAGTTAACCTGAAGCTGGTGAATGCCAACCAGATATATGATGGCTAACTGCTGTTAGGATTCTGGGTCTCAAAATGTTTAATAGAATATTTGAGATATCAAACTTTTATTACTTGTTTCAAATGTTTTTAATTTTAAAAGTGTATCTCCTTACATATTTAAGGGTTCATATAATAAGATTTCTATGCATATCTTTTTTTTAAGATTTTATTTATTTATTCATGAGAGACACAGAGAGAGACACAGGCCGAGGGAGAAGCAGGCTCCAGAATCACGCCCTGGGCCGAAGGCAGGGACCGCCGCCAGCCCCCAGGGATCCCCTCTACGCAGGGATCCCCTCTATGCGTAACTAAATAGTAAGAGAAAACCACTTAGATTTAAATTTATCACTTCTGCTTGAATTCGATCTAAGAGCCCCAACAGCCAGGCACTTTTTCACAAATTGTAGACAGCTTGATTCAGAGTGTACACGTAGGACTTAAATGGAACAAAATATCTGAAGAGAGGAGTTGCCCTTTCTCTATACACGCTTATTACTTACTAAACTAACTTCACTTCACTTTTCGGGGTGGGATGAAATTCCTCCGCCCTCCTTCAGTTGGTTTGCTTCGCAAATGCAGTAATAATAATTATTCTAACGAAGAAGCAATTTAACAGTTGTTAGAACAGTGTTTGCTTTCCAGAAATGTGGTTATCCTCGGGTCCTTTAGGTGAACCACCCAATCAGGGATATGAATCTTTACTCTCTGCACCTGAGAACATTTCTGACAGGATCATTTGGCAAGATAAACTCTACACACATTTAACTTCCTATTCAGTTTCTTAGCACCTTAGTTTTCGGCTTGCAGCCTTTAAAAAAATACGTGTGCAAGAGGAGTAGCCAAATCTAAAGAAAAGTGTATTCAAGCATTTGTAGAATTACTCGTTACAAGTATTGTGGTGATGCCATAGACAGCTCCGAAGATTAAATGGTGAGGTTTTCACATCATATTTTAGAAGAATGCAAAGGTCTACAGCAGACAAAAATAAAATTGTGGCTTAAGAGATTGAAAGATACTTGCTTTGTGAGAAAATCATTGTTTTTGGTCTTTTTCCTTATACTTTAAATAGAATTGTGACCATCTTACCACTGGTATTAGAATTAATTTGTTAAACCATTATACTTAAACTAACTTTGGGGTAGAGTACCTTCGGATCTCCTTAATAAAATGCCTGCAGCAGCATCTAGTTTTATTCCAAAACGATATGCCATTTTTCCATATAAGTAGTTATGAGTTATTGAAACAGTATTAGGACTTAAGTCCTAAGAATACAAAACTTCACTCCTGCTTTCTGGTAGTAACTTATAAATATCCCCTGCTTCCGTTGTAAAGCAAGAAAGGATCAGCTACAAGCTTTTATGGTTTTACTCCGTTTTCTCTTTTATGTTTTGCCTCCCTCACATAGTCAACAAGAACTGAAATAGCCCAACACTCATATTGACACACAAACTTCAGGGATTTTTTTGAGGAGGAGCTAATTATATACACATTCATACCACTTTGAAATGCTTTATTACTCACAGAAGTAGAGGACATTGACCAGGGGGTTAATTGTGTTTCATGAGAAATAAAGTATTGAGTTAAAAGCTTATTAGAGAAATATTATGCAAAATAACCACTTTTTCTTGGACCTGCGCATAGAACAATATAAAATTACACAATTTGGGGGAGTTAAATTTCAATTTCAGTTTCACTTAAATATTTATTGAGGACCTACTATATGCAAGCTGTGATACTCAGAGGGATCAAGTGTAAGTTAGCTACTAAGGGAGTTATAACAAGAATAATAATACATGCAGGATGCCTGAGTGGCTCAGCAGTTGAGTGTTTGCCTTCAACTCAGGGCAAGATCTTGGTCCAGGGATGGAGTCCCACATTGGGCTCCCTGTGGAGAGACTGCTTCTCCCTCTGCCTGTGTCTCTGCCTCCGTGTGTGTCTCTCATGAATAAATAAATACAAATCTTTAAAATAAAGATTAATAATAAATGCAAACAAATGTGAATGGCAGGGGCAAAATGGAGCAGCAGAGGGACATTGCAATCAAAAGGTGGGAGGAATCATAGCAGGAAAAATGAACTAATGTTTAAGAGTGCTTAAAGTTTAAGGTAAATTAGAACAACCAATTTAATAGTCTTAGATTTTGAGATTAAATTTGATAGAGTCAAGATCATTTTTCTTTGATTCCAATGTTTTATTTTGCTCCCGGATGCACTTGCAAAATGATATTATTAGTCCTGGCACACTTGGAATTATGTCATGAGATTAGCATCTGTTAAACTTAAGCACTCATCTAGGAAAAAAAATGTACTTTTAAGTGTCAGGTGCCTTAGACCTCTGAAGGTAAGATGAAAGTGCATCTTTTTTGGGAGGGGAGGGGACATGAAGAGGGGCATGTTTATTGGAAATTATTGAACATTTCCTATGTGAAAAAAAGATTTTTAGATATAATGTCAAGAAAGGTTGTATGAAGGCAGTGGTAGCTCATATGGTTAACAGTGACTCACGTTTGTGACTACCTCAACACTTCAGAGAATATTGCTTGTTCTCACATTTTTACTTTATCACTTTGATGTTATTGACTTTATTGTCTCTCCTGATGATTAAGCGGGGATGGAAACAAAAACTACATTTTTTCTATCTGAAACAGAGTTAAAGAGACAAATTTCTCATCCATCCCATTTCCAAGGTAGCCCAGAGCATACTGGAATCCTCTCTACTATTTAGAGTTAATAAAAATATTCTCCATCCTCCTTCCTCTCTCTCCCTCTATCCTTCCTTCTCATAGTGGTGCTAGTAGTAATGGTAACAAGTATAGTCACCATTTATTGAACTCATTGTATATGTCAAAAATTATGTTCAGAACAATAATTACATTATATTTTATTCTTGCACCTCTGCTTCAAGGTATATTTTATGTCAGATTTTTTCAAGTAAAAGAAAATAATTGTATTAAACAAACAGGTCAAATTTATTATATGGAATGGTTCATGATCCAGAGCTCTACATACAACCAGGCCTCAGGCAAGGAGGAGAATCAATACTTAACAATTTATTAGGAACTCAGAAAGGAAGCTCTCTGTATTTTCATCTTTGGTTTTATCTATATATCTGTACCTTAGTTTTCTCTATTTCTATGCACACAGGACAAGAGAAAGATGGTCACTCTACAGCTTCAAGAGACTAGCCAAGGTTAATAACTATCTCTCAAGCCCAAGGCCAGATTCTTACGAAAAGAAAAATTTTACTTTAAGAGCTTGAGTTAGCTCTCCAAAACTGATCCAAAGACTTTTAGCTAGAGAGTCAGGTTTACTTGGAATATAGATGGGAAAAGAGTGTGCAGAAAAAGGCATGTTATGTGCGTTCCCTATATAAGGATAAATCAAAGAGGGTAACTAGTTTACCCAAGTTCATATAGTTAATAAATGGCAAAATGGGATTTCAGAACACAGATTTTGAGTTTAAAACCCAAGTAGCTTTTATTGAATTGTGTCGACTTTTGATACTATAATAAATTATTATAAACGTAATGGCTTTAAAGACAAATTTATTATCTTAATAGTTCAGGAGGTCAGAAGACTTAAATAGGTTGGAAGGGTCTATCTTCCTTTTAGAGACCTTAGGAGGAATCCATTTCCTTACCTTTTACAGTTTGAAGAGACCTCTTCCTGGCACCCTTCCAACTTTTGTTTTTTTCATCTAACATCATTTTCTCACTCTGCCCCTCCTACATCCCGCTTAAGAGGACCTTTGTAATTGCATTAGATCCACCCAGATGAGCCAGGGTTATCGTCCCATCTCAAAATCCTTAACTTCTTTACATTGTTAAATTCTTTTTTGCCATGTAAGGTAACATATTCACAAATTCCGGGACTTAGGGTGTGCACGTCTTTGAGGAAGCCATTATTCAGCTGACCATATAACTCCAGAGTCTGTTCCATTCCTACTTACAGCTGCCATTGGATTGACCTTTAAAATTCTTTTTACAACCTCATTTTCTACACATTTTTAGTTCTTATAGTTCTCTGAGATTATGACCTGGTTTGACATAAAAGTACTACTTTTATTTGTTTCATCATCCTATTAGTTGAGATTCTTCTGTTCTTCTAATAGTGAATATTTCTTGGTCTTGGTAATTCCTAGATCCTTAATTTCTAATGTAATCCATCCTTTTTTTTTTTTTTTTTTTGAGATGGACTTTGATGCAGAGTTTTAATTTTGACTGGCAGAGATGAAAAGGGAGGCAAAGGGAGGGCATTTCCCAGAGATGGGAGCAAAGGGAAGGGTTTTAATATACCATATATATCTTCTTCCCAAAGGAGGAAGAAAAAATGGAAAATAGTCTGTTACCTAGTCTATTGGTGACATTTCATGGAAGGATGAGAGAAGGAATGTAGATTGGGAGCTATATTTTGAAAGTTTTTTTTTAAGATTTTCTTTACTTATTCATGAGAGACACACAGAGGCAGAGGGAGAAGCAGGTTCCATGCAGGGAGCCCAACACGGGACTCGATCCCGGGATTCCAGGACCACGCCTCAGGCCAAAGGCAGAGGTAAACCACTGAGCCACCCATGCTGCCCTATATTTTGAAAGTTTTAAAATTAGTCAGCATGGTACTTACATAATATGATTGATGGGCAAATGATTATCTCAAAATGAAGTTCGCTACAAATCCATTAATTTTAAAATGTGTTTGTTGTGTGGAAAATACCCATTTTTTAAAAAGTTTGCCATTCCTTACGTACATATAGGTTATACCTTTAAAATTCCCCAAAGGTCTTTCAAGAACCATCATATTATTTATTATTTGGAAATAGATACACACACACACACACACACACACACACACACATCCCCCCCACACACAAAGCCATTGATATGGGGACCTCATGCCATGCTGGCTGTTAAATAGGATTAGAATACTATGGACATATGTCTTTGAACAGGGGTTGTTTCTTCTACTTATCTCATTCTGTAATTCTAATTGTTTTAATAGTATTGAATGGTTTTCTGAATGTAGAAATTAAGTCTATATGTAACTGTTATGTAGTTAAGTACACAAACGGGCCATGCATATACTCATTTCTATTGTATTCATCTTAGGTAGAACTATTCATGTTGATGTTAACAAAAGCCAACTTAATTTTACAGTCATTAAGGACCAACTATGAAAGTATTTAATGGCTATAAATCAGCCCTGGAGCAAAAGTGGGCTATTGAATTTAAGTTCACAGTATAAATGAACTATTTTGGCACCCATTAGATTAAAATGATTAAATTGCTTCTCTCCTGTGTCTCATATTCACATAGGAAGTTTTGTACTTTTGCTTAACCACAAAATACTTTACCCTCTAGAAGGGAAAAAAAATAATCCCATAGCTTTTTAATGAAAGGGACATTGTGTATGTGTAACTTAATGTTTCCTCTAGATTTACTATTTTAGAAAGGCCTAGAAGTGGAAAATATTAGACACTACTGGCTTACAATGACATCATTCTGTATTTAATTAAAATGTGTCCTTAATGTAACACTAAGGCTTTCAAAACAACAGAGCTTTATCTAATTATATCTTTTCCTTTTAAAAACTAGAATTTTTATAATTTTCTAATTTGACATTAATTTTCTAAGGGATGGTCAGTGATAAACCCAAACATTTAAGTCATTTTAACTCAGAACTGTTTTACCTATCAAAATTTTCCTAGTGTCTGTTTTTATGAAGAATAATTTCCTAGTGTTTACTGTTTATCCACTTATTTAGTTAATGTATATTAAGGGCCACATTTTTACAGATACAGTCTTTTAGAAATAGAAAATTTTAGAGGTACAAAAGTGTATAACATACAGATTTTGCTCTAAGGAAAAAAATAGATGTACAGTTAAGTGTATAGTCTGTAATTAGGTAAGTGCTAGCAAAGACATACAGAGATGTTATGGAAGCACCAAGCACCAGAAAACAGTAGGTTTTCTGGAGGTAATTTGTATTATGGTTAAATCTTAGGAGCCTGTTGATTCTGATTTGGTCCCTTTAAGAGAAGATTGGAATTCTCCCAGTTTAAACTCTGCAAATGCTCACACCAGTGAACTGCAAGCATTATTAATGCAGTGTATTTCCAAAGGGAGGACTCTAGCCTGTATAATAGCATTGACTCACCATTGATTTTTATATATAAACACTGACTCAGTTATCTATATGGGTGAACAAAGAATGGATAAATAAAACCCAAGATCAACTTATAAAAGCCACTGGTATTCAATACTTTATATTATTTAATGATTTCAATGTGTTCCCTCACTAACTCATTTACTAAATAAAGTTGACCGATAGAATATAATGACAGCATTTATCATGGTGCCATTCTAATAGTCTTTTAAAGGCTTTCTAAGACAATTACATTTGATATTGTGAAAACTTGAATATACAGAAAGACACTGAAGAAGTGCCAGATCTGAGATCTTACTGCATTTAAGTTTTGGCACAGCCCTTATGCCACCTGGATGATCCATCCTAACACCTGCCTCCACAGGTGGCTCTAGCTCACCTCTGCTCTGGTGTTCTCAGTTTCAGTGGAGCCAACTGGTATTAATCTCCATATTCATGAGAGAAAATAATATATGTGAGAGCCTTTTGGAAACTACAAGTGATATATTAATATGAGTATTGATAATAACAGCATTAAGTTGGTTACAGTACCTTCAAAATATTCTTCTTCCTCCTCTCAATTTCCAGAAATGCACCACCAAAAATGTACTTGACCATTTTTTAATGTATATTATTTCTAATTCCTCTCTTATATATTCCTCTATACCTTTACATATATATTTTTTTTCCATCAGGATGATTGTTTTTCTTTGTATCAGAGTATGGCACATTAGTTCTATTAGAACAGCAGTGGGTAGTGGGTATTAGAATTGGGTTTGATGTTAGTTTATGACCACTTGATCTCATATTATCTACAGAGTGAATATTTAATGAATTCATATTATTTTACCACAATAATAACCAAGAAAAGTATAGTTGTATATTATTGTCTTATATATGTTTAACCTATATTTGGACAAAGTTGCATATAGTACAGTGAAATCTGTCATCACTTACTGATGGGAAATGGGCAGGAGAATTGGAAAGCTCACTGGATTATAACAATGTAATGAACCTGTTTATAGGAAACCTTCTAATAGGGTTCATGGAAACCACAACCAATGAGTGAAAGTTGAGTAAAACACGGTCAAGATAGTAAACTTGGTTAAACTTGAAGAACTGAGTGCTAAAACAGTGAAAATTACTACTGGCTTTTGACAGTGACATGTTTCACTTAGCAAAAATAACTGTCATAAAAATGTCAAGTTTTTTTCTACAGATTTTATTTATTTATTCACGAGAAACACGCACACACACACACACACACACACACAGAGGCAGGGGGAGAAGCAGGCTCCATGCAGGGAGCCCAACACAGGACCCGATCCCGGGTCCCTAGGATCAGGCCCTGGGCCAATAGCAAAAGACCCATGTCAGGTAGAAGGACAAATAAAAATTGGAAACAGTACCTAGAGGCTGGTGAGCACCATCTCCTGCCCAGGGAATAGAAAAGCAAGTAAAGGAAGCAGGTTGGAAAGTAAAACTTTACAGACCAATCTCATGGTTTGTTCAGATATATATACAGATAGATATGGAAGTAAACCATTCTGTGGTTTAGTTACATATTTATTACATACTTAAACTACAACACTGTACTATGCTGTGTTAACACACATACACTAGCTCTTGTCTATATCCACTGAGAGAACCTAGAAGCAGTGACAGTCAGGCGGCAGTGAGCGTATCCAGCATATAGCATTCTCTGTTAAAAGGAACCAGGGTTCCTTAGAGAAGTGGGAGGAACAGGGCAGGGAAATACAAGATGACCCTGGAGCGTGGATGTGCTATAAAGAAAAGGAAAAAGGAGAGAAAAAGAACAGAGGGATGAAGGATGGAAGGAAGGGAAAAAATGGGTGGGGTGTTCAAAGGACACAGGAGCCAAGCTGAAAGAGCTCATCATGGCCAATGCTGGAACAATTTGAAATTGAAATAAACTATGGTGTACTGGATTACAACCAAAAAGAACAATAGAAATGTCTGTAAGTCAAAACTAACATAAATCAGTAAATGGGAGAAGGGACAACTATTTCTTAAAGAAGATTATGATTAAAAATGTGGAAGAAATGAAAGAAATAGAAAAGCACAGTTAGAACAGTGTAGTAATAACTGTTGCAGGCCAGACACAATGACAGGTGCTGTAATTAGTGGACAGAAGTTGAAGGAGAAACAAGGTATTGCATGGTCACAAGGTATCTCTTCCTAAAGTACATTAATTACAAAGAAAAAAAAACCATAGTAACTGCCAGAAATCTGGCAAACACCATCTTAGCCAAGGGAACAGGGTAAATGGCACCAGATTTGCCAAATCATGACCCCCCCCCCCCATGTGATGCACAGAGATGAGAGGCACCTCTGTGGTGTCCTTCCCAGTCTTACACAATGACAATCTAATTTTGGAAAAACAAGGCAAATCCAATTTGAATGACATTGCATGAAATAGCTCAACTAGGGATCCCTGGGTGGCGCAGTGGTTTGGCGCCTACCTTTGGCCCAGGGCGCGATCCTGGAAACCCCGGATCGAATCCCACGTCAGGCTCCCGGTGCATGGAGCCTGCTTCTCCCTCTGCCTATGTCTCTGCCTCTCTCTCTCTCTCTCTCTCTATGTGACTATCATAAATAAATAAAATTAAAAAAAAAAATTAAAAAAAAAAAAAAAAAAAAAGAAATAGCTCAACTAGTACCCTTGAAATGTGTTGAGGTCATGGAAGACCAGGAATGAATGAACAAATACCACAGAATGGTAGAGACTAAGAAGAAATGACAACTATGTGCAATCTGGGATCCTGAGACAAAAACAGCATTAGTGGAAAAACTGGTAAAATCTGAAGTCTGTAATTTAGTAAATAGCACCGTACCAATGTTAGTTTCTTAGTTTTGATAATTGTAGGCTAGTCAGATTTTAACACTAGGGAAAGCCAGGTGAAAAGTGTAATAAAAACTCTGTGCTGTTTTTGCAACTCTTCTGTAAATGCAAAATCATCCCAATTATTAAGAAAAAAGAAATACAGGAGTCAAAGGAAAACAGCAGTCATTTTATATGTCAGGGAATTGTGGAAAAGTGCCGTCGAGGCACACTGCCATTAGGATGGTTTTGGTTGCAAGTAACAGAGACACCAACCTAGTTGTCCTAAATACTTGCTTATTGAACTGAAGAAATCATGGAAGCAGGGGAAGCTGGATCAAGATGTTCAACCAGGACTGTGTCTTCTTTTTAATTTAGGTTCTCTTTAGTTTAGCTCTCCTTCCCAAGTCTCTTTATCCTCACGCTGCCAACGAGAGAGCTGCAGCAGTACTGGAGTGAGAGGCCTGCCCATGGCAGTGGCTTTTGTAAAAAAAAAGTTAGGGTCTGCTTTCCTAAAAGTCCCTGGGAAACTTCATCCTCCAGAGATCTAACTGGAGGAAATTGGGTAGGGTGCTCATGACTAACCCAACAGCAGGTGCAGAGATCACTTAGACCATTTGTTATGGAGCCGGTTTCTAAAAGCAGCCACCGGCCAGGGGATCTCAGCTGCTCCGGCCGCCCTGGGCCTGAGGATGGGTGGTGAGCTGCGAGGAGCTGTGTCAGTACATGAACTAAACTCAGGTCCTCAGGAAGGAGAAACGATTATTAGGAAGGAAAGAAACTGCCCAATAAAACATTTTTCGACATCAGAATCATATATATGATTTGGGATGAATAAGTCAATATTCTAACATGGAAACAATAGAAAAGAATATGTGAAATCCACCACCCCCTGGAAAGCCGGCAAGGCCTGCACTCATGCTCTCTACAGCCATGAGAGAACTGTTTCAGCAGCCTGGTGAGACCCAGGAGGTTGACTTATTAGGCCTTTAAATTCCATCACTGCCTCGTCTGATCCGTTTCCACTTGTTTCAGTCAGCGTCTTGGAAATGGTCCCTTTGTTTACATACATTTGGCGCAGTTCCCATCCCTAATTTGATCACCTGCACCTGGAAAAACGGGTAATTTCATTTGAAGATTCAGGTGCCCTCATTAGGGAACAAGCATTACGTAAGCTTCCTGCTGGCTGAACAAATTTAAATTGTTCTCACCTAAGCGCCTCACCTTCTTACACACAAGATGTTATAGGAGAAGCAAAACAAAAGGATGTCTTTTGACAGAGAAGGTAAAAATATTTCACGCTCTCCAGAGAGAAACAATCTCTAATTGGAGTAAGCTGGCAAAGCTCTCTGTTGGCGCGGTTCACGCGATGGAAAAACCGCAGCCCTAAGGACACCGGTGAATGTGTTGTGAGGAAAGGACACAACTGGTTTGTGTACCTCCAGACATTCACATAACTTTTAGCAAATGTGAAATAAAACAGTTTCCACTTTTTAACGTTCAATTATGGTTTTAAAAATTACTATCCATACGTAATTATTGTTTTGCCAGTGACATCGTGGAAAGCAATTTATGTACTACCTGTTTTCTTACATCTTTCTGTAATGTATTTTGAAGTATTAAAAAATATGGATAAATTGCCTTTGCACTGAGGCTCCATTGGATCTACATCTGTAGATCTGAGCTCTGCTTTATCTCCCGACCCAGGCCTCTCACTGCTTGATGGCTTTCTCAAGGGGGATAAACCTTGGCTGCTTGGTCTGTCTGTTCCAAAGAGAAGTCATGATGATGAACCTGAACTTGGCCTCCTCCCCACATGTCCACTTTCAATTGAGAGCCCTTGGGAGGTGAGAGCTCTGGTGGTGACCCTGGCTTTTAACTCCCGTTGCCATCTCTAATTCCTTCTGGCTGCTTCTTAGCCTTCACGTGCAGTTACGAAGTGCTCTTGATTTTATATCTAAGTATTTTTTAAATATATGCCTTCTTTCCTAGTCCCACAATGACCATCTTGATACAACAGAAAATCTGTTTTCTTCCTGGCCCCAAATTCTCTCCCTGTTCCCAGCAGCTCCTCTCCCCTAACCACACACACACACACACACACACACACACACACACACACAGCTTTCAGAGAGAATACGACCTAGATTTGATTTCATGATCTTGTCACTCCCTGCTTCAAAATATTTGATGGCGGTCTAGTAACTGAAGTTTAATAGACAGGGCTGTCCATAGTTTGGCCACAAACTACCTTAGCAGTCTACTTCAGTGAATCCCTTAGGTCTTAGTCTAATTGACTTCATTCATGTCCTTTTAAAAATGTGCACTCTCATTCTCCAGGACTCCTTTCTCTTCTGTTTCTCTCCTGTTCCAGTCTTAGTCTGCTTTATCAAAGTACCAAAGACTGAGTGGCTTGGAAACAACAGAAATGCATTGCCCACAGTTCTGGAGGCTGGAAGTTGGAGATCAGTGCCAGCATGGTCGGATTCTGGTGAGGGCCCTCTTTGGTGCTGCAGACTGCTGAATTCTTGCTGTATCCGTCTTCTCATGGCTTACCAAGGACAAAAAGTCCCAATTATAAGGGTGCAAATTCCATTCACAAGGACTCCACCCTCATGACTCTAATTACTTCCCAAAGACTCCATCTCCGAAGATCATCATCTTGGGTGTTAGGATTTCAACATAAGAATTTGGAAGGGACGCAACATTCAGTCTATTGCACTCCTTCATTAGGTTTTCTTCAGCTGTTTGATCTACTTCCTTTATTTTAACCAACACCTTTCTGGGAATTACTCCCAAATTTAGTACCTTCAGCTGAAATACTTTCCTGACTCGAAACTGCATATCAACTGTCTCCTACTTTATATATTTCCCTGAGAACACATTGACTCCATCTCTTTTCTCCATTCACTATGCCCCTGTATATTCAAACATCAAATCTTGATAATTCTACCTCCCAAATATGACTGTGATGTTAGAAAGTTCCAAGTTTTTTAGTATAGTGTGGATATTGACCATTTGTGGTGGGAGGAGGGACATAGATAAAAAGATAAATTCAGTGATCTCAGGGTCCTGTGATCGAGCCCTGCGTCAGGCTGGGCACTCAGTGAAGAGAGCTTGTCTCTCTCCTTCTGCTCTCCTTATCAAATAAATAAATAAATAAATAAAAATCTTTACGATTATATGAACCAGACAAAATGCTAAAAATACAGGATAGACTCAAACAGTACTTTAAAACCTGGAAATAATTAATGCTTTGTAAATATAGCAAGCAAAGTATTACCCCCAACATACCCATTAGCCTAACCCTAAGTATATATTTATTCATTTTATTTAGCTTCTATCCATCCACACTTAGTACAAAGCATAAGTTTGATATTGAATAGTGATCCTCATTTAGAGCTGCAGAATAATTTAGAAGTCCCAATTTCATCCTTTTACATGTAACCAGTATTTTAAAAATAGAAGTATAACCATATACAGTATTTCTAAGGTTTATGGGAAAGATTTTTTCATTACAGTCTCTATAAGCTCTGTTAAAATATGTAGCCACATAGGCCCAGCATGGTATGTTAATATGCAAATACTTACAGTTTTATTCCCACAATTAGAACAAGAACATTATAAAGCAGTGTTGTAAGTTGCAATTTTTGGTATGACTATACTTGCAAGTCAGATTTAATGTTATAAATGGATCAGAAATGTTGGATTTAAAATTACACAGGATAAATTGACATAAATAAACAAAAATAAAATCTTCACCTGATCCCTGTCCCATTTGCTATATTACAGTTGTTTTTTTTTTTCAAGTAGAGCCCTAGTTCTGGTTTCTTGCAGTGAAATAAGCATTTTGCACTTATGTGGTCATTATAAAAAGAAAAACACAATTTTGAAATACAGAACAATACCAGTTTATGTATTTTCTGAAAAAGTTTTATCTGCTTATTTTAGTTCAACTCATGTTGCCAGTGTTTGATCATTTATAAGGTTTGATCCCATCCCATTAAATCTGCCCAAACTATTTACTTAATTTCTCTGTTTAAAAACTGTACATTAAATAGAAATGTTGAAGGGATATTTGAATTCAGCCTAACCAAACGGTAGTTGAAATTATTTTTGATAATATTCTATGTGATAAATATGGATTCATAAATATAATACATATTTTTTTAATTTTTATTTATTTATGGTAGTCACACACAGAGAGAGAGAGAGAGGCAGAGACACAGGCAGAGGGAGAAGCAGGCTCCATGCCGGGAGCCCGACGTGGGATTCGATCCCGGGTCTCCAGGATCACGCCCTGGGCCAAAGGCAGGCGCCAAACCGCTGCGCCACCCAGGGATCCCTATAATACATATTTTTATATTTAAGTCCTAATTCAAACTCAGTGTATGGAACACTAGACACAGTCCTTAAGTGATATGCACACTGTAGTAATCACATTCTTCCTGTATAAGACGAAAACCACCAAACTATAAAATAGCAATTGTAACTTGCTACTGACAGCAGGTCCCATGATATCCTATAATCCAATAAAGATTTGCACATACACATAAACATTCTAAAATAAACAATTCTGATGGGAGTTTACATTTTGATTATCTAAATTGCATCAGTTTTACCTCTACTGGCAATAAAAGTAAACATTTATCTATTCTTTGGAGGATTACTCTTTCTTTGCAAGTAACTCTAAGATAAAGTTATAATGTGGGGAGGACATATGGAAATAAATTGACAGAAAATTAATGACTTCCTCATCAAGAGCTGGTAGCTTAAATTCTCACTTCACTAATGAAAACAATTTGTATTTCATTTTGACTAAAGTTTATAAAACATTTTTTGATGTTTGCATAAATGAAGATGGTTTTAAGTTTCATGTAACAAAACCTAACTGACAGCGGGTTGACATTAAGAAGGTTATTATGTCCAATTCTGCAGTAGTATCTTCATCATTTCATCTGCTGATTCTTGATATTTTCACTTCTCCCCTTAAGCTGATTCCCTGCAGAGTCCCAAGATGACATGACTTCTGTCATCACAGGTAGATAGGAAGGTCCAGGAGAGAAAGAAGACTGTTCCTATTATGAGCAAGAAAATCCCTTCCTTGTTCCTTGGACGAAATTACATCACATACCTCTGGCAGAGTCAGTCATTGGCTAGGGAAAGGTAATTACCTAATGGACTTACACTAATCAATATCCCATTTTTTAGTTCTTCTCTGCACACATGGTAAAGGTGATAGTGAGCTCTCAGACAAAATTGAGGTTCTGGGACGCCTGGATGGCTCAGCAGTTGGGCATCTGCCTTAGGCTCAGGGAGTGATCCCAGGGTCCTGGGATTGAGTCCTGCATCGGGCTCCCTGCAGGGAGCCTGCTTCTCCCTCTTTTTTTTTTTTTTTTGGTAAATTTATTTTTTATTGGTGTTCAATTTGCCAACATATAGAATAACACCCAGTGCTCATCCCATCAAGTGCCCCCCTCAGTGCCCATCACCCAGTAGCCCCACCCCCCGCCCACCTCCCCTTCCACCACCCCTATTTCGTTTCCCAGAGTTAGGAGGCTTTCATGTTCTGTCTCCCTTTATGATATTTCCCACACATTTTCTCTCCTTTCCTATTCCCTGTCACTATTTTTTATATTCCCCAAATGAATGAGACCATGTTTGTCCTTCTCTGATTGACTTATTTCACTGAGCATCATACCCTCCAGTTCCATCCATGTCGACCTGCGTCTCTGCCTCTCTTTCTCTCCATGTCTCTCATGAATAAATAAGTAAAATCTTTTTAAAAATTGAAAATAGGGTCTCTGATGGTAAGAAATGCCTTTGTTGGGCAATGTAACACTTCTAATAGTCACCAAGCATGTTTGTGTGTTAGACCTTGCTAATTCATTATTTGTCCTCATTTAGGAGAAGGAAATCTATGTAAAATCTTGTAAGTAAATTTGAGTATTTAATACCTCTTTCTATAATTCTCTTTGATATAGAGAAGTATCTAGGATGATACAGTGAGCTTCAAGGGACTCCAGGGAACAAAATAGAGACTATGAGGGAAAGAACACTTATTTTTTCACTTATATGCTTCTGTGGTGTTTGGTTTCTTACAGTGAAAATATATTGTTAATCTTTTAATTTTAAAACAAGGGAAATGGGTTTTTCCTAGCTATGCAGTAAATTACAAAAGTGATTGTATTAAAAGAAATATTTTTTCTGCAATTTATAAAAGGCAGTATAGAGCAAATGCTTGCCAGGTAGCATGCTATTATGTATTAATCTGAGGAAACCACTTTTCCAGCTGTGAGGCGTCCCTCATTGGACATGGCATATGGAAGGTTGGTCTTTAAGGAAAATATGAATGTGAGGCAGGTTGTTGGACCATGCTTGAACTGTTAAGTTACTTTGAAACCTGGCATTTCAGGACTATTCAGATCTCTAGCTTCCAGTAAAATAGCCACAAACTATGTGTGGTTATTGAACCCTGGAAGCATCTGTGGTCTGGATTGGGATCTGCTCTAAGTGTAAAATACATAGTCAGTTTCAATTAATATAAAATAGCTCATTTTTATATTGATTATATATTAAAATGATAGTTGGAATATATTGGGTATTAAAATTATTTTCATCCGATTCATATTTATCATTTCAAAAAACCTATCTCATGAAAGGTATCGAGCTAGGTAAGTGGCTCCCTTTGTGGCTCCCATGGCGTGTCTGTCGCAGCACTTTCCGGCTGTGTCCTGGGGAAGGCCGCGCGGGCCACGTGGCTGCGAGCTCGGGACCGCGTGGGCCGCCTTCCGGGCCCGCCGGCGGTGGCAGCGGCTGCAGCTCCAGCTCCAGCTCCAGCTCCAGCTCCGCGGGGCTCGGCTCGGCTCGGCTCGGCTCGGCTCGGCTCGGCTCTGGCCTCGCGGGCGTCTGCGGCGCAGCAGGCTCCGGGCGGCGATGCCTCGGGTGGGAAGAAGCCGCAGAGGAGGGCTGGAGCCGGGGGAGGAGAGTTTTATTCGATGAAAGTCTAAGGACAAGCACAGCGTGGAGAGGAGCAGAAAGTCCCGGCAGTCAGGTTACCTCCTGGGCTCGACAGAACAAGGGGTGACGGGGTAATCAGTGAATTTAAGAGAACGAGAGCTGCCCGGGCCCGCGGAGCGCCCCGAGCTCCGGGATGCCAGGTTCGGGCCTGCCGGGCTCGCCAGCGCGGGGGTGGGGGGGGGTGTCCCCGCGGGGGGTGTCCCCGCTGGGTGCGGGGCCTGCGGGGGGCAGGGGGCGCCTCGGAGCAAGCCTCGGAGGAGCGGGATGCTGAAGTTCACAAGCTGGACAATCCCCTGGGGGTGCTAGGAAGTAGCCGCGGACACGAGGTCCCCGAGACCACGCTGGTGGGGCTGCGGCCGAGGGTGCATGTCTCGGGCTTTTTAAAAAAATTATCCTGACCTTCGTTCACCTGTCACGCTAATATGCTCTCAGGCAAATAGGGACTATAATTTAGAGCATTCAGAAACCAGACTAAGGCATTTAAAAACCATTAAGATAGAGGAAAAGGTCTAACACTTTTAAGCTTAGAGCCGTTAGCAAATGCATCATGGTAATGCGTGACCTTTGTCATCTGCCTCACCCACGCGGAGTACTGAGAGGTGACATTGATTTAATATTCAAATTAATTACTAGACACTCTTCACATTAGCTGGGCATACCCTTTCCCTCAAAGTCTCTACCTAAATAAATTCCTCACTGCTTTTATTTATTTTTTTATTTAATTTATTTATTTTTTTTAAGATTTTGTTTACTTATTCATGAGAGACACACAGGGAGAGAGAGAGGCAGAGACATGGGCAGAGGGAGAAGCAGGCTCCATGCAGGGAGCCGGACGCGGGACTCGATCCCGGGACCCCAGGGTTAGGCCCTGGGCCGAAGGCAGGCGCCAAACCACTGAGCCCCCCACGTGTCCCTTCACTGCTTTTAAATATCCATCTGTCCCAGCATTCAACTACAGAGGTTTTCACAATTCTTTTTACTCTTTAAATAAGCAGCTTTTCGGTTTCTTTAAGCACATGAAAATCAATTATATACAGCTTTAATACTGAGAGACTTTCAATATTAAGAAAAGCTACTAAAAGTCTCTCTTACTTTATCAGTTTTATACCAGTCAAATCTAATTAAATTATATGTATGAAAACCAAATGACTCTAGTGATAGCTGAAGTATAAAAGGTTATATAAATATAGAAGTTACTGCTTAGAGTAACATTTAAATATTTTAGTTACATAAGTAATTCTCAAATGCCTGCTTGGGTTAAAAAATCATATAACACAGATGCATATTTTGCAAGCCATATTTATTTCTACTCCTTTTATACAATTATCATCTTTAAATTTTTTGTAGTATACTTTATTTTTTTTAAAGATTTGTTTATTTATTTATGATAGACATAGAGAGAGAGAGAGAGAGGCAGAGACACAGGAGGAGGGAGAAGCAGGCTCCATGCCGAAAGCCTGACATGGGACTCGATCCTGGACTCCAGGATCGCACCCTGGGCCAAAGGCAGGTGCCAAACTGCTGAGCCACCCAGGGATCTCTGTAGTATACTTTTAAACGTTTTTCTATGTAATCTCATATATTTATAAATGTGCTATTTATGATTTTGTGTACATGTATATATATTTACATGACCGCATAGGCATGTTTTCATATACGTATGCATATTTTAGCTGTTTTCTACATAAATGAACTCACACCATATAATAATAGAATATTTGGGAATTTAATTTTCAATCAATTTAATTTTCAATTAAATTTTCAATTTAATTTTCAATATATTCTAGATTCTAGGGCTGCCTGGCTGACTCAGTCAGTAGGGCATGCAACTCTTGATCTCAGGATCATGACCTCAAGCCCCACAGGTGGGCATACAGATTACTTAAAAAAGGAAAAAAGAAAAAGGCAGTGTATCTGAGATTCTTGTCATAGCAGAGCATTTAGATATACCTTATTTTTTTAAAGGCTACTTATATTTTCACAGTAAAACATAGTAAATAAGGTTAAATAACTTCCAATAAAATTAAGGAACGTAAGTTGCTTTTCCATTTTGTCCAGTGCTTTGTTGACAAACTATAATGAGATAATAAACTATATTTTTTGGCCTAGAATATGTGAGCTTCCAGGGGTTTTAGATGCGAGAGATTGACCAGTATCATCAAGTCTACTTACATATAAAGAAAACATATCCAGAAAACATAGGAAACATACCCAAGGTCAAATAGTAAGTTGTGTGGTGATGTCTGACTGTAGTTGGCAGCCTCCCATTTATGCCAGTGATGTAAGAAAACATTTTACTGAATTAAGGATTGTATAAAATGATATATTTCTGAACTGAATATATAGTTGTGATAAAGCCATATTTCTGATTAATGGGGGGGGGACCCAAATACCCAATAGATATTATGGGCTATAGGTTGTGATTGGCATTAAAATGGAATAGAATCCTGAAACTCTAAGTCACTATGACAGCATGGCAGCAAATATCCAATATATGTGTGTAGATACATTGCTTAGATGAATTGGCACTTTAGTGGGAAATTGTAGTGGCAAAATAATATTATATTATTTATATATATTAAAATTTAAGTGATGTACATTCCTCTTGCAAAGGATTGAACTCAAATTTCTACTGAGAATAATAATGAATTCTTCTTAATTCTCTATGATTAATAATTGAGGACACATTTTAGAACTCTGCAGCAACCACCCTCCAAGAAAAAGAAGTAGCATATGTATATCCACAGTTCTTCACCTTCTTGCCTGCTAAAGAAATTTCCGAGTCTGCCAGCTTGGCACCTTGTCCTTTGCTGAGCTTAATCAGGGTAATGGGTAGGAAAAAAGTAGATGCCAGAAATGCTAGAATTGGAAAGGACAGCTTTCTTTCTGGAAGAGAGAAGTAATACTTTTAAAGGAAGAAAAGGAGAAAAGTTTTTAAACATTCGGACAGTCCAAATTTTTGTGAACAGTTTCTGTGTGAATGAAATAAGAACATGTTTTTGCTTACATTATGACATTATGGATGGGATCTCTTGCCATTAAAAAAACTTAGTAAATATTGTAGTGAACTTATTAATATTTTTCAAAGATAAAATTAAAGTGGTTAAAAATAAGTTGAAAAAATAGATTTAGTTTGACAAAAAACCTTTAGCATGCCATATAAGGGGTACCGTTAGGTCTATAAAATTGAACAAAACAAAACAACTGAATAAAAAAATACGTATTTTTTAAAAAAATATCAAGGATAGAGATAGAAATATTGGAAAGGAAAATACAAATACATTACATGGTTCAAGAGGATTTAAAATAAATGAGACTGAGGATTGTCAGTTAAGACTAATGGTGTCTTAAAATATTTCAACATGAACGAAATAGGGCATATAATGAAAACTGCATTATAAAAAAGGTGAATCTTTTAGATCTTAAGGTGCAAGAAGAGAACTGAAGAGAAACAGAAACTGTATTGGAATGTACTAATGTGAAGCAGGTGTGATTAAATAATAGTTAACTGTTTCCTACAGACACGATTAACACTACATTTTAACCCGGTAGATAACAGGCAAATACTTGAATTTCTGATCTAACCTCGATTTATTCCTGTAAAAAATATTAAATGGAAAATGGAATAAGTAGTATCTCCTGTGTATTTTTTAATTAGATACCTCAAATATCTGAAAGTTAAATACACAAATGAATGATCAACATGACCTGTGATATATATTTCCTAAAACCTCAATGCCATGATACTGATATACGGAATAAACTTTGAGCCTTAGACTCAGAAAAGTATTCATTAATTTAAAAAAAAAACTCTTTTTAAAAAATATTTTGAATAACATTGTAGCTAACACTTGTTGGACACTTAACTATATTCCATGAATTTACAAAATTCAAAGTAAGATACAGTATTAACTCATTTAATTCTCAAACAACTCTAAGAGTTAGTTACTATTATTACCTACATTTTAGAGAAGAGAAAACTGAGATGTGCAGAACTTAAGTAATTGCTAAGGTCACCCAACTTATAAGTGGTGGAAACAACCTAGAATCCAAGAACTCTGGTGCAAGAGTTTACACTCTTAAACCAATACTCACCATAGTCTCACTCAGCAGTTAATCCAGGCTATTTTTAAAAGCCAGAAATTTTTAGGAGAAAGCAATCACTCTTCAAAGGCATGACTTTTAAAACCAAATTGATGAGTTTTACGTGAAAGACTTAAACACCTAATTATTTCTGTGCTTTTCAAATAACAAAGGAGCACTTATTGTACATATGCTAAATAGAATGAACTATTATGCCAGATTTACAACTTGTTCTAACCTAAAAATTCATTTGTATTCCCCATATTCTTTACATAAATATATAATTTTGCTTTAATTATCAAGAGACATTCCCTCATAACCCATAACATATTCCTTGCAAGTATTATTCCTCAAATAACTTAAAACCCTGTTAACTTGAAAAAATTCTGGAAACATATAGTTTCTTTAAAAGAAATTGCTTGACATAGATTTATTATGTTTGCACTTTTGACATTTTCTTCACGTGATGATATTCTGCTGAAATTCTTCAGCTTCCACTTGATAAACTTCAGAAAGGAATGAAAGAGAAGCAGTGAATTTTAAGAACTTCCTGGTATCCAGTTCTTCAAATACTCATCCACTCTCACCTTTATTTCATAGCTTTCAATGTACAAAATGCAGAAATATGGCTGTTCTGGTAAGAATGACCTTGAAGTTTCCTGTGCTGAGGGAAATAAGAAAACTGTGTATTTTTCACTTACTTTCTTTTCACTGTCTTCATGCATGCTCTGACCCTTTAACTTGAATGTAGCAATTTCCGAGTTCAAGGAAACCTGGAGTCTGTATTTATTTTGGTGACTATAGAGATTATTTCCTTTGCTGAGGCATGGTGGGTAATGACAGACTGAACATGAGGAAATGGAAACCTGTAGATTTTTATTATAATGTTTGGAGGAAGATAAGTTTACTTAAAACAACCTCTATTATAGTCCTTTCTTTGACTTGTTGGTCTTCAAAGATAGGTTCTTATTGATTAAAATAGCATGCCAAATCTCTTTGGCTGCTTTAAAGTGATATAAAACTGAAAAAAATAAAATAAAGTGATATAAAATTGAAACATAATATCAATGTAGCAGCTAGAAAGGATCCTCAAGATTGTCCAAATTTGAAATTCTTGCTCTTTGGGTGGCCCCAAACCCATCTGAGATCTGATGAAAATTCTACATGTTCTTCTTAGAGAAAGGTATGTTTGATTGTAAGTGTTGACACTTGCATGATTGGCAGGAATTCAGGATCCCTTAGGTATCCCTCAAAGTACCCTAATATCAGTTTCACAACTTCTACTCTAGCACAATGCCATTGATTTATAGATAATAAAGATGACTTGATGAGGTGAAGATGATAGCATGAAGATATGTATTCAAATGAGTGCATTTATCTCTACTTGCATATACATGTACAGAGATATTTCTGGTTTTTGTAATATATGTAAGGTGAACTTGAGTGATCCAGTCCCCTGCCTCTGTTTTCACATGGCCTTCTCCTCTTCTGTTCTTGAGTCATTTATAATGGGGATGCTTGTCATTGGATTTAAGGTCCACCAAAATGATTTCATTTGAGATCCTTAATTATATCTGCAAAGACCCCTTTCCAAATAAGGAAGCTTTATTTCCTAATAAGATTACATCCACGTGTTTATGTTGTTAGGGCTACCATTCCACCCATTATGGTTACAATTATTGATCATTTATTAGCTACATGGCACTGGATACTCTGTTTCTTTTTATCTTAACACAATTCTGTGACGTGGATAGTTAGGGTATCCACCACAGTTGAGGAGCTTAGGACCTATATAGAAGTTAAATTACTTTCCAGATTTCACATAGTTTAGTCAGTGGTGGAGTTCTTGCTTGGCCTGTATCCTTGCTGCTCAAGGCTTAAGGATAACTCAAATAGTTACCCAAAGTTAAACAAAACAAACAAAGGAAAGTTGTTAAGGTCCTCTTGGATTTTGTTTCTATTAATAAAATAGGAACTATATGAACACATAATAGCTGAGATACAGAGAAGAAGTTAAATACAGTGAAGAGAAATATAAATTGTTAAGGATTTGCAGAGGAAGCTGACATACCCAGCCATGATCAATTTATGGTGTCTTAATACCCTAATACAATTAGGCTGATTATAAATAGCTTCTGTGACATTCTCTACTTTAATATTCATATTGCAAATCAACACTGTCTTACTTAATGGACATTCAGTCACTTACTCAACATGTATCAAGTACCAGAGAATTGTGTTATATACTCAAGATGTAATGGTTAAAAAAAGAAGAAGAAGAACAGATCTCCCTGTCCCACCATGTACATGCTAGTGAATAAGATAAACAACAAAGAAATGAGAAGGCAAATACATAAAATAGTGAGTACTATGAAAGCAATGAACAGGGGACGGGATCCTAGTTTAGGTGGGGTGGTCAGGGAAGACCTCCCTGTGAACAGGGCATTGCTGTTCAAGTGTAAGTGTAGGGAAAGATTTACCATGAGAAGAATGGTGAAAGAGCATTGCAGACTCAGGGAACAGCTGGTACCTATCACCTGAGATTAGAGAATGCTTAGCATCTTCAAGTAACTGGAAACAGTGATTAGTGTGGGACTGTCACTCAGTGTGAAATAGGCAGAGACCAGAGGATGAAAGACTCTTGCTCAAGGCAAGGAGTGAGGATATTTCCTGGGCACTGGGAAAACACCTCAGGATTAGGTAAGGAAGTGATGTAAGTGAGTTTCTTTTGGAAAGATCACTTTTGTTGCTCCATGGAACATGAATTGGAAGGTGCCAAGAGGGGAGGAAGAGAGGCCAGTGAAGGGACTTAGAGAACATAAAAATTATTTGTCAATATTCAAAATTTATTTAAATGATGGCCTATCACGAAGAATACATAGTATTTTGTAAAAAAAAAAATTATATATACAGTCAACAGGAGCATATATTTAGTAGCAAATCAATTATCTGGTACCTATTATCTTGTGCTCTATAACTGCTGAATATATTATATATGTAATGTAGGGTGGACATTGTTATAGGGTAACATTTCATTGTTAATGTGGAGAAAATATATCTAAAAATCATTTCTTTCAAGTAAGAGATGAGATGGCAATCCCATCTCTCAAACATCTGGCCACTCAAATAGAAATTAATTTATCAATAATAAACAGTGAGCATTATTTACCTGGTCTGTGCTTTGTACAACTTTGTTTTCACCAACCATTGATCCCAGAGGTTTCATTTTTCCAACATAAATACTTGATAGACGTGATCTGCAGAGCAGACTTACTGCTGGTTTTCAGCCTTTCATTTAGC
The DNA here is from genome assembly GCF_048164855.1 of Canis lupus baileyi. Classification (NCBI taxonomy): domain Eukaryota; kingdom Metazoa; phylum Chordata; class Mammalia; order Carnivora; family Canidae; genus Canis; species Canis lupus. Next base: position 33,385,800 of record NC_132858.1, read on the forward strand.
CAATGGAAAATGGAGGTATAATATTTATTCTCTAGATTTTCATGTATTTGAACTTGAACAGTTTAAAAATAGAGTTGTTAATTTGTGTCTCAGGAAAAGTCTTATCACAGTTAGTTTCCAATTCCATTTTTCACTGTGAGTACAAATTGCTAATCATTGTTTTTTTTAAGATTTTATTAATTTATTTGAGAGACTGAGACATCACAGGAGCTGGCAGAGAGGTGTACAGGGGAAGAAGGGAAGGAAGAGGAGAGGGACAAGAAGACCTGTCATTGAACCCCAAGCTTAAGCCAGGGTTTGACCCCAGGTCCTTGAGATCATGACCTAAGCCAAAAGATGCTCAACTGACTGAACCACCCAGATGCCTTCATTATTTTATTATTTTATTATTTTATTTTTTATTTATTTTTTTAATTTTTATTTATTTATTCATGATAGACACAGAGATATTTTATTTTTTAAAAGTGAGATTATGGTCTTATTCCCTTGGGGCACCTGAGTGGCTCAGTAAGTTAAGTATCTGACTCTTGATTTCAGCTCAGGTGAAATTCTCCAGGTTGTGAGGTCCAGCCCTGTCTCAGGATCCCCGCTGGGCGTGAAGCCTATTCCAGTTAGGGTTCTCTCTCCCTCTGCTCCTCTACCCCACCCCGCTGCCCCACCCCTGCAGGCATTAGCACACAGACGCACGCTGCGCTCTCTCTCAAATAAATACATAAATAAATAAATAAATAAATAATTTCTTCCTTGTATATTGGAGAAAAATACTTGCATTTTTGACAGAAGTAGAAAGCATGTCTCCTTGTCTTGGAAGTTAAGGGGTAGTATAGTTATGACCTCTCATTAGGCTTACTTTTAAAGACTTTAGTTTTCTTAAGATGTATAATTCTATTTCTTCTCACAGCACATGAAGAGGAATAATGTTGATGTTTTGCAATTAATTTAATCACTTTCCACTAGTAAAAACAGCGACAGGATTTCCTATTGCTAAGAAAAGTCCCCCAGCCACCACCCTTGATTGGCAGTGTAGACAAAACTTGTGAATGAAATAAAAACATCCCCAATTCTTTTCTACCTACATACTCTGACAGACTGTTCCACGTAGAGTTTGAGTCCATTTCCTACTACTCTGACTTCAGTAGTAGTTTAATGATTAATTGGTGAGCTAATAGCTTTCATCAATTTCCAGATTTTAGTTATCACTTACAGTGATAAAGTTATGTCACTTTGTGGCATATCTGTTTTTAAATTTAATCTGCTGATGTTTGTAAAATTTCTTCTTCATAGTGCAAAATTTCATTTATTAAATTGAAAACATTGAAAAATAGATTGAAGTCTTAGTTTTAAAGTGCTATATAGGTTAAATAAATAAACATATCCTAAGAAAAACAAAATAAAACAGTATTGTAGTTCAAAACCCAGTGGTATTATTCATTAGGATAGGTCTTTCAGACAGGGATGTTGATAGAATTCACTTCCTTTTTCTTGCAACATGGAAGTATAAGTTACAAGAAAAACAATTCAAGGTCCACGCCTATAAATACTACGATGAACAGTGAAGCAATATGCTACGATAGAGTATATGTGGAACGTTTTAAAAAATAGTTTGGAATCTTTAATGGTAAAATAATACATAATGGTAGGGACTTAGAAAATATGTGTTGAATTTTATTTTTAAAGACCTGTGAGAAGTAGAGGACCTTAGTTAGCCATGATATGGATTCTTGAAAAATGCAGAATCTTATGAAGTTCTAAGTCTTAAATCCAGTTACCGTTATAAAATGACTTTAACGTTCTGATATTACTTTTGAAAGGCTAGGATAGTAAACCATTTTCAGAGTGGACATGTGCAAGACTTAACTTATGAAACGTTTAAACTACTTAATTTAACTTTGTTCTTAAAATCCAGTTCATGATCTAAGGATCATAATTATGCAGTAATGAAGATCTAATATCATTTTGACATGAAATTCAATGTATTAATAAGATTAAGGTTTTTTTTTTAACTTTTGTCACCTATATTCATTAGACAAACATTCGCAACATTTAGCACCTCATATTTGCTTGGAACAAGACTTTGAGAAATAATAGAGACTTTGCCTTCAAGACAAAGAGAAAAGGGTTATATAAATTGGCAATTATCGTTCTATGGCCTAAATACTAAGATAAAGAGGATTAAGGGAGCACAGAAATGAAATTTATTAGATTGAAAAGTTAAAGAAGGCCTCCCAGAGATAATTCATGAAGTATGTTTGATGAAAGAGTTGAAATTAGCTATCTGCAGGAGGAGTGGGCAATGTACTCCAGACAAGTGGAGAATCATTCAGTTAGTGAGATACAACAAAGAAATGACCAAAGTCTAAATGGAAGAAGGGCCAAGGAAGATAAAGAGATGCACATGATAGTCAGTAAATGGATAGAATATACAGGATTTTATAAGAAATTAGAAGTAAAGGAGATGATTGAAAGGAAGATGGAGAATAACTTGACTTGAGTCAGTGATTTTAATAAAATGAAGGTGATGGTAAAGCTGAATTTACTTTTGACCACATTACTTAGCCTACAGTAGAAATGATTTATGTAAGGAGGATGATTTTGAGAGTAATCAAAAAATTTCCTATTTAAAAAATAAGACACAGATTAGAATATTTTATTTGTAGTTATTCCTGCTGAGTTTTAAAAAGAGACTTAAAATGATACCAAGTTCATCCTCTTACTAAACTCTATATTTTTGTTGCTCTGTGCATGATTTTTATTTGTAATGGAATTAAAATAGACTAATAGAATTAAATTGGCTGATTTTTTAGGCACAGAGTGTGCTTAGAGTGTGTTTAGTTGGTAAACTAAACTTGGTAGGAGCAAAAATCTTTATCATGTTTCTAAGATTTTCTTATTCTTTGAGTGAGTTCACTCATTGTTGGTCTTCCAAAACCAAATTTAACAAGCCAGGTGGCTACTTTTCTAACTAGACCATCTTTTTTTTTTTTTTTTTTTAATAGTTTTTTTTTTTCAAGATTTTATTTACTTATTCATAAGAGATAGAGAAAGAGGCAGAGACACAGGCAGAGGGAGAAGCAGGCTCCATGCAGGGAGCCCGTCGTGGGACTTGATCCCGTTTTTTTGTTTTTTTTTGTTTTTTTTAAGATTTTATTTATTTCTTTGAGAGAGAGAGAAAGAAAGTGAGTGTGCCAGAGCGAGCGTGGGCAGGATGGGGTGGTCAGAGGAAGAAGCAGACTCCCCACAGGACAAGGAGCCCAGTAGGGCTGGATGCCAGGACCCCGGGATCATGATTTCAGCCAAATGCAGACACTTAGCCAACTGAGCCACCCAGGTGCCCCAGTAACTAGACCATCTTAAATTGGCTATGATAAGTGTGAATTAGGAAAGGAAAAAAAAAAAAATTGTGGAAATTGAAATACTTGTTCTCAGAGTTACTATTCAAATTTACATTGTATTTATTGGCTGGAAAATTACACAAAACATTTTGCTTTGAACCAGGATTTTTATTAACTATGTTTTCTTTTGCCATATTTCTTAGTATATAATAATTGTATTGCTGGAGTGTAATGCAGAAATATCTGACAATATGGTAGGCCAGTTTTAATCATAATTTGATTTACTTTAATCCAAGTCAGATATACTAGACAATTATGCAACCTTAAATTCTACTTCTTTGTTTACACTACAAATGATAAACTGAGTTTTTTTTAACTTTTAAAAAGAATTTTTAAATTTCATTTTTCAAATGTGAATTTAAAAATTGGTTACAACTTTTTGAAAATACTCAAAATTGTTTTGCTTATCCAACTAAGATTATCACGCTAAAGCAATCAAAACATACAAGTGGATTGCATTTATATAGTTTATTACATAGTTATGTAGTTATTATATTGTTTACTACATCATATATAGTTTATGCGTAATAAATAATCAATATTAGGTTTTTTTTTTAAATCTCTGTCCTAACAGAGTTAAGGATAATTAAGTATGTCATCCAACTATGAAAAGTGAAGTCTAACAAAACTTCAACATTTATCTGCAAATAGTTAAATTTTATAATGGGATAGATTATATTATATCTTTTAGAATCTAGCTTAATCAAACATGGCCAAACGTAGTTCGTCATATATTCAATACTTAAAGTCTGAGTAGTCATTAATTGAATTTTTATACATTTCTGATTAACTCAAATATCGGTACTAACAGATTCCATAACTTCTGTGACTTTTATTATTCAAGGACTTAACAAAGCTCGACAGGTCTAAAGGGCCCATATTTGAATAAGCTGTCTTTTGTTATGTCTACATTTAATCAAATTTAGGCATAATACATTTTTATTCTGAAGTCATCTGCTTTTTATTATAGTGAGTCCTACATCTCTAGGTTTTCTCTTCTTAGTTACAAGAGATTCTACTGTAAGAGGGAGTTTGCTTTGGAATAGTTGTAGAAGAAAATATTCTCTACCTGCATTTTAATAGTCTTACATTTGTTTCATGAATTGCAAGGAATGTTTAAAACATTTTTCTGTATTGAATGATGCCTTTTTAATAGTCCACGCTATGGATTCTGTCTTTTAATAGCTTCAATAGTATAAAAGGTAATTGGCATAGGAATATTAATCAACATAGCCATGAAACCAAATTAAATATCAGAAACCTAAGGACTTCTTGGGGGATATGTGAAACATTTTTTGTTGTTTCATTGCAGCACTTTCTTAGGAGAGAGCTGTCACAGTCATACTTGGATGCAAACAATGTTCTTGTGCCAGAACTTTAGAAAGGTAGAAATTATGAAGCAGTAGCTCTTTTCTTGCATGTGCCAGCTTTACGAGTTAATATTTAGATATTTTTAAAAATCTGGCAGCTGAGGAACATAGCTTACATATGTTTTTCAAAATCAATGTATTTCCAGTTAGTTTATTTAAAAACACAAAAAAAATAATGTCAAAATTGAGATAAAATTTTATATGAAGACACGTTTGCTATTCCCTTATGATTTATTAAAATATAAATGCTTGAATATTATTTATACTTATAATAAATATGAAAGAATTACAAAATATTACATTATTTCCAAACCTCTGAATTGAGATACATTTATTTTGACTTTTTTATAATTAAAAAAAATATCCTACATTCTCTCTCCTAGAGCCAACTTCCCTCTATCCTTGCTTTAAACCCTCTGTCATCTATCTCATGCTTCATCTAGAATTAAAATGAGTGGATAATCTTACAATACCTTTTAAAATTTCGTTTAAATTTTGCCTAGCTTGCATTACTAGAAACCTATTTAGGCATAGCATTACATATCTATATATTACATTACAGTGTAAAATAAATTCAGTACTAATTAAGTGGCTGCTTGCAAGACATACGTAATTTCTTAAACTACTAGAATATGTCTTAGATGTTGCATTATCCCCTAATATTTTTAGAGTAACATCTCAAGTCTTGGCAAGTTACTGACATCCTACTGTTCAAATTCTAATTTAAATTAAAATAGTAAAGCAGCCCTGGTGGCCCAGCGGTTTAGAGCCGCCCTCGGCCCAGGGTGTGATCCTGAAGACCCGAGATCAAGTCCTGCATCGGGCTCCCTTCATGGAGCCTGCTTCTCCCTCTGCCTGTGTCTCTGCCTCTCTCTGTGTGTGTGTCTCTCATGAATAAATAAATAAATAAAATCTTTTAAAAAATAAATTAATTAAAATAGTGGTGAGTATGGAAACTACAAACTATACAACAAAGGGCTAGGATATAATATAACAATTTTTTTTTCAAGACTATTTAATCACGAGAGACATACAGAGAGAGGCAGAGACACAGGCAGAGGGAGAAGCAGGCTCCTTGCAGGGAGCCCAGTGCGGGACTCGGATCCCAGGACCCCAGGATCACACCCTGAGCTGAAGGCAGATGCTTAACCACTAAGCCACCCAGGCGTCCCAACATACAATTTTTAAAACTTTCTGTAACTTCGGTCCCGTTGGAAAAAAGAGCTGTATATTCTTTCCATGTCTATTAATTTATTCTTTATCCATTGAATTTCTCGAGTTTTACATAAAATTTGTCCCAACTCTCTTGTTAGAGACTAAGCAGTGCTATCCCATCAACCTATTTCTCTATATCTGTTCATCTATCTATCTAACCGTTTGTCCATATATATCCATCATTATGTGATGATCTACTCGTTTATATGCAAATTTTAATATAATTATTTTTAAATTTAGGTCTCTTTGGTGCTTTGAGTAGTTCTTAAGTGGATAACACATGTAACTGAGACGAATAGAAAACATATTGCATAAGAGAATATGAAATCCAACTTACAGATTTTGAAATCATATAAAACACATATAACTATCATGTAAATTAGTTGGAATTTTAGCTATGATAAAGACACCTAAGCATAGTTTGGTCATGTTCTTTCAGTATAACATATTTTACACATTCATTTGGGGCACTGAAATACACACATTTATAGGGCAAAATTACTTACAGAAAAAAACATTAATTAGAAACTCCTTGGTAAGTTCTAGCCATTTTATAGTTATCTAAGCTGTGACATTTTCGTTTTCCTCAGAAACAATACCAAGTTTGAGCTGGGCTTAATGCAACCTATTTTAAAGTTTACATTCCCCATCCTTCCTTGTAGTTTATATACTATTTACTTACCATTTGCATATGTCTGAAATTTTCCAATGAAATTTGATATATTAACCATAATTAACTCAGTAGATATATAAGATTCTAGGGGCACCTGGGTGGCTCAATCCATTAAGCATCTGCCTTTGGCTCAGGCCATGATCTCAGGGCCCTGGGATCAAGACCTACATTGGGCTCCGTGCTCAGCAGGAAGCCTGCTTCTCCCTCTTCCTTTGCCTGCCTCTCGCCCTGCTCATGCTCCCTCTCTCTGTGTCTAATAAATAAATAAAATCTTAAAAAAGAAAAGATACATAAGATTCTAAAGAGGACTCAGGTAAATTGAAGAGTATTAGCATTAGATCAAAGTATTAGCATACGCAAATGAAAATTTTAAATTACTTTAGTAAGTTACTGGCTATAGGAAATGCACTTTTAGTTGATTATAATTTATATAACATTCTTACAATGAAATTCATTTTTATGCATCTTTCCAATAGATTTATATCCTAACATCTATTCCAATACATACTCTTCCATAGTAACGTGACACCACTTGAATTCTCCTTTCTTCGTAAGCTAATACAAATGAATGCACTGTTGGAGGCTTGAAGCTATGCAACTGAATAAATATTTAACCACTCAAGTGCTTAACTACGCGAATAAAACTTTCTTCATGGTGTTGTAAAGAGATGAATTTATCTAGTTGTTTGTGGGTGTGATGAAATTATACTGTGAAGGTCACAGCATGTATACTCGTCCTTCCATTAAGGATTTATAAGTTGGTACTTTCCCCCACAAATGCAAGGAAAAATGTTAATCCATCTTTCTTTTTTTCAAGCATTCGAAGGTTAGAAAAAAATCAAAGAAAGGAGATGGTATATCTTTGTAGATCTTTGATGTTCAGAAGGAAAATGACCCACAGCTTACAATAACATTTAATTATCACCGAGAGCAGAGTATGTTGCAGCTGTTGCAGATAATTATAAGCCCAAGGGCTGACATAAAAATAAAAGAAACCATACACTTTTGAATGAAAGTTTTGTTTCTTAAATCTCAAAAACAGCAGAAAGCATAAGTTTGAATAGAATGTCAGGCACATTGAAAATGACTTTTCGGGGCGCCTGAGTGGCTCAGTTGGTTGAGTGTTTGACTCTTGATTTCAGCTCAGGTCATGATCTCAGAGTTGTAAGGTGGAGCCCTCTGTTAGACTCACGGGCTGGGTGTGGAGACTGCTTAAGATTCTCTCTGACCCTGTCCCTCTACTGCCTCCCTCTATTTTTTTTTTAAAAGGAATAACTTTTCATAAATTCTTGTTGAAATTATGGTGGAAACAAAAAACCTGTATCCAATAGCATATGTAAGTAAAATTAATCAATGAGATTTGTATTAAGTCTTAGTATAAAAAAATTATTGCTTTTCACTTTGTCTCTAAGTAATTGTGTTTAAGATATCATAGGGTCCATGGAATATAATCCAAATCTTATCTTTGGTTTGCATCTATCTTGTAGGCAGGTGATAATATGCCTTCTATGTTCTTCTATTCAAAGAACAACTTGAAGATAATGCATCTTTCCTGCCACTCTTTCCTAACTAGGGGTAGAAGAAGAGCAGTGTGCTGTTATTTCTTGTCTTTTTAGCAAGGCTGTCTTTCAGAGTAAAAACACACTTTTAAATTACGATAAATCAGATTTGTTGAACAGATGCACATTTCAAAGGGAATTGACATAATAATCTGTTTCAAAGTCAACAACTAAAATGAACCACCAAGTGGAGAAACAGTTTATTTTGTCAGCAAAAGCTACTGTCCCCCACTTGCATTTATTGTTCTTTGTATCAGTTAGCTTTTGCTGTGTACCAAACCACCCCAAAACTGACTGACTTTAAAAACTCCAGTTTCTTTAGTTCACGGTTCTGTTGTTGGAATGGGCAGTACTTCTGGTTTGTGATAGGTTGGCTGATCTCTGCTGGGCTCTCTCATGTATCTGGTCAGCTGTCGGATTGACTGGCCACCAAATGATCTAGAATGGCCTCACGCGTCTGGCTGCTGGCACAGGATCAGCTAGTGGACTGTTGGCCGATGCTCTTCACTTCTCCACATGGCCCCTCACTCTCCAGCAGGTTAGCACGGGCTTGTTCACAAGTACAGCCAGAGAGAGGGAGTCTCAGTAGGCAAACACTGATGAAGTCTGCATGTATGTAGTATTTGCTCTTATCTTTCTTGACCAAAGAAAATCACAGGTTAATATTTCCCAAAGATGCAGATACAGGGAGGGGACTTACTTTTGTTAGCAGTCTACTTTACTCTCTTTCTCCTCTCAAAAATTTTTTTTCACTTTCTATTTTTTTTTCCTTTTCTTCTCTTGTCCTCAGAATATGGCTTTTTGGGGTGCCTGTTGGTGCAGTAGGTTGAGCATCTGACACTTGGTTTTCTCTTTGGTGGTGATCTCAGTGTCCTGGGATCATGCCCTTTTTTGGGCTCACCCTCAGCAAAGAGTCTACTTAAGATTCTCTCTTTCTCTCCCTCTGCCTTTCCTCTCTGCACACCCCAATCTCTCTCCCCACCCCTTTCAAATAAATAAATACATTTTTCAGAGAAAAAGGACATGGCCTCTTTGTCATTGTTCATATTATGGTCTTTGGAATCCCTTTTTCATGGTAAAGATTTCTCTTTATCATGGCCCTATGCCTTTCCATTTTCTATTTTCTCTTTAAAAATTAATTTTATTTTCCCATTTCTAGTAAAAGTTTTTAACTAGAAAAACAAAATTATTTCCTTTTGCTTTTAAATTCTAAGTAGTTCTGGGAACAAACTTCAGATATCTTTCAGGCAGAATGAGGTCTGAGCACTAAAATTTCTCTACAAAGATTTTTGCAGTGCAAGTCTCTGAGGATTTGGTTTGCATTTCTCTTTAGTAAAGACCCAGGAGGAGAAGTCAAGGTTAATATTTGAAAATTAAGCTGCAGTCTAATACTGCATATAAAACATTGAACATTGACCAGAGGAAGGAGAACTTTAACTCTAAAATTTATAGTTTTAGCCCATTTTTTTGAAAGCCTTACTCAAGTTTACAATTCCTTTTTTTTAAACAGGCTTCCAGGAGATAGCAGCAAAACTGGTTTAGTTATTTTTTAAATTATTGTATCCTATAAAATGGTAAAGGAAACATTATTATACAAGATTAAAGTATTTTTAAAAGATTTGATTTATTTATTCATGAGAGACACACAGAGAGAGAGGCAGAGACACAGGCAGAGGGAGAAGCAGGCTCCATGCAGGGAGCCCGACGTGGGACTCGATCCCAGGTCTCCAGGATCACACTCTGGGCTGAAGGCAGGTGCCAAACCTCTGAGCCATCTTGGGATCCCAAGATTAAAATATTTTTATAATAAAAATAAGAACCCGAGAAGAGTGGAGTATCTGATATACAATAAAGCAGCTATTTTTATTATCTCCAAAATTAAGAAGGATAAAATGTATACATTTCTCTATTTATGCTGAACTACTTACTCTAAAAAGATAAGGTAAAAAAGCTAAAATAATAGATATTAAATAAGTTGAACTCTCTAATATTGAAGGTTATATTTAATTGCAGTGGTCATAGAAATTGCAAACATATGCTTATTATTCATGGATAAGGCAAATGTCTCTATCCTCCTATTACTTTTATAAATGACCAATTTCAAAAAAGTGATTAACAACAAACTGGATTTCCCCCCTCTGTTTCCAGGATGTCAGTTTCTGCCAGAAAATATCAATTTCTCCTACAACAAAAATTTTTGAGACAAATTAAACATCAATGTATATGTCCATACACTGATTCATGTGGTATGAATTTCATTTTTATTAAATATGATAGTGTAAATTTATTAAGTTTAGGATAGTTAAAGGATGCTTAAAGATTAAATAAAAATTGATAGTAGCACTCTTCTCCAACATGAACATCTTCTAGAAATCAATTTTGAATAGTATCTAAAATTTTTAAACAATTCCAAAATTAAAATAGGAAGCATCTATTGAATATCTATTTATGTGCTCAGGGTATGTCATCCACGCTTTTGACAATATTGCCAGCCTTCCTTTACAATGAGGTTGATAGGGAAAAGTTAACCTGTCCAATATCAAATAACTATAAAGTCCAAAATTAGAAGAGTCCAAAGTTCCTGTGTCACGTTTTTCCTCTAATTTATTTCTTGGAGAAATAACATTTCCATAAGCAAATTTTTAGGCAGTGATTCTATGTATATAAGTGTCAATATGCTGGATAACAAAGATTACATATAAAATAGTATAGATAGGTTAGAGGAAGGAAGTAGTTCTTCCAAAACACATTAGAATTTAGAAAAGGTAAATATGTTGGAACCAATAGTCCACAGTACTAGAATGGGAGACAGCCATTCAGGTATAATAGAATGAGATTGCCTTGGCTCCTCTGGCTACACTGCTCTTGGAGTAAGAAAAAGCCAATACCACAGTCGGTCATACTAGAACTTGTATAAGAGGATTAGCTCAAGAGCTAATATGTATGAAGTGTGCAGGAATGGTAATCCCATGGATGAAATAGAATTCAAAAAAAAAAAAAAACAGGAGAAAAGTCTAAAGAAGAATCAAGCATTGAGTAAAGTTGCAAATATAGCATGTGAGAGAGTTAAGTGAGTTAGTTGTTTTTAGCACAAAAGAGTGAAGACATTGATTAAGGATGTACAGAAATCATACGCAACTTTAGAATGTATTTAAAAAACTGAATGATTGTAAGATTTACAATTCTCTGGAAAAGACTTTTTAAAAGAAACAAAGTGGTATGAAGAAGCTGTCTTGTGAGGAATGGGGGAACTTTATTGTCCGTATGATAAAATGCAAGAATTCCAAAGAAGGTCATAAAATTTCCACCCTGTAAAGTGAGAAAAACATGGACAGCTCTCTTTTCAGTTTAGATAGTCTGCAGCCTTCAGGCAAGGAAGTTGGAACAGGAAACCTTTTATGATATTAAAGTTTGGATATCAAATATATATTCTGGATACCAAGATAAAAATTGATACTGAATCACAAAACACATTACATCTTCATTGTGTTTGCTATCTAGTCCCAAGAAATATTTTCAGTTCATAACAACTTCTAAGCCTATCCCTATTTTCTCACTTTAAAATATTTGTATTCTTTTTTGCCAGCCACATAATTGTCATCTGTTACATCATTCCTCCAGCTATATATTGAACAGCAACTATGAACCAGGTACTGAGCCAGGTGTTAAAGTGATAGCAGTTAGAAATGATTTCCTACCTTCATGGAGAAGATTGGGGGAAAATGGTGAACAATTGTTAACAATAGTGACTAAGGAATAAAAACATTTATATTTTAGTAAAGATGAAAGCAATATATAGATGGAAGTTTTAAAAATATACTAACAAGAGTACAATGTGAAAAACATTGACCCTGAAACACCTGGACATGGCATTCCAGGAATGCAATTTCATGATTTTTTTTTTTGAGTAATATTTAAAGCTCTTTTTTTTCTTTAATTTCTTGGATATAGTTTTCCCAAATTATGCTTCATTTTTTTTAAATGTGTCTGTTGGGCACCTGGGTGGTTCAGATGGTTAAGCAGCTCAGGTTGTGATCCCAGGGTCTTGGAATTGAGCCCCGCATCAGGCTCCCTGCTCTGCAGGGAGGCTGCTTCTGCTTCTCCCTCTGCTTATGCTCTGTCAGATAAATAAATAAAATCTTTTAAAATAACTAATTAATTTAAAAATGGCTCTATTTGCAAAATATTTCTGGAAGGCTATATAATGCAATGACCTTTTAGAGAAAGTGAGCTGACTGCCCACTGAGAGATAATATTTTAATTTTGTATTTTATTATATTTTTAAGATTAGCTTCCATATAGAATTCTAGGAAGTTTGACAGCTCTTATTTGACACTTTTCATACATGATAGGTTGAACTGGTTGAAAAAATGAAGGGAGAACTGACCAATCTCGAATTGTCATCCAAAATTTAAAATTGATTGATTATATTTCTTTTTTGATGAGTTGAATTTCAGGCATCATTCCAAGCAGTCACCAAAAAGGAGTTGATTAACAGCTTTGACTTCTGTGGTCAAGAGGAAGAAGAATGTGAAAAGGTTTCGCTTAACTTACAGAAAGGAAGGTGACATGGGGATAGGAGAATCATTTTAAAATTGTTATGTGTTCATATTTTCATATGATACAAGTATTGAAGAAAAATAGGCAAAGTAAGAGTAAACTGACATATTTGGGTTGAAAGCATGCAGCAGTGGTTCTCAATTTTGGCATGCATCAGAACATCACTAAAGCGCAGAGTGCTGAGCCCCAGTCTTGAGTTTTTTTGTTAGGTGAGTGTGGGCTAGAACCCTAAAATTTGCATTTTTACTAAATTGCTAATGCTGCTGTAGCTGCTAGTCTGGGCACCATACTGGCATAGAGTATGCCTGGTTGCGGCTGGTACCCTTTGAGTAAAACAGTCATCAAAACAAGAGCAAAAATAGTAATTAATAGTAGAGACGGAGGTAAACCAGTGACAAGAGAAATAGTTGTGGGCAAAGTGTATTAGGGATTGATTTCATTGCTTGCTTTTTCTATCGCCCGTTTGTAGAAAAATTGTCCTTTCCACAGTCCTATGACTTTTTTTAAAGATTTTATTTATTTATTCATGAGAGACACACAGAAGGAAGCAGAGACATAGGTAGAGGGAGACATACCCTTTGGGGAGTCTAATGTGGGACTCCATCCAGGACCGATCATGACCTGAGCCAAAGGCAGATGATCAGCCACTGAGCCACCCAGGTTCCCCGTCCTATGACCTTTAAAAGACCACATCCTATCACAAGTCATTGTCCTAATACCGTAAGCTCCATGAGGTTTATGTGAAAGACTTTGCCTTGTTCATCACTGGATCTGTACTGCTGTCCCTGATTGCAAGTTTACTCAACCCACAAGCTGCCTGGGGACCAGAAAGAATCTGATTCTCATGGGTCTGAACTGAAGCTCAGAAGGGTGCCTGTCCACAGTGAACAATGGAGCCACGCAGCAGTCACGAGGAAGTGAAAAGCACGAGTAAACAAGGAAGTCAAGGTGGAAAGGAGAGCTGAGAGGGTGTTAACAGCATCCTTGAGAGCAACTCCTCTCCTTCAGATGACTTCCCTGTGCCCATAAAATTACCTTCACTTAGCTTCCTCTTCTTGGATTATTTAAGATTTCCCACTATCTAGTGAGTAACTTTCCCCTCTCTTTTCTTTATTGGAGAAAGATTGGTTAAATCTTTGCTTCGTACTACCAAAAAGCTCACACTAGGACCTATGGACTTCTTTCCCTGTTGTTAGTTGCAAATAATAGGCACTTCTAAAAGTTAAAGAAGCTACTTTTTGTCAGCTGAAACCAAATTCCCTTTGCTCCAAACTGGGTCCTATAAGGAAGATCCTCTGGAATAAGATACCTGTCTTAACTGTCCGTGTCTGCCAGTCTCAAGGGACAGTTTGGAGAGAATATGCTTTCTAAGATACTACCCCTCCTGTAGTGGTCATTTTATGCATTTGACAGGAAAAAGAGATTTTGGAAAGCCCACTCTGGCTGCCACTACCAGCAGTCCCTGGATGTGTACCTGGGATTCTGAATGGTTCTTGGCAGAGAATATTTGGAAAAATCAGGCCCTTTTCAATCTAAAATGTCCAACCAACAAAATAATTTTAAAAATGGACCAAATGTAACCAGAAATCATCCTCCAAGATAGTTTTCAATTTTAAATTAAGGGTAAGAAAACTCTGTGTTTTTTTATTATTCTCTTAAAAACACTCTTCAAAGATTTCCTTTGAAAGGCTTTCATTTTAAATATGCATATTCAATTCTAACTAAAATGCTGAATGTGAGACCGATGAATTAGGAATAATATGCTTGGTTATCCTTTGGCACTGCATCTTCATACTTTGTACCTAGGAATCTGATAAAAGCCATGAACTAGGAGCACCTGAGTGGTTCAGTCTGTTAAATGTCTGCCTTCAACTCAGGTCGTGATCCCAGGTCCTGGGATAGAGCCCCCCCCCACCCCCATCAGGTTCCCTGCTGGGCAAGGAGCCTGCTTCTTCCTCTTACTCTGCCCCTCCTCCCTGTTCATGCCCTTGGTCTCTGCCTCTTAAATAAAATATTTTTTTAAAAGAACTACATGCCCTTTCCTACCAGAGCTCCAAGTCATAGCAAGCTTAGTGGGGATTTTCTCTGCAATTTTCTCTCGGGAGGGGTTCTATGGCTAAAAACTGTTAGAAATTTCAGTCCTTAGACACTAATTAGTATGTTTCCCCACTTATCTAAGCTAAAGTATCACTTTTTTTCCATTTTATTTACTATAAAATCAGTGATGCTATGTACACAGCAGTAGGGTATCATAAAATACCATTTGTGTTAGCATATTGATGGAATACTTAGCGTAAATGAGTAGATGGACTTTTAAAATCAGTTTGTCATTATGCAGCTGCAGGTAAGATTGACACACAATTTCCAGAGTGAATTGAAAATGCTATTAGCTCATTACTGTGAAAGCTCAAGAGATTGTAATAGGGTGCTTCCGCAAAGGGCATATGTTTTTTAAAAAGCAGCTTAATTCAAAGCATCAATTGATTCCTTGAGGAACAGGGTGTTAAGAAGGAAGTTGCCTACCAGAGGGTGGAATATGATCAGGGATTAGGAGGCAGGCAAGATTGGAAAACAGGAAAGAGAAAATTGAAGTGTGTGCAAAAACCTGAAAATTCTACCGTGAAATTATTTTAGAAGCCCAACAGAGATGTAGGCAGTCAAAAATCTAACGGAATCAGAGGAGAATGTTTTATCCTAAAGGAACAATAGAGGGATGAATGGTGTTTCCTTCAAATAAACCTTCTAGTTTACTTTGTGAATATTAAAAGTCCTTTAGAGTGGATTGTTATTTTGAAGATCAAGATGAGTTCTCGCATCTGCCATGTTGAAAAAGTATGGTTAACTCTCAATTTATCCCATATTTTCTCTCTCCACTTGGTACAGTTTGGTAAATATAGATTCCTTGTTGGTTTTGTTAGCTCTATGGGAATATCTGTGCTTACTTAGTACATTTAATGGTTACAATAAAAGGACACAAAAATTCCCGTATCATGTATAATAGTTGCTTTAAGATTTTTAGATTAGTAATTTCCAGTGAATTAAAGAATAGCTTATCAAGTGTCTTTATTTCATTTTTTCAAAGACTATGCTTTGGAAAGCAGTATTATGTAATTGACCGTAGTCTACATATGTTTGGAATTTCCATATACATTCTAAGAAAGCTTTAAGTGTAAAACTTAAAAAGATATAATAGGAACAGGGGCACAGGGGTAGCTCACCCAGTTGAGTGTCCCACTCTTGGTTTTGGCTCAGTTCATGATCTCAGAGTTGTGAGAGCAAGTCCCCCCATGGGCTCTGCATCGAGATTCTCATTCCCTCTCCCTCTTCCCCTTCCCCTGCTCACTCTCTCTCTCTTTCTCAAATAAATAAATAAATCTTTTTTTTTTTTTAAAAAAGAAGATCATAGGAATAAAAAGTTATGCTCAAAATAGTTTTCTGAAAAATTATTTTCTAATGTGCAAATTGCATTGCTATATAGATAATGCAATATGTTTAAAATGCAAAGCAGTTTTAAAGAATATTTTTAAAACATATAGTCTTCTTTCTCATAAATTAAATGAATACATATGTCAAAGATTAATTTAACTCATTTTAAAGAGAGATATAGTAAGATATTATCTTACTAGTTCAAAAAAGAATTCTAAGAACCATACAAGTATAGGGGATAAGGAACTTTGAAATGAATTTACCAATAGATGAAAAGCATCTATCCGTAAGGCAATAATCAATTGCTTTCCAGCATACATAATGAAATTGCATTTCTACAGACAAAAATCATTTTTATTATTACCAGGTTTTTTACGTGAAAGGCAATTAGGTGAAATAAACAGGACACCACAGTTTTTCCTACTTTCAAAGTACTGTTTTCTAAAAGTAATAATGTTTAGAATGTGAAAGCAAATATGGATTAACTAAACCATTAAGACTGAATTTCCATTAATGATTGCTTTTTATCTTGGCACAATGCTAGAGTCTTTTATGTATAATATGTATATTGCATATATAAATCTGTGTATTTATATATAAATTATATGTATATATGTAAAATATATATAGTTAGTCTTCCTTTTTTTTTTTAAAGATTTTATTTATTTTCTTATAAGGGACACAGAGAGAGAGGAAGAGACACAGGCAGAGGGAGGAGCAGGCTTCCTGTGAGGAGCCTGATGTAGGACTTGACCCCAGGACCCCAAGATCATGACCTGAGCCAAAGGCAGACGTTCAACCACTGAGCCATCCAGGCGTCCCTATAGTTAGTCTTCTAATTCTATCAAATACCATTAAAGGAGAGTATCATTTTATAGAAGAGAAAACTAAGAAGGTGACCTTCCTGTAGTACCATAGCTAATAATGGTCGCAAGTGAGGATTTGAACTTGTTCTTATTCCAAGTGTACTACTGTTTTTGCTATATCAAAATTGACACAAAGAAGAACAGTAATTACTGATGCTCATTTGTGATTATTGAACACCACAATGGCTTCAATCATCAGTTGGATAGCTGGTTAAGTTTATATTTTATTTGAAACCTGTGAAGCAAAATAATAAGCTTAGAATAAACCATCACTTTCAAGTGATGACCTAACTACACTTAACAACTGAAGGAAAGCCAAAAAGCCAAATTTGGAAGCTTATATTTGATTTATGTTGTATTTTTTTTTTATTAAAGAAAATATTTTGGGTTTCTTGAAAATTTGATTTTTGTAGTGACATGACATGTTATTAGTCATTACTAATAATACTAAAGATAAGAATTTTAATCTTCCATTTTTATAATGTTAAACTAGAAGGATTATTACCTCAGTTTATTGTGGTTTGTCATTATAGCGTTGATTCTCAACCATATTTTTATTAAAATGTATTAAAATATTGAGTTCAGTTCTGAAATATTGCCATAATTTACAAAAAACCATCTGGAATACATCTCTGCTAATATTAGTGGATCTATTATTATTTCCCTGCTTTATAATTTGACAACTGCAATTTTTGAAAAGTGGATAAATGTATATTTTTATAACTGTCTTACCCTCCCCAGATGCCACATTTTATATTTTAAAGGGAAACTACTAAAGAAATGCTCTTTAAACAGTGCTATATTTGTCTTTTGAAACCAAATACCAGTAGCATAGACGACCACAGAAAAGTAATTCAGTAAAATCTTGGTACCAGCCCTATAAATTAAAATAATATGGAAAATATGTTGTTTTGAAAAATCAAGATTGGTATTTTTTCAACTTTATTACCTGAATTCTTACCTTAGAGTAGGGCATCTTTGGTGATGTATTAGTCGGGGTTCCCAGAGAAACAGAACCAGTAGGATGGATAGAGAGAGAGAAAGGGAAAGATGTATTATAAGGAATTGGCTCATATCATTGTGGAGCCTGAGAAGTCTCAAGATCTGAGTTGGCAAGCTGGAGACTCAAGAGAGTGATGGTGTAGCTTCAGTCTGAAAATTAGCAGGCTGGAGACTTAAGAAGCTCCAATTTCTCAGTTTAAGCCCAAAGGCAAAAAAATATACATACAGTCAGTTCACATCCCAGCTCAAACAGTGAAAGAGGTAGTCTCTCTTACTTATCAGCATCTTTGTTCTATTCTGGTTTTTAATTGATGTTGAGGCCCACCCTCATTAGGGAAGGCAATCTGCTTTACTAGGTCTACAGATTCATTTGTTAATCTCATCTAAAAATACTCTCACACACACAGGCAGAATAATGTTGGACCAAATGTCTTTGCTTCTCATGGCCCAGTCAAGATAACACATAAAATTTTAACCATCACTGGTAATGTCTTCAAATTTTTGTCTTTTTCTTTTTTAATGGCTCAATTTATCTCAAGGCTTTCCCCCATTGTTTATTGAAGTTGTTTACCATACATTACATCTACTTTTCCAGATTATTAAAGTTACAAATGTTATGAAAGCTATTATAAGTATATTTTATTTAACAAATTGAATGGAGGGCTTATTTGGATGAAGACCTCAATTTTCTCTAATGACTTGAGTGCACAGAAATATGTGTTTTATTCCTCTGAATGTTGTTGATACAGAAAAGCTATGTTACTGAGTTTAACAACTTTATGTAGATGTGCAAATAAAGCTAATTATTTTAGAATTATACTTTATACATTTTGAATGAACTGATAATTCTTTATTCCTCGGAATAAAATTAGAGTTTGCCTCACACCTCCCGTCAAGAGTAATTTTTATTGAGGAAGATGGAAAATGGAGTAGTGTACATTTAACCAGCTAACCTTTATTCTTAAGAGACACAGCTAGTAGCCATAATAATTTCATTCTTTAGAAGAATAGGAGGAAATAGGAATATATTTCTTCCCTTTGTACAAACATCAGCATCTTTACTGACATAAATTATAGAATTTAACTTATTGTTTTAATTTATAGAAACTGGTACAGAATTTTCTTGAATGATTTGTCAAATATTAACTTTGTTTAAAATAACTATTTGTATCCCTTGAGAGTTCTTTAATAACTGACATTCATGATTTAATTAGTGAACACTGTTTAATATTTTTAATTGGAAATAATGAGCATTGAAATGTTTATAATGTGAATTAGATAATTTTATTTTCCCATAAGAATATTGTTTATGATAAAATCCTATTTTAATGCATTTTGTTAATTGATTAAACTATATCAACATAAACTATTAATACTTATATTAAAAATGTATAGTAGTGATTGTTTTGATTTTATGTCCTAATTATAAATTAATACAAATTACTTACCTTTTACCTGCCCAGTGAAAATTAGGTAAGTTTCATTTTAATTCAAAGGCATATAACTGAAGAAACAGTATAAATATAATTGTTATGTAAATTCAGTAATAAAGAGCAAATAGGATTTGTTAACACATGGTAAGAGAAGTTAGTATAGCCAGGGGGGAAAACAGAAGAGGTGTCATGAAGATGCAAAAAGGAGATCCAGTTTCCTCATAGGTAAAATGAGTAAGCCATAGTATCTCTAGGGGTCTTTCCTTCTGTAAAAGTTATAGGAGCCTATTCTTTCATTGAGTTGCACTGAGACATGGGCAGATCATGACTGTACTGTACCTTAGTTTCTGACATGGGAAATATATTTGCCTCTAGTGAGAAAATGAGTAGGTAAAAGGCAAAGGTAATAGAAATAATTCAGGATATAGATATTTATAGCTGATAAAACACATTCATGTCTATAGTGGGGAAAAATGCTGTGACTTACCATGTACTTTGTTCTTTCAAACCCATTTAAGTGGAAAGGGGAAAAAAAGGAAAAAGTAACAAACTCATCCACAAACTTTTTGATGCAGAAAGCAAACTAGCATTAGACAGATTTATTCTTGTACTTTATGTCAAAGCAAAAAACTTTTTTTTTTGAGAAATGAATTTTTAGTCTACAATAAGTGACAATAGGGAGAGTAGTGTTTGCTTGACTTTTCAAAGCTGCATCTCTTCTGTGGAAAGAATGATTATTCCACTTACATTTAAATGTTTTCTTTTGAATAGAATTGTTTCTATATGAAATCCAGGTCTTTAAAGTGTTTAAGGAAGTGTCTATGCTTTTTATAAACTGAATGCTCTAAAATTCTGCTTTAAGAGTAATGCATGAGAGACTTTCCCTTCTTTTACCTCAAGTGGCAAGATAATTGCTCTGATATTACTGGATTAGAAAACTATTGACTTAGTTTTTTACTTAGTATTACTAAGTTTTGTAAACTGGATCTTCTTTTAAAGTCCCAACACCTTTCTTTCCTCTTCCATTTTTTCAAATGTATCTACATTTCTAGACCGGTCCACAAAACTGGTTCAGCACTATATAGATTTTGAAAGACTTGCTGGATGCTCATATCTATACTTAAGGCCTGGAGAAGCATATGTGCTACCTGATGTCAAGCAACTCGGTTACAGCTTTTTAATGCGAATTTGTCACTCAATTTCTTGTTAATTTGACGACCTTTATTTAAGATTACTAGTAAAATCTTAGAAGAAATTACAAATTTTCAAAACTACTTTTACATAGCAAGCCAATAATCATTGTTTTGGTCATAAAATGTAAAAAAATACATGAACTTCATGATTCTGAATTAAAATCATGTCATAAAAGAGGTTCATTGTATTTATTTCTTAATTTCTGTTAAATATGATTATATTATTATGAGAATAAAGTATTGACATATTTAAGGACTTCAGACTTGTATTCTGTATTCAGGAGTGAAATACTTCTGATATACCAACTTTAGAAATAATCATTTAACAAAGAAAATAATAAAATCAGAAAGAATAGGAAAAGCAAATTAAGGCAAAATCATTAGATTTAAATCATAAGTGGATGGAGATTCATAGTATTCTTTTCTCAACTCTTATGTATGTTTGAAAATTTACACGATACAATATAAAAACCTTGACCTAAAGGAGACATTACAGAGTTTTTCAAGATGAGTCATCAAGAAATTTTCTATTTAATGTATGGATTAAGATAAGATTGTGTAGGTGAAGAAAAAAGACATCTTTTTCTAAACATTCTTCTGGATTCTCAGCTTGGGCTCCATAACAAAAGACAGATTAGCAAGAGGAAAGCATACAAACATATTTAATATGAGTTTTTACGTGACACGGGAGCCTTCATAAGGAAATGAAGATACAAAGAGGTGGTTAAACCTGAGGATTTTTATGCTAGGTTTGATGAAGAGTGGAAAGTCGTGGGAAAAGAATATGAGCTAAGTGCAGTGAAGTTGGGGGACACTTAGCAAGGCCTGTTTATTCAAATTTCTCTCAGTGTTCCTCATCTTCAGAGACTTGGATGCTCCTTTCCTCTGGTGTAGGAAGGGCACCTCTTATGTGAGTTTTATCACCGGGCTCAGGAAAGAAGCCTCAGAGAATCCTTCCAACATCTGCCATTCCCCAAATCCTTCAGGTTAAGATATTCAGTATGCCAAGGTGTCATAATTTGTGGAAGCATGTTCTGGACCCCATCAATTGATAACTCTGTCTATGTAACTAAACTTACAGACATCATAAGAAATATTTTAATAACAGGTTTAGAGTTTTTCTCAAAAACATTGTTAAAATCTGTTTATATTTTCAGTATTGAATAAGTGGCAGAAATGATTCTTTCTGATGGATTTTGTCTGCTATTTTGGAGAAAGCAAAGCCCTAGAACCAATTAATTCATGTAGTTATTCATACATGTTCAACAAACATATATTGATTACTTACTGAGCTAAGCTTTGGTAATATAAAAATGAAGAAGACATGGTACCAACTTTGAAGAAACTAACTGGAGGAAGCTGGAAATTCCCCCTTGTGATAGTCTAGTCCAGTGCTACAGTGGAAGACTATAGGGGTCAGGATGCCAGTTATCTGCATGGAGGTAGAAGTCATTCTTGGCAGACAGCATAATGTGTGCAAGTTCATAAGTGAGTGGAAGAGGGTATATATTTTTTAGTCAGGACTATGGTAGGGTATCAGAGTGCATAGTCACTGTAGACTCTTTGAGATGCCCTACATATATAATACAATGACACTGTGACAAATTAATAATAGTATGTCTAATATAAAAACGCAATCTGTGTATGTGTCATAGTGGTAGCACCAGGGTTTTTAGTTCAGTATTTGACTACAAGTGAGTTTGGCTTTGTTTCATGTGAATTCCACATAAATTATCCCAAAAGACACTAAGTCTCAACTTGGAGTGATTTTGCTACCAAAGGATATTTGGAAGTATCTAGAAACATTTTTGGTTGTTACGGTTGGAAGCTTGCTACTAGCATCTAGTGCCCAGAGACCAAGGATGCGGCTAAACATTCTACAGGGCAAACAGCCAAACCCCACAGACAAATCATCTGGCCCAAAATGACAAGCGGGCCAAACTTGAGAAACCCTTCTGAGATTACTGTTGATCATATTTTATGAAAAGTAAAAGGAAATCAAATCTTTGACTTCTCCGTATTTACTGATATATGTAAATGGTTTAGTATGGAGTAAATTATATTATAAATTATAAAACATGTATACCTGTGAACCTATTATCCACTTTAAGATCTAAACCCTCTCTGTTCTGTGTCACTACCTGTGTGCTCTTTCCCCGACTCATCTTAATTTATTCCAAGAGGTGATTATTATCCTGAGTTTTATGTTTTATTTTTATCCTTTAAAAATAATTATCCTTAAATAGTTTAATTTTGCTTGGTTTTGCACTTTATGAAAGCAGTATCATCAACTATGTGTTCTCATATATGTTTTTATTTTACTCAGTATTATGTTTTAAGGAATCTTTAACATTTTTGAGAGTAGCCATATTTCATTCATTCTCACTGCTTCATATACTGTAGCCATCATTTTTGATGGACTTTTGAGCTATTTTTATTACTTTTTGGTGTTATAAACATGAACACTGTTATAGGCCTCCTGATGGATATATACAACAGTTTTTTAGAATATATACTTAGAAGTGGGATTGCAGGGACACAGCGTAAGTGGACGAACATTTAGATAGTGCTACAGTTTTCCAAAGTCATACCAATTTACAGGCCTACCCACATAAGTGTATGAATGTTCCTCTTGATTTACATATTCATCAATGCTTAATATTATTTTATTTTTTTATTTTGTTCCATTCTGATTAGTCTAAAATGAGATCTCATTGAACTCTGAATTCTCTGATTATTTTATCACTGATAAGGTTGAAAATTTTTATATGTGTATTGACATTTATATTTCCTCTTCTGTGAAAATCCAATCATATTTTATGCTGTTTTTCTGTTGGGACATTAGCATTTTTGTTGTTGATTTGTGAGCCTTTGTGTATATTTTCCAGTTCTCTCATGGAATGTCAAGGATTACTGATCCCAGAAAATCGTTGGAGTTTCTCCTAGTCAACTTACCAGAATTACTTGATTAAAACATGAATCTCTTGATGAGTAGGAGATAAAAGAATGTTAAGAAAAGGAATTTACATTTTGAGATATTTTATTTTTGCCCTCTTAAATATTTGTTTTTTAGAATCTCTTGCAATGTATAATAACAGACCATTGGAAACTATATGTTCTATAAAACATGAAAAAATCCCTTAAAGATAACGTTTCCCAAATAAATGCATAGAATATCAAATAGTAGCTTCTTGTTTACACTTAGAATATATTATTATGTTTACCTTTTGAAAAAGATATGTCACAACTTACAAAGAATCAACAAAAGGGGAAGAAAAAAGAGCAACAACTCTATTTCCCCCTATTTGGAAAAGATAAATATAAAATGCTGACGTGAAGTATTGCCTGATTATAAATATGTATATAATATATATATATAATGTGTATATGTATAATATGTGTACATATGTAGATCTCACATATGCATAGGAATTCAGAAGTTAGCTTATGGGAATTGAATAGAATAACCCTTTTAAGATACTAACAATTTGATCAGTCCTTCAAAGCAGTAATTTCAGATCAACACAAAGCATCATCTGTCTTACACAATTGTGAATGTGGGTGTTGCTCCTTCTCCAAGCGATAGGTGACCTTCATATTCAATACCATATGTGTTTAATATTGAAGGGGGATTAGATAAATGAAGACAGTTGATTTTTCTTGGCTCTGGGTATTTCTTTAACATATTTTCTATGGTTTGACTTGTGTAACTTCAAGCAGTGTAAATAAAACTGTGGTCTCTACTTTGCAAAAATAATGGACTAGAGTAAATCTCTGCAGAATAGGGGGAGGCTGTTCAGACGTGCCAATGTTAATAGTGTGGGTGATTGAATTTGTTTGGATTAAACTAAAAAGACTTATTGATTTTGAATATGAAAACTCCTAAATGCAATTATTGACCATTCATTGCTGAGGTGAAACTGGTAAGGCAAGGAATGCAGAAAACAAAACAGGGGATGAGAATTGAATTTGGCCTCACACAGGTAAGGTCACCTTCTCATTCTGGGAAAATGAGAAAACATGGACTTTGGTGGCATTAAAGGGAAACTTAGAACTTGTAAAGCTGTTGTATGAGATCTAGCAGAAGATGGGAAAAAGTGGATGACTCGTATTTTAAATATTATTTTATCTTTAATGGTGATATTGGCGGAAATGTCCTTTGGATATAGGATTAAAGAAAGATGAGTTAGACATTAGATACATGTACAGGGAAGTTATGATTCAGTGGGAATTTGTGAACTAGTAAAAGCAGAACTTCCATTAATTTTTAATAATAGAGATGGGATTAGAATCAAACAGATAAAAAAAAGATTAAAAAAAGATAAAAAAGGGATAAAAAAAGAATCAAACAGAAATGTAAGAGTACGTCATTAAAGAAGTTTTGTTAGACTGTGTGTGGAGGAAAATAAATAGTGGCAAATGTCAAAAATAGGAAAAGAATAATTGGATTCAATTATCAGACTAAGTGTTGCAATCAGGATTTTAACTCAGGTCCCTCTGATAGGCTTGTATTTAAGCTGTATCCTTTAAAGTATGTAATCATAGTACCTGAATAATGAGGATTCTTACCGGTTCGTTGAGTGATTAAATGAAATAACATGATACAGCACATCATAAGGAAAGCGATTTACAAAGACAAGTTGGTGAGGGTGTGGATATTGATGAAAATGCTTCCAAGTGACTGGAAAATCAATTCTGTTATGTAGTAGAATATAAATTTCATTACTGAAAATTTCTGTTATTTGATGAGAAAAATATAGTTTAAAATGAGATATGGTTTCTGTTTTGTTCTATTTTTTTATTTCTAAATGCCCAGAAGGGAGCCACGCTTTTATATTCCTTTGTCTTGGGGGCATCCCTAGTAATGAAAGAAATTGCTAGACCCGGATAAGCCCTCTTCCTAGCTTTTGTTTTTCAAAACCTAGAGTACTGAGGGTTTATGCTTAGACTGGGAGAGCTAGGAGTTGAATGAGAAGGGTACTTAGAAATTGGGAGGGCCCAGGGAATTAGGACATCCTACTTTCCTCAATTGTCTCTCTCTAGTGATCACACCTAAGAGGAATATACTGTGGAATCAGTCGTATATAATTTTAATTAGATAAGTAATGCAATATTTTTGTGCCTAACTAGAGTACTGAAATACTCATAATTTCTAAAAGAAGAAGGAGGAGGAGGAGGAGGAGGAGGAGGAGGAGGAGGAGGAGGAGGAGGAGGAGGAAGAAAAAGAAGGAAAAAGAAGCAAAACAAATTCTGGGAATGGGAAAGGAGTAAATCACAGATCTTTTTACATTGATTTGTTTCTAGCAAGCAACTAAAAATTTAAAGTAGGGCTCTATGGTGTAGCAAACTCAATTAAATATTCTAAATTCCCTGCAGAATTACACCATCAATGTGTGTGTAAGAAGTAAACAAGTTCATCTCAGCTCTCTGTTTCTCCAAAAGCTCTTAAACATAGGTATGAAAATAGAGAAAGGAAGGGCCTGGGGATAGACCTAGTGTGTTAAGGCAGTAGAGAGAGAGTAATCTTGGAACAAAGACAGGAAGTGAAGGAAACTGAAGCTGTGGTTCATGAGCCCATCTTGGACGCGCTGGAGCCAGATACAGAAGAAGATATTCCACTCTGGGCAGGAAAGTTCACCCTTCTGGATCTGGCAGGCTCAGCAAGACTGGGAAATGCTACCAATTCTTCATTCGTATGTATTTTTTTTTCCTGTTGAAAGATTGATGATTACTCTAGAATCATAGTAGGCGAATTTTTTCATATGTCTGCCTTAGTAAGCCTACTGGAGTCTGGCAGCTTGCCTCACCTGGCAGCTAAAAGGCAGGATATACCCCTCTGCAACTCTGTGGGTGGAAGAAAATTTCCCTTGGCCTATGTTTGTATTAGACAGACCTAATAACCACCACCTCTAGCAACAACCAAGAAATTTTGGCAAGTAGCCAGTTTTCTAAGGCTAAACATAAATCTTTAAACATAATTTGATAAGAATAAAATAATACCATACATTCTTCATTTGGGGGATATTTATAGTAAAGTGTGTCTGACCAAACTTTCATGAGTTAATTTCCTTAGTTAGGCTATGGAAATTGCATAATGGGTGGTTCTATTGTGAAAAGAAAGCACACTCACACCAAAATTGGATTTGATGGTATTTTTGCATGAAGTCTACGCATTCTGCTAAAAGTTTAGCCACAATTTTGCAAACAAGATAAACAAGGGAAGGTTACAGACCAATTATTCTGTTAGTAGCACCTTGATGAACTGGTCTTGGAATCTCGAACGTTATGTGGTCCCTATGGGTAAATAATGTACAGTTCCATATACTGTGATTTTGGACTCTGCTTAAATGTTAATTAAAAATAACCTAAAGTATGACTTTTTAAAGTTGGCAAAAGAGTAAACTTTATTCATAAGTAAAATAATAAAACTTGTAAATATGAATTTATTCATAATAAAAGTACATTATTACACATTATTTATTCATAAATAAAATTATAATATCTATTAGAATATAATTAGAACTCTAATTCAGTATTCTAAGAAGAAAAATTGGCTCCAGTTAACATTTGATAGTTTCCTATAGACTCTTAAGGTATACTCACCTGGGCAGGTGGTTAAAATTTTAGGTAAGACAACTCACACTCTCATTTGGGTTGCTTATAGTTTTCAATTGTTATTATTCTTGTTTCATAGTCAGACATTATGCCTACTTAATTTCATTTTCAATTTGTTTTGTCTAAATAACTTTGAATAAGATAAATATTTCCATCAACAGGATTTTGACCTAGGATTCAGTTACAGTTACTTTTACCCATGTGTTTTGTGTTTTGTGTTTTGAACAATACTTGCCATATCTTTATTGCTAAAGAGATATGTGCAGGGGATCCCTGGGTGGCGCAGCGGTTTGGCACCTGCCTTTGGCCCAGGGCGCGATCCTGGAGACCCGGGATCGAATCCCACGTCGGGCTCCCGGTGCATGGAGCCTGTTTCTCTCTCTGCCTGTGTCTCTGCCTCTCTCTCTATCTCTGTGTGACTATCATAAGTAAAAAAAGTAAATAAATAAAAAAAAGAGATATGTACACATATAGCCTGAATGTGCGCTGTATTAATTTATCACTGGTTTATTCTTTATTGACCTATGAGACTTGGTAGGATAATGAGATCTTTTTCTGGCTTCAGAGAACAGTATTGAAAAGTTCGAGAAACACTGATAGAGTGATTCCAAAGTACATAACTGGATATGGATACAAATGTAATTTTTAAAATTCGTTTATTTATTTATTTATTTGAGAGTGAGAGCGAGAGGGAGTACAAGTGGAGCAGGGAGAGGGAGAAGGAGAAGCAGGCTCCCTGCCAAGCAGGGAGCCAGACTCAGGGCTAGAGCACAGGGAACTGGATGCAGGGCTCCATCCAAGGGAACTGGGATCGTGACCTTAGCTGAAGGCAGAAGCTTATCCTACTAAATTGCCCAGGCACCCCAATAAAATCTAATTTTGACCCTAAAGTGAAATCTAAATGAGCTACTGGAGAAAACAGAAATGCATGTAAGACTTTTTGTGAGTAAAATTATAACAGGAAATATTGGTCTTTTTTGTCTTGGTCTCTGTCTTTGCCAGTTCTTATTCACCTGGTGCCAAGAAACTGACACCTGTCCCTTTGAAAACACCTTTCCTGCCTCTTTCCCATCCTACACCCTGCCACTGACACTACACTAGTCCTGCACTCACTACATTCTCCTGCTTCTGCCCTCCCAACACACACATATACAGCAATGCACCTTAAACATATCCCATCAAATACCCAGTCTTCAACTACCTAAGTTACCAAATCATCCAGTAAGCCTGTAATCGTTCAAGTTACAGATCCTTAGAAATATTGGTGCTTTCGTGGGTAATTATAAAATACTAATACAGTTAATTCCATTGGCTGAACATGGAATTTTTTTCTAAAATGAAAAAATAAAACATGAAATATAAGCATGTAGTTCTAATCTCATCCAATACCCAAAGTTGATACAACGTAGCCCTGGTCATCTTATCTGTTATATTACTAGAAGATAGTTTTAACATCTAGTTTCTCCTAGCCCATCTGTACTAAGGGGAAGGGAGCCCAGTCATGGGTCCTTAATAGTTAGAAATTGGCACCGCACTGCATTTGCCTCAGTTTCACTCCTGCTGGCCATGTGTTTATTTTCTCTGCTATGGTCTCTCTTTCTCCTATCTTTTTTTCCATTTTCCTTGAACTGTTTGAACCAGGAGGGTTGAATAAACATTTTTGCCTAAGAGGAGTTTCATACTGGAGATGAAACTACAGGTTTAATAGAGGCTTGAAAAGCTTTCAAGAAAAATCATTTTTGGAGATTGGAAGGAGACTTCTGTCATTATGGAGGGCCTGACAAACATCTCTGCAGACTGGACAGATGGACTCAAAATGGATAAGACCAGAAACTGGGTGAAGCCATGGCCCCAGAGGTTTATCTTGACTTCTAAGGTTTTGAAGAAAAAAGAACATTTGTCATGTTAGCAAATTAATGTAGTTCTAAGTGGATGATGACCCCTGCAGTGTTTTCTCAGTTATGTCTCCCATTTCCAGGCATTCCTAACACTAAATGGGGTACATGATGTACAACAAAAGCACATCTTCAAATATTAATTTCAAGTGCAGCAAGTCATAGTTAAGTTGTTGGATTTAGTAAGGTCAGTGGATCCTGAGTTTCCTATTAGTGCATTTTTTGATACTTGCTTATTAATTTTTTCAACTGGTAGGGTTATTAGCCAATACCAATTTAAGTGTGCAAATGGTTTTATCTAGTAGCCTATTTTTTTCCTATGAATTAGGAAAAAAAAAAACCTTTTAATTTGATTGATTAACATCTTTTGTCCAAGTCAAGGAAACTATTGAATCATGGTTTTAAGAATACAGGGCTACTCCAAGTGGCTATAAGAGAGTGAAATGGGGGCACCTGGGTGCTCATTTGGTTAAGCCTCTGACTCTTGATTTTGGCTCAGGTCATGATCTCATGGGTTGTGAGATGGAGCCCCTTATCAGGCTTCTCATTCAATGGGGGGATGGGGGTGGGGAGTTTGCTTGGGATTCTCTGCCCCTTCTCCTACTTGTGCAGTCTCTCTATTATGCTCTCTCTCTCAAATAAATAAATAAATAAAATATTTTTTAAAAAGGAGATGAAGAGTCCTACATAGATGAGATATAAATATATGAAACCACAGCATGAGACCCTACTGCCTTAGTTTAAGAAAGCCACCTTCTCTGATTGACCTATTTCACTCAGCATAATACCCTCCAGTTCCATCCACGTTGAAGCAAATGGTGGGTATTTGTCATTTCTAATGGCTGAGGAATATTCCATTGTATACATAAACCACATCTTCTCTCTCCATTCATCTTTCGATGGACACCAAGGCTCCTTCCACAGTTTGGCTATTGTGGACATTGCTGCTAGACAAACATCATATGTTCTCATTCATTTGGGGAATATAAATAATAGTGAAAGGGAATATAAGGGAAGGGAGAAGAAATGTGTGGGAAATATCAGAAAGGGAGACAGAACATAAAGACTCCTAACTCTGGGAAACGAACTAGGGGTGGTGGAAGGGGAGGAGGGCTGGGGGTGGGGGTGAATAGGTGATGGGCACTGAGGGGGGCACTTGACGGGATGAGCACTGGGTGTTATTCTGTATGTTGGCAAATTGAACACCAATAAAAAATAAATTTATTTTTAAAAAATAAAAATAAAAACCAAAAAAAAAAAAAAAAAGCCACCTTCAAGGCTTAGATTCAGAGGTACTTGTCTTAGAATATCATGCTACCTGTGTATAGGCAGTAAATCATGTCTCAGTTTTCCCATGAATAAAGTGAAAAAAAAAAGTAACTACCATATTGAGTTTTTGTGATGATTAAATAAGGTAATGCACGTACTTAGGACAAAGTACTCAGGTGGGAACTTAGTATCTGGCACTTACTATGTGAATTCTGACCACAGTATAGCAGAAAGCTTTCTCTCATCACTGAACCTTTCATGTCTCCCCAAATGCAGCTCTCTAGTCTCTTAGAATTCATACCAGTAAATAGTCATCACCTTGGGGTTTAGAACTGATTATTATTTTTATATGTAACTGCTCAAATGAAGAAGTAACACCATTTCTAAATAATATTATTTGATAGGACATACAATGGATTTGTGCAAGTGCTATAGTTCTCAATTATCTGTAATTAGGGTTTTAAATAAATGGTGAGGTAAGAAAGGAAACAATAGAAAGGATTTGTAGAGTCCACTTAAACATATTTTAACCAGCTGCCATTAAAGACCCTTAAAATGTTAGTGTTTTCTACGAGCCAATTACGCAATTACCTATTTCCAAAATGTCTTAGGAATCTTAGGAAATAATTTAATTGGTACTTTATAGGATTTTTTTTGTTAATGTCTTTATCTAAAAGGATTGTACTCAATGTAAGAGGAAAGAGAAAGCAACGATTTAAAGATTTTTAAGGAGGAAGGCTAAGTGGCAAATATAATGACTAAAGAATTATTGACCTGTTTAAAGTTTAAACTGATCAAACAGTTTGAAAGTACAGTGGTATAAACATCACCCTGATATTGAGTTCTTAGCTTGTGTTCTTTTTTCTTTCTTCCATGATAGCCTAGCAAAAATTGGTGTATTATTCACAATTCTGAAGTCAGCATTGTTTAGTGCATCATTATATAGGCAAGCAGGACAAGTCCAGAGAAATAAGTTAATCATGTGCTTAGGAAAAGAACCTTTTTAAACCATTTTCCCCCACTTCCTTGCATTTATGTTATCTTCTGCCAGGAGGAATTCAATTTACTGTCAAGTTGCAATAGAACTGTCTTAGCTTGCTGATTCCCCACAAGAATGTTTACATATATATCACCTTAAATTTCTAGAGCCATTAAATCACCAACTTCCCATCACAAACGATCTTGTTAAGAGGATGGTAAGACTGTGGGAACTTTAACATATTGAGTAACCAAAACTCTAAACTCGAGTTTCCTTCGTCCAAACACATAATGTAGCCTCAGACAAGGTATTTTATTTTAATACTTGTAACCCCCCAATGGATTTGGCTTTTTATTTTGCCTAAAAAAACAAGGAGAAATCTATTTGGTTTTGTCTTATCATTGCTTTTGAATAACAAGTTCAGTATTTCAGAGGACCCAGGAAAATTAACTACCACATCTAAGACTGAGATTTGTTTTGTTTTTTCTTTTTGGTTGACTTGTCCAAATCACTTTACACCTTAGTTTTGCCTTAGTTTCCCCAACCAAAGTCAGTCCATCCATGTGTTTTATCAGTGCAAGACTATCATAATAATAAGTCCCACTTATTGAGCATAGACTATGCAAAAGGAATTTATAGATTATCAAGTAGACACAGTTGGGAAAGACTGAAACCCATAATAACATGGGAAGCATCTTCCCAAAATCTCAGGACTGGTTAACTTTTTTTTAATTGTTTATACATTATAAAGTATCTCCCTTTTTTGGACTTATAAGCCACAAAAAAAAGCTATTGTTCAAACCTCTCATTATTTGGTTATAATATGAATTTATAATTTAATAACTTGGTAAAAAGTTTTTGAGCATCTACTGTATTATACCAGTTTTAGTGGCTTAGAGGCAAAAATACATATGAAAACAGATAAATTACCACCTAAACCTTGCCAATTAGGAATTTAAAGCCTAGTGAGAGAGACAGGCATTTAAGTTGATTATAAGATCAAATAACTATAATGAAAAGTTATGGATACAATCTATGATAAGAACATATCATAGATATGTATCTTCTCTCTGCTTTCTGGGGTGAATTATTACATCTATTTCAAGTTATACTTTCAAAAAGGTCAATTTTTCCCTATGGATTTTATTTTGCTCATTGAACTATTCAAACACTACAAAAACCTATCAAATAGTCTATTATACATATATATAAAAACACATGTATAATATATATCTATTTCTAATATATAAAACAAAATGTAATACACATATAATGTGTTATACATAATATTAAAGACATATTTTAAAATGAATTATGTTCATATGTATATATAAAATCTATTATGTCACAAAATTATATAACTATTATATATACTTGTATATAAGTAGTTCTATTATATAAAAAACAAAATGAAATGTTCCATGTTAAAATATTTTAAATTTAAGTTTTAAGACTTTTAAAATATAAAACAAGAATTACCAACAACAAAACATTTGATTTCTATAGAATACTAACTCTCAACATCCTTAGAGTTAGTTATCTGTTGATTTATCTAGTTATAATCATTAAGAGTTAGATTTTGGGGCTTTTGGGTGGCCCAGTCAGTTACATGTCTGCTTTCGGCTCAAGTCATGATCTCAGAGTTCTGGGATTGAGCTCTGCATCGGGCGCCCCACTCAGCAGGAAGATTGCTTCTCCCAATCCCTCTGTCCGCCACTCCCCCTGCATGTGCTCTCACTCTCTCTCTCTGTCAAATAAAAAATTTTTTAAATCTTTTAAAAAAAAGAGTTAGGTCTCCGGGCACTGAGGGGGGGCACTTGACAGGGTGAGCACTGGGTGTTATTCTGTATGTTGGCAAATTGAACACCAATAAAAAATAAATTTATTATTAAAAAAAATAATAAATAAAGTTTGTTTGAAAAATACAGTGGGTAACTACATGCCCTTGTATGTGACAAATACATCAAAATTTATTTATTGTATTTTTCTTATAAAATTCTTAATTACTTTAACCAAAAATTAAATAAGTTTGGCTTAAAAAAAAAAAAAAGAGTTAGGTCTCACCGTTGGTTGTCACTGAGTCACTGTACCGTAGCAGTTGTCAAAAGCTAAGTCCTATAAGCAGCGAGACTGCACCAAGCTCTTCAAACCTGCTACCATAGATTCTATTTTCTTCAATTCTAGTCCTTCTAGAGTGTGTTTTAGAGTATCTTTTCCCAATGCAATTCCTGTCTAACAGCAGGGGAAAACTTGGGAGGTTATATATTCCTTCTGACTTACAAAGAGCCACTGCCACTGGAAGTCTCACACTGAGGCCTTATTCCAGAGTTACAGTCTTCCAGTTTCTCTGAAGAGTAGGCTTCATGACTACTCTGAGTTTTCCTGAATTTGATGACATAAAGCATTGGTTGACCAAAGTTCTCTTAAATATTTAAAGAAATCAAAGTTAAGCCACTATCACCCTCCTCAGTAATCTCTCACTACTTATTGGCCTCTGAAAATGGCTCTCAGATGAGGTAACAGTAACTTATGTTTTTGCCTTTCTTAAACAGAGGAGAGGGACTATGGAGAAAACCAATCTCACAATGCTGACTCTGGTTGAATCTAGTGGTATCTACCCTATGCAACACCTATACTTTCTTAGTATTGTATTCTCTCATGGTCAAGGGTCATCTGTTCCTTCACCCAAACAGTGTTCATTTGTTCATTGACCCCTACTGTGTATGGTGGGCAGTATGCTGGATGCTGAAGATGAAATAAGAAATTTGATAGAAATGATCTCTGCCTTCATGGCATATAGAACTTTAGTTGCAACCTTTATATAACTTCCAAGAATTTTTAAAGAGTTACAAGGACAGTCCTGTCCAGTCCTTTTCTTAAGACAGTCAGTGCTAGATGTGTAAATCCAGGTTCTTAAACTCCAGTATTCTTTCTCCCTAAACTGATGATGTAGAACCAATTCCAGGAAACCCCCTCTTCCAGCCCAATGAATTGATTGGGGTCATCATTTGAGCATAGCTTGCTTGCTTGCTTTTTCTTTTTTACAATTTAAAAAATTTATTTACCCATGAGAGTCACAGAGAAAGAGGCAGAGACATAGGCAGAAGGAGAAGCATGCTCCATGCAGGGAGGACCCCAGGACCCCAGGACCACGACCTGAGCCAAAGGCAGACACTCAACCACTGAGCCACCCATGTGCCTCCTGAGCCCTTTTCTAATGATCTGAGCATCTCAAAACACTCTGTCATCCCTTTATTGAGGATTTAGGAAACTCATCTCCTTCCTTTAACTAGTCTCTCAACACATAAGAAAATGAGCTCTGAGTCATTTGGATACAAATTTGTTAAATCTTCTCTTCCAGGGAGCACTTACGTGGCACAGTGGGTTCAGCATCCTACTCTTTCTTAGTTTTTGCTCAGGTTATGATCTCAGGGTTGTGAGATTGAGCTTCATGTTGGGCTCAGCACAGAGTCTGCTTAAGACTCGCTTTCCCTCTGCCCCTCCCTGCTAAAATAAATAAATCTTAAATAAAAATTCTTCCAGAAAATAGCTGCATTTAACAAACACCCCATATTTTATGCCATGTGCGGTAAAAACACCAAATTCATTAAAACCTACAAAAAAATAATTTCACAACTGACCTCCTTAAACACATTTTTTCAGTGTGATTCTCAAATTTATTGTGCTTTAAATTTACCTGGGAAGCTGAGTAAAAATGAAGACTCTACCCCAGAGATCCATACTAAGTTGGACTAAGGAATCTATATCTATATTTAATTTTTTTCATTTTTACTGTAAATAGTCTGTGGATCAACCCTTGAGAAATATTACTTTAAGTAATACATACCATAATAGAGTATCTGATAGGACATTAATATTTACATTATTAAAGTATTAAATGGTTTTGGAATGATATTTAAATGCATATGTGCATTCTAGAGACATAGAGTAAGGCAGTCTAAGGAAGAGGTGTTATGAAATATATTTTGACTACATATGTTCTTAGACAAGTATCTTTATAAAATAGATTGGGTTTTTGGCAATCAAAGACCAGCAGTACTGCCTGACATCTCACTGATATAACACCTTAAATTGATATGGCTTATTAGATTAATATTTAGATAAAATGTATGCCTAATGGGCAATTTCATATCTAAAATGGTATCCATATCCTTTTATGCAAAAAAAAAAAAAAAGTTGTTCATGGAATAAGTAGTTGAATTTGTTCTCCAGCACCTTTCGAGATTAAAATTAACAAATGGAAGCAAGGCTTTTCTGTTAAACATGGTGATTAAACATGGACATTAGCCTTTATGTTTTCTCCAGACTTTGGGTGTTGTTACTGCCAACGGAAAATTTGGTAGGAACAGCATTAGGAAAGGAGAATAAGGTGGGAATATGGCAGTAATAATGAAAAGAGATTGAGAGAGGAAATAGCAATAACATATGGAAGCCTGAAAACCTGAGTTAAGTGGTAACTGATTTAGCAAGCCAAGAAAGCTGAATCATAAACTGGAATGAAGAAGAAAGAGTAAACGCAGTCTACCAGGAAACACCCCAAGAGTTTAGGAATTGGCAATATCGGTTTATCTGAAATTGAGAGAAGGTGGGTCTAACATAGGAAGATTGGTTGAAAGTCTGTTTAAGAATTAGGACGTTAGATTTCCCTTCCCTTCTAAGAACGGGCTTTCTGACTGGATACCAGGCATAGCTGAGGGGAAGGAAGGGTAACTTCTAAAAATCCAGAGATGAAGAGAAATTCCACTAGCATCTTGAAATTCCAGCCCACTTTCTCTCTGGGCTCTCAGAGGCTAGCAATAGGCTATCCCTAACAAAAAGATTAGAAGTCTTATGATGAATGACACCACCCCAAAGGGAAGATTCTACACTTTCTTAGAAAGTTGCCAAACAGGACCACCTCATGGTGGCCTATAGTTGAAAAGACCCATTTACCCACTTGGAGCTTCTAATCAACTTTTTCGCGTCCTAGTCTCATAGAGGAGCACATAGTCATGAGACTTACCAAGTATTTGAGGAAAGGTCTTAATAAAGAATTCAAATTAAAGAATATAAATTTTTATATTAAAAAAAGTTAGAGAAAACAGGTTATATGGAAACAATGACACTGAACCAATAAAAGGATGGATAAATGAATAAATAATAAACAAACAAATAAATAAATGTCCTCAGAAGTAAGAGGACTCATGCAGTCACAAAACAACTTTTTAAAAAAATAAATCAGACGGGGGCAGGGGGCTGGGTGGCTCAGTCAGTTAAGCGTGGACTCTTGATTTTGGCTCAGGTCATGATCTCAGGGTCATGAGATTGAGGCCCCTGTGGAGCTCCCTGCTTAGCTGGAAATCTGCTTGAGATTCTCTTTTCCTCTCCCTCTGCCTCCCCCAACTTGCCCACTGGCTTCCCTGAACGCTCTCTTTCTCTCTTTCAAATAAA
This sequence comes from Canis lupus baileyi, assembly GCF_048164855.1. Lineage (NCBI taxonomy): Eukaryota > Metazoa > Chordata > Mammalia > Carnivora > Canidae > Canis > Canis lupus. The sequence continues at coordinate 33,422,698 of NC_132858.1, forward strand.
GAAATCTTTAAAAAAAAATTTTTAAATCAAAGGAAAAATGAGTTCTTTACATTAAACATTTGAATTTGAAGAAAGAGCAGGTGAGTTGGACATAGGATTAAGGAAAGATGGAGACAAACGGAGACCAGCAGAAAACAAAAGGAAATAATTAAGAAAATAATTAAAGAATTTAATCCTAGAATTGAAAGGCTAGTGTAAAGGATGAAAATATTCAAACTGAATTATTAAATTTTAAAGTACTGGGATCAAGAAAAGATCTCAGACATTTCCAGAAGAGAAGAACAGTTTCACACGCAGGACAAGTGCCAGAACAGCAGGGGACTTCACAGTAGCAGTACGAAGCCAGAAGATAGTAAACCACTTTCTTCCACGCTCTGAGGTAAAATCATTCCCAGCCCTGAATTCTCCTCCTGACCAAATTATCAACTAAATACAAGAGTAGAATGAACTAACCTCTCACCACTTTTGCTTCCCATACACAATTGCCCAGGAACCTCTGAGGATACATTTTTCCCGTGCAGGAGAGAATGCCAAGAAGGCGAGAGTCAGGAGATCCAGGAAACCAGTCTTTAACTTGAGAGAGGGCAGGGAATTCCCTGGTGATTATGAACAGGGATACCCAGGTAATATTTGTGTAGCTGACCTAGGGGAGGTCAGATGGCTCCAGAGGAGATTTATTCAAGAAGAGAAAATTGAGGGGCGCCTAGGCAGCTCAGTTGGTTAAGCATCTGCCGTCAGCTCAGGCCCTGATCCTGGAGTCCTGGATTGAGCGCCACGTCGGGCTTCCAGTTCAGCAGGGAGCCTCTCTCTCTCTCCTTCTCTCTCTCTCTCTTCTTCTGCTCCCCCCCCAAATAAATAAATACATCTTTAAAAAAAAAGAAGAGAAAATTGGTTTTAATGTATTGACAAGAGATTGATAACAACTGAGAAAGAGTTCTGAGATACGGCAATGAAAAGTACATAGAAAGAAACATTAAGATGATTCTGTGGTGGGAAGTTATGACATTATAATAAACTAAATGATTCAGCTGCGGAAAATGTTTATACAGTTATTATAATCTAAGAATGTAATAACAAAACATTGACTTAACAAGAGCACAGTTTGTATTCTCTTCCATTATGTGTGCATGTTCATAATGGGGTTGCTGTGGTAAGAGAAGCAGATAGAAATCTTAATAGACATTTCTCTGAGAAAGATATACAAATGGCCAGTAAGCACATGAAAAGATGCTCAGCATCATTAGTCATCAGGCAAATGCAAATTAGAACTACAATCAGATGATAATTCACTCCCACTAGGATGGCCAGAATCAAAAAGGTAAGTGGTGGTCAGGGTGTGGAGGATTCAGAACGCTCACCCACACTGGTAGGGGCTGTCAAATGGTGCAGTGTCTTTGGAAAAGAGCCCACAGCTCTTCAAATGATTAAACATAGAGTCACCATATGACCCAGCAATTCTGGGTCTATACCCAAGAGAAAGGAAAGTATATGTCCACATATAAACTTGTACACAAATGTCTGTAGTAGCATTATCCATAATAGCCAGAAAGTGGCAGCGTCCCAAATGTCCATCAGTGGAAGAATTGGATAAACAAAATGTGGTGTAGTCACAGAATGGAATGAAGTAGTGATACACTGCTACTTGGATAGACCTTGAAAACATGCTGAGTGAAATAAGCCAGTCACAGAAGTCCACATATCATATGATTTCATTCATAAGAATAGGGGAATTGATAGAAAATAGATTAGTGGTTGCTTAGGGCTGGGGCAGAGGGCAAAAAAGGATGAGGCAGTGGTAGAGAGTATGACGGGATTCTTTCTGAGGTGATGAAAATGTTCTAAAATCCACTGTGATGATAGTTGTACTCATCAGTGAATATACTAAAACCCATTCAGCCATACACCTACTATACGTATGTATATACATCTATAGCTGTATGGTATGTGCATTGTACCTTAAAACTATTTTATTTTTTTAAGATTTTATTTATTTATTCATGACACAGAGAGAAGGAGAGAGAAAGAGGCAGAGACAGAGGCAGAGGGAGAAGCAGGCTCCATGCAGGGAGCCTGATGTGGGATCCAATCCTGGACACTGGGATCACACCCTGAGATGAAGTCAGATGCTTAACCACTGAGCCACCCAGGCGTCCCAATAAAACAATTTTTAAAAAAGAAAAAAAAAAGCAACAAAACAACTATCTTATTTATAGATTTGAAGATAAACATTAAAAAGTCATAACTTAAAAAAAAGTAAAAAAATAAAAAGTCATAACTTAAAAGTGAGTCAGTGTTCCTCAACCTGGGCGTCATTGGCGTTTTGGGCCAGATGGTTCTTGGTCGTGCAGAGCTATCCTGCACGTTGCAGGAGGTTCAAAAGCATCATGTCCTCTACCCCCACTGGATGTCCATAGCAACCCTCTCTCCTTTCGCCCTTTAGCAGTAACCAAAATGTCTCAGGACATTGCCAAATAGCCCCTGTGGGTCAGGAGATGGAGAGAGGTTTGGTTTTCCCTAGTTAAGAACCACTGCTCTAATGATTGGGAATTGGGGTGTGGGAAGAGCTACAATGTGGAGGCATGGCTATTTTTCATAACAAATATTGAAGATTACTTGACTATTTACTGTGTGAATGTGTATGTTTTAGCTTGGGCTGCTCTAACAAGTTACCATAGACAGGACACTAAGCAACAGAAATGTATTTATTTCTCACAGTTTTAGAGGCTGGGGAGTCTGGGATCAAGATTTAGTTTCTGGTGAGCATTCTTTTCCTTGCTTTTAGTTGGCTGCCGTCTTGTTCTGTCCCCACAGGCTGAGGAGATGGGGAGGGAGATCTTGCTCTCTTCCTCTTAGAAGGCCACCGATCCTATTGGATCGGGGCCCACCCATATGACTTGTTTAACCTTAATTACCTCCCAAAAGCCCTATCTCCAAATACACACTGGGGGTTAGGGTTCAATGTATGAATTTTGGGGACAAATTTAGTCCATAACAATGTATAACTTTGAATAAAATCTAAACTAAATACTGGGTATTTTTACAGAAAACCTATAGTAAAATTAGCAACAAAAGTTATTCCTTGCCCTTCTCCCATTCATGCTTGTGCTCACGCTCTCTCTCAAATAAATAAATAAGTAAATCTATCTATATCTATCTTTTTTAAAAAAAAGTTATTCCTCTATTAGGTTGCCAATAAGGTCACTGTCTGAGGATTTTTTTAAAAAGATTTTATATATTTATTGAGACCAAGAGAGTGCACATGAGTGGGGGGAAGGGCAGAGGAAGAGGGAAGAAGCAGACTCCCCAGGGAGCAGGGAGCCTGATGCAGGGCTCCAGCTGGAGCTTGATCCCAGGATCATGACCTGAGCCCAAGGCGGCCGCTTAACCCACTGAGCCACCCAGGTGCCCCACTGGCGATGTTACTAACAGTACTAGGAATATTATTTTGTTGTTGTTTGGTTTTGAATAGTTATATTCATTTGGCAATAATCTCAAATTGTTATTGTCAAGTTTGCAGTGGTTTTCAAAACTATCTCAATGTATGTGGTTATTTAAGAACCTGAGTGAGCCGTTTTATAAGCAAGATTTTTTTAAACAATGTTTTTTAAGGTTTTACATATTAGTGAGAGAGAGAGAGAGCATTTGGGCAGGGGTAGCAGCAGAGGGAGAAGGACAAGCAGACTCAGTGGGTCAGTGGGAAGCCTGACACGGGGCTGGATCCCAGGACCCTGAGATCATGACCTGAGCCAAAGTCAGATGCTTGGCTGACTGAGTCACAGAGGTCTCCAGCAATATTTTATTTTTTGATTATTTGCTTACTTTTTTTGTTTTAGGTGGACTTGGACATGCATATCACACCAGAAATATGTAGGCAATTACTCTATTTTCATAAATTGTTATCAATTTTTCCAAATCCTAAATATGATATTAGCAACAGACACTTGTCTTAGTTGGTCTAAGATGTTCTCCTGGCCAACTTAAATAATTTAATGCTGTGGTTATTTCCCTGTATGTTCAATCCTTTAAACAGTAATTCAGTTTAAAGTTTTTACTTGGTCAATCAATATATTTAAAAAATCAAATCTTCGTCAAAGTGATCAAAGCTTTACTTAGATTTTTAAGTAAATAGTTAATCTTAGTTTTACTATTACATTCATCAGCATGGTAAAAAAAACTACAGCGTAGGTACTTTTGAAAAAATTACCCCATTTATCAAGCTGACATTTTGGCTGCTTCACAAAAAAAGCAGATTCCATCACTGGTGTATATAGAGGCAAATTCAAATCAAATCATTCATTCCACTCGGGGATGTTTGATTAATGAGATCCTGCTTGGTCTTATTAATCTTACTGCATTCTTCACATCTCTCTTTTGACACATAAACATTCTCTTTGAAACCAGCTTCACTTTCTTTATGTATAATGCAGATTTAATTGTAATTTAGGTTTGGGATTTTTTTTTCTTCTATAATTCTTCATAAACCATTTATAGGATCTTTATTTGTAAGCTAAATATACCTACTGCATGTTGTGAAGATCTATTTTTCTGACCTCTGTTAATAAAACCCATCTGGCAAAGAAAACAAAACATCAGAATAATTAATTGAGACCTTTTGCCTCAAGCATATATGTCTTACCATACGTTTAGCATATGAAAAGATACATAAGTGAAGCTTTAGATTATAACATCAGAACATTGTGGCTTTGGGATTCATCCTCAAGGTCAATGACAGGTTTTTAATGCTGTCTTGGAAGCAAGTGTGAACAGAGTCTAAGTTGCTTTTAAGAACCGTATGGCTACCGTGATAATGAAAGCCAAATAGATATCATAGATAGATGAATACTGTAAATGTTTACCATGTCAGCTTAATGAACTAATTAACCTGCTTGAAAATAGAGGCACTTCTTTTACTGGCCTCTTGACCACCTTTAATTTAATGGGCTTGCTCTTTTGTGTACTGTCAAACCACAACAGCTTCAGGCAGGAAACATAGTTGATCCCCAACACAACTGCTCCTTAGGGAACAAAGGAAATCTACCATTAATGCTCACTGAATATAGTCCAAAGTTATGAAACTCAGTTACGAGGCTCAGGCAGGAATCTTTTTTTATTTTTATTTTTTTCAGGCAGGAATCTTTATCTAAAAATAGGAAGGTTATAAATTCAGGAGTTTCACAGTCAGAGCTAGGCACATAGCTCAAAGTGAGTTGAGTAGCAGGGAACATGATCTATTGGAGATTAGAAATGCACTAGAAACAAGATATAATTTCATCCCTGCCTAATGTGCTATATTTTCGGGGTTTCAGAACCCAGCTGGAGACTGTTAATCAGAAAAGAGTTTTACTCCTACATGGGAATGGTTTATTATTGTTCCTGCAATAAAATCCAGTCCCTAACTTGGAATACGAGACCATTCAAACTCTGGATTCTGATTCTTTTCTAACCTCTTAGCTTTTTACCATAATTCCCCGCTTCCTAAGGCAAACTGCTTACTTTGAACAAGGGGGAGGGGGGCAGACCCACTTTCTGTAAGGTCAGGTAAGATGTAGGTTAGACTTTGTGGGCCACGTAATCTCTCAGAACTCTTCAGTCCTGCCACTGTCGGCAGGAAAGCAGCCGTAGATCGTGCATTGAATGTGGTGTGGTTGTGTGCCAGGGCAACTGTGTTTACAAAACAAGTGGCCGACTTCATTGGCCCACGAGCCATAGTTTGCTGACTCCAGTTCTAGATCAGTTGATTTACAAACTGTTCATTGTGATTGTTTAGCAGAATATGTAGTCCATTTATAGGCCATGGCCAGATTTTTATTTATCTATCCAAGCTTAAATTCCCCAGCCGCTGTTTATTATAAAGGTGAACCCTAATTCTCATGATGGGTTTATTTGTAGGACTTCTGGTAGCAAGCATCGGCACCAGGGCCTCCGAACTTTCTAGAGTAGCAGCAATGGGGATCAGCTCCCAGCAGGATCTGGTCATACTGGATGAGGATGTCTTTGATTATCTCTCTTGGAAGCCTCATCCATGTGTTTCTGCTAATGGGCTACTCTCCAATCCGAGATGGACTGGCACTTGCAGAAATCTGGGCCAAGTGACCCTTCTCTTCACGCAGGCATGGAGGTCCTCACTAGCAAACAGCTCTTTGTGCAATAGAACAGGTCCAGTAGCTTCTACTGAATCAAGTATGGCTGGATTAGGGGCCTCGGGACCCCTTGATTAGGCATTTACCCCGTTTGTTGTGTGCCTTGGTATGGCAGTTTTCTTGTATTTGAACATATGCAGGACTACTGACGTCCCATGCACTGCGTGTCTGCAGGCACAGACCAGGATTCCGCACCTTGCAGCTCTGCAACTGGAAAAGGCTAGTTTTTGTTTTATTTTCATAATAGGTGCTTCTTTCCATTATTATTTCATAATATTTAAAAAATTATGGGGGGTGCCTGGGTGGCTCAGTGGGTTAAGCATTGGACTGTTGTTTTCCGCTGAGGTCATGATCTCAAGGTTGTGGGATTGAGCCCCCAGTGGGGCTCAGCTCCAGGGAATCCTGCTTGAAGATTCTGTCCCTCAGTCCCTCTCCCCATGCATGCGGCTTGCCGATCAGTCTCTCTCTCTCAGATCTTAAAAAAAAAAAAAAAAAAGTTCTGAGAAGTACAATAAAACAAGAAACATAATTAAGTATGATAGTAAATGAAAAGACACAAACTGATTTACAAACTATAAGATTATATTACTCCACAATCCAAGAGATTCACCTGAAAACGGTTTGGGAGAGTGGGGTCCCAAAGTTACTAACACATGGCAATCACCTGGGGAATGGCCCCAAAACAATGCCGGCTCCTCCAAAAAGATTGTGATTTATTTGGCTCAGTGTTTTATTTATTTTTATGTCTGGGAATTAAAAATATAAGAAAATGTAACTGGGCATGTATTGCATGTAGTAGGAGTACGAACTGCTTGGTGGAACCTTGTTTGCAGATACATACTTGACATCTACATGTGTACTGGCTATGAAGTGAAATCTATTTGTTACCCCTGGGCATGTTGTAAAAAGTTTGAAAGCTGCCCTAAATTGCCTAGAATTTGCATAGACTTAAAAGGGGAGCTATGTTGACTTCCTTTGGAATTTGTTACATAGAATGATTTTTTTTTATTTTTAGAATTTTTTTCCTAATAAAACTTTTATTAAATAGGAAGGTAGACCTTTCTTTAAGTATCTTATGATATTTTTTCATTTAGAAAAATTTAATATTTATGTAAGCAGGTCCATCTTAGAAAACTCTGCTTAGGGATCCCTGGGTGGCGCAGCGGTTTGGCGCCTGCCTTTGGCCCAGGGCGTGATCCTGGAGACCCGGGATCTAATCCCACGTCGGGCTCCCGGTGCATGGAGTCTGCTTCTCCTTCTGCCTGTGTCTCTGCCTCTCTCTCTCTCTCTCTCTCTCTCTCTCTGTGTGTGTGACTATCATAAATAAATAAAAATTAAAAAAAAAACTCTGCTTACTTCAATGTTGAAAATATGTAAAATCCTCAAGCCAGAAACATTACTTAATTCACCAAAAATAAATAAATAAGATGATATTTGAATTTTTTTTAAAGACTTTATTTATTTATTCATGAGAGACACAGAGAGGCAGAGACACAGGCAGAAGGAGAAGCAGGCTCCATGCAGGGAGCCTGACGTGGGACTCGATCCCAGGTCTCTAGGATCACACCCTGGGCTGAAGGCAGCGCTAAACTCGATATTTGAGTTGTTGATAACACTTGGGGTAAAGAGGAAAACTCAGGAGGCAGGAAGCCCTTTCAGAAATGCGATCATGGCTATTAGAAAGGAAAGTGAGCTGGTCGTTAGGACAATGGCCTACAGCACATCTGGGAAGGCAGGCAGTCAGGATCTTACCCATCAGGGGTGCCTGTGCTGTCTGATTGACAACAGCACCAGTAACTCCCTGGTTTTCCTTTTCTGCCTTTTTAATCATTCATATTTCAATTAAGTGGAATAAGAGAAGGAAGTTTCAGATGGAATTTTCAGATGAAGCAATCCTGGCTTAGGCAAAAGAGGGACTTGACCCCCATCCTCCCCCTGTCTTGTCTCAGATGAAGGATCTTTGTGGTGTTTGCTTTCCTCTCTTCTCCTGCCTCCAGACCTTGCCTGTTTTCTTTCCACGTGTGATTCAAACAAAAACTGAGGTGAGAAAGGGGAGGTTTTCTTTTAGATTGTAAATTTTGGGATTCCACGATGCCCTAAGGAGATTCAGGTAATGTCAGGTTAAGGGGGAGAGAAAGATAAGAAATGGAAGTTATTATAGAATGGCTTTTTGGTATAGTTATTTCTGTTTGAAGGATGGAGAAATCCTAGTGGTTTCACATGAGAAAACCATATGAAAATTAATTCATCTGCATTAAAGATACAGAACAGAAGTTCTGGTGAGAATTCCTTACCTTACTGATCACATGGTACTTACTAACAAATGAACACAAGCAAAGTGAGACTGTACCTTACATTGATTTTATTCTTGTTTCTTGAAATGGGTAAGAATCTCATCTAGATTATATCTAAAAACCAGGAAGGACTTCAAAATTATGAACAACCATCTGTCCCCTCTTTATTTTCTTATCAAACTGAAGTATTGAGAATTAGTCAAAGATAGTAAGTGCAAAGAAGAAAGTAGATTCCAGGTTTCAATGGTTATCTAACTATGGTTAGTTCCCATCACAGCAAATTTCTTTCTCTTAGTAAAGAGAAAATTACATTTTGCCTTAATGTTATTATGCAGTCCATTCATACATTGATTCATTCATACTTTCAGATTTCTTATTATATGCCAATCACTCTACGAAGCGACTCTTCTCTAAAAGTAGAATGCAAAAAAAAAAAAAAAGTAGAATGTAGACTTGGTGTCTGCCCTCTTGAAGCTCATGCCTGAAGACACTGAGACACTGAGACACGTCAGAGAGAGACACTGAAAATGAGAGAAGGACTTTGAAAACATTCATTTCTGGAAAGGAAAGGCGGTTGAATATAGGTTCCTGAAATTCTCATGTCTGTCAGTGTTCATTAAATCCTATTTCCTATAATGTGATAACAGCTTCCTAGCTCCATTTTCTGTCTTTAAATTAAGAAAAAAGAAGTCAAAGAATATAACAAGAAAAAAATAAAGATGTGATGAGATCAAGAAATCTCAAATGCTAAAAAAAAAACAAAAAAACAGATTTTGTTTTTTAAATGTTGTCTTAAAATTTGCATTGAAATATCTCCTTCATGTTTTTAATTTGTATAAACATTTACCCAGAAGAAATAACAGTCAGTAACATATGCTAATTTTTTTAAAAGTTACGTTCATCCTGTGTTGGTTTGAGAGCCAAAAGTCAAACGTCCCATCTCCTGAGGATGGCCATATGCAACAGTGGAATGCAAATATTTATAGTGAAATTATTTTCATAGGTGTCAATCTTATGTCTTAAGGTGGTTCAAATTAATCAAAGAGAAAACAAACAAATCTTTCCCCCATAATTTTTACAACAAAAGAAGTAAAATATTCGTTAAATAAAATATTTTGGTACCCTAAATTTGTGCATTTTCATACTTAGTATTTTTTCAAAATTAGAAAGTAAATTATAACTAAGTAATAAATGTCATACAAACATGAAAGAAAAACAGATATTTGAAGACATCTATAATAGGAACATTACAATCAAGGAGCATATACACACAAAATACTTAAACTAAGATTTAGGAATTTCCCCAAGTTGTTTCCTCTTTATTTGATTTTCTTACAAAGTAGGAATAAATATTTAACCTAGAATAAACAAAATAACTTTAGGTGCTTAATAAGAGTTGTAATATGAGGCAACTATTAGGGCAAACTGATTGTAACTTACATTTTATTGATTATGTATGCTTTCTTGTGTAAAGTTTCATATAATTGTAAATGCCAAATTCCCTTCATTTAAGAAAATCCTTAGTAGTTTCAGGGCAAAATGAGTATGTCTACACATATATATATAATGTACATATACACACATTAATCCAATTTATAATATATATATAATTTATAGTATGATTATATAATTTAATATATATTTAATGTAAGATTTATACATTTCCACAAACACATTGGATTCATGCTATACTTTCTAGAATCTTAATTTTAAAAAATATAAATATTTTGGAAATTGTCCATGCACAACAAAAACTTATTCCTGCTTTTTAAAGCTGTATAGATAGTGTTCTATTTTATGATCCTTCCATAACTAACCAGTTCTGATTGAATGATACAGTATCAGGACACCTGGGTGTCTCAGTCAGTTAAGCATCTGACTCTTGATCTCAGCTCAGATCTTGATCTCAGGATCTTGAGTTGAAGCCCTGCGTTAGGTCCACTTAAAAAATACATATATAGTACCAACTTTAGAGCTTGGAAAAGAATTGGAACAATTAATAAATGAGGGCACTGTGTCAGTGAAATGGAAAAATATGCCAACCTAGGGAAATTGCATGATTTCCATATTTATCACCATATTAACAAAATTATGTAGGCAGTGAAACTAAGACACAGAAGGCTTAGAAAGAGGCAGATCTGACCATCAGTATGTAGAGCCCCAGTACATTAAGGAGTTACCGCCATATCTGAGAACTTCTAGATGCATTAAGTTCTCTTAGGCAAGTGGATAGTTTAGTTTTTGTCACAACCACTGTGTGACTCACAATCCTCCTTTTTAATGGAATTATTAGTGCATTGTATTTAAACAGTGTTCTCTATTTTTAAGGTTTTTAAACTATTATTTGATTCTTCATAAGAATACTGTTAGACAAAGCAGATTGTTGACGTTACAGAACAGAAATTGGAGCTCAAAAGTTAAATGATGTGCCTAACACCACACAGTTAAAAAAAAAAAAATATCAAGGGTGGAACTAGAAAAGTTCATAAAGAGGGGTACCCGGTGGTTGAGCATCTGCCTTCAGCTCAGGGTGCGATCCTGGGGTCTTGGGTCCCACAGGGAGTCTGCTTCTTCCTCTGCCTATGTCTCTGCCTCTCTCTGTTTCTCATGAATCCATAAATAAAATCTTTTTTTTTTTTTAAAAGAAAAGTCCATAAAGAGAATTTCAGTGTTCATTGTAATATTGCCTCTCAACAAATGAATACATACTTTCATTTAAACCAAAATATTTTGTATACTGCTAATATTTGCCATTATGATAGTATGGTGATTACTATTCCTAAGAATTTCCAACCAATCCTTACTTGAGCAATGCTCATAATAGCACTTTCAAATCACCAACCAGATGTGAAAGTCACCTTTGTCCTAATGTTTCATTCCTCATATTCCAAAGAAAACCTTGAGCATCTAGATCATCTCAAATTGACCATCCTGTTTATCTAACTGTGCATACTGGCATGTAGTAATTGTCCCACTTCCCTTTTCAGCTAAGAGTAACTTCTTTTCTTTAGGGAGCTTCTCCTGAGTCCATATAGCTTTAAAGAGGCTGACAATCAAGATATCCAAAATCACTCACCTCTTCTTGGCATAGTGGTCAGTCACACTATCCTAGATCCTGAAGACAAAATTAGATTCAGTGGTTGAGTGTGAGATGCAGATCATGATCGTCAGAGTTGTTAACCCTTAATTCTCTGAAATAGTGCTAGAAGGATACTTTCCAGTTTGCAAGTGGTCTGTCTACATATGGTGCAGCCTTGGGCCTGCTGGTGACTGTTCTCTACTGTACAAAGTAGTCTTGACACAGATGGGGGAGGAAAATATAATCAGATGTAATCAGGGCTGGAGGGAAGAAAGATAAAGAGATCACTGATTTCAATCTTTCAATTGCTGAAGCTCAGATTCCCTTGACTCTGAGAAATTTGTTGTATACCTATCAGTCACATAAATCTCTTTTAAAACATGCTTGGTATGATGAGAGTTGAATGTCCATCTTGGAGAGAATACCTGATTTCTGCACAAGTGTCCCTGCCGAGGTTTCTATTCCATGGATTCCACACACGTTGGTAGGATCTCCCTCACGCTGCCCAGCCTTTTACCAGCCCCTTTTCAGGTAATGCTGAATCCTAGCTCTACTAGCTGGAGTCAGTAGTGAATGGTCTCATCACTGGGAACAGCCATCTACCTAAGCAGAGCTGTTCTAGGATTTAAAAACCCTTTGCATGCATAGACCGCCTGTATTTACAAAATGTTCGTGACCTTTGTGAAGGCAAAGTCATGGGAAATTGAATCTCTTTACCTACTACTGATATTTCTTCATGGGAAATTGAATCTCTTTACCTACTACTGATATTTTTAAAAGACAAATTTTGCTAGCTTTTGACAAAGGTAGCTCAATTTTCTACCAATTATCTAGAGTATACAAAGATAGCTATTAACTGTTCTGTACCTTGGCATTGTCTGCCTTTATCAGTCACCCTTAGCGAGCAAGTAAAGTCACAGGCAAACAAAAGCAAATGCATTGATGGAGTTCTTAAAGTAGTTGTAGGCCATGGTGCCATCTGTAAAGAATATGCCCAGGTACACTGCTCCCTGGAAGATGAGAAATAACCATTCTCTTCTTTGATAGAGGATATAGTTTTCTAGTTATTTGAAGAGCTGCTTCCACTGGAGGTCATAAAATTCTTTAGTTACTATTTAAAACACTTATGTTACATTCCAGTGATTACTACGAGCATGATTTAAAATACTCCACCTGAAAGATCATCCTTAATGAGTAAAGAATAGGCAACTTGAATACTCTTCTAATCTCAAAACTTGTCTGGAAGATTTTTCTAAAGATATAGCGCTCTGATTATCTAAAAAGTATTTACTTGTCCACTTGAGCATATTTTCACGTATTTAAGCCCTTTACAGTATGGCTCATTTAAAAAATCCAGAAGACTCTCTGAAGACCGAGAAAGCTAACAAATCACTACAATTTCATTTAAGTTTTATTATACCTTTTAATTTTTGTGACACTTTCTGAAAATGTATTTATCCTAAAGAATTTTTTTTTAAAGAACTTGAAAATGTAGCCATGTTACATGGGTATTTTATTTTATGGGTCATATTTTGCAAATGGAGTCAGTAAGTGAAACTGTTAAAATGAATAGTAGGAGTAGCTTCCTAAATGAGATCTTGGATTCTACTCATTCAGTCTGGTTCGGTTTTTGTTGTTGTTATTTGCCTGTAGGGATGCTTATTTAATATAAAAATGAATAGTGATTGAAATGATTATGAAGGGAGTCTGACAATATTTATTTATCTATGCCAAACTGTGAGCTCTTGATATTAATATCTTAGAGTTTTTAGTTAGACTGTATTACTTCAACCATTTTCACGGCAATCCATGGTACATTCCAGCTAGTCTTAAACTATGTTGTCACTGCCAACAAAGCTGCTATTTGGCCCTTTATGCTACTGCATTGCTCTTGTAACTTCAAAAGAAAAAGATGGCAATATTGGATGTTGTAATTGTGATTTTTAATATTTAGCTTTTCATCCTTTCCTCAAGAGGTAGTTTAATTTTTGAGTTCCCGTGGTTAAAAATGCTTACGAGGTCCTTCGTTAAAGATTAGTTCTTACAATTAGTATTATATGGAGACTGTTTATACCTTATTTATACTGCAAACCTTCGTTATGCTAACCTAGGTGCCAATTACTTTTATCAAAGAGAGTTTTATGCAAAAATTATGACAAAAACTATAAACTTGGAATTATAAAAGTTCAGCAGAAACATTAGGTTCTAGATGTAATCACTATGCAAATGTTTTTATAATAATTGCCACAAATGATATACTTTGCTCACCCATCTCTAATGACCAAAAGTTTAAAAAGGAACTGATTAAAAGAGCTCTTAAATATTCATAATATATCCAATTCTGAGAAAAATTTATAATGCAAATGTTACCTGAATTCAGGAAATCATTGAAATCACTGGTCTTTGCTACCACTTAAAATTGAACTTTCTAAATTTCAGAGGTGAAATACTTAAACCCCAATGGTGCTGTTACATCTCTGCCACTTGTAGCTTTTCAGTGTTTAAATGTAAATATATCTGAACATAAATTTCTGAGGCTCTTGCGCTATACTGCAGTTACAACATTGACCCTTGGGCTTATGTAGGCAGAAGCAAGAACGAAAACATCATATATCCCATAGGATCAGGGCTCTTAATGATGAAAGGGTTATATTAGCGCTGATTACCTGGGTTCCCTTTGTTCCTTTTGCCCACCCTATGCCAAGAAAAGAGCAAAGCCCAAGCCTTGGAAGTAGAGCGTTAATTTTCAGGAGCTGACAGAAGAAGTTTAGGAGATTAAATTTGAGCTATTATCCCAGATGTAGAGAAAAAATACAAGAACAGATGAACAAAAATAAGAGAAAAGAAATTTGGAACCAACCCAGAATTTCAAAAAATATTGAATGAAGAGAAAATAGGGAGTGTGTGTGAAAGAAGTCATCAGTAAAGTCATTGACAATTTCCTAGTACTTATATTTATTTCCAGATTGAGAGAGCCCATTACAATGTATGCAAACAAATTCATACCAAAGGAGGTCATAACATTGTAGAGCATGGGGAGCAATAGGAGGCTTTGTGAGGTTCCAGAGGAAATAAAGAAGTTACATAGTTTACAGGGATTAGAATTGCTTTGTTCTTCATAGATTCAGCCCTAGAAGCCAGGAGGCAATGGAAAAATGCATTCTAATTACAAAGAGAAATTATTTCTAATATAAGATTCTATATCTAGCCAAAGTATCAATTAACCTGGGGGATTGTATGAATACATTCCAGACATACAAGGTCTCAATTAACCTTAACTGAGATGATTTCTTATGAATCTACTAAAGGATGGTTCCAGCAAAACAGAGCAAACCAACAGAGAATTAGATCCTGAAAGAGGGGATTCAGGTGAAGAAGGAGTGAAAGAAATTCCTAGGATAAGAGTGATGGATCATTTTTTTTTTAAGAGTTATTTATTGTTAGAGCACAGGTACGAGAGAAGGAACAGAGGGAGAGGGAGGTAGAGAGTCTCAGACAGACTCCCCGCTGAGCAAGGGGCCTGATGTGGGGCTCAATCCCATGACCCTGAGATCATGACCTGAGCTGAAATCAACAGTTGGATGCCTAGCCCACTGAGCCACCCAGGCGCCCCAAGAGTAATGGCCAGCTTATAATGACAGTGTGCACCGGCAGTGAAGCCAATCCACTCTTTTGGTGGGCAGAGATTCTGATAAAGTTCTGTAGGGTGGTGATTCTAACAGATTGCCTGATGCATCTGGAAGTATTGAGAAGAAATTTAAATAACTGCTTCAAGGCTGGGGATTGAATGTGTATAGAAAACATAAGCAGAAAAAAACCCAGGGAATATTAAATCTGATTATTAAGAATGCCAGGCAGAAAGTATATTTCTGTTATATATAACTTTGTTCAAAGATAAGCTTTAAAAAATAATATTAGCCCAAGAACCCAGAGTTCTGTGCTATGTACAAAGACTGAATAAATTGATAAAACATACCACCTGCTTCTAGGAATGTGGCATTGCCCCTGCACAGATTGTGTTCCCTGCATTCCCAGAAGTGCTAACTTAGTGAGTAATGAAACAACTCGGAATTTCTTTTTCTTTTGACTAAGTACTCAAAGAGATAACAGAACTCTCTCTGATTTCAGAACATTAAATCCAGGTTTCCTGGAGATAGTTTTGGCCCTTAAAAAATTTTTTTTTTAAGATTTTATTTATTTATTCATGAGATACAGAGAGAGAAAGAGAGAGAGAGAGGCAGGGACACAGGCAGAGGGAAAAGCAGGCTCCATGCAGGGAGCCTGATGCGGGACTTGACCCCAGGACTCCAGGATCACACCCTGAGCTGAAGGTAGACACTCAACCCCTGAGCCACCCAGGCACCCCTAGGATCTCCCTTCTTTGTGAAAATCACAAGCAGAAACTTTTCAGTTACTAACTCACCAGAAGTTGAGGGTAAGTGGTTGCGATTAGGCCTCGCAGCCCTAAACACCACTAATACTGAGGCAGAACCACCAGCGACTGAGTGTGCAGTGTTTGCACCACTGGACAGGCACAGTTGAGGCTCGTTCTTTCTCCACTGCTGTCTGCCATCCTCTTGTCTGTGTCCTTGGCTCCATCCCCTCTCTGGGCTGGGGCTGCTGTTACCCTTTGCCATTCAAGTCACTGTAAGTAGTTGCCAAACACTACAGGCCTGTGCTCCCCCGCCTTCCTCATTGTATTTCCATCAATCCTGAAACTTGGTCTTGGGTAACAGGAGTGTTAGGCAAAAGTGGGAAATGAGGCAAAGCTAGAGGTCTCAGGCGAGGAGGCAAAGTGTAAAGGGAGAAACATCCGGATGGGACAGTGAACCGAAGACTGAGGGATTAAATTTGAGTTAGGAACAGGAAGCCTGGGAGGAGATTATAGTAAAAGACAGTAACGCTTACATATCCTCTTATCCCCATGTGTCTCCTGATGCCGTCAGAGATGTTCTGTCAAGTGCGGTCTTACATCGCATTCCCCAGAAGACCTTAAGACATGCATTGGTGTGCAAATGATTTATTTAAGAAGTGCTCCCAGGGGAGAATAGTCAGGGTCACAGGGGCAAGCGGGTGGGGGGCTGGGGAAAGGATGGTGGGGGGTGTCGCACTAGGGCAAAGATTAGGGGAAAGACAAGGAAAGCTTCAACTTGTCGTCACGAGGGGACTTAGGTTGTGAAGTAAGGCCTAGCAGTGCCCTGACCGAAGCAAGGGCTGGGTTTTATGTCACCGCATCTGTTCGGTATGGGCTGGTGGCCGGGCACTGTGGCTCTCCGCAGTGCTGGCCGAGTGGCTCCAGTGGCTGGCGCGGGGATCTGCAAACAGGCGTGAATTCGGGAGGTTAAAAGTAAAAACCCACCAACTTAGAGAAACACACAAAAAGAAACCAAAAAATGGGGAAAATTATCAGAGAGGATCTAGAGAAAGCAGTAAATAGTATCTTTGGATAAAATTATTGTCTAAGATAGCATTTAGGAGAAAGCTTACTTCTCATTTCTCAAGAATTCGCGGTGGTGCACCTGTCTACTGCAGCGGTGTCACACCTTTGTGTAGCACATAATGTTCCGGTATGAACACCTTTATAATACTTTCAGAGAAAACATCTAATTCTTGTCTCTTCTCTGAGTGACTTCATAGCATTACTACGTTAGGTAATAAATGGCTTATGGTTCTGTTAAGATATGTGCAGTAGACTGAACTCTGTCTCCGCAAAATGTACGTGCTGAAACCCTAACCCCTGGTGTGACTGTATATGGAGTAACAAAGGAGTTAAGGTTAAATGAGGTAGGGGTAGGGTAGGGCCTCGATGGGATTAGTGTCCTTGCAAGAGACACCCAAGAGCTCCTTCACTGTTCTCTACCACATGAGGACAAGTCAAGAAGGTAGTTGTCTACACGCCAGGAAGAGAACTATAGTCAGGAACTCAGTTGGCCAACACTTTCATATTGCATTTCTCAGCCTCCTGAAATGTGGGACGTTAAATTTCTGTTATGTCAGCCACCCCATCCGTGGTATTTTATTACAACAACTAGGCTAATGCAATGCCACATGTCTGTACTCCTCTTTAAAAATGTTTTATTTTCTTAGGGAAAAAATACAATGTAAAACAAAATTCCAGAGAGAATGGTTTCAACTCTGACACCATCTTTTCCCTAGCTAATGAAAAATAATGCAATTACTTAGGCATTGAATAAGTAATTTTATATATTCTTAAATATAAATAAATTGGGCAAGATTGGAAAGAACGGTTCCTAAATTTGCTCTCAGACCTTCCCAGATGAACATAAATGTTGCCTATTTGTCTTGGTAAAGGTGTTTTTTTTTTTTTTTTTTCTATCCTTAGAAAGTCAGAACCTGCCTCCTGGCAGAGACTGGTCTCTAAGAGACACTACGGGAGGGACTGTGATTTTAAAAGAAAATGTTCCTTGGCAAGAACTGTTGCTACATACGTCCCTATAAAATTTCCACTGGCATTTTGTGCATCTACACATGGGATCTTAAAAAAAAAATCTTAAAAAGTCCAGGTGCTTCCCAGAACAGGGACCAAAGGCTCTATTAACTGCAATGAAAACATTCTATTTACAGGCCGACTGCAGAAGAGGGAGTTAGCCATGTGGCCGACGTCTCACCCCCCAACTGGACGCCCATGCTCCAGGGGCTGAGCAGAGCCAGGCAGGTTGCTCTTGGGAGCCAGCCAGCAAGGCGGGCGGCGCTGCCCCCTGTTCCGGGGGCAGGGGGGTCCCGAGGTCCCTAACAGGCCACTTGCAGAGTCGGAGCTGACCAGTCTGCTGTAACCAGCAGGGCTCAGTGGGACTCAGGTGTCTCTGAGTGGCTCCGTCTTTAGGTGGACTCAGCAGCGACTTCTCTCCATCCCTAAACAGAATTTGAATTGGAAATACTACGTTGGCGTGCTTTTGTTAAATGGAATAGAGGTTGGCATTCCAGGCCGGCGAGCGAGGTGGATCCGGTTCCTTGCGAGGCTTTCGCCCCGTTGCTGCTAGAGGGGCCTTGAGCTGGTCCTCAGCGCCCCCCCCCTGCCTCCCCCGTAGGGCCCAGGCGGTCAGCCCCCTTCCCCACGCTGGGGCAGGAGGGCTGGGAGAGGCGGGAGGTGTTGATTAAAAAAAAAAAAAGGAGGGTAAGGGAGAAAGCGCACATCGATTCTGTCACCAAATCCTTCTGTCCAGGTCCTCCCGGAGGTGGGAGCTGAGGACCAGGCGAGGCCGCGGCCTGGCAGCCTGCTGCCGAGATCGCCCAGCCCCACCAATGTGCTTTGCTGACTGTCCTCTCCCAGGCGGACCCTGCGAGGTGTGGATGGCACTCCATACGTAGATGAACGCAAGTTCTCTGCATTGGAATAGTTTGGGTCTTACTCGACGAGGAGAGATGAGAAAGTTGCCCGTAAGAGGGCCACATGTAAGCAGTGCCAGTGCCTAACAATGACGGACGAATGTCAGGCTTGATTTCACTGTGAGCCTCCTTCAACCGGAGCTTCTACGTCTGTTCATGTTTCACGTGTTTACTGAGCACCTACTATGCAGCTAGCGTGGGAAGTGAGAAGCAAGTGCGATGCTTAGGAGTATTGGACAGATCAAGCAACCTGCCTCGTGTCCTAGTTCTGAACCTCAGATTCTGTGACCTTAGTCAAGTTATCTAACCTCTCTGTGCTTTGGTTTTCTCTTCCACAAAATGGCCATGAAGAAAGATCTATTTGGAGTAGATGTACAGATTGTATGGTCCATGTTGTAGACTTTCAGGGTAATAGCTATTGGTACTACTGTTTGTGCTCAGTTCTACTCATGCAGAAATCAATAATCCAAAGCACCTAAGACACTTCTAGTTTGATGATGGGGTTTAAAGGAAGAAACTTAATGATTAGGACCCAATATGATAAGTACTATAATAGAAGATAGATTCCAGAGCTGCAGCGCTCATAGGAGGGGTTACTTAGTCCAAGGAGAGGGGGATGGTGTTAGGGTTTGATACAACTTTTGAACCACTTAACCTAAAGACAAGATGATGAGGTCTCCAGAAAAGACACAGACATGAGAAAATGTGCCTTCTCGGAATGTTACATTATTTATTATATCCACTGCTAGAGGAAACTCTAGGAGTGTGGTAGACAACGATGCCTGGTCAATAGAAAGGGCCAGGGCCAGGCCATGCTAAAAGAAAATGTCAATTTGCATTGCAGGACATTAGACAAGTCAGATTCTAGAAAGTTTGCCCTATGTCTAGTAAGAACAGTATATTTAAGTTGATAAATCTGAAGGCCAGGATTGGATAGAGATTTATGAGAAAGAACTGCCGTGAGGGGTTTCATTGTGCTGGAAAGCAGGGAAGTAGAGCCTCATGGAAACAATGGCTAAATGCTAAGACTGTGGAGTAACAGAGGGGCAAGCGGGAGCTTACACGAGAGGCAGGGCTGTGCTCCAGTCTGGACCTTCGCATCTTCAGGGCGGAAAGGGGAAGGGCATGAAGCATTACCACTGGCATTCACTGACATCCAGTATGTCTTTATCCTCTCTTTTTATTAATGACTATAATTTTCTGCTATTTTGCTGTTTTACATAAATCATTTAATTTTATGCTTATAATAATTCTATCTGGTAAGTGCTATTATCTTCATTGTATGGGTTAAGAAATGGATACATGTGAAGTTAAGTGATTTGCCTAAGATGACATAATAACTAGTAAGAGGATAAGCTTAGATTTGAACTCAGGCTGAAACCAAAGTTGATTTTTTATATAGTTTGTCCAGTCCCTGAGCCTTTTTTCCTAGGTATACGTCCTCTTACTTTTTCCCAGTCTCCAGTTTCAGCCCCTGGTATGACTGTCATTGCAGATTTCCTTGTATCTTTTCCTTCCTTTACCTATGATTTCTAAGTGTTTACTGATCTGCTCTCTTTTATTTCTGGGCTAGTGAACATATTTGGCAAAACCCACTGTTATTAATGTTCTGCAACTTCAGCTGAATCCTTGCAGTGTTCTCCAGACCATTTTCTACATGTATCTTGTCCATTCTGTGGCCTGTTCCCCATAAAAACCACTCAGATTCAGACTCTAATCCTTATGTACCAACTGCGAGTCCATCTCCCACTCAAAAAAAGTCATACTTTTCTCCTTTCATGAGGAAAACCAAGGCAATCATGTGCACTTGCTCAAATTTCTCTTCTGTAGATTCTTTTTGTCCACTTTTTACAAACTCTCACACATTTATGCACCTCTAAGGCAAACAGTAGCTTTGGGATTTCCAAGCTCCTAATGGAATTAACTCTGCTAATTACTTTTCTCACCCACAATCCTGGAACTATTCTCCATCGTGGTCCTCGCTTACTATGCCTGTATAAACACATCCCTATTTACCTCTGGTCCCCCTAAAACTTTACCTTTGCCCCTTCTCTTTCAATTTGCTCTTGCTTGAGATCCCAAGAGTGGTTAAAAGCTCGAAAATCTCACTTTCCATCACCTGACCGGTATATGGCATGTCTTGCTATCCTGAATTTTGATCTCTAAAGATCCTTTTTTTGCTCATATGTTCTCTTTCT
This sequence comes from Canis lupus baileyi, assembly GCF_048164855.1. Taxonomy (NCBI): domain Eukaryota; kingdom Metazoa; phylum Chordata; class Mammalia; order Carnivora; family Canidae; genus Canis; species Canis lupus. Next base: position 33,443,756 of record NC_132858.1, read on the forward strand.
CTCATCCCCCTACTTTCCTTTTTCCTCACTCCATTCTTCTTGATAAGGTAATGCAATAGCTTAGTCAAGAGAAATGCTCTCTCCTTAGAAGAGGGTGAGTGTGATAATGAGGAAACTTAGTAGACAGTGCATTGCGACTTCTTTACTTAATGATTAATTAATATATTTTTAAATTTTTCCCTATTGTAGGTTGGAGGGAGTATAGCAAAAGCAGCATTTAATTGCATTGGCGTATGAATGCAATTAAATTCCAAAATAAGAATAGTTTTTCTTCTCCTAAACTTACAGGTCAGTAAAGCTTGTGAAGTTGTCGATGTATTTAGAACAAGCTCTGAAAGTGTCAGAGCTTCATTGCTTACTCTTCCTCTGCCTCTACAAAGCCAGCTTGTTATTTATAGAATAGAGTGTGTAAAGGCCATGGGGCAGTCTTTCATGCTCTGTCTAGCATAAGGCAGCTGCAAAAACACATGATTTGGAGCATCAAGGCCATGGCTGAGGTCTTTCCTTGTCAATGCAGATGTGCAACTTCAATGCATGTGCTTTTAGACCCTGAAAGGAATAGGGTTGATCAGCTATGGGATGTGTGGTGGTTATTTCATCTTGGGAGTCACAAGAGTACATTGAGTTGCAAATCGTAGTCCAGGAAGCAAAACATTCTATGAAATGGCTACAGTATTCTCATAGTAACAAGTTCCTTTATATACACTTTATGCCATATATATATTCAGAACATGCACATAGGATGCCTTTGATTGTTCATTCTTACTTTTACTGCTAAAATTTATTATTGTAGCTTAACAGTGTGTTCACCGGAACATACTGTTAAGAACCAGACTCTCTCTAAAACATGCCTGATACAGTTAAAAACAGTGTAGCAAGTGGAGAAACTATCAATTTCCAACTACTAAAACACACCATTTTGTGTCCACTTGTGTTAAGTATTTAAAATTAGGTGCTGTGAAAATATGAAAATACACTGGCTTTAATGGTGACAATAAAAGTGTTCTAAGTATTTATATACAGTTACTTGTAATTATTGGGTTTACATAGTATTGCCTTATTCTCTTCAGTTACCTAAGCAAATATTATCTCTCAGCAGTCAGAATCAAACAACAGAAAGTCATTTTCATGCTAAGATTTTCTAAGTATTGTTTACATTCTGAAAGATTTCAAATTTGCATTGTCTTCACTTGCAGTATAATTCATACTTTTCCTTAAATAATTAAGACTTACTATGAACTCTTCCAGGTAAAATCAGTAGGTGCAAATATCTTGCCTTTTTTTTTTTTTTTTTTTTTTTTTTTTTGTATCTCTGTCAAAGAGTCTTTAAAAATTACTAAATAACTGTTTGGAAAGAAAACATTTCCTCCTTAAAATAAAAAATATGGGGCAGCCCGGGTGGCTCAGCGGTTTAGCACAGCCTTCAACCCAGGGTGTGATCCTGGAGACCCGGGATCAAGTCCCATGTTGGGCTCCCTGCGGAGCCTGCTTCTCCCTCTGCCTGTGTCTCTGCCTCTCTCTCTCTCTGTGTCTCTCATGAATAAATAAATAAAATCTTTTTAAAAAATAGAAAATATATGTCATTTATAAATACATGGGAGGCTATTATATTACTCTCTTCATTTTTGTGTATGTTTGAAAATTACCATGATAAGAAGTTAAAAATTAAAAAAAAAAATTTTTAAAAGAAAATATGTCTCATTTAAAGGAGGAAAACCAAGAAGCCATGACTGTTTTATACATTAATATACCTGGAAGTTAGTATTCTGAATAAAAATGCTTATTCAATTAATGAGTAAAACTAAGTTTACAGAGAACAAAATTAGTCTAAACTTGATTGTGATCTATTATATAAAAATATCAATGTAATGACTAATAAGGGAATCACTGACAACTAGCAGTTTTATATAAAAGCTCAGGGGGAAAAACACATGCAGTCCAATTTTTTCTTTTTTAATAATCTGGAGGCCTTGCCATTTCTAGGTGAACAGTCTATCATAAAGATCCCTGGTGTAAATTCTAAGGATAAAGGAGATGGATAAACATCGATAGTACGGGCACATTTTCGACTTTTCGAAGGAAAAGTGCTTTTCGAGGAGCATTTTATAGTGGAAAGATGATGCACATTAGGAATAACTCAGGCTCTTCCTCTTCCAAGCCATTCTTCCTTGACAAGGATGCAGTAGGTTAAGGAAATCCATGTCATTTTCTGCTAGTTTTCTTGATAATTTGCACTAATAATTCAGATCACCTTACATATAAAAGAACGATTCAGGCTTAAGGCCCCAAGAACTTTATAACAACATTTACTTGGAATTGAGGACATTTCTTCTTTTCCAAAAAAAAAAAAAAAGTCCTTTATTGAGTTAAAAAAAAAAGTACTCCACAAAGTAGAACACCTGCAGGGCAGGAGGTTGCCTGTGAGGCCTCTGCCCCCTGCCTGGAGTTGCTAGAAGGCAAAGGAGATGAGACGGGAAGCCAAAGTTGGAGGCGTTGGGGTGGGTGAGCCCCGGGTGCACTGATTGTTTCTCCATCTCTCATCTGACCCAGGGCCCTGCTTTGTTTAAATTTAATCTCTTATTTGCCCTGGCAAGGACAAAGCACATTTCAATTAGCCAGGTCTCTGCTGGTGACAGTAGTGGCTGTTTCAAGAGGGAGGAGAGAACCATGCATGAGAAAAATTTTTCTTCACTTTTTACTTACCATGTATATGCGTCTATAGGAAACAAGTGTGTGCCTGTAAGCAGGCGAGGCATCTAAGTAAATAGGATACTAATTATTCCCCAAATAAGATGCAGTTATACCCTTTTCCTCTTATTAACTCTCCTGATTCTTTAAAAAAAATCTTGACAAATGCAGGGGTAAGCAGCAAATTTCTATTTCATCAGAATCTGTTGTTCAATGTCTAGTTAATAATGCCCTGTAAATCTAACTTTACTTCATTAGTTTCTCTTCCTCCTTAGATCAAGAATAGGAATGTTTTTCTCCTTCTGCAGCTGAGTAATTTCCAATTAAAAAGGGAAACAAAAGCTAGATTTTGTATTAACCATGATATTCCATCAGCCAGTAAAATTTATAAAATTTATTTATATTTAAAGTCAAGTTTGGTATGCAGTTACATTGGACAATAAATAGTTTTTTCTTCATTTTTAAGAAAACAAAGTTTTTAGGAAAAAAATTAGAGATCTACTAGAAGCTTGTTACACCCTGATTTTGAAACCTTGGTACATTTATACCAAAAACTTTAAAGAGATTTTGACAGCTTGATCAAGATAGTATGACACTGATTTGAAACATATATAATTGGTTAATGACATTTGAAAACTTAGTTTTGTTAAGTTCTAAAGACAGAGTGTGATTATTGTTTTCCTAAATGTGCATGCTGAAGTCACCCAGCTAAATTGCTTCTCTTGTAACGTGAAAGCATATGTATAGGTGCATTTTTTAAAGGAGACACAGCCTTTAATGATAAAAGATAACCTGAATATGGTCTCATGGACTTTTAATTTTGTAGCAAGTTCACTTTAATCATGAATGATATATTTAAATGTGTAATATTTTAAAATTTGTATAGTCAAGTTGGACAGTCACTGCATTGATTTGTTTTTAGAAAAATGGGTATTTTTCCTTTTAATTTAAAACGTTTGTGGCACCTCTGTCCTGATTCCCCTGGGAACTTTGCAAGAGCATTTGGAAGTGTTATGGGAAGGGGTAATTATGTTGTCCAGGGAATTTGTCAGGGAACAGAACTGTTGGAGATTAAAGGAGATGTGATGGGTACAGGGGTCACAGCCTTGATTTTGAGCCAAGACTCGCTATCACTTTTTTAATTGAGTCTGAAAACTAGAAAGCTGTGATGTAGTAGCCACCTATTACCAGGGAGGACACATCTAACTAATTGGAAATGAGTGAGCATGGGGGCTTAAAGAACTCTAAAAACAAAGAACCAGAACTACCAAATATGAATGGCAGCTCATTAAAACAAATAGATAGAGACGTTTATAATTGATGCATACCTTTCCTTTTATTTTAAAAATACAAATTCATTTTGAAGAGTATGAAAAGTTTAACCTTTATTCTAGCTTTAGTAAGACAATGAGAAAAATGTTGTGCATCAGTGTTGATACTTTTTCAGAACATTTTTTTTATATATTAGAGTTTTAAAAATTGTGTTGTAGTATTAACATATATCATTCCTATATTACACTAAAATTAAAAAGCGAGTCTAATTTATGTCATTTGTCATATTGAAAATACAGAAATATGTTAGTATATTTACAATAGACTTATTTACCTAATTTAGCATAATTGGCTCTGTTATGTCTATTCTTTTGTATATTCAGACCTCAGATGATAAGATACTAATTTAAGATACAACTTAAGACCAAGTTTTGTTGTTGCAAACTAGTTTGCAGTTGTAAAGAAATTTGGCATATATTTTGTTTCTACTTTTTAAGTTCCAATTAATATTAAATATCACTGTCTCGAAAATATAATTATTTTTTTTCTTCCATGTTTCCTTCCTTTAGAAGTCACAGAGTATCTGAATAACATGTAATGCTTCTTTTGGAATGTAATGCCCATCCCTCGGCCTTGTTTTATCCAATGTCTGTGGACACGGTAAAATGAAAGCAACTAATCCATAGCTTGTGTTTCAAGAGTTCTGTGGTTTGGGAGTCCCTATAAATGAAAACAGATCAAAGTTTCAGCCATAAGAAATTTAACAGTGTATGTACAGTTTCTTTGGTGTTACCAGCCTGAGATAGCTATTAATTATACATCCTCGTGCAAAGACTTTTTCTTTTTCTGTCTGGAAAGTATGTTTGCTTTCTCCAAGCATTTTAAGGGAGTAGTCACAGGTTGGACTCGGGAAAGCAGAAGGATGGACCCTTCTGTTAATTTAACCATGGCAATCACATGAATGAAAATGTCAGTCCTAGGAGATTTCTGGACAGATTTACTTTTATGGACCTAAGCAGTTTGTACTAGTCACCCCCCAATCAATTATATCCCCCCCCCCCCCATTTTTTGGGCCTGAACAAATGAGATCAGCAAATTCTGGTCTCTTATCTCTTGTACTCAGGCAACACTGACATTGTATGCTCTTTTCTCAGAAAATACTTTTTGTATACTGCAACAACTAGAGCATGCCATGGTCTCTTGCTGTTTTAATGTTGCTGTTAGAGAAAAAGAGAGGGACCTTCTTCCCCTTGACCCTAACCTCATTGGATGAATGGACATCTCATTGGTCCAAATTCTTACTCCTTTGGGGCATTCCAGCTGCTGGTAGGTAGGGACTCGATCTGCTCAGACCTTTTGAAAATGCTCATGTACTGAGCAGAGGACTGCAATCACTTGAAATAATCACCAGCGTTGTTTTATACTCAACATTAGAACCCTTTGACAGGTCTGTTTCTTGGTGTCCTAAAATGTCTGCTTTATTTCTCACTATTTAATAAACACATTTAAGCTGGACCCACAGAAAGGGTTCACCTCTAATACTGACAAGCACTGTGTACAGTGTCTCACCACGTTTTTGCAGTGTATGAGTTAGGCATGGCCTGATATCTTTTAGATTAATTAGATTTTTTTACCTTAATTTGTTAAAAACTTTACAGATGACAGGAGACACCTGTAATTTATTAAGAAATCTGGAGAGTTGAAAGCTACTCAAAATCAAACTTGCAGAACTCAACACAGACATTTATTTTTGAGTTTATTCCCCTTTTAATTGTCATAAGTATGAATGATGAAGCACCATCTTTTAAAAATAAACTTTCTTAGAGTTCAAATATTCAAGGTTGGCCATCATACAAAGTGTGTGATATCTTAAATATAATTAGCTTCTTGAACATTGTACAGAATAGACTCATCACATAAGAGGTGTCTTATGGCACAGATGAAGGACATCCCACTAAACGTCCATTAATCACATCATGGAATATGTACATAAGCACCTAGGGGCAGCCACGTTGCTCCCACTATTAATATATTGATATATTATTTAAGATTTTTTTCCTCAACCATCTTGGTCTATCTATAATGTCAAGGAGTGATCAGTTTTATTGTCCTCTTGTTGTTGACTCAGGATTGGATGATGACTGGAACATTTTGGTAAGTTTGATATTTTGGCAATTTTATGTCACTGACCTATAAGCTTGCAAAGCTGTGATTTGTTTGCATATAGTTTCTGCATCTTCTCTAATAGCTGAGCTTCAGCAGAATCATTCTATAGCAGACATTCTCAGTTTGGGTGTTGTATCAAAATTACCTGGGGAAATTAAAAAAGCCAATCTAAATCCAATTCTCTTGATATGGAGCACAGCCTTTTTTTTTCTTTTTTTTTTTTAGCTTCCTGGGGATTTCTGCATGCAACCAAAATTCTAGGACAAAACAGATTCAAAATCAGCATGAAGAAAATCCCCCATACTGAGTCCTGAATTTACCATAAAAATCATGTTCTGTCAAGTTGATCTGTGCCAAAGTAAATTCTTGGCCAAATTGCATAGACTTTTGTGACACCATTCAGAAATACCCTCATGTGTCATGGAGAGTGTCTAGTTGTCTCCAGAAAACTAGGCTAAAAGTGAACAATTCATTTGGCTCTGGACTCCCTATTTTGGCAAAATAGCCAAGCTCCATGCCAGGACTCAAACCTGGCCTGCTAAGGCAACGTTATGAATGTTGTATTGGTGTCAACCTCCACACTCCCCCAAAGCTCCCACAAACGCCTAACCTAATATTGTCCTTTGTTTCCACTTGAGAAATACCCTTCCTCTAGGCTCATCAAAGGTTATATTTACACTAGACCCACTTCAAGTATTCAGACAAGGCTAAGTTATTAGTTGATAAAGGTTTAAGGTATAATCCCTCCCAGAGGTCCCAAAATTTTAATAGGGACTTTTGAAAGCCAGAAATATCAAAGTTGTAAAACTTTAATAACTGGAGAAACCAGGAGGGGATTAAATAATTGGACTCAGAGGCCCCTCTATATTACCCCTCTTCAAATTATACCACAAAGGCAGTCTTATTTATTAGGTTAGTCCCTCTGGAAAACATTAAGCTTCTGTTCACAGCAAATTCAGAGGACTCACTATTACCTGATCAAAAAAATAATAATTTTTGCCTTTTGATTCCAAATATGATCATATATCTTTTTCCCCCCAGATATGTTGTCATATTGGTCATAGAAGTGGGGTAGACAATCATGTTAGAAATTAATTATTATTCTGACCGTGGTAAATTGTCATCAATACACTGAAAAAAAAAATCTTATTTACTAAGGGAAGTGTGCTAATTAATTACCTTCCAAAATTTTAATTTACTCTAGATAATTTATTATATCATAAAATGTCTTATGTCCTATATACTGTACTTTGTCAGTGAATATTAAAGACATGAATGTGATAACTATAGAATTTTAAATAAAGCAATTGACTTTATAGGAATTACAGCCTCTGTTAGTAATCGTGCATTTGCTGAAGGAAATTGTGACCCATCAGTCATTTCATTCATGTTTTTTATATTCTTGAATATTCTCCCTATAAACATCTTAGTAATTTTGAAAGTATTTACTAATTCAAGTATAGTAATACATGCTTTTATTCCTTATGTACGAAATCAGGGGTCTCACAGGTTGCTGGTAAAAATAAGTTCTCCAAAAGCAGGCAGGAATTTAAAGGCTTTAAATTCTTCAGTCTCATGTCTGTTAATCTGCATTATTTTAGCTATACGTCCTACAGCCAAAGTGATCATTTCTTGATATTATTTCCACCAGTTTTAATTTCCATTTTTCTTTTTTTTCTTTCCTCTGTTGCAAAGTGAGTGGAAATGTTGAAGTGGAAGCTTTCACACCTCCTGCTTGCCACCCCTAGTACATTAATTAGCATTCTTTAAGTGTCCTCTCAGTGTTTCTCTCTCTCTCTCTCTCTCTCTCTCTCTCACACACACACACACACACACACACACAGCTCTGATGGTGATAAATCCTAGCAGTCACCAACCACGAGCATTCTAAGATGTTGCATCATCCCTGTGGAGGGTGTCTGCTGGTCAGAGAGGTTAATACATTTGCTCCTTTCCAGTGGCAGAAGCTATCTCTTCTTGGTCATGACAGGAAAAGAAAATTGACCTCCTGTTCCCAATTTCATATGGAATTTTTCTCCCAGGTAGGGGCAGTGACCTTGCCAGAAGGATCCAAGCACATGTGAAATCATATTTGACTTGATGATGGATGACCAGTTACCTGGGTACAGGCATCTGCTCTGATAAAGCCAGGGCTGGGGATAGGGTAGCTATCTGTTCAGTTGCATTTACCTCTTGCCTCCAGCTGGCAGGAAAGATATTTTCAGAAATTCAGTTGATTGTCAAAGGAGATGATTGGCAGTCCTACACAAACTATAGGACCAGGACCTGATCTTAATGTCGTGGCACAAGTTTTGTTTCAATCTTTCAACTTGCTCTACTAATAAATTGCTTATCCACAGCTAATTTTATACTTTGAAGTTTCTCTAGTAAGTTCTACAAAAGACATTTTAATTTGTCCTATAAAAATGTCTTCCAAGTTTTCCAGGCTTTTTCTTATTTACCATTCAGGCTCTTGTTCTCAACATGTGTGGAAGGGTATTCATTTTGTCAAGTTGTTTCCTGGGGAGTAAGACTTTGGCTGAGTGGATTGCCTTTAATTTATAAATGTACTATCATATCTCTAGTTCTAATTGTGGCATGACCTAGGTTATATATTTTTTTCATTTTCTTAGTAAGTATGGGATACCAGGATGAAGTTAGAGGATGTTTGATTTATATCTTCCATCTTATATGTAAAGCCTATCAAAAATAACAGGAAAACTGATCAATATGATACATCTGTTGCTTTTTCTACTGATAGTGATATACTTTTCTTGACATGAGAATTCAACTGATACAAAATTGTATTTTAAGCACTAATTCTTTTCTTCTCATGCAGCTAGAATTAATGCTGCAGGTCTCACAGTTTGTAAAAAGCTAACAAAAAAAATTCTAGACGGCATCCTTTGGACACTTACACTCAATATTTTCCCTAGTTGGAGATGATATAGTCCATGATGTGAAGCGAGAAGGAAGCGGCTTGTGAAGCAAGAAGGAAGTTCAATGATAATTTCATCTATTCCTCTCATCCTACAAATGGGGAAAATAGATTTCCTGTAAATGGTATATTCAGTAGCAAAGTTGGGAATAGACCACAGAGGTCTGTGCTTATTATTTAAATTATTTTTTTTATTTTTAAGAATATTATCTCCTCTTATTTGAAGTCTGTAGGTTATAGGAGTGTATTTTTTTCATTTATTTCTAATCTCTGTCTTGTTTGATCCTCTGCAACCTGTTTTTTTTTTTTTCTGTTTGTTTTGATCGGATTGCACAATAAAGACATGACTGCCTTGAGGTAGCCGTTAGGATGCATGAGGCAAATTACAACAAAAGACTGAGGTACAGGTTGAAAAAAATGCCTGCTCCAGAGGTGTCTGTGGCCACTTATCAGGGGTAAATCTTCTTTGATAAATGCATGAAATACGGAAACCACCTGCAACACACTCCTAAGAGATTTACTGTACTGAAAATGCATGACTAATCTGCTAATGAAGGAAGTATGTAATTATGCAAACTCTTCTGTTATGGTCAAAGAGCAAAATAAGCAAAAATAACCTATTAGCTCCGGAGATATCAACACTGAAATAAGGTGTGACCCTAGGAAGTTTTTAAGTTTTCCCGTGAGCCTCTGCCGCCTGGCCTATAGAGTGAGGAGCCCGAGGCAGCCGCCGTAGGAGAGCTGTGAAGGGCAAAGGAAATTCTGTAAATTGGATGTTTCTCGCCGAACCTCCCACACGAGAGCCTTTCTGTGAATGCAGGTTCTCCCCCCTTCATAGTTTTCAGAGAAAACACGGGTGGTCTTTAAGGCACTGTTTGCCCTGCGACAGGTTATAAACAACAGGGGTTTCTGGGAAGTGCATCAGGGCTTATTAAGGATTGCCAGAGAGGAAAACACAAGAATTTGTTAGCAGCTTGGTCACTAAGGCAGCTTTCTGGTGAAAGAAAGTCATCAGTGAATTGTGTGCTTAGCTCGGGTGCGTCTCTCCCCTCCGCCGCCTCTGAGGAGGGCCCATCTCCCCGGGGCCCAGCACCTGTGAAGAGGCTTCCGTCCACGTGGCAGCAGCTGCAGTCACCGAGGCACGTAATGGCAGAGCCAGTGAGCTTCCAGTGGCTGGGGAGCATTTCCAAACCTATCAAAAGATGGCAAATACACACCTACCGACAGTATCGTTGGTATGATTTCTCTGTCTTTTAACGTGAATGAGTAGATTAAATTCCCATTTAATTAATGGGATGTAGAAAGATTATAAAATTGCCCTTTATTCTGCTTGGATTTGAAACGCAGTTAGTATTCTGTAAGAATAGAAACTATGAGGAAATGTGATGTTAATAGAAAAAGTGCCCAAGTAGCGCAGTGGTCATTACCTCATGGTAAGGTATCAAGCTGAAAACCACGTATTTTTAAAGGCACAAATGTTCAGTGTGTTAAATGGTCAGATAGGATGGTCTGGAAGTCATTTTTTTTTTTTTTTTTTTTTTTTTTAGAAAGGACGTTTTCTAGGATTAAATTCTATGGTTTGAGAGGAGGCTTTATTTTTATAAAAATGAAATTGAAGATCTTTATTAGAGGTCAGGAAGTGAGAATGCAGAGGCTATTTAGCTGTGATGTTTTAACACCAAGTCAAACGATATACCTGTCTAGGAGCTGACAACTGTGTTCTTAAAAAAACAACTACCAAATTCAATACTGGAAAACTCATAAAAATTCAAGGTTTAATAGTAATAGTAAAAATGTTGAAAGAATTTTTGCCTGCTCTTCTGGTACTTAAAATTTAAATTTCAAGGGCAGAGATAGTTTTGTATAATGTATTTTAGATTGAGCTTATAAATATGAATAAATGATAAAGGAAGCAGATATTTTAAAAAAAAAAAAAACATAAATGTTCAGGATGCCTGGGTGGCTCAGTGGTTGAGCATCTGCCTTGGGCTCAGGGTGGATCCTGGGGACCCGGGATCGAGTGCTGCTTTGGGCTCCCTGCAGGGAGCCTGCTTCTCCCTCTGCCTGTGTCTCTGCCTCTCTCTGTATGTCTCTCAGGGATAAATAAGTAAAATCTTAAAAACAAACAAAAAAGGATAAATGTTCTCTTGCCAGCTGGGATAGATGTGGACTGAAGAAAGGAATAGAAAATTATTCCAGACTACTGTTGGTAGTAAAGCAAGGTTTTAACTTAAAATACAGACTAGCTGTCTGCACTGATCATAGTAATCATGTACCTGGAGAAACTTCCTGTTTCACTTTAAGCCTACAGAGCAACTATGTCCACTTGACAAAATATAATTAAGGAAGGCCTATTTTTACAGGGGAAATTTTCATTCAATGCCCAATGATTTATCAATATCAAAGAAAGAAAAAGAAATCCATATATATTGGCCGTTCATTATGAATCATTGGATTCCTATGGCAAGCCAAATAATTAGTTACTATTATCTCCATTTCACACATGGGAAGTCAAGATTCAGAGACATGGTCTTCATTTCACACATCTTTATCCAGTGCCTACTAAACAAACAGCACTAGCCTAGAATCTGAGGACATCACAGTGACCAAGATGGAAAACGTCACTCCTCTCACGGAATTTGTTTCTTGTCAGAGGAGGAAAAAAAGGTAAGTAAAGAAAAAAATATAAACCCAAAACATAACCAAGTACCATTTACACAATGGGGGATTATGTTACAAGATAGTGATGCAGCAGCCAGTGCCTGGATGGGAACTTTGAATTCCTTAGACTTGGAAGACTTCAGAGGAAGGAGCCAGCTATCAGGGAGGCCAGAAGGAGGCAGAGATCTAAAGCCCGTGCCCTGCAGCTCCCTGAGCAAGGGAGAACGTGGAGCAACATCAGGGTGAGCTGGTCCACTGACAAATCAGATTGTGATAGACTTTGAACTAAGATTTTAATCTAAGGGTATTGGGAAAGAGTTGCAGAGTTTTATGCAGAGGAAGGAACATCCTGACTCAATACTTGGAATGAGTCACTGGCTACTGCAGGGTAAGCAGTAGGAGGGGGCGTCGGGGAGGGTAGAGGCAGGAAAGGAGGAGGTTCTTTCACTGGTCCAGCCTAGAAGTGGTGGAGATGGTGGAGACACACAGTGGAGATGCTGAGGACACACAGTGTGGCATTCAGGGAAAGAAGAATCACAAGAAGACTATCTTGTGAAACCAGATATTTCATAAGATTAAAAGTGCCATTTACTGAGAGTAGAAGACTGAATGAGGAATTTGTTCATAGATGGGAATCAAGAGCTTATTCTCCATTTGCTACATTGGACTCTAGGAGAAGATGTCAAGTAGACAGTTGGCTAAACAAGTCTGGATTTGGGGATAAAAAACTGAGAGGCCTGTTACTCTGAAGAACTCCAGGTATCAAATATTTGAACGAGTTTGTGATAAAGTAAAAATGGGATCCAGATTTTAGTAAATTTGTTGTTATATGATGGTTATTTTTAGATAAAACATTTTCTGTGATAGACCAAAGATCAATAAAATGGTTGTTAGAGGAAGATACAAAATCCTAACAAAAATATAAGAATTTAGAGGTGAGGGAAATGGATAAAGGAATTCCAAAGGCACAGGCTTCCAGTTATAAAATAAATAAGTCATAGGGATGTAATGTACAGCATGGTGACTGTAGTTAACAATACATATTTGAAAGTTACTAAGACAGTAGATCATAAAAGTTCTTAACACAAAAAAATTATAATTATGGGAAGTGATGGATATTAACTTTGGTAATTATTTCACAATATATATTACATGTACAGGAAGTCATTATGTTGTATATCTTAAAGTCATACAATGTTATGTCCCAGTAAAACTGAAAAAAAAAAGAAAAGATATACTATGTATTAGCAAGGTATATTACTCTAACACTAAAATGATTAAATACAAAATGAAAAAATAGACCTTTTTAACTTTTTAGCATGTCTTAAATTCAATTAAACATACAGATTGTAGAGGAGACATTAGTTTCTTAGAAAAGCACTTCTGAGTTAATATTGAAATACATTTATAATTTAATAGCTAATTAATTACAATTGAGTGCATATTAGCCAACTTCAAAAATCAGAAAGCATCTTACAAAATGCATTTTTTCAGGGGGGTATAGATGGAGCATCAGAAGTCATGATTGCTTAAATATGTGTTGGAGGAAATGAATTACAAAGTACTGTCATTCATTTATTTTGAACCTAACTCTGACAGAATATGATGTAAATTCATATAGAATTGTATTTTATTACTCACTAAGCTTTAAATATTAAACATGAGCCAAGCCATTGTGAAATGTCATAATCCAAAGAAACTGGCTTTCAAAATATTACTGTGAATGAACCCACTTCTACATGTCTAGCATTAAAAAATAAGTAACAGGAATAAATGAAATCAAAGCCTTGTTACCATGGACAGTTTCCTAGACTGTTTGAAAATATTTTGAAAGAACAACATTCACGCAGTGACCAGACCTGTAGCACACTGACTGTTACCGAGAGAATTTTGTAGGACTTGTAGAAACATGCCTCCCACCCCCGACATAAGTTTTCAATGACTAATGGTACAGAAAACATTATATAGTTCACATATATTCTTGGCTTCCTTAACTTGTACTTTGACTAAATATTTCACATATTTTCTAAAATATTTGTTTCTTGGAATTCTGGATTTCTCTTAAGTGTCCAGAAGTACCCACAGTCAAATTAGGAAGGGGCTTAAAGGTCAGTTTTGGATAAATCCTTTTTGCCCTCATATCAAAGAACCTTCCTCATTGGCTAGTGTTCAGTAAAAGCCTGGCCATAAATAAAAATTGACTCCACAGCAGTGGCCTTGCTAAATTATGTATCATGCACAACATTTCCTGTATCTCACTGTAGTGCTTAAATTACTAAGGAAATATTATTTAGTGCTCCTTAATAGAACCCCTAGTTAATCTGTATGAGGAATAGTAGTAGATTTGGGCAATTACAGATGATGGGAAATAATTGTTTAAACCAAGGGAATAAAAATGGATTTGGTAGGGAGCCCCAAAAATGGAGCTGTAGCAAAAGTCCAGAGGAAGTCTAAGGGAATTGGAATCTTAAAGAGGCCAGATGGAAAACATGGCCCTGAAGGCAGGGAGGATGGATTAGAGGACGGAAAAGTTTGCATCAATAGCAGTGTACTAGGAAAGGAAACATCTCGCTGAGGCCTCTGGTTATAAAACATTTGTCACCATGGCAACTAAGGCAGGGTCACTGTGGGCAAGGCTACTCATTACCTAGTTCCCCGTAACTCTCCTGCTGAACATTTGTGCATGAGTTTGTTGACACTCAAATCTAGCCTCTGGGAAACTGAGCATGTTCTCTGGCCACTTCTGGTTTATAACGTGTGTGTGTGTGTGTGTGTGTGTGTGTGACTGTGTGTGAGTGATCTGTTAATCGCCAAACTGGTTAATTACCCAGACAATCAAGAATCAACTGTATTTACTAAAGCAAAACTATAACCCTGAGATGAGGAGTCAGAAGCTTAACTGACTGAGCCACCCAGACACCTCAATGTATTTTCTGAAAGAAGGAAGGAAGGAAGGATGGAAGGAAAGAGAGAGAGAGAGAAAGAAAAGAAAGAAAAGAAAAGAAAAGAAAAGAAAAGAAAAGAAAAGAAGAAAAGAAAGAAAATGGGCCTAATTATTATCAAGTACATAAGCTTGGAAAAATCTTACCTCCAAAATTATTTTAGAGAAATCAAATGAGGGATACCAAAATCCAATTTGTGTCATTTTTACAGAATTACATTGATCCTTAATATCTCTCTGAAATCCCCCAATTAATGCCTAATACAGTGGATGACTATATATATTGAATTTTTCACTGAATTGACTATGGTATCCCAGTCTTAAATAGCCTAAATTTAAAAAGATACTTTTACCTTATAGTGTGAAATTTGATGGCTAGCTTTGTTCCACGTAGTTGTTCAGGTCTCTGTGTGTATAAGGTACCTTGCTTTGCTACTACCATTATCCTCACCTGCTGATTGAAAAAAAAAAAAGTCTTCAGACCTTTCCTCCAACTTTTGCTCCCTTTGGCACATCAAAATCAGCTGGTGTTTTTGAAATCAGTCTGGTCATATAATTGCTCAATTTAGGAAGCTCATTCACACAGAGCTTGCTGTGTTAGCCTCCAATGAAATGTAATTATAATTCAACATTTAGGAGACAGTCAAAAATAGTTTTGTTACTCACTTTTAGGGAATAGCACTTTATATTCTATGATTCTGTTCAGTAACTTAACTACATGCACACAACCACATGTATAGTGCGTGGATGCACAATGACACTTTGTAACTTGGTCCTTTCATGACCTTGCCTAGCGTTCAGACACCAATAATCTAGAATAGCATGCATAATACTAAATAATAATAATTTATATAAGATAGGAAGACAAGGGATCTTAAAATCCTGACCCTATTCTCCTTGGCCAGGGAAATAAAAGCCTGTGTAATGTCTAGGCTCTTCACAGATACATTTGAACTCTTTCTGCTTTCCCTGGAAGTGGTGAATGGCTAAACCTGGGGCACCGCTATGCCTGTTGTCAACTAGAATCGAAAAGTTGAGAGGACGTCTGAGGGCCAGCCGCACCATGGCTAGGAAGAGCAGTTAGCGCACCACCGACCTATCCCCTATTTACACTTAAAAAAAAAAAAAAAAAAGTGAATTGCTTACTTCTTTACCACTCTGTCTCAAATTATTGCAAACCATTAGCCATCATTGATTGGGTATGTCAAAATCATCAGAGCATTTTGTAAGAAACCTTTTCCTTTATTTTAACTGTTTCCTTTTTGGACTGTTAAGAAGTTGAAGAAAAGGTGTCTTTCCCTGGGAACCACTGGCCCTATGACCTCTAGACTCAGGAGGCTCAGCCCACCCACGGGTCGTGTTGGTTGGCAGGGGCAGGCATGGGGGAGCTTTGAGGGCATAGGTGACTGTCGGGGAGGGGAGACGGGACTTCCCCAAGCAGAAGGCAGGACCCCGGGAAATGTGTAATTTAAGGATGCCAATGATAATAGTATTATTTTTTTTGTAAGGGAAAATCAATGTGTACATTCTGAAATCATTTTCTCTGTAAATGGTTGGATTTCATTTCACCCTTAAAGGGATGCTTAAAGGAAAAGATAATATTAATAATTAAAACAGCAACAAAGTCTGAAAAAAAATTTCTATATTTCATTACTATATTTCATTACTATGAAATGTAATGGTTCTAATGGTTACTTCATTTCTGTATTTCATTTTCCCTAGCAGTGCGTGCTACATATGCAATTTAGCATTTTGTAGTCGATTAACTTGAAGATCTGCATTGATTCAGGAAACAATGAAAAGTTCAAATCCCGGGGTCTCAGGAAGTCGCTACTTTGCAGGTGACAATGGAGGAAGTGTGTGTTCAAGAGAACACTCCTCCCTTGGAAACCCCTGTGTGTCTGAGCACTGGGCAATGTGTACTCCCTCCCCCCCCCTTACACATGGGGGTGGAATTTAAATACATTTTGACAAAGTGAAGAGAACTGTCTCTGTAACATATTGATGCCAATGAGTTTTAAAAGTATTTCCCTTGCAGGTTAAAAAAGAAAGGCTGTGAGAGGAAATGACTAAATCCTTTGTGTATATCTTCATTGACAGCTCATAATTAGCATGCGGCTTAGCAATAATAATTAGTTCCCTCTTGAGAAAATTTCCGGATGAACTCGAGTTGGTGCATCTCAGTTTAGTCTTGTTTTTGTCCAGTCCCTCCCCCAAGTAATTTATGTTATTTTTAGAGTCGGAAGAACTCAAGATGCGCTGTCCATTATTTGCACTGTGTTTTCTGGAGATTACCTGAGATTAGAGTTTCTTTGTCCCCCTCTTCCTGTATGTTTTCTGATTCTTTCATCTAGGCAGCTTGAAGCAGTGCAGAAGGATAAAGAAGTTAGCCAGGGCTTGGTAAATACGCCAAGTCCACAGACTGTAATTTGGAGCTAAAATCACTCATATGATTTAAAGTGCTGGTTTGAAAACTAACAAGAGGAAAAAGTCTCAAGAGAGGGAAGCTTCTTGCATGAGTTTCTTTTGATTTAGTCTGTACCTTAAAATGTCCAATACATCTTGCAACTGTGTAGTAAATTAAGTAAAAACATTTTAATTTTCTCAAAAGAGATGCACGATGCGGAAAATGTCACCAGTTGACAAGTCAACAACATGAAAAATTCTATAGTTATTGGAAATAGTTTATAAAATACAAATTAAAGGAGTTTAAAATTGATATTAACCTGTATTTTCCTGTTGATGTTGCTGCCATTGAGTTTTTTGGATTAACACCAACTATTCAATGTTGGGAGAATTTTCCATTTTATCTTTTTTTTTTTTTTTTTTTAAAGATTTTATTTATTTATTCATGATAGTCACAGAGAGAGAGAGAGAGAGGCAGAGACACAGGCAGAGGGAGAAGCAGGCTCCATGCACCGGGAGCCCGACGTGGGATTCGATCCCGGGTCTCCAGGATCGCGCCCTGGGCCAAAGGCAGGCGCCAAACCGCTGCGCCACCCAGGGATCCCCATTTTCCATTTTATCTTATTTATATCAGACTCTGTAAAAATGTTTTCGATTTCAGACTCATTGTAATCTCTTGATAGACTAGATATTTCTTAGTTGTTTCTGCAAGGAATTTTATCTAGAATAGGTGTTGGAGTCCTTGCTGGTAAGGAACAAGCTTTTAATAAGTTAGTCTTTTTGCTCATTGAGTCTGGAGACCAGAATGGAGGATGACTAAACGGTGTGATCGATGCTCCATCTTACATGCATTTCTCATGGCGAAGCTCTTCACTCAATTTCTCTTGTGCAAATTTTGGCACCAGCGATGACTGAACAACCCTAGTTGTGCACCAAATCTCTTAAAACCTCTTTCTTTGTCTAAAAGATGGGGATGGTTGTAGGTCCTACTTCATGGACGTGCCACATGATTACAAGAGATAATAAATGCCAAGTGCTTAGACAGACATGACACATAACTACTCAATGGGTATTAACAGTTATTACCCCCCAGGGAGTCAGGGCTGAGAGGAACAATGTTGGGACATATGAGAAAATTTGGTTGCATAAAAGAAGCAGGCATTTCTCTAAACTTTCCTTTATGTTTAGGATGTAATTTTGTTTTTAATAAAATAATACATGTTCACAGAAAAATTTTTATAATATAAAAGTGTCATGTTGGCCTCTACAAGAGTCCTAATAGCAATACCATGAACCTCATTTTTGCTGATTATTGTAATTTTTAAAAATATCCTTTAAAATGATATTTTCACATTTATTTCCTTATATAGTTAATGAAGTTAAATTTTGCACATGAACTCGTTTTTTGCCATCTATTATGTCCTGTCTCTTTACAGAATAGAGGTGATCATTTTTCTTCTTTATTTAAATATTTTTCAGTGTACTGAAAGATTAATAATCTGTTTTTATATCTATGCTCTAACTAAATACTTTCCATTAAATTTTCCCCTAATAATTATGTTTCTGCTTCTTTCTTTAAATCTTGGAATTCCATAATTCATCAAACCTTACTGCTTCTTGTCTTATTAATTACTTTTATTTTTACAGTGCTCTTTTTATAAATGAAGCATGGTTTAATTCCTAGAAACTTCATATGCATGAGATAGACGAATATTTCCCTATCCCAAAAGAAAATAAAAATGGAAGTACTATTCGCTTTTCTGACAGTAAGGTTCATTTTCCACTTGAGTGAAGGACTTTAACAATTCAGTTATTATTAGGAAGGATAAAAACCCAAATTTTCATATTTGAAGATATTCTTCAAAAATTGGTAAAATTATATTGAACGTTTCTAAGCCACAGGTCAACTTATTCAGTCTATTGGAAATATAGATTATAACGAATTTGTTATTATACATTTGTTAATGAATAAAGACAGACTAGGTTTGTCTATGGCATTGGTGCATGTGCTTAATGATGACAGCTCTGAATTCCCCATAATTATAGGGACCACACCATTTACCACATGGCTTTTACATTTGACTGTGAGTGATTAATTGATCCCAAAGCATCCAGTCTACAGGAAACCAGCAATTTATGAATTGTGAACACTGGCTAAGTCAATTAAGTTATTTTCCTTGGGAATTTGAATTGAAAGATGCAAAAATTATTGTCGTATTGTGGTAGGATGGGAACTGGATGGTCATACAATTGGGGCTAATGCACATCTATTTGGTTTGAGCAAACAAATGAATAAACCCATTAGAATCAGTACATTGAAGCAGGGCATTAAGAAAAGCAAGAAGCCAATATACACCATTTCTCAATAAACAAATTACTTCTGCTCCTCCTGTTGGTTTTCCCCTCACTATGAGGCTTGGTTTTCCATCCTTGGATCTACATTACCCTGAGTTCTTTAATCTCTGTTCATCGAAATCACTAATGTCCTTACTAACACGGCCACCCATGGCCATAAAGTCACTTTTGGTAGATTGTACTCTGATATGAATTCAGGTGGCTTGCATGGAGGCATATAATTACATGCAGAGGCATGGCTCTTGATACCTTTTTTTTTTTTAAGTGATGTTGGGTGTCCATCATAGTTAGCCATTAAGAGGACCTCAGGAGAAGTTTCTCTTAGTCCTTGATACCAGGTGTATTAGTCAGAGTTCTCCAAAGAAACAGAACCAGTAAGAGATATGTATACAGTGGGGTATTGGCTTATGCAATTACAGAAGTTGAGAAGTCCTACAGTCTTATGTCTGCAAGGCAGAGAGTCAGAAAAGCTGGTCTGAGTCTGAAGGCATAAGAACCAGGGAGCTCATGATGTAAGTCTCAGTCTGAGGGCTGGCAAGAACCAGCTTAATTGGACAGGCAGGAAAAAATAAGTCATGAGTCCTTCCTTCTTCTACGTTTTGTTCTACACAGACCCGCAAAACATGGGATGATACCCGCCCATACTGCTTTAGTGGGTCTACCAATTAAATGCTCATCTCTGCCAGAAACACCTTAACAGATATACCCAGAAACAATGTTTAGCCAAATATTTAAGCAATCCTGATCCAGTCAAGTTGATACATAAAATTAGCCATCACACCAAGCAAAATTCCTAAGTGATCGATGCAGTTTTTCTGTTGTGTCATAGTGACTTTGACTTTGAAGTTTAGAAAGTCTGGGGCTAATTTTGGTATTCACTTTAACAATGTATAGGGATGTTAAAGAATGACTTTCAGTTAATAAAATTAATTCTGGACTATTCCATATTTTCCCCTTTATCTTGATAACCCTTGAAAACATAATGCCCCCCTCAGAATTATATATGTTAGTTCAATTGAATGTATAAGTTATTTCAGATCCTTTTTGGGAAGAGGCAAGCTAAATAAATAAGTGTAGAAAATTGGAGTTAGTATTGAAGCGTAAATATGTACAGCCTTTAAAAAATGTTTCTATTGTAGAATGCTTCTGTGTCCATTATTCGAGATATATATTTAAAACACGGATTTTTCTTTTTAATGGATAGTTTTAACTTTTCCTGACTTGAAGTCAAGGATATTGGAGAATCACAGGGACAGTTTGGGTCTTAGAGAAAATTAAGGATCACAATCAGGATTTATGCCTGTGGAAATTGATTAGAAAAAAATAAACCATCAGATGGATACATTTTGGTCAGGATCATGATTCTGAAATAATGTATCTACCTACAAGCCCAAACTTCCTAGGAATCAGAGATTGGCACTATGGTGTTGAATGGTGCTGGTCAAAGTAGAGAGTTGCAGAAGCAACTCAATATAGTTCTCCCATTTTGTGAAAATGTTTAAAGAAAACTATTGTCTGTTCATTGGGTCTTGAAACTTTAAAAAAGATAAAGTGACTTCAGGAATTATTCTAGAAAGTGTCTTCTTAAGTGAAGTGAAATTTATTGGCTTACTGCCTAAGGCATGTATATGATATTCAGCTTAATGTATCCAAACAAATCTCGGCAGCAGTTTCCTCTGAGGCAATATAAATAAATCAAAATAAGATCCAAAGTTCCTTATTACTTAAAAAAAAGGTATTCTTAGACCCTATAATCATTGAAATATATGAAAAGCCATAAATGAATATTTTAACTACATCCCTTTAGACAAGCTTAAATATGGTACATGTGATATTTACACTTGCTTATTATACTCCTTCCATTTGTTAAACTTCCAAAACACAGACTTTATGCTGTACTTTGAAAGAATCTCTAAAATATCTGTGTGTTGAGTTTATTTTTTTACAATGTTTTTATGACCTCTGCTTTAGAAATGCAGTTTAGTCAAAGACAAAGAGTTTTGAATGTGGAGTAGTGATTAACATGTAAAGAAACCATCAACCAGTAAAGAGGCTAAGTGGCTGTTCAAGGTGACTCAGGTAATCAATGGCAAAGCTAAGACTTGAATGTGGCTCTTCAGATTCTCAGTCTGTAGGACTTTTTGTTATGATATACACATCTGTTGTACTTTAATTCTCATAGTTGTTTTGTAATTTGAGTGATTTTTTGTTATAACAATGTATGACTATGGGATGGTTATTTAATTTCTGGGCACCTGGGTTTCTCTATCAGTAAAATAAAGGACAGTGGTAATTTTTTTTTTAAGATGCAATTTATTTATTAGAGAGAGAGAAAGTGAGTGCAGGGGAAAGGGCAGAGGGGGAGGGAGAGGGACAGATCTTGACCTGGACCTAAATCAAGAGTGGAACTCTTAAGGGACTGAGCCACCCAGGTGCCCCAGGACAGTGGTAATTCACACTGTTACTCTGTGGCTATTCATTGTTGTGGGGAGGAAAAACAAGATAAATGTAAAGGCCATCAGAAATGAATATTTAAAGAATTTTGCATTTGTTGAACCCACATTTCAGTTTTTTCTCTTCACATTTTCTAAATGATTTCTCCATGGGAACATAAGTGTAGCTTTGTGATATCATGGGATAGACTTGGCCACAGAGCTGGGCAGAGGGGTCGAATAAAAGGTGATATACCAGAATAAAATAAGATTGATGAGTCAGTAATCAGTCTCTCTTATTACAAAAAAATAGGAACTACCACCTTTAGGCTATTGGAATTATAGTAAGTATAGCAGAAATTGATAAGTCATAAAAACAAGTACCTGCTAGTGTCTGTCTCTCTTTGTGTGTACCCGGATGGTGAGGCCCTTCTGACCTCCCTGGGAAATAAGTAAGGTGATCGCTGGATGGAGTTGATGTGCAGAGTGCCTCCTTTACGGGTTGGGCTGTCTTTCATTTCAATTCAGACTTTTTAATATGGGCACAGACGATTCCACTATGGCAACACTTTAGAATATGCTCTCGTATTTTATTCCTTTCGTCACTTCATCTTATTTTCCAGCAAACTTAATCATCCAAACTCTGGACCTTACTATGTTTGGTTTAGAGACCTGTTAATTCTAGATAATGTGTAACCATTCTTTTTTAATTGCATCCTTCACTGTACATAAAACTTGGAGAATTTTAGCAACCTATTGGAATAACTGGGGAACCTTTTCTGGAAGAGTCCATTTAGCAGCCCTAATAAAAAACCATATCATATGTAAAGACAAGGTGTAATGGCAGTCGACAGTGTGAATCCATATTTTTGTTATGGTATTGAATCCCTAAAGTGTGCATCTCTTGCTGTTGATGGATACCTAGCAAGGAAGGAAAACAATATGATTTGACCTTGACAAAATTTCTAAACGAGAAAAAACTTGTCTTCCAGGATTCAGAAACCCTAATCTCTCAAACTGGTTTCCCCCTCCCCAGATAAAGCACCTTATTACTCTTTGCGTATCTCGCTCAAAACTTGTTCTCCGATTTTCTATTTAGGGGAAGAGTCAAATGACTCAATATCATTAGTTTTACCTTTACTAGAGATACTTTGATTTTAGCAGTATTGCTTATTTTAAACTGAGGAGTTTTTAATGTGTTTTTTTTTTCAATTTGAGTAGACTTGACACCCAATATTACATTAATTTCAGGTGTATTAAACTAAAGGCTTAAACTTAGCCCTGTTCCACAGAATCTTGGGCATCTACAGTTTCAGAGTAGAGATATAGACAGTGAATACATTTTTTAAAGATTTCATTCATTCATTCATTCATTCATTCATTTGAGAGAGAAGAAGAGAGCAAGTGAGCGAGCATGAGCAGGGGGAAGGGCAGAGGAAGAAGCAGACTCTCTGCCAAGCAGGGAGCCTGGTTTGGGGCTTGATCCCAGGACCCCTGATTCCACAAGACCCCAAGATCATGACTGAAGCCAAAGGCAGATGCTTAACCATTACCACCCTGATGCCCCCAATACATTTTTAATAGAGAGGGAAAAGGTCTTTCACCTCCTCTCAGAGGCAGCGCGGGCACCTGCTGTATAGATTTGCTGCATTTCATGCCACTCTCTGTATTTAGTGTCTGGTCACCAGTATTCCCCATTCTCTGTCAGATACATCACGCTTTGACTTTTGGAAAATGAAGCCCTTCTAACTAGTCTGTATTTCCCAAGGGACCTCTTCAGGTCATAGGTCGCTTACCAAGCTCCAGTACTGAACTGCCATATGCAGTTAAATACCTTCAGCCACCAAACAGATATACGATATACACACGAGTGGTGAGTCAGATTGTGACTTCCTAAGATTATACATATATTAGTTGAAACAAATAATTTGTGATTCCTGCTGTAGGCACAAATACATAACATGATCCCAGATCCCAGTAGTAGAGATCCCACCAGTTTTGTCGGTTGTCCTGGCTGAATGAATGCTGTCATGTTTTATCCTATTGTATTAACAACCTGAGAGGTTCCAGACACGGACAATTGGATTTTGGATGTGACTTTCAAAACTGGTATCAAGTGGAGACATTTGTTTTGTGAGTTGGTCTTCATCTGCAATTAAATGGACACACTTTTAGAAGATTTTTTTTTGTAGATTTGGAATTTTTATTGTACACAGAGAAGTGAATATAAAATTCACAATAAAAAATAAATAAAATAAAATTCACAGTAAAATAACTTTTCCCACAAAGCACTTTCCCACAATTAATCATGAAGGTTAATTCTTTCTGTATTTAAAAACATAGGATATTTAACTTACATATTGAATTGAAGTTTTTAGATTTACAAACTTATAAAGATTTTAATTTGTGCACACTGAAGTGTATTCTTAATTACACTTGTTAAAAAATTCATTTTTAGTTTTTCTAATTTTAGCAAGATTAAATGCACATGATTTGATATAGGTACATATCATAAATAGGCTACTATAGTAAGTTTAGTTAACATCCATGACATCACATAGAAGTTTTTTTATTGTGATGAAAACTTTCAAGATACACTCTTTTAGCAGCTTTCACCTATACAATACACTATTGTTAATGCACTGCATATTTTTAATCTTTTGTATAATAAATTCTGAAGGCTTTATATTTATATTTATATTTAAGATAAAATGAATGTTAACTACATAGTTCCAGTAGGTATGACGATAGAGCCAATATAAAAGTGTTAGGAAGGTATTTGTATTTTGCCTTTTGTTTAGCTAACATTTTCTTTTACATTTCAGAACTCTTGGACCTAAATCGAACATCAATCTTTCACAGCCCTTTTGGGTTTCTTGATCTCCATGCAATGCTGCTGGATGAATATCAGGAGAGACTCTTTGTGGGAGGCAAGGATCTTGTATATTCTCTCAGCTTGGAACAAATCAGCAATGGCTATCGAGAGGTATGGAAGCATCAGACTGTGTCAGGAGGGAAAGAAAAGGGAAGAGGGAGTAATTTCTTGCATGGTGTTACTGGAATTGGTTTTTGATTATTGGCCATTTTAATATTCTGAGTGATTATTTTATTGAAAGAAATAAGATAGTCATTAAAAATGAAATAATTTTGAGAAAAGTTTATAAATGATCAAGAATGAACTTTTCTAGCACACTGCTGATCTCTGTATTCCTAGAGGGCTTTGGATTGGTGTGTTTGACATTGCTCTTTGCATGATGGCCCTCGTCACCACATCCATTGTCCTGAGACCTGGATTTGGAACATGTTTCTACCAGCAATCCCTCTAGGCTTTATAACTACAAAAAGCCCAGCCTAAAGAAATATGGATGTGTGACCTTGCTCTAACTAACCCGTGATGTTCTATTGGTAGGATCACCAACTCAGGGGGATGTTCCTTAAATGTGGTGGATTAAAGTATATTAAAATAGGCAAGTGCCCAACATTTTAACCAAGGGTTGACCATGATGAGAAGATAGTACTTAGAGTCACTGCTTCTACAGGGTTAAGTTGAGCTAAATTTTTTTCAGACGCAAATCAACCTTAAACATGGAGAAATATTTAGACAATAGTATTTTTGGCATAAATGTATCTATTACATAATACATTTTCTTGACAACACACATTTATTTTTATGTTTGACAAAATGATCGATGTCCATATTTTTTAAGTCACAAAAAAATTTATGATAAAAAGCAGCACCTTTTCATCTCTGCCAGTTGCTAATCCCTACAGAAAATTATTTCAACTCTTTTGTTATTTCTTCTGATTCTTACCTCCATTTTTCTAAGTGACATTTGTATGCTATTCTTTCTTGATACCATTGATGTTAGACAATATCTGTTGACTTTCTATTAAGGAAAATGAGGATTTTAGTATTCTTTTCTTGCAGTACTATAGCTAAAATATCTCTGCAGTACATGGGAAGCCCCCAGGTATCCATCCCCTCATCGTCCCAATTTAGCTGTAGCATAATTTTTAGTTAAGTAGCAACCATTTACATTAGCGTAATTAGGAAAATAGATCACACTTCTTTTTATGCCCCCTCTGGGATTAAATACTAATCTCTTCTTTTTTCCTTTTGGCTTAGATTTTATATATTACTTTCCCTAATTTTTCAACAAACACCAAACTTTTACTATACTTCCTCTCCTCCTCTCAGTCTCCAGCAGTTCCAAGTTTTTGATTTTTAAACTAGAGATATCCTTTCTGGTTCTGTTACTATTCCACAGTTTAACTTCACCATTATCCTTGAGCATCCCCTCTACCACTCACTTGCAGTCTTCTTTATGAGTTTTTATGACCTTTTACTGAAATGTACCTTCTGGTTGCTTCTTGAAGATGGATACAAAGTAAAATCCTGAGTCTTTTATGTTTGAAAATATTATTATTCACTCTTTACATATAATTGATATGTATTAAATTCTGGAATGAAAATCATTTGCTTCAGAATTTTGAGGCTATTGCTCTATTGCTTAAAGACTTTCAGTGTAGCCAGTAAGAAGTTGATGCCTTTCTAATTTCAGTTTTGTATGTAATCTGTTTCCTGTCATCGTATCCCCGTTATCTTCACCCTCAAGTGCTTCTGTGTTTTAAATTTTTCTCAAATTTCTCTTAGAATTGATCTTTTCTCTTCTGTGTTAGGCCTTATATAGGAGACTTCATGGCCTTAAGTCTGGAAAATATTATTTTTAAAATGTTTCTTCTTTCCATTTACATCTTGATTCTCTTTCCCTCAATTTTGTGGCTTGTTTATTGTACTAACTTTGGACCACTTCTCCTGATTTCACCCATACCTATGCAATTCTTATTCTCAGAAGAACCATAGACTTCCAATTCCTGAGAATTTCTAAGGTTCTTTTTCATGAATCAGCTTGCTTATTGTCTCCCTTCACCTTGTAAGCATTTAGATTTCAGCTTTTCTAGTGTGCAAAGGCAGTCAGCACTTTTGATATGTCATAGAACTTCCAGAATGTTGCTGACGTTTCTTTGGCTTTTCAACTCAAGTTTTGTTTTGTCCTCTTCGGATTACGTCCTTTATTATCATTTTAGTAGTTGCAAGAGGGAGCCGAAGCACATAGTCTTTCCTTTTTTACTTCATCTTTAATTATATTTTCTCAATAGGTCTTAAAGACACAATATCTCTTTATATATGTAACATATATATAGTATTTATATTGGACACACATATATACGTACATATACATGGCCTCTGAGATCATCTATGACCTCCTCCTTATAAATTCAATGGTTTTTCTTCTTTCTGTTTGGATCCTCTTTCCCCCACTAACTGTGATGTTTATCATATGGCTTTCTTCTTTTTTCTCTCAGTTAGGTTATCTGCATGCTCTGATTCTTTTTCTTTTCTTTTTTTGCTCTGATTTTCTGTGAAGGAATATCTAGGCTTGGGATCCTAAGTATCCAATCCATAGAACAATCTCTATTACGGACTGAATGTCCCCCAAATTCATATGTTTAAGCCCTAACCCCCAGTACTTCAAGTATGACTGTATTTGGAAATAAAGACCATTAAAGAAATGATGAAGTTAAAGTGAGGCCATTAGAGTGGGCCCTAATCCAGTCTGACTGGTGTCCTTATAAAAAGAAGAAATTTGATCACACAAAGAAACATCAGGGATGCGTGTCTACAAAGGAAATACCATGTGAGTATAGCTAGAAGGTAGCCATCCACAAGCCAAAGAGAGAAGCCTCAGAAAGAACCGATTTTGCCGACACCCTTGATCTTGGACTTGTAGCATCCAGAGCTATGATAAAACAAATATCTGCTGTTTATGCCACCCAGTCCATGGAATTTTGTTATACTACAGCTATAATAAACTAGTGAAATCCCTATATTAAAATTTTAAGTATGTGAATATGGAAAGATCCTCCAAGA
This sequence comes from Canis lupus baileyi, assembly GCF_048164855.1. Lineage (NCBI taxonomy): Eukaryota > Metazoa > Chordata > Mammalia > Carnivora > Canidae > Canis > Canis lupus. The sequence continues at coordinate 33,471,547 of NC_132858.1, forward strand.
GATGGGGCACCCAGAAGATTAAGAATCTTTGCGTTGGGCAGCCCCGGTGGCGCAGCGGTTTAGCGCCGCCTGCAGCCCAGGGCGTGATCGTGGAGACCCTGGATGGAGTCCCACATCGGGCTCTCTGCATGGAGCCTGCTTCTCCCTCTGCCTGTGTCTCTGCCTCTCTCTCTCTGCATCTCTACGAATAAATAAATAAATAATCTTTAAAAAAAAAAAGAATCTTTGCGTTAAGAAAGTGGTTTTTAAATTGGTATCTTTGGGTCAGGATCATATAACTCTCATGGAGTTGGTCCCCGGAATCCACATTTAGAGCAAGCTTTCTAGATGATTCTTATGTACACAAAATCTCCTAATGATTTTCCTCAGCTGTTGTTTCCTATGTGGAGCTAAGACCAGGAGGTATCAGCTTCCCACATTAATGTGATTCCCTTTTAGAGTAGAGGAAATTGAATCACCTACTTATTTTCCCTTTATTGTTTGGCCTAATTGTATCCTTAGGCCTGTAATACTGGAAAGACAGGCTTTGTAGAGGAAATGACCAGTGAAGACTCTATAAGGGTCCAGGAAAGTAGTAGGGTTGCATGAACTGCATCTTAGGGAGCTAAATAGAATAATCTGTGGCCATTGAAGCTTTAGGGTACCATCTCGCAAGGAGGTCAAGGAAAGTTAGCTACACAAATTACTAAATTTAATAACTTGGCTGCATTCAAGGGCAAATCCTCATTTTGTGGGGCCTGAAGTATATACAGTTTAGCAACCTCTTCGGGAAATATATTCATTCAAACATAAATTTCAAATTGCTCAGATCCTTCCTCAGGTCACAAAAGGGGCAAGTACCAGTAAGGAGTCCTGAGGCTTAAGCTTTATTGGCTCTGAGGTAACTTCACCTCACCTGCATTGTTTTTATGTTTTGTTTTGTACTTTCCCTTCCTATTTCCACAAAATGATTAGCAATGAAACTTCAAATTGAACTTTTGTGTTTGTTTTCAGTAACAGCAGAATTAAAGCTAGATCTACTCTACGCACCTTCTGTTTAAAGGAATGGACTTGAGAATGAAGGTGCCTTAGTGGTTTCCAAGCTCCAAAGATGCTGTGTGTCTGCCTCTGGGCCAGGCTTTCCTCACACCTTTTCTGGACCTTGCTCCCTCAATTTTTTACCTGTTATATTTTTAATCTCTCCTGCTTTGCTTTATCTATCTCTGGGTTTCTTAACCTACCAGTACTATTGGCATTACGAATAGGTCTAAGCTGGGGAAAGGGGTATCCTGTGCACTATAGCCTGTTTAGCTGTCCCTGGCTTCCATGGAATAGATGCCAGCTGAAGTCGCCCCTCAGTCATGCCAATCGAAAAATCTCCAGATATTACCAGACACGCCTTGGGAGGCAGAATTGCTGAGGTCAAATCACTGAGACTAGCCCATCATTCTATAACAGGATCCGGAGCCCACCATAGAACACCCCCCCTAAATATATATCCATGTGATACCAAATCCCTCTTAGATCCCTTAGATCAGGTACCTTGAGAGTAGCCAAAGCCCATTTTCTCTATTTTCTCACATTGTATTTATTTCTTAGCTTTTAATATCTTTTGAAATGTTATATTTGATGCACAAAATAATATGTAAAAAGAATAATGTAAACATGCTAGAAAGCATAATAATGAAATCAACACCAGTGAGTCCACCACTCAACTCAAGGAGAATATCACCAATCCCATTGTCGAGGCAGCTACTGTTTTCCCCTCTTCATGCCTCCTGCTCTATAGAAGTGATTACTACCCATATTTTATGTCTGTCTGTTTGTGTTTTTATTTTAAAACTTGTTATAATAAATGTTTTGAGTATTATTTCTTAGATTCAGTCATCTTCCTTGCAGTTAGAATCCTTTGTTGTGAAACTAGATTAGTGAATTAGGACCACAAATTAGATTTCTAGGTTCCAATCCTGCCTCTACACTTAGAACACTTGGCAAATTCCTTAACCCCTTTCTGCCTCTATTTCCTGATTTGTGAAAGGGGAAATGTTAGTCTTCTCTGAGGGCAAAAATGAGTTAATGGAAGTAAAGGACCAAGAAGTATGCATCGCACACATTAGAAGCTATGTATAAGCTCTTATTAGTCACTTTGACTGGGATGTAATACATTCCATCATATGAATATAGCACAGTTTACCCGTTACCTGTCAAAAGGACAGTTGGGTGGTACCCAGGATTTTGCTTTATTGATATTTCTGTGATTACTGTAGTAAGTATCTTCTACACATTCCTGCAGGAACGCCCCCAGGACATATATTCTGGCTGTTGCCTGTTACAGGTTAATTGCTGATGATGTTCACTTGTACAAGATAATGCTCTCCCAAGGCAGAAAGCAGTTACATAAAGTCCCACTCTCCAGCAGTGTCTAAGTTTCTGGTGATACACACATCTTCCAAACCCTTTCCTCTTGGTCTCTTTAATCCATATATTTTCAGCAGTCTTCCCTTGATTCATTTGTTTATCCCCACCCAAGACCTCAATGTCTTTGCAACTATAATAGCACTTTTGTTTTTGATTTTACTTTATTATTTTCATAACCCAAATTTTATTTCAGAAGCAGGGACATACACAGTGTAAAAGATTAGAATATGCAGACCAAAAAATACCATACTAAAATATCAGACAGTGATAAGTCCTATGGAGAAAAATAATCCTGGTTAGGGAGGCAAGAGTAAAGGGGTTGCTATATTTGGTAGGGTGGTCAGAAAAAGATTTTCTGGGGAAGTGATATGTCACCTATACAAAATTCCCACTAGTCATGTTTCAAGGCTCAATAGCCAATTGTGGCGAATGGCTCCATAGTAGACTGTGGAGAGCTAGAGGAGCACCAACAGAGTGTGTGGCTGAGATCGATTTCAAGGACCATACCATTGAAATATCAGAGGATAGAGCACCGGTTGGCTAGAGTGATAGGGGATGATTCATCCCTATGCAAAGAAAGACAGTAATCTTTCCACGGAGGAGTACCTGACAGAGGATGATGGTGGTTGATTACATGGAGGGGTAGCAGGTGGTATGGTTGTGATCACATGAGCTTCAAAGCAGCAAGGGTTTTATGTTTACTATTTGGTTTTAAATTTTTATTTGGTAGATGAATTTAGAGTGAAAAGTATTAGGAACGGGCCAGAAGAATCAATTAAAACATCTTTCTTAATGTGGGTTTAGAGTAAAAAAAGCCACTACCAGTAGATACCACTGGTAGAGAAACAACAGTTTCAGGGGACAAGCTGATTTTAATTAAAGCAGGAAGCTAAAGGAGCACTAGAAAAAGAAGTAGAAGTGACAGTGGATTTTGCTAAAGACAGAGTAGGCATTTGAGACGATTTAATGGAAGTGTTTGAAAAGTTTGGAAGGGCAGAGTCAGACTGGGAGCTGCATAGAACTTTATGGGGATAAGAGTCCAGCCATTGATTATTGATCTCCTTGGGTAAGGGAGTGTCACTGCTTCCCGTGGGGTGCACAGTCACCGCATAGAGATGTGTCACAATGGATTAGCCCTGATGATCTCTTCAGGGAAGATGACTAATCTTAATTTTTAACTTTATTAGAAAATAGAAACCATCAAACAGGTGGATCCTTTCTCTCCTATCACCAAGTCCACTACTTCTGTGTGACTTTTCTACTGCCTTCCTTGTTAAAGTGGGGAGTGCTCTTTCTCCTTTCACAACGTGCCATCCCTTTTACCCATGCTCTGTATCCTACCCTGTTGACTTTGCTTAAGGATTGGTTATCTTTTATACCTTATCATTTCCTCTTTCTATAAAATTAGCAACAAATATAATTTTGTTAGGGGTTCATAACCTTTCTTGTGTATCATGGATCTCTTAGGCAGTCTGGTCAAGTCTATGGACCTTTAAATGTATTAAATCATTATGTAGGGGACACCTGGGTGGCTCAGTCGGTTAAGCATCTGCCTTTGGCTCAGGTCATGATCTCAGGGTTCTGGGATCAAGCCCCATATTGGGCTCCCTGCTCTGCAGGGAGTATGCTTCTCCCTCTGCCCCTCCTCGTGCTCATGCTTGCACATGCTCTCTCTCTTTCTCTCTCTCTCTGAAATAAAATCTTTTAAAAAACCATTATGTAGGATTACTAAGTAAAATATTGGAAAAAGCCAGCAAATTATAAATATATTGAAATAAAGTTATCACACCACAAGAATAATAATTTGTAGTATGAAAGCATGTAGCTTCCTAATTTGAATATTAAGTAATAAGACCTAGCAACTGGTCTTTTCAGCACTGTAATTCCAAATTAATGATGAATGTTAATAATATTTTGAGATACCTGTAACAACCCTAAGGTAATATTAAAATATCTGTTATTTCTTGGAGCTCAGTTCATAAAGCATCCAACTCTTGGTTTCAGCTCAGGTCATAATCTCGGGATTGTGAGATTGAGCCTCATAACAGGCTTCAGGCTCAGTGGGGAGTTTGAGATTCTCTCTCTGCCCTTCGCCCCACTTGCACACGCTCTCTTTCTCTCAAATAAATAAATATTTAAAAAATAAAATATCTAGTATTTCTCTTGCTTATTAAACAATGGATATTAATACTACTGTAATTTATTTCTTACATTTACATGATAGAGGTGCTAAATTTCAATTGGAGATTATACAACTAAATAATGATGATTTTTTTTTCAATTGAAGCTGGTGCATTTCCTGAACTCAGGAAATCAGGCCATAGTTAACATGGTTAACATAGTTATTCTTGCTCTATAATTTTTATCTTATAAAACATTCTAAAATTTTTGAGTAAGAATAAAGTTTTCATTTTTGCAAAGTTAGAGATCCTTGTGATCTACTCGTATCTACCTTTTCAGTCTCGTCTACACTAATATATTGCTAACAGATCACTTCTATTTTCACTTTTTCCATCTTTATTGAGGTGTAATTGACACATGAGATTGTGTAGGTTTAAGGTGGATAACATGTTGATTTGATAAATTTATAAATTGCAAAAAGGCTACCACCTTAGTGTCAGCTAACATATCCATCATGTCACAGGGTTACAATTTCTTTTTTGTAGTGAGAACATTTGAGATTTACTGTCTTAGCACTTAACTTTTAGTATATAATACAGTATTAATCATCATCATCATGCTGCACATTAGGTCCCCAGGACTTACTCATCTTGTAACTGGGAGTTTGTACCCTTTGATTAACATCTTCCCATCTCTAGGGAAATCTGGGTGGCTCCATCAGTTAAGTGTCTGTCTTTGGCTCAGATCATGATCTTCAGGTCCTGGGTGGAGCCCCACCCACATCAGGTTCTCTGCTCAGCAAAGAGTCTGCTTCTCCTTCTCCCTCATTGTTCTCTCTCTCTTACTCTTTCTCAAATAAATAAATAAAATCTTTAAAAAAAAAATCTTCCCATCTCCATCTCCCCACCTCCCTTTCTGACTTACTTCACTTAGTATAATGCTTTCAGGGTTATCTATGTTGCTGCAAATGGCAGGATCTCCTTTTATATCACGACTGAATAATATTCACATCTTTATCCATTCATCCATTGACACTTAAGTTGGTTTTATTTCTTGACTATTGTAAATAATGCTACATGGGAATGCAGATATCTCTTTGAGATTCTCTTTTGATTTCCATTGGATATACAAGTAGAAATGGAGTTGCTGGATCATATAGTCATTCTAGTTTTAATTTTTTGAGGAGTTTCCATGCCATTTTCCATAATGGCTATACCAGTTGACATTTCCTCCTCACTGCTACATCTTCCCTACATCTTCACCAACACTTATTTTTTTATTTTTTATAATAACCATTTTAACAGTTGTAACATGATATCTCAATGTGGTATGACGATGATAAGTGATGCTGAGCACCTCTATTTGCTCTTTAATATCCCCTTCTTGTTATACTCTCTCCTTCCCTGGACTAGCCTTCAAACATACCTACTTTTTTTTATAAGCCACTTCCTTTTCTTCTAAACTGGATTTAGAGAAGATTCTCCTAGCCCTTTCTTTATCTTTGGTCTGATTTTGATTCTCATATTATATTAAAATTGGCTGTTTACTTGCCAGTCTAATTTATAAGATAGCTCCTTCAGATAGGTACTGTGTTATATTCGTGTTTGAAGTTGTAGACAAAGAACATAGACAATAAGAGAGTGAAACTGTGTCTGTAGTGAATCCTGACATCATCCAATATGTTCTCTTCATTGTCTGCTCTCTTGCAATTCCCATTGTACTTATTGCCAGAACCACTATGAAACTAATTATTCTCTAATTTCTTTTAGGTTAATTTTGTCTGCCTTCTACCCCCACCCTTACCCCCACCAACCACCTACCCACTTCCCCACTGGCAAACAAGGTAGGATCCTGTTTTATAAGTGTGGCAGTAGTTTTAGTTTGGCTGCCCATTAATAACACCTGAGGACATTGTAAATAATATCTATGCTGTGATGCCCCACCCACAGACTGAAGTGGGGATTTTAAACCAGCCTCCAGATGATTGTTATGTTTATCTAGGATGGTGAAATACTGAAGCATTATGTGTCCCTGTAAACCTTAGGAAATACTGGTCCTATATGTGATGCCAAATAAATGTTTTATGTGTAATAATCAGAACTTTTATGATTATACACACACATAAGACTGCAATTTTGAAATAGATAAGAATTTACCATTTACCAGACTTACTGTACTATATTAGTCTTTTTAGAGACTGATTTTATTTTATAAATTAATTATTTAATAGCATTTTCCAGACTATGTAATAATAGTCTTTTGCCATGAAATTCTGCTCTGTTGTATCTGTATTACATTCATAAAACACCTTTAACTCACACTCAGAAAAATCAATACAGGTGTTAAATCCTACTATTCACTGTGATAAATTCAATTTTATAATTCCATTTGTTCTACCTTATGTTTTTATTTTATGAGAACCTCACATCTGCCACAAGAGAGTAGTTTCTACAAATTGCTCTCTTCAAAGATCTCTAAAATCCACAAATAATGTGAGACCTCTTAAACTCTGATTTCATCCGCAACTTCCAGAGAATTTTTTTTAAAACGTACTCTTTTCCTTTTTATTTTTCTCTAAAGCTTTTGGTGTAAAAAAAAAAAAAAAAAGGACTAAATTAGAGAAACCAGAATTTGAGTGAAAAAATTAAAACATCTTGAGAGTTTCTGGTCATACTATGACAAGATCAGGGAATTAGTATGAATAGAAAGTGTGTAAAGGGAAGGACAAATCATCTTGCCAGATACTTTTCACATGATTTCCTGTAGAAACAACCTGGATCTGTATCTCACTTTTAAAAAGCATCTGTTTATGATAAAATCCTATAGTTTCTAAGTTGCGATAGGGCTCTAAACATGGAAATTCAAGGCTATTCATGTTTAAATTGGCTTTTATTTTTCATTTGTTGAAAACATTCCTCATTAAATTTTCTTGTACTTACTGCTTGATTTTAAAACTATAGTTTGTATTGAGGAAGTGCTTCCAATCTATAATTTGAAAAGGAATGTATATGTTTCTACAAACATTTTCCACCCCAATTAATTTTTACTTCTTGTAAAGTCAAAATGTAGCCAAAAGAGATCATGACGGTTTAATATGTTATTATTAAATTCTCAGGTTAGCAGCTTTACACTCAGCAGAATTAAATCCTATTTTCACATGATGCATAGTTTTTTGAACTTTAATCACTGATATAATTTAATTGGATTTAGGTCTAAGAGGATTTAAATAAATACATGGAAAATTAATGGTAAGATATTTTTAGAGTTAATTCATAGAAAATTCTGATATATTAGAAATATCAAAAATAAACTCGGGAAAGGAGGAAAAAAAGAAATACCTATAAAACATACTGCCATTTTTTAACATTTAAAAGCCAACCCAGTATTTACACAATTATTTAGTAATTCAGTCTTTTTAAACAGGATTTAAAAGAACTTTTCATGTGACTTTAAAACATTTTAATAATGTGTATCCTTTCAAAATCATGAGTAATGATAATATTCATTAGTAAACTAAAACTGGTAATCAAAATAAAGATCCCTCTTGATATTACACAAGGGAAATTTTTTCACATAGCATCTAAGAATTATTGAAAACATTTTTGTACTATTTTTTTATATTCCATGAGAAAAATGTTATTTCCTTATTCACATTTATTACAATTTGTTTAAATTTACCATTAAGGAAATATTAGATATGGTGTATTTGTGTTTCTTTATTTACTGAAAGTGTGCCCTTACTTTTTCTGATCAATGTTTTATTTCTAGAATAAAGTTCAGCTGACCAATAGTTAATTTTTTTGAAAGTTAACAAAAATAGCCAACATATAAATTTTACTTCTTATTTCATTTTAACTGTTTTAATTCATAGATATTATAACACTGTTTGAAAAGTAGCAGAACATAATAGCAAAGAACAAAGAGTATGCAGCCAGCCTGTACGGACTCTAGTATCCAATCTCCCACTTATGAGATGAGTGATCCTGACCAATTGTTCCACATCCCTATGTCTCAGTTTTCTTATCTGTGAGAGAGAGGTGATCACAGTACTTAATTCACAGCTTTTATGAGAGGATTCATTAATTATTAAATGCCTAAGACATAGTCCCTAAATATTTGCTACCATGATTGTTGTCTAAACTAGACGTAGAATCAGTACACAATTCTTTTTTTTAAAATATTTTATTTATTTATTCATGAGAGACAAAGAGAAAGAGAGAGGCAGAGACACAGGTAGAGGGAGAAGCAAGCTCCATGCAGGGAGCCGGACGTGGGACTCGATCCAGGCTCTCCAGGATCACACACTGGGCTGAAGGTGGCGCTAAACTGCTGAGCCACCCAGGGATCCCCTCAGTACACAATTCTAATGTGCTGCTATAAGTAAGAAAAATAATCCTACATATTTTTAGGGCTTTACAACTGCATTTTAGAAATCTACATAGAGATATGAAGAATGAACAAATGAACAAAACAGTCTCTACCCTTAAATATTTGCAATATAATGGAGAAGATAGATAATGCACATTTGCCATTTATAGCACAACTAAATGAAACTGTAATAAATGTTTAAATCCAATGCTAAGTAAGCATATGAAAGCTGGGGGCTGCGGATTTCTGGAGGAGAGATATAATTTAAATTGGACTGTTAGGGGCATCTGAGTGGCTCATTGGTTGAGCATCTGCCTTTGGCTCAGATCGTGATCCCACATCAGGCTCCCCACAGGGAGCCTGCCTCTCCCTCTGCCTGTGTCTCTGTCTCTCTCTGTGTGTCTCTGTGAATAAAGAAATAAAATATTTTTAATTAATTAATTAGACTGTTAATGATATTCGGAATTTCAATTTGTATAGAGTAGTAGTGGGAACAGAGTGAATAAAGGAAAGAACAGAAATTTTAGAGCTGTTTAAAATAATAACTAATCTCCAAAGTAGATAGTTAAAGTGGGGGGATGTGAATGGTGGAAGGTAGGGTGCAGAGTAAAAGTTAAGAATGGAAATGTGGTTGGGACCAGATCCTGGAAATTTTTCCTGTACTTTTGAAACTTACTCTAGGCAATGCAGGAGCCAGTGGGGGATTCTGAATATGTGCATACCATCACTAGAATTGTAATTAGTACAGTTACCTTAGCAGTAGTATGTTGGATAAATAGAAGGTAGAGGAAAATAGAGGCATGAAGCCAGTAAGTAGCAGGTAGAATTTAAAACCAGGTCTGTCTGTCGAGAGGCCTGTGCTCTTTCCACAGCATCATACCATTGAGAAGCAGAGTACAGCTTTGGTGTGAACTTCACTTCTCCCAACTGGTCTTCACCATATACCATTAGCTCTGCCTTCTGTTATGCGGTGTTTCTTTCCCCTTGGTTCTTACTCCCTTAGCATGACCACATTTTACCTTACTAATGGTGAAGAACTAGTGAAGTAGTTAGTAGTTGGTGACAGGATAGAGAGAAACTACTGACTAGTATAAGGAGGAACTGTGTCCCACTTATGGTTACTTATGGCAAAGATTGAGAGCCCCACGGACTCCAGTATTAAACCGTGGTAAGTGATTAGTTTAGCTGTATTTACAGTCTTTACAGTCCCTTGTAATCTGTGTTGAGTTGAGCATTACTGAAATTTCCTGAAAAACAAATAAAAAATTTTCTCTGAAAGATAACAATACTAAGGCATAAAATTTTGAGGCATAATTTGTTTTGTTTTGTTTTGTTTTTTACCATTCCCAAACAAATCAAAAGTTGGGGCACCTGGATAGCTCAGTGGTTGAGCATCTGCCTTTGGCTCAGGTCATGATCCCAGAGTCCTAGGATAGAGTCCCACATCAGGTCCCTGCAGGGAGCCTGCTTCTCCCTCTGCCTGTGTCTCTGCCTCTCTGTGTGTCACTCACGAATAAATAAAAATATTTTTTAAAAAAAGAAAAGAAAAATAAATCAAAAGTAGATATATATTTAAGCTATATTTTATGGCACTTCATAGACTATCCCATATTAGTAATAAACTTTAAATTTAGCATTATTCATACTTTTTCTCTAAGTTTCTAAATTTCAGGCTATTTTCCTAAAATTATTCTCACCACTCTTATTTTAAGCTAATAGTAAATTAGTTGATTTGAATTCTGTACATATAGTTCTCTTAGATACTTCTGTTTTTAAAAGTATTTACATTTTTCCCATTTATTCCACTTTATTACATCAAAAGTAAAAGAAATTCTTATATTTTAGAATTTAATTTTTTTACTGAGTGGAAAAAGGCATTAAAGTATAATTCGCCTATAAATGGCAGATGGTATTTCACATTAATGTTAGCAGTTGAGTAAATTTCATCCATTAAAAAGGGCATGCATCAGGCCAATAATGTTCTTGTAGTAATAATATTGTTCTAGTTCAAATGCTTTGGAGTATAAACATTTCAAATACAAATCTTGTTTATAGTTCAAAAGATTATAATTCTGGCATATAAACTACTTGAATAATGACAGTCATTATAATTAAGTATAAAAGCATAAACACTAAAAATGATGTCGGGTTAAAGACTACCATTTATAAACCATTAGAACTCTTTTAATGTGTTATACTCAAAATATATTTTCTTTTCATGATATTTATAGGACACATAGTTAACATATACATTGATGGACACTGATACTGTGCATAGATGTAAAATGTAGAAAGAAAAAGTAAAATATAAATAAACATTTTTGTTAAAATAATAGAATGAGAAAGAGGATATATTAGATGAAATTATAATATTGTCTAAGGCAGTTAAATATATTCCATGAAGGGAGATTTACTGGATCATTTTACTTATTTATTTAAAAATGAAATCTTTTTTTAGAGAGTTAAATTGTCTCTTCTTCTTGGATTCGTTTTTACTTCCCTAAATCTCTGAGTGTCATAACATCTTGTAATAGTAAGTTGTTAAATCCTTAATTGTAACATAATTATGAGACTCAACAGGGAGCCCAGAAAAAATGCTTTGTAATTTAATTTTTATTTTATTTTATTTTCCTCCTTTGAGATGTGCAAGAGGAGTAAGTTGACCATTAATGTGCATTGGAACAATTAAATTGTAATATAGGAATATTGTGATGAAATGATGTGTATTTAACCTTTTGCTTTTAATTCCTTCTTGGAATAGAAAATTTGGAAATAGCATTACACCCTGTTGTTTAACTGCCTTTAAGAAATGTTTTTGGCAGAACAAATAGCTTAATTTGATGGGCTTTTGTTGATGATAAACTCTGGAGCAGAACCACAATACATCCTGATTTCCACAACAAATGAAGAAAATAATTTTTCTTACTATCTTGTCAGGATATTTGTGCATGATGGCTTTAAAATAACTCCATTTTCAGGAGCTATGTTATCTTTTCTCACATGAATGAACATTTGAATGCTATCCTGAGCCTGTTAAGTGTTATATATAAAAAAAAAAAACCCACAAAACTTGAGTAAATCTGTAATGACATTGTTTTGGAAAGAGTTCCTGTGTATTGGACTTCGTAGTGGTAAGTGTTCATAATTTAACCTTCTGCATCTCTCCCATCCTCTCAAAGTGATCTGGTCAAGATCCTTTTCCTCTGTTTTCAGAAATCCCACCAGTCTTTCAAAGTCTAAATTTTTGTTAACATCCTACAGAATTCCCTCTCTGATTAAACCCCAAATTGCTACTTGTCTCATTCCTTTGCCACTGGTTACAGCAATTTCATGCCAGTGAAGTTTATCTCTGAAATTTTACTGTGGATGGACTTTACAAAGAATGTTAAAAAGATGTAGTGATTGATAGAAGTCAATCAACAGACATTGAATAAGCAGTAACCACGCAGAAGGCATTGTGCCAGGTTGGGTTGTGCATTGGTAGGGATACAGAAGTAAGACATTGCCCTCCTCTCTATAACTTACAGATTAATATGAGACTTAAGTACACAAATTGTAATACAATCCTAATACAGAAAGTAAGAACAATATAGAGGATCAAAGGAGAAATAAATATTATTTATTTAAAAAGATATTAGGAAAGGTTTTATTGTGAAATACTTTATACAATATGCCTGGAGGAATGATTTTTTTCTTTTCTAGTGCAATTGAAATGATTCCACTTGCCACTAAAAACAATACAGATCCTGAAAATCTTGAGAAATGCCATTTTTTGTATTCACTATGACAAAATATATTATGTTTCGTTGGTGGCATAACTGTAGAGAGTCTGAGATTTTGCCTCACTTGTAAGACAGCAAGTTAGCTGTCACCATGTCCTAGATGCTGCCAGAAGACATGAGACTCATGGGTCAGAAACAAAGAACTCTATTAGCCACAGCATTGCATGCAGCATGGCCATCATGTTTCCAGCAATTGCTTTGCCCTCAGAAGTCCCACAGGGGGTGATGCATAGCATCACCAGGTATGATGCTGCACACAGAGTGCGTATGTGTTATGCCTGATGAACCCAAGCTTAGGAAATATGAAATCTCACAAGGGGTACATTAGCAAACCTATTCAACCTTTGTCTGGAGGGAGACATTCTCTTTATTATCCTGGTCAGGAAGCTAGTCTTTCATTTCCCCTGGAGGGAAGTTCTATCTTTACCTTCAAGCCTGTTTGAAAAGATAATGTAGAACAAAACTGTCAAAAGGTGTGTAGAAATTCTGTAGAGAATTACCCCTTTAACAGTTATTCAACTAGTCCTAGAAATAATCATTATGAAGCAATCATTTGGGGGAGTACATGGTGTAATGTGTTCAGGTTGTGTTACTGGTCTGGATACTATTTCAACATTGAAAAGCTGAACTTGATACATTTTTCTAAAGAATTGAGTTATACTTTGAAATTGTGACAATACAGCTTAAAGAAGTCATCATTTTACATAATGAAAAATGAATAACAAGGGATGCTAATATTTTTAAGAAGAAGATGAGCCCTGCATTTCTTAAGTTAAATGTGTTAAGAATATAAAGCACTATTTGGAATTACAAGTAAGATATTCTCTGATTTATTGATGCTGTTAACTGAATTAGTCATGAAAATCTTTCCAATGATGATGGAAATGATGATTTCCTTATTTTAGGAGATGATCCTAAAATAAGTTTGTATTTATATTTATTTGTATAATTTAATATACAGTATGTATGTAATATATGCTATATATATTCAGTCCGCATATATGTGTGTGTGCACATGTGCGAGCATAGCCTTTTGAATAATTTATGCATCCACAGTAAAATCATAATTCCAAAATAAAACTGAATCTCAAGTGAAAATAGGTGTGGAAATTATCTGAAAAAAAATCTCACCCTGACTACAAAAATTTTTCCCAAAATAAGGGATCAGTAAAGTTTATGAATGCTACAGCTTTGCTTCTGGGGTGCTTACCCTCTAATGGTACTAATGACTCTGCTGAAGCTGAGGCAGGGCTGCATCTGAACCTGACATTGATGTATTTACGTGATCTCTTTCCTGAAGCCTATATGATCCCCTGCTGGATTCACTGCCATCATGAACATTGATTCTAGGATTTTATGTGTATGCTTTTTGCTTTTTAGTTGGTTTTCTTTTATATTCCTATTTGTTTTCCTTTGTCTTTCTTGTGTCGCAACATAAATGAAAATATGATTTTTTAAGTTTATATACTGCACTATGAATATTTAATGTTGAGTATAGTTAGTAAGAAATGTTAGTAAGAAACGGGGGCCCCTTACACTATTAAGAATATCAAAGCAATGCTTTATACTTGTAATTCAAACAATATCAAAGTAATATTTTATACCTGTAATTCAAACCACGTAGTACTTACTCCTATGATAATACACACAATAATGTAAAAATCATAATAATAAAATGCCTTTGACACCACTTTTATAAATTCCCAATATTACTCATGTATCTGGGACTGGATTTGACTACATTATGTGTGTGTTAAGTGACAAGCCTCTTTGACCTCTAGCATATAAATACCTAACTTGTTATTTTCTGGGGCACAGCTTTAAAAAAAAGTTTAAATCTTAACCATATTTAGGATTCAAATATATATATATATATATATATATATTTAGTATGTGTGTATATATATATGTATGTATATATCGTTTTCAAAAACTTAAAATGGCTGCTGGGATCAGTCAGGAGAAGAAGAGTCTGAAACAAATTAAAGAAAGAGTGCCTGGCCCGCTTGGAGAAACTGGAAATCTTGATTTCTATTCAAAATTTCTCATTTGTAAATGTTGGCCACTAATTGGAAAACAAGCAGTGTGCTCACTGAACAAAAAATATCTCCAATCAGTAACCTCTCATATTTAGTTTGATACCCTGGATAATTTCTCTGGCATCTTTGAGCATCCTGAGAAGGAAAAGGTTATTTGTAGAAATATTAATATCTTGAGAGGCCTAGGCTACTCTGCTGGGAAGTTGCTACTCCTTCCCCAAAATGTTAACTTGAGAACAGAAAATGATTGCCTAAAAAAGAAAGAAATATGGATGTAGCTTGACTCAAAGTGTCATGGAGGTAGGAGAGGAAGAGAGAACATCTTAGGAGTTCCGTATCCCAGTGCGGATCCTTAGTGTATCTAAGGTGAAAACCTTTTACAGCAGTGAAGGAAAAGTTACAGGGTATTCTGGTCAGAGTCAACATCCCTCCACACTGAATCTGTTATCACCCAGCTGGTAGAAACCATGACGATGACATGATGGCATAGATGATGCTCCCCAGGATTCTGAGAGAGATGCAAGAAAGGGGGCCAGTTGAGCTTTTTCAGCCTGGTGGGGGAGGTTGATTGATCCATCAAGATGTGGGGATAAACTATTTACTGGAAGGCTTACGATCTTGGGGCATAGAAGACATTTGGGAACTTACCACTTGCTACACTTATTCAAATGGATCACATTCCTTGGTTCCCATGTATAGATGTATTGCCTTGTGGGGCTGCATAGAGAAATGTACCTTTTCGTTTTTAAAAGCTCCCTGGGTAATACTATATCTTTAATAAAGTTATGGTAAGTATTGAAGTATTTAATCTCGGGTGCTTAGTACAAAAATTAGAAAGTTGGTTGAGTATGTGGCCATTCTGGAAGTACTCTGGCGCTATGTTAAGAAATAAAATAAATGCTTACCCTAAGACCCAATAATGCTATTCCTAGGTTATATACATACCAACCCCCTCCGTTGGTTATAGATACTAACGGTGCTCTTTTACCAATCTCAGAGGGATGTGTACAGAGACGCATCATGTTTGATGTATTGGAGACCTGGAGGTAGTCTGGGTGTCCCTCCAGGACAGAGGAGTCCTACATCCTTTAATCCCATCATTTAGCAAATGTTACTGAGTCCCCGCACACCACGCTCTGGGCTGAGTGGTAAAAATGCAAAGGAAACTCAGGAGGTGCCTGACTTGGAGGGACAGACAGTCAAGTTCAGGGGAAAGACAAGACAGATGGCGGAGATCACAGCCGGTTATATGCAGAGCAGGGCTGCTTGAAGTGTGGCGTCCTCTTAAGGGTGGAGACTGGAGGAAAACCTGAGAAAGATTTTTGTTTAAAAACTAAGTTTTAGGATGAAATAAAAGCTCAAATGTTAAGTGTCTTCATTAGGCGTGTAATGATGTAAAGAAGATAGTCTTGATTTATCTTCTCAGGAAATAGAACAAAAGGAAAATGTACTGGGATTATAGAAAAAATGAAATGGTTTTTCGGTGTGGTTTATTTTTGTATGCATTTGCATAATAGTTCATTATCTTTATTTCAGATACGCTGGCCTAGTACAGCACTAAAAATAGAAGAATGTATAATGAAAGGAAAAGATGCAGTAAGTATTACTCATTGTAAATTAAACACATTGCCAATTATATTCCTGGTCAGTCACGAGGGACTGACGCTTTAACCTTTTATTTGCTCCTAAAAGGCGTATATGCGATTCCCTCAGGAAGAAAAAAAATGTATGTACACATATCCGTGCATACACATGCATTCTATAGAGATCATAATTTGTAAGTTAATTTCAATGTGAAGTCAGAGTAAAGGGAGCTTGAAGTGTCTAGGTTTTGGTTTTTGGTTTATTATGTATTTCTCAACTCAGATTTATGAATTTCTTATCCTAATGCTTATCTCCTACATATTGGGAGAAAAAACAATTGCAGGTGCATTTTTAATTCAAGGGAAAGTTAAGCACATTATTTGTGAGATTTCATCTTGCCTTGATTAGTAAATTAGAACCAAATGAAACAAAAGGAGAGAAAAACAAAAAGAAAGGAGAAGCCAAAGGCAGTGCTTTATCTCCCCCGCGATGTGTTTAGGGTCTCTTCTGCTGGAACAATCAGTGTTCCTTGTCTCCCTAACTTCCCTGTGGCATGTGAGGTTGCGCAGAAGCAGCGTCCTGACGCAGTGCCTTGTCCACATGCACGAAGGGACTTTCAGGTGCTGGGAGTAGCTGACAGCTGACACGATACACGTCTTGGAGAAAGGGGTGCACACCTCCTTTTGAAAGTCAACTTATCCCTTTTCCCCCTTTATATAGTGAGAAAAAAAAAAAAAAACATACCATGTAAGACTAACACACTCTATACCAACTCCGGAGTCTCTGTAGCAACTGGGTCACCCAGCCAAGGAGTGAGCCAAGACATTCCTGCTGTCTTAGTCCACAGCATAATGCTGACTAATTGAACACACTCTTAGGCTCTGTCAGTCTGAGCCCGACCGAGCCCAAATGTAGCCTCACTGGCTCATTCAAGGTTTCATGAGATGAAAAGCAGGTACTTACAGTGATAGGAGAAGAGAATATTTTCCCCATGCCTGAATGAATTCTGGTCACCCTCAGAATAAAATGCTACGTGAATGGGAAATAGAAGAAAATATATCTACATGCTCTGGATAATCAGGTTAGTGGTACTTTCCTCATTCTGAACAGGGAATGCTATAATCTGAATCACTTGTAGTAAAATGGTTGGTTCTGGTGGCTTTTTCATCCTACTGTTCTATGAAATGTTTTATAAGGACAGATTATGACTTTTAAAATACCACTACTGGTATTTTACTGACTACTACATGCATTGATATCAGAGTAGTATTTAGCATTAGAAGAGTTTAGTATTTTGTAATTTATTTTAAATGAAACAATACCTAATTTACCAGGAAGGTTTTTGCTAGAATTAATTTGGACAAGTTGGTTTGAGCTAGTTAAAACTCTTCTCATTCAGCATATTGATCATAAAATTCACCTGGTGATTTATGTAGTAAAATTTGTTAAGCATATTTTATATATATATATATATATATATATATATATATATATTTACTACTGTGTTTAATTAAGGAGGGAATACAAAGATGTGTAAAATAAATATTCTACTTGAATCCCAATGTAGGCAAACTAGAGCTCCTCAGCCAAATGGGGCCTGCCATTTACTTTTGTAAGTAAAGTTTCATTGGAAGCTAGCCACGCACATTCACTTTGTGTATTGTCTATGAGTGCTTTCATGCCATATTTACAGAAGTAAGTTGTTGAAACAGAGACCAGTTGGCCATTTTAACTAAATATATTACTCCCTGGTCCTTCATAAAAAAATTTTTGCTGATTCCTGCACAGCCGTCTTATAGTCATGGGTGTAAAATGTTATTTCTCTTGGTTAACTTCCCATGTATTTATTTGAAAATCCTCTATGAAAGTGCTTTGTGTGAATTTATGAGTTTGAAGATATGACTTATTTTACCAAACATCAAAACTCTGTAGAGCCTTAAAGTCTGCCCATGTTTCTTTAAGGGTAGTGAAGCCTTCTCTAATTATTGGTTCTCTGACTTTGTGCTGATTCATTTGTTTATATGTACTTAAAAAAAAATAACAGCATTGGGAATAACTTAATTACTTAGTGGGATGTATTGCCATGCACATCTTTATGTTTGAATAAGTTTCTGCATAGTACTTTTTTTTACTCCTCACTTATGTACTAGAATACTTGAAAAATGATACAATCCTGTTATGAATGTAATTTATGCAGTGAGGCTAAGGTGTGCATTGGTTATCCCAGTCTGTGCTTCCACTGTTTCTTGCCCTCTACATCCACCCCTCTTGCCTCCTCTAGCCTCAAAGGAGACTTGAACATGAGATTTGTAGGGTTAGGGAAAACAGACATCAAAAAGGCCTAAATACAATTTTTTTTTACAATAACCTGTTTCTTTTTTCTTTCTTTTCTTTCTTTCTTTTTTTTTTTTTTTTTTGCTTTAGAGTGAATGTGCAAATTTTGTCCGGGTTTTGCATCACTATAATAGGACACACCTTCTGACCTGTGGTACTGGAGCTTTTGATCCACTTTGTGCCTTCATCAGGGTTGGATACCATTTGGAAGTAAGATAATATCATTCATAGCAATAAAAGTCATGCTTAAAATAACTTTTTTTTTTTTTTTAAAGAAAGGTGGTGGGATTTTCTTTGATGAAAAAGAAAAGCATTTGTGGTACACTGATGAAGCTTTCCTAAGTCAGAGAAATGATCTCTCTGGACCTTTAAAATCCCTCTCAGCTATAAAATTGATAAATCAATTAATTCTTTATGTATTCCTCACTGAACAACTTCATTTACTTGATTGTGCACTTAAAAATATTTCTTCATATCAAACTGTGTTCTCTATTGTGTTTGTGCATAAATTTTATTAATGGAACCACCAAGCTAGAATGTATATATATAAATAAATTTATGTAAGCACAATTACTATATATAGTATTTTACAAAGGAAATGCAAAGACTTGTTGATTTCGTAATTACTCTTTTTTTGATAAGTGAAATGAGGGAGGTGGAGTTGGGAGTTGAGGGGTGAGGTGGATTACAAACTGACTGAAGCTAAATATTAGTGGGTGAGAGCTGTATGCCTCAGACCCCACTACAAGTGATCAGCATAAAGAAAACAAATCTCAAAAAAAAAAAAAAAAGCAAGAAAAGAAAAGAAGAAAGGAAAAGAGGAAAAAGAAAAAAGAAGAAAAGATCTCAGCTGAATTCTATCACACATATAACCTTGACTAACAAGCAGGCTTGAATATCCAATAACCTGTTGAATGAACTCTAAATTCTCATTTCTCTTGGGCACATTTTCAAGTATCTTATATCACATTTTCACTGTAAAATACATTTAAAAAAAAACTTCTCATGTCAGGATCTGCTACCCTTTTTTAGGTCAGAAGGCGGAGTCCTCCATTAAGGTGAGATACAGATAAAACAGACATCTATATATTCTATAGTGAAACAGCTACGGTCTCTTGATTCTTATACTCTACTGATGAAAGGGCAGCAGTGACCCTAAAATGTTTTCAGCCGCCGCATATAGAGAAGAACATTCACTTCACTCGTGCAAAATCATTCCTGGTATCCTTCATACTAGTTAACACTCAGGTGCACATACAATCAGTCATATCCAAAGTACTTAGTTTAGCTGCCTCTTGAGAGCCCCCTGATTGAGGGACTTCAGCTGTGAAGTGTCCTTATAGGCAGGATTTTTGATTAGCATATTTTAAATGTTAACTAACCACCTCTACTTGTAGATTAAAGCTAAAGAGTGTACACAAACACATCGAGTGTACTCACTGAATTCTTTTAAAGAAACAATACGGCTTATCTAATGGAAGAACCTTAAAGAGAGCCATGCAAAGCCAATCAACCCAGTGAAAGTCAGGATACTTACATGCATGCAAAGTATTCAGACATGTACACCTACATATGAAGCCAGAATATATACATTTTGTGGAGCCAGTCTGTTGGCAGCAAATAGATCTGAAAATGCCTTGATTTCATTTTTATTTCTCAGGGATATTTTCCCTGGATATAGAATTTTGGATTCACAAGCTTTTTTTTTTTTTTTTTTCATTCAGCAGTTCAAAGATACTTTATTGTCTTCTAAATCGCTTTCTGAATGTATATTCAGGTTTCATACATATTGATATTACCATGTTTGTAATAGCTTTATCTCTCAGAATTTTCTCCTCCTGTTTGTTGTCACCAATTTTTCCTATTATGTGCCTATTTGTGTGGTGGCAGTGGTGGGAGATAGATATTTACATTTCTTGAAATACTGAGATTTTTGGATACAAAATCTTATGTTTTGCATTGAATTTGGCAAATTTTGGGCTGTTATGATTTCAGATAATGTTATTGTTTCATGCCGTCCTCTCCCTTCAGGGATGTATTGTGTATGTGTGTGTGCACATGCATATGCACACAACCGCATGCATGTGCTCATATATGTGTATTGCATTGTGCCACAAATCACCTACATTTTGCTCATTTTTATTCAGTCTTTGTTTTCTCTGATTTGCATATTGGATAAATTCTATTGATTTATTTTCAAGTTTACTAATCCTTTCTTCTGGCCATCTCCAGTATGTTGTTAAGCACACCCCATCAATGGTCAATACATATAACATACTTTTCAGTTCCAAAACTTTGATTTTGTTTATATTTCATTTCTTTAATGAGCATTTCCCCATATTTTTATTCATCATGACTATATTTTTCTTTAAGCCCTTGAACACATTTTTAACAGCTGTTTTAAAAATTCCTGTGTGCAAAAAAAAAAAAGTCCCTTTGTGCTAATTTTAACATCTGGGTCAACTTAAGGTAAGTTTGCATTGATTGTTTTTCTCTCTTGACTCTGGGTCATATTTTCTTGTTTCTTTGCATGTCTAGTAATTTTTATTGTGTATCAGACATTACGGATCATATGTTTTCAAGACCATGGACTTGATTATATTTTAAAGAGAATTGATTTTTATTCTAGCAGGCAGCTTACTTGTCTAGACTCAAACTCAAAAATCTCTTGTGATGGGCGGCAGCCAAAAATTTCTTTCAACTTTCCAGACGGTGTTTTTTATGCTCTGCTTGCACATGCAGTCAGGTGTCAGCCAAGGATTTGGGAAGGAATGTATACATGCATTTCAGGGTGCCTCCCTGAGTTCCTGGGTATCTCCTCTTGCATTTCAGCTGTCCTGGTGCTTTTAAGTCTCTCTTCTATGACTTTCCACACTAGTAAGTCTATAGCTTTCTGCTTGAGTTCTAGCCATTCCTCACCATGTGGATTAGGGGATTTCCTGGATTGGAAAACTCTCTAGTCGTTGCTCTTAAGTGACCTCCGTTTTTAAAAAATAATTCTTTAAGACATTACTAGTTTATCATCATTATCTGTGTGAGAGTCCAAACAAGCTGATTATCATTAGCAGAGGTGGAACTATGTGTAATTCATCTTCACAGACATGATATTTGAATATTTTTCTCATGTAATTATCAAAGTATCAGTATTATTGAAAACACATTTTGGAAAAAATTCTACACAGGATGTAAGAGCATCTCATGGACATATAGGATAATAAGAATAACGAGATATTTATTCTCAAAAGTCCATTTGGAGGCTTGATAACATTTTATATGAGAGAATGAGAAGTTACACATTATACAGACAAGGAAAATGCTTTAAAAAACACAGAGGCAAGCACATATGGGATAGGTTCACAGACATTCATGGAGTTGGTTAGAGAATGTCAGGAGATAAAACTGGGGCAAACTGGCAGAGGATTTTAATGCTAGACAGTGGCATTTTGTAGTTACTTCTAAAGAGAGCATGGAGACCATGAAGGAGTTTGAGCAGACTGAAAGACATGACACTGGTAATATTTAGGATTGATTCAAGCAGAGAGAGATGAAAGGCAGGGAGAAATTAAAGAAGGCTTATTACAGGAGTCTGCAAGATCATGAGGATATTTAACTGTTGTCACAATGGCAAAGGAAAGGAAGTGTGGAGCTGATGTGAGAAGCTGCTCAGCAGGAGAGATTATGTAACATTTTATTGGATGTTGCTGATTAAAGGGAATTAAGAAAACAATTCCAATTTTATTTCTTGACAGTTGAGAAGAATAACAAAAAGGAGCCAAGGAGGCAGAGTAGGTTTTTTGTAAAAACATGAAAAAATTCTCAATATATCTCAGCTATAACTTTTTCATTTCTATGTATAGTTACTTGAAAAATTGATCTGCATGCTAGAGGAGGGCGTTATCAGAATAAGTTGAATTATTGAACCGTAGGTAATTAATTGTCCCCGAACAAGTCTCTTCTTTCTCCTTCTCCCCACGCCTCCATCCACCCCTCCATCTTATCCCTTCTCTCTCTCCTTCTCCCTTTATCCAAGTACTTAGAAAATTCCATTATTTAAGTGGCGGGGCCTGATCTATCAGTGTAAATAGCAACTGAGCAGACAAAGGGGTATAACGCAAATCAGGTTAGCACAAAATTTATAATCATTTGAAATAGGAAAAAAATATATTCTAAAATGATAGACAACATCAGTGCTACAGAGGGCAGTTTTTCTAAAGAAGTGAGTAATTAGAATGTAAGGGGTTAAGAACTGACTGACTAGTGACCAAATAAAGACAGTGATATTACCTATTTAATCCAGAAATAGAATTGTTAAGGATAAAAAATATAAGGGAAGGATATAAAAAGTGTAAGGGTGTTCAAAAAAGGTTTTTCTTAGGATAGCAGATAGGGAAGAATCAGTTATCCAGCACAGGATATGGCCACTTCTTGCAGATCGGGAGAGCAGGGTGGGAAGTAAGTTTGCTGAGGGGACTATGGGATATTTATTTATTTATTTATTTATTTATTTATTTATTTATTTATTTTTGACTATGGGATATTTAATGGAGAGATCTCATCAACAGTTGCGTATAAAGGGCTATTTTTCAGGAGAAAGACTTGAAGTAGAAATGCAGATTTGAGAGAGAGAGAGAGTGTGTGTGTGTTTGAAAACTGAGATCTTTAGGCATGATATCATTGTCTAGGAAGAGACTTTGAGTAAAAAGTGAAAGTAGTTAAATATGGAGCCCAGAAACACCAACACTTGAAAGGCTCTTCTCTCTCTGTCTCACAAATAAATAAATAAAATAAATCTTTTAAAACGGAGGGGTTGGGTGGCTTAAGCCCCTTGATTAAACCTCTGACTCTTGATTTCAGTTCAGGTCATAATCTCAGGGCTATGAGACTGAGCCCCGCATCAGGCTCCATGCTCCGCGTAGTATCTGCTTGAGATTCTCTCCCTCTGCCCGTCCTCCCGTCTGCTCACGTGTGCTCGCGTGCTCACTCTCTCTCTAAAACAAATTTTAAAAATCTTAAAAAAAAAAAGACTGATGGAGAAAGAAAAACCAACAAAGAAGATTAAAAAGAAGTGACAAGGAAGTTTAGAAGAGAAATCAGAGTGAGATAGCATAGAAATAAAGGAGTAATTAACCAAGTCATTAACCTTCTAACCAAGGTTAGAAGTTTTGAAGAATCAAAGTGCCATGGGACCTTCCTAGAAAGTCTTTGGAGGCTTCATGTGAGGAGTTTCAGTGAAATGTGGCTGTAAACTGTGGTCTTCTGGTATTAAAGATTAAAGCCAACTTTTTCTTGAATCTCTTTTCTCTCTTTCACATTGCATTATTTTCCATTTTTTATGGAAGTATAATAAAAATACAAGAAGTATACAGCATGTGAATGAACAGCCAGATCATTTTCACAAATGGAATACCCTTTCTAATAAGTACCCAGATCACATCCTTTATTTTTATTTTTTGGTTTTATTTTCATTTTTTTTTATCATAGAGCATAAACACTTGGGGTGTTTTTTCTCATATGCCCCTTCTCGTATAGTCTTCATTTTAAAAATTGCTTTCTCTTTTTGTTTTAAAATCCTTCCTGAGTTCTATCATCTCTTTTTTTAGTTTTTCTAATTTTGATTTATGCTTTACATGTATTTCTTCTATTATTTTCTTAATTTCTTCTAAATTCAACTGAAATACTAAATTATGGTTACTTCTTATCTATTTTGTGGCATGTTTTTCTGACAAACCTTCACTGCCTGTGGTAAATGTTATTCTCTTCTGTTTCCTTTTTTTTTTTAAGAACGTTGTACTGGATTTAGCTGAGATTTTTCTCTGTTGCTCATTTTTATATAAAATTGTTATCCTAAACTTTCAGAAGAGAAGTGTGGATATGTCTAGTACCTTCATATTCCAGAACTCACCATTCTTTTTTTTTTTTCTTTGAAGAGAATTATGTATACACTTCTCCTGGCTATCATCTCTTCATTAGGATATTGCTTTTTCTTTGCCCTTCTTTCTCTTTTTCTTGGAAAAAATGGTATTATAATTTCAGACATTTCTTCTGGAAGGGAGATAAGGTGATGAATTTTGAAGGTTCAAAGAGCTTCATCCTTCCCATAGACCTCTTGAAATAGTCCACAGGTCACATTAGCAAAAGTTCCTCCCAGGTTCAGCTCATGCTCTAAAGGGATACTCTACTCTCAGCGAGCACTTAGACATTTGAGAGTTCTTCCTTTCTCAGTTTTATCAAAACCTGGTTGCTTCTCTCTGCTTCTTCCTGCAAGATATTAATACCTGGTATGGTTTGTAGCTCATGGCATTTTATCCACACCTGCTCATACTTGGGGTCTCACGGAGATGTCTCAACAGCCAGTTTTGCTGGAAGTATAGTCATTCAACTTTAGGTTTTGCATT
The DNA here is from genome assembly GCF_048164855.1 of Canis lupus baileyi. NCBI lineage: Eukaryota > Metazoa > Chordata > Mammalia > Carnivora > Canidae > Canis > Canis lupus. Next base: position 33,496,567 of record NC_132858.1, read on the forward strand.
CCCAGTTGGTCCATTTGTTTTTCCTGGGAGAATTTATAGAGAGTAAACGTATGCCTCTGCTGATAGTCTTGCAGAAGTTTATAGTACCTTTTTTTAAAAATAAGGTTTCTTTATTTCAGAGAAAGAGAGAGAGCAAAGAGCATGAGCGGAAGGGGCAGAGGCAGAGAGACTCTCAAGCAGACTCCGTACAGAGCACAGAGCCCAACATGGGGTTTGACCGTAGGACCCTGAGATCATGAGCTGAGCCGAAACCAAGAGTCATACACTTAACCAACTGCACCATCCAGGCTCCCCTCACAGTGCCTTTTAAATAGTAAAATTTTATATGAGTACAGAATACTATAGAAAATACGACAGAGTTGTGTCTAACCCTAATTTTACTCACCTTCCAAAGAAAACAGAAATTATGTGTTGAATGTAGAGGTTCAGATAAAAAGAAACCCAGAGGTTCAGGTATAAAACATGTATTTCTAGAGAACTGGTAAAGGCCTTGAGCTCCCACAAAAGTTAAATCGCTTTTGTTACTGAACAGCGTCCTTCTCTTAGAACACGATGACTTAGCACAGTAATATTAGCATATTACTATTTGTATTAGTTTTCTATGATGCCAAAAAAATTATCAAAAATTCGGCAGTTTAAAACAACATACATTTATTACCTCATATTTTCTGTGGAGCAGGAGGCCAGGCACTAACTGCTTAGCTGGCTCGATTGCTCGAGATGTCTGCAAGACTGCAGATACCTTTGTGGAGTGCAGCCTCATATTCTGAGTTCCTGTGGTCGTTGACAGAATTCAGTTCCTTGCTGAACTGCAGGACTCAAGTCCCCATGTTCTTGACGTCTGTCACCCAGGGGCTAATCCCAGCTCACAGGCCACCTGCTTCCCCTTGCCACATGGCCCTGTCACAGCAGGGCAGCAAACTTCCCAAGGCTGGCAAGAGGGTGATTCGGTCCAGCTTACCAAGACGGGTGATACCATAGAACCTCGTCATGAGAATTACCGTACCGTCTGTAACCGTCCAAAGGGCCATGACCTAGAGAGCGCTTGCCACCATGCCTGTACTCCCACCAGGACTAGGTATTGCCTGGGACATTTCTGCGGGGGCCGGGGGTCTTGGTGCCATTGACACTCTGCCTTCCGTGTCTTACACGTGAAAGCTTGTACTAGCACAAGTGTTTTAGGACACTGTTGCTTGGGGAGGCAAAGCAAAGGCATAGAGTAAAAGGGGAGAAATGAAGTCGTTTGTTTCTAAACTTTGTCGGTGGCTCTCCTCTTAAAAGAAGCCACCTGGGCAGCCCGGGTGGCTCAGCACTTTAGCGCCGCCTTCGGCCCAGGGTGTGATCCTGGAGACCCGGGATCAAGTCCCACGTCGGGCTCCCTGCGGAGCCTGCTTCTCCCTCTGCCTGTGTATCTGCCTCTCTCTATTGTCTCCCATGCATAAATAAGTAAAAATCTTTAAAAGAAGAAGAAGAAGAAGCAGCCAGAATTCTTCCTTGCAAGAACCATAAACATTAAGGGGTGAATGTGTGGGCCATCTCCAAAATTTTTCGGCCAAACATGGGAAAATATGATTATCTTTGTCGGCATAAGCACTTGAATATAGATTGCTGTCATGTTTCATTAATGTAGGGTATTTTCTCAGCGTATTTTATTTAAGCCTATTTATATCAGTTTTTAAGTATGCAGACTGACTTAGCCATGCAACTATGCTTGGCACCAAATATAATCGATAATGAATTTTTAAAAGATTTTCAGTATACAGTCTTGACACATTTCCTCTAATGCAGCTCAGCTATATAAGTTGGGATATTATCAGCTTCAAAATCATGAGAGTTATACATATCCCTCAATCCAGTATAAATCTCTTTGAAAACATGTTAGAAACTGTACACAAGTAATGTTCCTAGCTATTCATCCATATTTGAACTTCATAGACTGGAAATTTGTATTCTCTAGTTAAATACTTTATGATATGCCAGTAAGAGATTACAATTTAGACATAACAGGACTCTTGCCTTTTAGAGTCATGCATTTTACATTTTGATCCTTAAGAGTTTGAACTCTGTATTTTCAGTAAATATTGAAAGTATCTTTTCAGGTGCAATACTTAATTATCCAAAATAGATCAAAACATACATTTATGAATACATGGATTTTTAAGTCAAATACATTTTTGACAGTACTTAATATTTGTTTCTTAGTCAAATTTTAGTTTCTGCTGCTTGTACTGAGTAAAATTTCATTGGCTGGCTAACAAAACTAGTGACAGTTTCTAGAGGTTTAAAAAATTACCCAGTAGAGAGATGCCTGGGTGGCTCAGCGGTTGAGCATCTGTCTTTGGCTCAGGGCTTGAGCCTAGATTCCCGGGATCGAGTCCCGCATTGGGCTCTTTGCAGGGAGCCTACTTCTCCCTCTGCCTCTCTCTTTGTCTTTCATAAATAAATAAAATCTTTTTTTAAAAAATTACCCAGTAGATTTCTATAACTGTTAGTACTTTGTTGTATGCAACTCTGATCAGCATACCTGTGCATCTGATATTCTTTGTGTTTTTCACAAAGAAAGATGCATATTTTTATTTCACAAAGTATTTTGTTTAGTACCAACACTTGCCACACCCAGCTTCTAAACCCACAAAATTACAAAGATTTTTAAAGTTGTCCTTTCAGTGGCTTTCTATTAGATCCCTGTTTATTTCTATTTGTTTAACTGCAATGTTCTTAACAGCAGGTGAAAACGTGTTGAGGACAATAATTTTAGAATAATTTTGTAAAAATGAAGAGTGAGCATTAGCCATTTGAATAGAACAAGTATATGAAGTGTATGCATCAAGTATTTAGCAACATGTATACTTTCAGGTAATTAATATATATTAAACTAGCCTTTAGTTAACAAAAATTTTCAGACTATAACTTGCACCAAGATATTTTTATAAACTTTTTCAGTCACATGTTTTATAGGGTAACCCTGGTTGTTATTTCCTGATCCATTTTTGTAAAAGTATATAGAAATGTTTTACTAATTTAAAAATTGTGGCAATTTTTTTATGTTCTCATTTCAAATAAGTGATTAAAAGACAATGTGCATCACCCTATGAAAGCAGGCTTAGGTTTTGCTTTGGCCTCACACTATGTTTTTCATTCTGTAGACCAGGTGCCTTTTATGTATTTTTGAACAAAAATGTAATCAAAGTTATGGGCAATGAAAATAGGCATTACTTTATAATAATATTTTGTGGGTTTTTTGGCAGCAGGGAGAATAGAAATATTTTATGTGTTAAGATAGATATTGAAAATTAATTGTGGAAGGGGAAATTATTTATACTACCATAGTAACTATCAAAGACAATATATTCATAGTTCTTTAAGAAAGAAGACAAAAATCATTTGAGTAGGTGGAGAAGGCTCTTTTAAGTTTTATATTTGCATTATATCCAGACACATCATTTAGAAATTAACATTAGAAGATTTAAATAGAATCAGTATTTTAAAAGAAATCCTACATTTTGTCAGCTGGGTCCTCAGTCATTTTGAACAGTGTTTCTTGTGCCTTATTTACTGCAAATCAAAGTGAGTATGGGGTTTTCATCAGGAGCTTGCAGGCTGTTACTTTTGTGACATTTCAAACCCCTAAGCTTATTTTAAAAGGTGTCTGAAGAGACTGATTGTTCCTTCAGGTCCTTCTCTTGTCACCCCGGAATAGTGAAAGCTGGTTACATGATGTGGTGGGAAGGAACACGGGATTCCTTGTGCTGGTTTTGTCTGAGAGTGGCTCCCTGGAAGCTCTTGGAAAGGCAGGCTGCTTGACACCCTTTGCTTGCGGCTCTGTGTTTTGCCTGCGGAGTGCGAGGCGGTTGGCAGGAGGCCCTCCTGGCTCCCGGGCCTGGGCCGAGGGGCTCGTGCGGGGCGCTGGGCGGTGCAGGCCGCAGCTCCCCGCTGGCCCTGGCAAGGCAGAGAGCAGGGCAGAGAGCAGGGGAGGCGCGTGTGGTGAGAGGACCGTATCTAATGAAGGAAGGAACAGGTCACAGCCGCAGGGAGCTCTGCTCCATGGCTTTTTTTGTCCAGTTAAAAAATATGAATACACAGAAGAAGTCGCTAAAATAAAAAGCGGATGTCGTCCTCGCCAGCCTTTGCCCATGTCACCCATGGCACTCCTCTGCTAGCAGTTTGATGCTTAGTAGAGACTAACTGTGGGTACATGTCTGTGCAAAAACAGACAAAAATGTCAGACTCCACGTGAACTTCTGATTTTGTTGATTTTAACTCAAATATTTCGTGAACATTCATTACGTTAGGACATAACAATTGCACCTAGTTCATCTGAGCAGCTGCGTAGTATTCCACAGGAAGAACGAGTCATAATGTATGTAATGAGGCGTTTTATTTGTTAAGCTGTGAGTCCAGTTAAAAAATATGAATACACAGAAGAAGTCCGGAGGCCCCAGGGAGGCCGAGAAGGAGCGTGCTGCCGTGTGGGAGGGCGCACAGAGGCTCGGGGAGCGCCTGTGGCTCGTGGGCCCGTGGCCGCATCCGAGGTTGGGGCCTGGCGGCCTGGTGGCCTAGCTCGCAGCCGTGCTTCGCGGGTCGCGGCCTTTCCTGTGTGTGCCCCGTCAGGGAGCCTACGTGGAGCCCCGGTTGGCTCCACCTCGTAGGTTGGGAGTCGCACCCCAGGGACCTGAGGAGCCGGGGGGCGAGGTAGTCACGGCGGCTGGTGGCCCAAGGCCAGGTGCTGGCAGTGCCCACTGCGCTCTGTCACCGCCAACTGGGCCCCACGGGCCCTGGCATTTGTTCCCCAGACACCGGGAGACTTAGGAGCCCCTGCAGATCCTCCTGGGCTCAGAACCCAGTACCCACCCAGGAACCTCGGAACGAAGCAGTGACTGTGCGGGTCCATGATTTCGTGAGTAGCCTTTGTGACATTCCCACTGACGTAGACCTCTACCCAAGACACCAAGACGTCCAACTTGAGAAGCTACTGGCAGTCTTCGTAAGGTAGAATGTTTAAGGACCCTCCCCGACATTTCTTCTTTTAATCATGTCCATCGTGTCCACCCTTGGAAAGGTTTGGTGATGAAATGATAACAGATACCAGTCTTGGCTTTTCTGGTCTTCGGAACATGAATTAGGCAACATGACGTAGTCCACAAAGACACTCTGTAGGTACACGTCTTTCTCGACTTATAAAATGTGTGGAGAAAAGTGTACAGATCAAGAAATTGCACTCACGATGAGTTTTTACAAATTGGACACATCCGTGCAACCAGTGTCCAGATGAAGAGGCCAATGCCACCAGGGGCCCAGGATCTGTCCCCCGACCTTGTGGGTCTCCATTCCCTGCAGGTAACCACTGTTCGGACTTCTCTCCCCATAGAGGAGTTTTGCCTGTTTTAGAATCTTACGTAAGTGGAATCACACGGCATATATTTTTCTGCCAAGCTTGTTTTGCTTTAAAAGGATGGTGAGACAGACCTAGGCTGTGTGTGTAACTGTTTTTCGTGTGTTTTCATTGCTGTGTAGTATTTCTGTACCTCAATTTATTTGCCCATTCTCCTTTTGCTGATTATTTGGGTCGTTTATGGTTTTGTGCTATTGTGCTGCTGTGAACGCTCTTGTGTAGGTCTTTCTAGTAAACATTCACATATGTGTTTGCTTAGTATTTTCTGGGAGTAGAATTAAGGCCCCCAGAGGCTACATGTGCCTAGCAGTAGTAAACACCCCAAACTGTCATGAACCACTGCACCGACGTCACGGCCTCTGGCAGTGTGATGCTTCCAGTGACCTCATTCCCCACAGACAATACTTGGCACTGTCTTTTCCCCAGTTATTTTGGTGACTATGTGCTATCACATTGCGGTTTTAGTTTTCTTTCCCAAATGACTAATAAAGTTGAGCATTTTTCAAATCTTATTGAGGCTTAGAATTGTTGGGTTACTCTTGAAATGGAGTCTCTGGCTGGCCATTGAAGAGCTAATTGACATTTGCCAAATAGGTTTGTCAGGGGATTTTATGAGAGAGCAAATATGAAATATCCAGGTTAGTTTTGGAGAAAATAATTATCTAGCCCTGATCATTATCACCGATAGTATGGCCCTTTTCTTTGCTTTTTAAAACCCTTAGAAAATGTAAAATAAGGATCGGAAATAAAATTGGGAGGGGAAATGGTGGAAAAGAACTGCTGAATTATATTTAAAGAGATGGTAGGAAAAGAGGTAACAGGGAGGATGGTAAGACTAATATTTTCTGATAATGATATTAACCTTCTTGTCACCCACGGTAAGTCAGTGAAAAAGAGAGATAGTTCTCGATGGAAGGAACAGTATAGAGATTAATGGATTTGGATTCAAGCTTTGGATTCAAGAATACCTGAGTTTTCATTTTTTCACTGTAACCTAACTAGATATTTTATAGGCCTAGCAATTGTACAGTCTTCAGTCAGTAGTGAGAATTAAATACATTAAACTCTAACTATAAAAACATTTTAAGTATAAAAATAGAATACAAGTCACATATAAATAAAATGTAGCCCAATAATGAAGTAGGTACTCAACAAAAAGTAACTACTTCTATTACCTTTTCCATCTTTGGGCTTTGAGGTATAATTATATACATATGTTTATATAAGGGACACTGATAACATGATGAACAGTATCCGTAGTATAAGTCCATTGCAAAGAAAAAGAGACTTTCTATATGTGGACTTTTGTACCTCATGCCAAAAACCTAATGTTATCATAGTTTACCACTCTTCACATTTATGATACTATGACAACGGGATCATGTCTTTCCCTGACATGATGACACTTGGGTAATGGCAGATGTTTTGTAGTAGTCACATTAGCCTGGTTTAAGTTGGGAATAATTTAAAATGGATTCAGTTTTTAAATATTCTCTTGAAGGTATCTGGAGAAACTTTGAAAAAATCTACCTTAGGATGTTAATAAAATTCTTTAAAGATACATTGGATATTCATTGAAATTTAGTAACTGTTAGGAGAAAATGTGCTAACCTGGTAGGTTTTTCTTGTTTTCAAGAATGTTTTCACTAAGACATTTGAGCAACATTAGGTGATTAAGTAATATGTTGGCTCCTTACAACTAACTTGAATTTTATTAGTATAGTCAAGTTAAATGAGTTACAAATTTAATCACATGCTATGCTGCTAATTCACAGGCATGATATAGAACAGATGTACATAGAGTTAAATTTGGTGGTCTAATTAAAATATTGGCTTAATTAGAATGACTTGCTTATTCCAGTCTGGCAAATTGAATTTTGTCAGGTTTCACTTCCCAAAGGGAGATACATATTTGAAGTAAGTAAACTCTAATTTTACTCATTTATTGTGTTAACCTTTAAAATTCTTTGATATTGTGGATATATTTTCCCGAAAACTTGTATGAATAGATGAAGCAGCTAAGCAGAGAAAGGAAAGAAAAAGTAGAAAAGTTCAGTAGAAATGCAGGATTCTTGGTGTGTTGCTCATCACTGTCATTTTCCTATGAGAAGAGGAAGAGAAAAGTAATATAAGAGACTCAACCAAGAGCAAAATGTTAAATATATGTTGGTATGTCCATCCGTAATCTCAGACCAGAAACATTTGTCAGATTTTGATAGTCTGTGTAGATTGATCAGTATGTAGATTGTTTTATTTCCTGAATAAAATTCTGGAGCAGTATTAGCAAGGTATAGTTTCATCTTAGTGCAACGTCCACACAAAGTTTGTTTTCCTCTGTAATTCCTTATTTTCTCATGTGTAAAATTAGATAAAGGGTATCTTCTAATCTAAAATTACATAGCAATGAAATAGTACTGTCTACCTCACAGTCTTATTGTGATAATCAAATCATCCCAGTAAGAATCTTAATAAATGTAATGACCATGCATCGAGCACATGCCATGTGCCAGATGTTTTTGTTCATTTGCTTTGATACTCATAACTTTCCACAAGGGAGGGATTACTGCTCTCATGTAACAGATGAGGGACGTAAACAGAAGGTAAGTTGCTTCTTAATGCTGCATAGTAAGTGGCCAAATGTGGGTTGCATGGTCCAAGGTCAAGTTTTTTCCATTATGCCGTGCTGCTTTCCTTCAAGACATAGCACGAAGTGCCATATAAATAGTTTAATGATGGTGGCAATACTTGTGTCTAAGCAGGCATTATCTAGGTGAACCTGTGCTCTCTCCCCTGTTCTCCTACTGTCTCAACTTGACTTTCATCCTCTGCCTTCCATAGACATCTTCTCTTTTCTCTCATCCTTTAATCTCTTCAAATTTTACTACCTTCTTGATACAGTGAAGGACTCACTCCACTGACATTGACAAAATATGGCCACAAACGATTTTGTTCTTTATGTATCTGCCTTTATGATGTATTAACCCTGGCTCATTTGAACCTTTTGCTTTCTCTATTGGAGCTCTCGAACTGCTGAATAACATTAGAGACAATTGGGGGATGCTGGTTGGCACCACTGTTATTCAGATGAGCCCATATACATGTGCTCACTCACTTTTAGTCCTCAATGAACTGTCCTGGCATTGTCCAAGTCACTGCAGTTTTCTGGAGGTGAGATGAGGGTAAAGTGATACAATGAAAAGAATATAGGTTTTGAACTAGACAGATGCAATTTCAAATCTGTGTCCTGCTGCCTACTACCTCTAAAACTTTGGGTCAATACTTTACATATCTGAATTTTGCTTTCCCCATCTGTAAATTAAGTCTCTGTTATAATACCTCACTTGCCAGATTGTGTGGATTTTCTGAGATCATACACGGGAAGGGAGCTGCTATGCAGGAAGAGTCTGTACTTACCACCTCTACTTCCTCAAATTCCATTGGTTCTTCAATCCACGGTACATTTATCACTTTTCTAAAATTGCTCCTGTTACTGTTACCCATAACCTTCTAGTTGTCAAATAAGTATCTCTTTCACTCCCTATCTTATTATGCCTCTTCTTTACTGTATTTGACAGTATTTATAATTTTGGTATAATAGCTTTCCTCTGGTATAATAGCTTTCCTCTTGTAATTTTTAGGACCATTATTTTTTTCATAGTTTAAAAATTCTGAATATTCTAGCTTCCCAGTCCTTTAAACTTCGGTGATTGTAGGAGTTGTGAGAAACCCTGGCATGTGTTTTCTCACATTTTCTCACATTTCACGCTTCTCTTGACAATCTGATTAATTCACATGGCTTTATTACCTATTTGTTGACTCTCAAATCTTATCCCCAGACTTGACCTCTGTCCAGAACTCTCCATCCACATTTCCTATGCCTGCCATACCCCCATGAAATAATGTCCTAGGGACATTGCAAAGAAATAGTTCTTTTAATAATAAAACTGAAAATTCTGGTTGACAAGGGTAGGGGAATCTTCATGATGAGGGAGTAGCTGCCACACTACTTTTAGGACTCACCTTATTCTAAGAGACTGACCAAGCCACCACAGCACGTTGTGCCATGCCTCGAAGACATTGTATTCACTCAGTTGCTCAGGTCTTGGTTCACACCCACCCCTTTACTTGAACCACTTATCTTCATTCTCTATTGAGAAAATCCTAACTCATTTTTCCAAAACGAAGTGATGTTTATCTCAACCCCCACCTGGTAAAATTAATTACGTTTCCTTTGGATTTTCATTGTACTTAAGACAAGTCTTAATTCTGAATTATGATTTCTATGTGAGAGCCAAAGTGTCTCTAGAAAAAAGATTATCATTCCTCTCTCTGTTTCTTTAAGGCCCAGCGTAATCCTGGCAGTTATCAGTTAAATCATTCACTAAAAACATGGGATCAGGAGCTCTTCTTTCTGGTGGGAACAAAAAAAATATGGCCTTTTTCGTTTGTTTCTTTCAAAACTATATTATGATTTAACTTTATATCAAGTATAATTCACTTTTGTCTGATAAATTTATTCTAAATTTATCTTATGAGTTTTAAACACATGCATAGATTCCAGGAAGCACCGCCACTGACCAGATTTGCAGTCAATCCTTTGACCTTTCCTCAACTCTTGGCAGCCACTGACCTATTATCTGTCCCAATAGTTTTTGTAATTTTGAAAACGAGATTTAAATGGAATCATACAGCAGGCCGACTCTGAGATTGGCTTCTGTCGCTTAGTGTAAAGCATTTGAGATTGTATCCAATAGTGTGTACGTGAATACTATGTTCCCTGTCATTGCCGAGATGTTTTCCATAGCATGGATGTATCATAGTTTGCTTATCCATTCACATATTGAGAGACATTTGGGTTATTTCCAGTTTTTGGCAATCATGAAAAAATGCAGCACATTCTAAGGTAGGCACATTCTAAGACGAACCTGAGGACTCCGGCCCATCAGTTGAGGGGGGAAGGGAACCTGTCACTTGTTTCTACCCTATAGAATATGGCAAAGGTGACGTGATATCACTCCTGTGATTAGGTTATAGTGTGTGGAAAAAGGGGAAGGGAGTCTGCAGGGGTAATTAGTCCCTAATCACTTCTCTTTAAGCCAGCAGTTGCTAATCTTTGTCAATAGAGGGTACTGAGAGACGGTCCAGAAGGAAAAGACTCCCTCTGGGGCTGGTGTGGCCCCTTCACCAGGTTTCTAGAGAGCGCACTTCTTCCATTGTTGCCCAGACCATGTGGTTTTCTGGGCACGAGGTGCCCGAAGTACACGGATTCCTGGAGCACCTGCCCTCGTCCCCGCAGAGGGAGCAGGCCGCCCGAGGGCCCTGCCCCCATCCCCCCGGCACAGACCTGGGCCCAGGCCGGCATCCAGGAACCCCTCGGGAGGCCTGTCCGGCAGGTGCGCCTCCCCCTTGCGTGGGGCCAGCGAGCCTGCCGGGGTGCGGCGGGGGGCGACTCTCCCTCCCAGGTTTTTCCTTCCTCAGCCTTCCTTTCATCATCCTTGCTCCCTTGTCATCACTTAATCACGTTTATATTACACGTCCCTGTTTAACCCTCTGTATCAGTGTTTCGGTCACTTGATTGGAGCCAGACTGATACAAGAAAATAACCTACTCCTCTACCGCTTAGGAACCACAGATTTGCTGATTTTCTGTGGAATTACTAGAAGGAGTTTAGCAAAGCCTAAAGCCTGCGGCAGCGTGCGCTGGGGTGGGGGGAGGGCGCCACGGTCCGCGGGCAAGGCCGCCCCGAGGGCTCCCGGCAAGGCCCCGGGACCTGGCTGGCACATCTGGAAATGTGCTGGGTGAGCCCCATTGCTTACCAGATGCGGACACTGGCCAGCCACATGCTGGCCACTCGCTGGCTGCGGAAGGCCTGTAGAACCAGACAAATACAGACCAAAAGCCCTGGCCGGCAGGGTGGCTGCCTTAGCAAACACAGGAGGGAGAAGCACAAGCCCACAAACCTCGGCCCACCTTCCCCCGGCCTCCCTGCCCCTCGGGGCCTGGCTCAGTGGTGAGATCCTATGACATAATACCAGCCGGCCACGGGAGCGGGGTCACGGGGACCCTGAAATGGTTACTGCTCGCTTGTTCCAAGACCCACCAGGCCGGTAGACACTTCTTCACTCCAGCGATGTGTAAATATGAACCTCGGGGCTTAAAGATGATGTTCTGAACATCATTGTAGAACTAGAGACCAAAAAGCATTTAATGATGGAATGGAGATAGAAGTAATATTTGTCTGACATCCACGTAAACTTGGCATAACGTGGGCTTTGTGAACTGACAGGTCAATGATGCTATAAAGACTGGATGGAGGGGCGCCTGGGTGGCTCAGTGGGTGAGGCATCTGCCTCGAGCTCAGGTCACGGTCCCGGGGCCCTGGGAAGGAGCCCCGTGTTGGGCCCCCTGCTCAGTGGGGAGCCTGCTTCTCTTTCTCTCTCTCCTGTGTGCTGTCTCTCTCGCTCTATCTCAAATAATGTAAATAAAGCACCTAAAATAGTAAATGTCAGGGAGTCATCAGCTGTCACTGTCACCACCACCGGCGGCGTCTCATTCCTTTAACCTTCCGGTGGTAGTCATTAGCCCCATGTGTTCATTCACAAGCCTGAATTCCTAATTCTGACATGTCTTTTGATATCTTATGTCAACTTTCTAGTATCTCCTGCCATTTAGGGGTCCAGGGGGGCCCAGTGGGTGAAGCGTCTGCCTCGGGCTCAGGTCATGATCCCAGGGTCCTGGGATCGAGCCCTGCATCGGGCTCCCTGCTCGGGGGGGCCTGCTTCTCCCTCTCCCTCTGCTGCTCCCACCTATTGGGTCTCTCTCTCTCTCTCTCTCTCTCTCTCAAAATAAATATTTTAAAAAATCTTTAGTATCTCTTCTCAATTAAAAAGTATCCAAAATCAGTAAACACATTCCTCGTAGGAGATTTACCACATTTCCTTAAAAATCTATCCTTTGGTTCCTTTCTACTCTGCTCCGATCACAGTTCAGCTGTCACCCTTTTCTTTCTGGCTGGTGCTTAAAACCTCAGTGCTGTGTCGCCAACCTAGCTGCCCCCGAGGTGAGTCGGGGTGGTGCGGGGTTGGCTGTGTTTCAGCCACCTCTCCGAGTCCCTCCTCCAGAACGCTCACCGCCCCGACGGCTTCCACGGGCTTCCTCACGCCCTCGCTGGCTCTTCAGCCTACTTGATCCCTGCTGTCAAATCAGCTTCACTGAACAATAAGTCTTTTCAGAACGCCGACGAGTTCTATTGCACAGCGAGGGGAGGAGGGGGCCACCCTCCCACCTCCTACCCCCCCACTCCTGAGCCCTCCCTGGGCGACCTTAGGCCCAGTCACTGAGGGCTGCACCCCTTTCTTACCCATCCCTTCATCATGGAACGCCTCTCCTTCCAAAAGCCTTCCTGTCGAAGGCTGCTTAGCAGGCCTGGGGATTCCATCCTCCTGCTACTAGCTCTGTGAATTTGGATGCATTTCTCTATATCTCTGAGCCTCAGAACCTTTATTCGTAAAATAGGGTACAACTATCTGTCTCAGAAGGTAGTAACAATGAACAAGACAAGTAAGCAATGTTCTTGGAACAGCCTCTGAGACAGAGTGTTCCTAATGTGAATCTTAACTAATTTTTTTTTTTTTTTTTTTTTTTTTTGTCCCTGGGAAAACCAGTTCAGAGCATTACCAGTCCTTCTTTCCGCTCAGACCACACCGCCCCCAGGACCAAAGTTAGGCTCCAGGTTCTTGTTCTCATCACAGTGTGTGCCTCATTCTAGGACTTTTCACACTGATGCACTCATTATAGTAATTATATTTCCCTATCTAGGGCCTGAAAGACATAGTTCGTGTCTCGTGATGTTCTTGGAAGAATCATTGTACATTTAAATACCTGTCTTAAAGACTTGTGATAGCCATAGGAAGAGCATGTAGGTAGAGTGCTTTGTATCTGCAGAAATGAACTATTACCTTTGCAGTAACTAGCACAGCGCCGTGCAGAGTGAGGAAGTGCATGGTTGAATGAAGGCCACGTTGAAATGGTGTGGTAGAGAGCAGACATTAGGCACTGCGTTTATCCTCCATTCTGTTATCACTGATGATGTGATCCTAGTGAAACATACTGTCTCTTTTAGTTTTATTGTATTTCTGTTCTGTCTCTATCTACGGGCATGAGCCTCCACAATAATTACTAAAAACAAGAAACATGCTAAGGATATGCTCACACACACACACACACACACACACACACACACACACCTTTAATGTTTTCGTAATAAGCTGCTTTTTGTGGTTTGATGAAGGGATGGATGAGATGCAAGGAGAAAGGTAGAAACATACATTCTCATGACTAGGTCATGGAGCAGGTTTTCCTATTTCAAGTGTATAGCAAATTGGACTATAGGCCTGGGCATCGTAAAATCAGGAAGGATTTAATGGTTATTAGCTTTGAAAACAATTTTGGAATATTCTTCTCTATGTAAGAATGAAGATACAATTCTGCACATGCATATTTCCTCTCTCCCTGATAAAAAGCCAGAAATCCCTTAACCCAGACTCCGATAACCACAAAAGCCTACCCGTTAACCCTGTTTTCCAGAATTCTCTTTGTTGACACTGTTAACTCCAAGGGCTGCATGGGCCCAGCCAGGACTGGAAGACAAATCAGCACTTAGAGAAGGCATCCCTACCCTTGCAGCTGTCCCCTTTTGGTGCAGATGGTGAATTGATTTTTCCTTTACCAGCAATTCTTTCTTTTCTTCTCCACACAGGACTGTGATCCTTTGTGATCATGTTTGACTCAGCAGTGGGGACACTCAGAAGATTGAAGAGTTTTCACATGTGTCCAAGGGAAAGGGAACAGGGATTCAGAAATGAGGAATTGCTCCAAAGGCTGTCTGTAGTCTAAAAAAGGGGCTATGACTTCCTCCCTGTGAAAAGTAGATATTCATAGTTTTAAAAAGCGTCTTTGTCCTCAAAAAAGAATTTTGACTCTTGTTTCATTGTGTGTGGTCAGAATAACAGTGAGAGCAGTCAGACCCAGAGAAGGTGGGCAGGAGAAACAGTCCAGAAGAGAAATCCAGATCTTAGAGCTAACTTGCATCCAGATGGATCTTTTCTTTCCATGTGTAAATGTCTAAATAATTACCTGCGTCCTTCAGTTAAATTTTTTGAAATATATGTGAAATTTTATTTGTGATTATTTCTAGCATTATCCTCTTTACAGTTTTAATGTTAATACTGATTAACATTAATTTAACAGTAGAGTATTTAATATTCATATTTCACATATTGCTTTTGTCATATATGTAAATTATTATATAAACACATATATAAATTATCATATATGTACTATGTATTTTATCTAAGAAACAGATATGATTTAATTGCTCATTTATGATGTACCAATTATTACACAGTGTATAGAGAATATCAGAAATTAAACACTGCTAATAATGAACAAATATTTACTACCATTAATTTTTTTCTACTAGGTTTGCCCTGTAATATATAGGTTAAAAGTTTAAAATTGCTTAAAAAATAGCCATTTGCAGTTCCATTCACTAGCATTCTTGGCATTTTATTAAGCAGCTAAAATTATGGAATCTAGACCATGATGCCTATTATGGCAAAACTCTATTTTCTTCAGCCTTTTTATGTGTAGATCTGCTTTGAATATTGTATAACTTGTTGATGTGAAGAGATTCCAAGTAAACTACTTAGTATTTTATTACAGAATGGTGTTTCAGTTTCCATATCAGTTGTAAATTTAGCACCAGATTAACTGGGTAGTCCAGGCAGGGATTTGACTAGACATATTGTGGTAGATTTCCTATCACACTGACTTTGACTTTTTCCAAAATCAAATACAGATGATCATGAGATAAATGAATCAAATTACAAGCAATGCTATAATTATTAGAAGACTGGCTCTGGTAATTTTTCACATAATTAAAATACCAAATTTCTTAATCTCAAAACTAGATATTTAATTATAATATGACATTTTCTAATATGATCTTAGAGGATATGTCCAGAAAATGCTTCAGCATCAAGGTCTTTATTTTCTTAGGCTTATTTCAGTCTGTTAGAGTTATTCTCCTATTGATAAACTGATTGTGTCATCTTTTCCCTGAGATACCTCGTCAAGCTGACATACCTCTTCTAAGTCTTTGTTTTTATAGCTTCTTTGTTTCTTAGAATAAAAAGTTTTTCTAAGACCACTTTGTACTTTTATGGGTGCAGACTATTTTTAAAATTTGTTTTGTGATCTTTATTGACTTGTGTGATTTCATTATATAATAAGGAGAGAAAAAAGTCCTTTTGAGTGAAAAAAAAATGTTTATGGTTCTTCCATAAACATAAGATTTCTTTTCTCAAAATCATTCAGTTATATTATTTATCAATTTTTCTTTTATGTCTTCTAGATTTTGTGTCTTGTTTTAAAAGGTCTTTTCCACACTTAAGGTTATGTACAAAATTTTTATGTCTTTTTCTATTCCTTCTATAATCCTATTTCTTATGTTTAAATTGGTGATCAATCTGGAATTTGGCTACAGGGCTATGGGACATGAGGTAGTAATCAAACTTTATTTTTTTCCATATGGCACTCCAGTTGTCCAAACACCATTTATCGAATAATCCATCATCTATCCAGTTCTTTGAAATACTATCCATATTAATGTGTATTCTTACACTTATGGTTTCTTATAATATAGAATAAGGTTTTAAAGTTAATTACAAAATAACAAAACAAAAATAAAATAATACAGAATGAAATCAGCATTGTGCACCATTACATTTGATATAAAATATCTGTTTGCAAACCCTTGGATTTGTAAGAGGTCAGTTTCCTTTTCATATATAGTTATGTCACATTCAAATTTTCTAATTCTGGAATTTTGTAATATTCCTTCTTCTGATTCTCACAACAGTCATATGAGAGAGCAACACAGAAATCTTGTTTCTTCTTTTTCATAAATGTTGAAACTGAGGTTGAAAGAGGTTATGGGACTTGAGCCATAGATCAAACTAGAGGCTTTCTTATCTCCACTTTGGATTAGCTCTCTTTGTAAAAAACAATTCAACTCTTCCTTGAATTCTCATTCCTTTTTTTTTCTTTAAAGATTTTATTTATTTATTCATGAGAAACACAGAGAGGCAGAGACACAGGCAGAGGGACAAGCAGGCTCTATGCGGGGAGCCTGATGTGGGACTCGATCCCGGGCCTCCAGATCACAACCTGGGCTGAAGGCAGACACTCAACTGCTGAACCACCAGGGATCCCTGAATTTTCATTCCTATTCCTATTTTCATTCTCCTCCTCCCTCTGGTTCCTAGTAGTTTATAAAATAACATCAGAGAATTTATTTTTGCCATTGAAGTAGAGTTAATATATTGTCTCATAAAAAATTAGCATATTAGTTGTAGTCACATGTTCACCTTGGCTCTGCTATTTGTTAAATTTACAATTAGAAAGGATGCTTAGCTTAATTTTTATGGGGTTTAAAAGGAGCGGAATGCACCTTGTTTCCTAAATTCAGTATTGATTGAATGTTTGGAATGTAGGAGGCTTCTTAAATGTTTGTTGAACATATATACGTACCCATGATGCAATGGAACTAATGTTACAGGAGACATGTAGCACAGCCTATGGGAGAAGTTTTGCTTGGAGAAGTCTCCTGGAATATCAGCAAAGTCATTTTTCAGCATTGTTTCCTCATTACGTAGGGTTTATGTTGTAAAGAAAAGGAAGCATTGAATTCCCTTTTCCCAAAGGGAAACTGTAGTGGAAGAGCTATGGGTATTGTCAAGCATACAATCTTTAAAGAAAGTCAGCCAGCTTGTGCTTTTGGAGTTGTGATTGGACGGTGGAAGTCATGAAGGAGATAGCCTAAGACAGAGCAGTGAGGATCCTGAACTGTCATTTTGGAGATTACACTTTATAACAGCAAGGAAGCACCGGAGGGAGAGTGGCATGATTCTATTTGAAAGGGAGGTGAGGAAGAGGTAGGCAGCAAGGAAGACGCTGTTTTCTAATAAAAGCAGGCTTCAGGGCTACATAATAATTAAGGTTTGAAGAGTATTTGTTTCCAGTACTTTTAGTACACAAGACATACATTTCTGGTAGACAGAGCTAATAGTGTGGAATTTAAAAGACTATTGGCATAAGATGAGGGCAAGGAGAATGGAATCGTGAAGTAGTAATTAAAGGAAACACAAGAAGGGGAAAGATTATTTTGCCTACAAATATCTCTTTAAGCAAACATTGCTTTACAAATTCAGCACAAGGGATCCCTGGGTGGCGCAGCGGTTTGGCGCCTGCCTTTGGCCCAGGGCGAGATCCTGGAGACCCAGGATCGAATCCCACATCGGGCTCCTGGTGCATGGAGCCTGCTTCTCCCTCTGCCTGTGTTTCTGCCTCTCTCTCTCTCTCTCTCTCTGTGTGTGTGTGTGACTATCATAAATAAATAAAATTTTTTTAAAAAATCCATAAGAAAATCTACAATATTAAAAAAAAAACAAATTCAGCACAAGATAATCGAGTTAGAACTTTACCTTAGGTGTATTATATATGCTTTTAAAAAATGTTTGGTGGCATCTGCAAGCTATTCCAATAATGTTAAAGGAAATAAAGCATTTGAACATAGAATTTAATAAATAGATAACTAAATAATGATATTTTCTTCTTTAAAAAATCTGAATAAACGTTTTCAAACCTTGATTATACATTAATTACCTCATAAAAGACACTCAACCATGCCCAGCAGGACAAACATATACCCCTCTCCATCTACAATGGTAGGTAGGATGGATAATATTGTATGTAAAATAAATGTGGAACCAGAAGCTAGAAGACACTCTTTGAGACTGGCTAGCCCTTGCCTTGCCTTTGATTTTAATGTTAGTGAATATTCTTGAACCCTGTTTTACCTCATAAGCTTATTTTGAAGTTGAAACAATCTATGCAAGGGTATTGCCTACATTTTAAAGAACCATACAAGTATGACATAATTTTTTAGACATTAAAAATGTAAAAAAAATGCAGAGCCATTAGTGTCAAAATGTTTAAATGTTTACTTACAATTTCACTCTTATTTTGTATTTTTTTTCTACCAGTTTATTCAGTTTTGGGGTATATAAATATACCAGTTTATTCAGTTTCAAATATTCTTTAATACATATTTTTATTGATTGGCAGAAGAAAGGAAAAAATTGTATAGTGAGTCACTTTCAAAGTTAATTTGCTACAGGTCATTAGATAACTTAGGTACAGAACTAAAATGCATGATATGGTTATTATAGACATTTGCTTATCAAAACTGTATCTTTATTTTTCATTGTTGATGGGTATGTGTTTACGTGCCTTGCTTATTTTACTATTTTTTCTCTGTTAGAAATAGTTAATAAAATAAGGGATTATTGCATTGTAGTGTTTGTAATGGTCTAGTTTTTTTCTGACATCTTTCAGAATTTACCATTGACACTAAGGGCAAAAATAGTTCACCAAGCTGACTTATTAATGGGAAACTCGCATTTGATTTACTTGGCCTCACATTTCACAGCTGATACGCAGTAGCTCACATCTATTGAAAATAGCTTAGAGCAGTATTTCTGGGTTCCGCGCACTCCCCTCAAGGCCCAAAGGGGAAAATTCTCCTGGAAAGACATACTATTTATTCTTAAAACTTTTTTCTGAAGAGCACAGGCATCTGCCCACATTTGCAATCTGCAAGTCCTGGTTTCTCTTCAAGCACAGGAGAACCTATTGAAAAACTTCATACCACACAGAGACAAAAAGTGTAGCCCGCACTGCTAATGCTAGTGATGTCTTGTAAACGTAAGCCACATTACTCAGACAGAAATTCCAGCTGTTAAAACACAGATAATGGAAAGCCAGTATAAGTACTGACCAACATTCACCATAAGGTTAAACACCAACATTACATAGTACTTGAACCATAAGCGCGATTGCTTTAGGGTCATTGACAATGTCATCATGCCTCAAGTTTTCTGGTTGGTTTGGTTGCTGAATTTCACTTCATGCAAGAAAATTATATTACTCGCTTTTTAGCATTTTATTGGATTGTGCACTAAATTAAACACTTCATTTAAGATCACAATGAACTCTCAAAATAATGTGAGAAACTTCATTCTTGAATGTATACTTAATTTTGAAGTCAGCTCGATCTGTGCAGAACAAAGCAATAGAAGTTTAGAATTTGCCTGTTCTCCATTATCAGTATTATGCAGTCTAGGATATTTCTTTTCTTTTTACCCTTTCTCAACAATATCCACATCTCTGCTGTATGAAGTTGCAAAAATAATATATTGAGTCCTAAGGAATTAAAATGAATCGAACCAATGTGTCTTTCTTAAATAGGTAGCTTAACAAGATAAAGAAAGCCTCCGCTCTAAAATCATGAAATGAAAGATCAGGTAAATTATTAAAAACTGCTGTCAAGTTAGTTGCTTGGTAAGAATTAAGAACTCAGTCTTTACTCTCGGCTCAGTATTGAAGCTTCATGACCATACACCACCGTATCAAAAGAATACTCGTTTAAAAAAAAAAATTAGTCATGTGGGAAAGAGAAGCCTTAAGTAACAAATGATTTTGTACCTCCATATTACTTCAGATTACATATCATTAATAAGGTCATTGGGGATAAAACAAACACCACTATCATTCTTCAGTATTTGATTTTATTTTTAATAAATGCCAGGGAGTATTCAATTATATTTATCCTAAACCTTAATATACTAATCCTGGTAAGAATCTTTTATAAATTATAAAAGTGTATATAAGAATATATTACCCTCATTAAGTAGCTGGGGAAATAACATATCTATCCTTCCTTTAGTTGTTTTAACAATGTAATAGTTTTACTAAAGCCAATGGCAATCAAAATGTAGGAAAAAAAATAGGATCATGATGTTGCTATATGAGCAGCTGTCAGGAAGCATGCACAATGTAGCACAGCGGAGCAATTTGTACTTACTGTCTAGTTTCAATTCCACACACCTGTCTACAGCAGTCTGTGAGTTCTAGATACAAAATAAATAAATAAATAAATAAATAAATAAATAAATAAATAAATAAAGGCAAAACGGAAAAAAAAATCTGTTTCTAGAAAGGTGGTATTTTTGCAAACATTGTGAAGAGTTATGCATTTATTATGTGCCAGGTAGTTTATTTGATAGAGGGGATCAGAGATTAACATCACATGGGCAGTTTCCCCAAAAAAATACTACAGTCGAGAAGGAAGGAATCAAACAGGCAGTTGTAACACAGAAAAGTGCATTACATAAAAGAAGGATTCGTATGACGCTTGATAGGACACAAAAAGGGAAAGGAGGAGATTCTAGGGCAGGCAAAGAGGTCAGATCAGGATTCCTGGGGGTGCTAGAGTCCCTTCTGAATTCTTAGTATTAATTGGGCATTATTATCCTGAACACACCGATGAGCCCAGGTAAGAGACACCGGAAGCCTGCGAGTGGTTCACAACGGCTGGCACTCAGACTTTCAGGTGTCCAAAGCACCTCTTCATTATTGTGTTATACGTATCATATGCTTCAAAATACACAATCTTGTAGTTTTCAAATGTAAGTATCACACTGTACAATCCAGTTGCCGTTGTCTTCATTTTTGTATTATTTGAGTCCTAGAGTGGTAGCCACGTGCTATGTATGGATGCAATGACTGTGTCCTCTGAAGATGGGAACCTTCTCTTTGTGAATAAAGATAATGGCGCTTCTCTAAAGCAAGGGCGTTCCAATAGTTTCTCTTTTTTTTTTTTTTTATTCAGCAGTGGGCTAAACAAGTAGAAACTGAAGAACACATGCATTTTTTTTAATTAAAATGTTCAAAAAATAAAATAAAATAAAATAAAATAAAATAAATAAATAAAATAAAATAAAAAATAAAATGTTCAATGTCCTTTATTGAAAAATACGGGTTTTTAGCAGTGATGTAAAAAAAAAAGGCAAAAATTTTTAATTGAACTATTTTATTATTTTAAAATGATTATAGATTGAGGTAGCTTTCACCATTAATCAACTAAATGAGAGAAAGAGTTGAAATCTTCTACATAAAAGGGGAAATTTTCAGTCAAGATACAAATTGGCATAGATCTCTGAGAATGTTTGAATATCCGACACTCATTTATCCTCAGATTTAAATCTGAGGTTTTGTAAAAGAGGATGACCTTTTACAGACTCAGCTAGTTGTTCAATACATGTTGAACAGAATCACGCCTCGTACATAACCTAAAAATTGCATGTGATTCTGGGTTCTGATTGTTTTCAAGATGTTTGGGTTATAGGTGTATTTTTTAATATAGGTTTATTTCTGCTGATTCAATCAACTTCTCTTGAGAGCTGAAGACACTGATATGACAGAAAATTGAAAATTCAGACCTGTGCTGAAATTCCCTGGTCAACGACAGCCTCAGGAGCATAGATCGTGATTTCTACTTAGGAAAACCTGTGCCTTTTCTCAGACGTTGTGACTTCATTCTCTTCATCTAACTACAGTCCTTCAAAGTCTAAGATTCTCTTGACCTTAGAATTCTTAGTTTGCATTTTCTATGTTTCACCCACGTGACAGTTTAAACTTATTAATATAGTGCACTGACTTGAATAAATAAGCAACATACTTGTTTGCAGTTTCAATTTTAGTGTTGAAGGTATCTAATTTTACCCATTGGGTAAATCACCTTCATCTGTCATTAGTGATGAAAAGCTGAGTATCAGAATTTTGAAGTTGTAGAAAGTTTTGATTTTAAGAAAGCAGTTCAGTATACCTCTTTAACAGCTTTTTTATTTGGATGTTTGCATTTGAACAAATATAAAATGTATGTCCTACCTACTTTTTTCCAATAATCTACAAAAGTGATAGCAACTAATGGGTCAAACATATATTACAGTCACACACTTGATCACTTTCTTCTTCCCATAATGCTGTGGGTCCCTTTTGCAAATTTAGATGCAAACCTTTCAGCACAAGTGTTAGGTTAGCTGGGCAGACCAGCCATTATGTCTCATTTGCACAAACTTTTTTTTCTCATGTCATTGCAAATTTGTTATCTCTGAAGAGCGAACACAAAAATGTCTCAAATTATTCATTGGTATTCCTACTCTCTACTTATTTGTGTGAAGTGTATAAATAGGAAAACAAATAGAAGCTTAAAAAAAGTTTTGTGTCTTTAGCTACATCTGTGTTGGGAGCCTACATTTGTTCTCTAGGCTGTGGTTTAATTCCAAGGATAAGATCTGGAGGGTATAGAGGCCAGATGAACTCTTCATTTACTGGGAAGGTTTTGGAACGGCAGGACCAGAAGGGTGATTTTAGAGGATCAGAGACAGAAAGAAAAGTGTGTCAAATAAGAATGGCAAGATAAGGACAGACAGATAACGTGAGTTAGGAGAGTGGCTAAGAAAGTCAAATTCAAGATTGAGTCAAATTCAACCTCTCAGAGGTTACTCAGGACTTTCATATTGTTTTTAGGATCATGGTTCACAGGTGGGCAGGGCTGTTCATAGACGCCAGTGGGCAGTGTCAGCAATATTCTGCTGCAGAGTAGTTTTCTTCTTACAAAATTTTCAGTATTGTTATTGTCACTTTTCCAAACTACTTTCTTTTACCCAAACCATTTATAGAACACTTAATAATCATAAAAGTGTATTAGGGACAATTTTGAAATCTGAGTATATTCAGAGAAAATTTCTGTGGTTATGCGCTCACAATAGGAACCAATTAAGTGGTAGTTTTTCATAGGAATACTTATTTTCAAGCTCTCAAGTGACGCAAGTCTGAAATATTGCTCATGATGTGACACTTATTTTTGTGACACTTATTTTTATATATCTATATTCCAGTAATAATTTATGCAGCCATCATTTTCTAAATTATTAAAATTAAATGTCTATACAAAGAATATGCGATGAAGAATAAAAATGATTGGAAATAAATAATCCAAATCGTTTGAAAATTTTATCAGTTTCTTTTTGCAGACCCTTCAAAAACAAATCAGTAGTGGCCTTTATGGAATAGCAGCCCATTTCTGTATTTATCACTGAACTTCCCTTTTGGTAACTATTTTTTTAAGCATGTTTTTGTTCCTTTGGAATATTTACCAGACACATTTCAGAATAAGTAACACTGTCTGCTTGAGTGATAAAAATTGCTAACATCTTCCATGTCCTTACCTGCATACTTTCTGGGGGGAGTGAGAAAACCTATATGGGCCTGAAAACCCATATATGTAATTTATAAAACCCAGTTTGGTCCTAAATAACTTGATCATACTCAATGGTGCCCTATTTACAGTACCTATTTTGCAAAATATCAGGGTTTTTATATGTTTCATCTGAGCAGTTAGATTCTTATTAAAGTCAGTAAATACATAATGGCTTTTCTGTTTTATTTTTCAAGGATCCTCTGTTTCATCTGGAATTGCACAGGTCTGAAAGAGGAAGAGGCAGATGTCCTTTTGATCCCAGCTCCTCCTTCATCTCTACCTTAATTGGTAATTATTTTTGCCACAGACATTAGCTGGCCATCATATTGATTTTGAAACTTTGGTTCTCTTAGTGTTTCTTGGTATGTGTTGACGAGTCCTATGTATTTATTGGTGTTGAGAGCAAGGATAAAAAATTTTAAGCCATGCTAAGCTGAGCCAATTTGAGTCTAAAATGAGTGCAATATACTTGACATATGTGTGTCAAAACACAAATTGTTGCTTAATAACTGGTATAAAACATGTTGTATTGTGCCATTTATTGTTCAAAAAATGGAGCTATGGGCATACTTTATAAAACCTGGCCAGAGAGGCTGAACTATTGTAATATATGTTAGTTCCTTTTGTTTTAATTGCTCTGTGACTTTAGGGGAACTTTAAATATTCTCTTCTTGTTGGCTTTCTTTATATCAGTAGAATTCATCAGAAAGTCATCTCAATTGAGAGCTTTAAAGTTATTTATCTAAATTCCTGTTTACCTAGAATGTTAACTATAGAGGTTGACCAGTTCAAACTTCCACTAAATGTCCACATTGAAATAGTAGAATAAGCTGCCGTGTCTGGTCTCAATTTCCATTTGATTCCATTTAATTAGATGAGGTACCTGAGTACATCACTTAAAACACAATGAAATTATTTTTCTTGCTCTTTTATATTCTTGGGACTCAATCAAAAATGGCACCTTTGTCAAAGTACTCCAGCACTGTGATGGTGGAGATGGGGGAGTTCCCAAACATAAACCTGAAGAGAGCTCTCCCTGACATCCAACGAGGTGCTATTAGGAATCCTTTTTTCAAAAAAAAAAAAAAAAAGGAATCCTTTTTTCTCAGTGTTACGAAGTTCTGATATAGGGATGGTACAGATGTATGAATTTCTGTTAGTAAATTTGCAATACTTAGAGTTATATGCTAATACAAGGTTATGCTGTTTACAGAAGATGGGAAAGTGTGAAACAGCATGTAGGGATTTCGTATCTTAAATGAAGGGTTAACACTTAAAACTTCCCACTGATGAGTAATCAGAATACCATATGCTTGATTTTGAGTTGATACAGATATTCTTGTGTATTCTAGAAACTCTATAGCCTCTGAATTTATCCAGTTGATTTTGATGGGCCTTGCATCCCACTCTTTTTATTTCCCCGTCCCAGTCATCATACTTAGGTCCAAGAAAGTAAAGCTTCTTTTATATGTGCAGTTGACCTTTGAACAGCACAGGTTTCAACTTCATGGGTACAGATATTTTTTTTAAATAAATACAGTGCAGTACTGTTAATGTATTTTCTCTTTCTTATGATTTTCTTAACAACATATCTTCTGTAGTTTAAGAAAACAGAAGATAATACATGTAACATACAAACTATGTGTTAACCAATTATTGTGTGTTATCCTTCAGCTTCTGGTCAGTTAGTAGTTAAGTTTTTGGAGAGTCATAAGTTATATGCAAATTTTCAACTGTACAGGTCAGCGCTCCCAACTTCCATGTTCCTTAGAGGTCAACTGTCTATTTGTGGAGCAAAGATCTTATGTTAGCTCTAATTAATAGGAAAAGATTGATTTGCTTCAGCCCCATAATTTACAAAGGCTCTAAGATGAGATTTCACATAGGAAGTAATTAAGGTCTTCCGGAGCTTGAATAAAGAGAGGTAATATTTTTAAAGAATATAATATTTTCAAGAAAAGTAGTATTTTAAGATAGCTAGCATTCCTCTGCTAACCTGTGTGTGTGTGTGTATAAACAGAATATGAGGAAGAGAGACTTTAAATATGAAAATAAGGTTACCTAAGCTTAACTTTAATAGGAATAAAAATCTTGGGAGTGACACTTTCAGTGAATGCCAGATCCATAAACGTTAGAAATGGCAGTGTGTTCATTAAAATACATGCATTTAATAGACTTTTTTTCTTTCTAATGCCTTTAGTGCTTTTGGAGGTAACTTCATAGGTTTAAAATTTGAACATATTCGGAAGAGATTTTCTTATCATTTCTTTTACCATACATCTTGCACAGAATAGGCCTCCTGTAAAAATATTCACTGAATAGACTCAGTATTCATAAACAAACACAAAACAAATTTTGGTATATTATTCATAAGAATATTATAAATGATATTGAAAGTAGGAAATTACAGCATAAACACTACTTCTATAGTGAAATCCTAAGAAGATTAGCACACCATTTATTTTTAACATTTCACTTAAATGGTTTAAAACAATTTCTTTAGTCACCCTGCCACTCAGCACTAAGCCTCCCTGGAGCTTATTTATGCATGAAACCAGGAACTTAAAACTGAATTTTTTAAGAGGGGAAATATTACTGGAGGGACATTTCCAAGTGGGTTTCATTGAACTTCCAAATCAAATTACACTGTGCTGAAATGTGAAGTGCTTGCCATCTGGGTGGCTGTTTCGCTTATTCAGAAGAGAAATCAAATCATAAGAGCCCTCCAAACTAAACACAAAAGTTATAGGACTAATCCCTCCAAAGAGAAGAAATAAAAATATAATTCTTCATATTTATCCACTAGCTTTCATCCCAAAGTACCTTTGAAAGATCATTCACTCGCTGTAGATAGGCAGCAGCCACTGAGATGGAAACCCGATAACCTATGTGAGCCAGCAACTCAAAAAGAGAGGAAGTCGGAATAATTCACCCAGTTGAAAAAACAGCAGGAATATTGGCTGGAAAAACGGAGCTACCTGAGTTGGAATTTGGCAAGCTCGGCGTAGTTCACTCTGACAGGGAAAGAATGCGTTAATATGGTATTTTATGACCACACGTGTTCTCTGTTGATGAGTTAGGACAAGACTCCAGCAAAACGATGACCATCTTGAGACCACGATCCTTCTTTGTTTCTTTGTTAAATGTGGGTCGTGCTTACTGTCTGATGCCTATTCACCTTGACATGTGCTTTCATGATAAGAAACTGGAATTTGTAACAATCCTCATAAAGCTAACAAGGCCCACAAAGAAAAAAAATGTGCTGGCAAATCAAAGAAGGTCTTATTATTTCTTAACTTTAGATACAGTTTTCATTTCAGATAACAAATTCAGTTGGCTGAAGATCACGTGAACTAAAAGCTCACCAAAAAACTGAGTAAAGAAAGATTATTTGCGAGGTAAAAGACAAGTTAACAAACATGTTTTAATTAAATTTATCATCTAATTTAGGAAGGAACTTTTAGTATCTTGCAATGATTCCATGTGAAACAGAATTTAAGGAGTAAAACAGCCTCGTTGTTTAGTTATGTTGTGAATGTTCAGAAATCAATTGAAATGAAATCATATGTTGACTATGGTTGCTCTCCAAAGGCCATTTGGTTTTAACATAATTTATCTTGGTGGCATATAAATTCATACCACAGGTGCAATATTTCTACATGTTTAGCCACATTTTCCCCTACTATGATTACTAATTTGATCTTTAAAAAAATGGTCTTAAGTAAATGTCTGAAGAATATAAGACATTACAACCTGTCCTTTTTTAAGATTTTTTTCATTTATTTGAGAGACAAAGATAGAGAGCATGACGGAGGAGGGGCAGAGGGAGAAGCAGAGTCCTGCTGAGTAGAGAGCCCAATCAGGGCTCAATTCCAGCACTCTAAGATCATGGCCCGAGCCAAGGGCAGATGCTTAACTGACTGAGCCGCCCAGGTGCCCCACACCTGATTTTAAAGGCGCTTTTTTGAAACAGTGAATTATTTAGTAAAATAAATTGCTGTATTAGTTGCCTATACCTTTTATTTCATCCAAAGACAGTATTTATTTTGCTACTAAACTATTGGGTTTGGTGACTGGCCAAATAAAAATTCAAGAAATATAAATATATATATTTAAAAGAGGGAGAGAGGAGGTGGTGAGCAGAGGGAGAGAGAAAGAGAGAATCTCAAGCAGACTCCATGGTCAGTAGGGAGCCCAACACAGTGCTCGATCTCAGGACTCTGACATCATGACCTGAACTGAAATCGAGAAGTGGACACTTGTCTGACTGAGTCACCCAGGGGCCCCAGAAAATATGTTCTTTATGTCATATATCATTTTGGCTAGGAAGAAAAATATTGGCTGACTTTTTTTCATCAGCTCTGTTGGATATAATATTGTAATATTCTTAATAAATTCATAACACCTTCAGCAACTGCAGGATTTTTCTTATATTTTGCCCTCTCAGTTCTATTGCCCCCTTTTTTTTTTAACATTTCATTCTGGCCCAGATTTGTAGTAATTTAATATTTATTGTATGTGCTATGACTATGGTACACTGATATGCATGTTACTAGCATTTGGGGGAAAACCACTCTAATTTGTCATGTACTTTTTCTTTACTTTCGAAGTGTTAGCTTTGTTATAGGATATTTTTAGGATACTTCTCCAGCTAAAGACACTATATTTTATTTCAACAAATAGCCATGAATAAGATATTTTAGTCACTGAAATTTTCTTTCTGAACTTTTTTTTAGTTCTGTTACCTTTTTTTAACAAATAAATCTACAAACATTTTTAGCCACAGAAATTTTCTTCCTGCCCTTTTATTCATACTAATGAGACCTTTGTGAATATATCTTCTCATTTTATATTCTGCGAATTGAGAGTCAGTGTTGACTGAATGAAAGTGAATTGGAATATATGCATAGGAAATTTAAGTAATTATTTCAAGTTATTAATAGCATTACAAAAATTTTTAAATAAATATTCCTTTTAAATTAATTTTATTCAGGACACAGTTATGAATGAATACTTCTGGCACAAAATATGACTTAATAAGTATCAGAAAATAAATGAAAAAATCTAAATGAAGGTAAAACATACGTCTTTATAATTGCAACCTCTACATAACAAACAAGGTATATTGCCTTATTTCTTGAATTCACCCCAATTGTACAGAAATTTAGACTTAAAGTTATTCCTTTAAAAAAATAAATAAATAAAGTTATTCCTTTGCCATGTTCCTGTCCCTAAAAACATTTACAATTTCTGCTGTGCACTCCCATTTGGCAAAATGCCAGTTACCCACCTGTCGTTGCTTCTGACCATAGCTACTAGTCTCTGTGGGCCTCTTTGAATATTTTGTTTATGGATTCCTCAAAACAAACAAAAATTATAAGGATAGGAGGAAAGAAAGTCCAAACAATGACTTCATAACTAAAAAAAGGATATGTTCTGTCTGGTTACTTTTAGTAACCCTAAGCTGAGTGTGTGAACTGGGATGTGGATGTTGGAATACATGGATCATTCTAATCCAGACTCATCCTCTCACATGTATTTTGTTTCTATTTGCAATGATGCATGTTACAGTCATTCTATAAAATAATGCACCTGATGTTATAATGATTTTCTACCGAAATTAATATGACTCAGTTATAAGATGTAGCAGTTAA
Source organism: Canis lupus baileyi (assembly GCF_048164855.1). NCBI lineage: Eukaryota > Metazoa > Chordata > Mammalia > Carnivora > Canidae > Canis > Canis lupus. The sequence continues at coordinate 33,525,839 of NC_132858.1, forward strand.
ATCAGTCTTTAGCCATGTGCTCTCCATGAGGCAAATATATTACACAGTATTTAGCTGTGTAGACATTTACCACATAAATAGGAGAAATGCCTGAGTAAAACTTAAAAAGATAAAAAGCACAAGAAACTGAATTTTTTTTCTTACCAATTGAAATCTGTATTTCTGACACGGTGACTAAAATCTCAAATCGATCAGTTAGTATACTGATCCATGGACAAAGTATACAGTCCATGGACAAAGCTATTAGTAAGTTTCATAAAATAAGAAGGCAGTGAAGGATGTTCAAATGAAACTTCAATTAGAGTTTGTTCTGTGAAAAAGGAATTAGGTAGAAAACGATTGTCGTGATGCAATTTAACTAAACATTATTTACAGTGGATTTGTTTTTGTATATTGCAAAAGAGTGAAATGATCCTTATTTTCTTTCATATGAGCAATTTAGTGTAGACACAGTCTTTTGGGGCTGAAACTATTAGGTACAAATACTGGAAGAAAATAGAGTCCTTGTGTTCATGAATTAAAAAACTTCTAAATATTGACTTTTTAAGGAAGAAAAATTCAAGGAACTCTTGTTACTCATATAAATGCCTAATAGGGGCAGCCTGGGTGGCTCAGCGGTTTAGCGCCACCTTCAGCCCAGGGCATGATCCTGGGGTCTCAGGATCGAGTCCCACATCGGGCTCCCTGCATGGAGCCTGCTTCTCCCTCTGCCTGTGTCTCTCAATCTGGGTCTCTCATGAATGAATGAATAAATAAATAAATAAATAAATAAATAAATAAACAAATAAATAAATACCTAATAGTTTTTTCTTACTTTTAACCTTTTTTTTTTTCCTGAAGCACTTTTTAAAACTCAGAATCTTGTTCTAAGTGTTTTTTGCATTTCCTGAAGCACTTTTTAAAACTCAGAATCTTGTTCTAAGTTTTTTTTTGCATTTCGTGGCTTTTTTAAAGTTAAACACCTAAAATAATTTTGAGATATATTCACTTACTAATACATTGTGCTCTTCATTGATTCAACAAATGCTTATTGAGCACTTTCTGCACAGACACTGTGCAAGATATCGAGGAAAAAAAATATATTAGACATATCAAGAGGCCTACATTCTAGTGAGGCAAAAAGTCAAACATAAACAGTCAGTTAACATAAAGGGTGATAGAAATAGGCCCGGGGGCTATGTTGGTAGTAGGAAACAATAAACTAACAAAAATTTAGTCAAGGAAGGCTTCATAGAGGAAGTGGGGAATGGCCAGGTACATGGAGGTGAGGCAAGCTCAAGAGATTACACGTAGGTCTCTGTGATTTGACAGTAATGAAGACCATGAGATATTGAACACTTTAGCCACAAGCAAACAGCAGATTCAAGCTAGGGTCTTAGCATGACAGATTTCTAACGGAGACTATTCCCACTATTCTTACGTCTGCCCATGGAGCCTACGTTAAGCATGACAATAGTAAGTTACATTCACCTGTCAAAATACCCTGCAGATGCTCTATTTTTTTTTAGGTTATAACCACACTTGACCATTAAAATTAACATGACCTCAGTTGCCATCAGTATTCAGTGCTATAACAAATGAAATGTAAATATATGGCGTAAAAATCAAATTGGTTAATTATATTCAGAATACTGAACTAGATGAGATACCAGTTAAATTTATGGCTGAGCTAATACATTTATTAAATATCCTGTCTCCATAGACATACAAAACTGAAAACTTAGATAATTCTGTTTTTATCATTGGAACTCTAAAACTTATTTTTTTATTTATATGAAATCTTTTCTTCTTATTCCATGAAAACATGATTTATCCAGATTTTTTTGTACTTGTAAAATACCAATATATTCATTCACAAATTTACCGTAATTATATCCAACAGTTATGATTTTAAAGTATTCAGTTGAAATATGGTACATATATACCTCATATATTTGCTGTAAATAGTATTAATTATAATGATGCTGAATATTTTGGCTCATTTAATTATTATAAAGTAATATTGGTGCCTAAAGCCTTGTTCTACTTTATGATTTTTCATTGAAGTTTTTTTTTCCTTAGGAAAATTTTTTACCCAGCATAACTATTATCTATTACTATGAATTTATTTTGTTCTTTACACCGATAATAAGCTATGAAAGGAGAATTTTTCCCTTCTGAGGAAAATCTAACATTTTCAACAGAAACACATTTGGTTCAGTTTACACAGCATAGAGTTTTTAAGCACCTGTCTGATTTCTTTGAAGTTAAGTCATATAGTTCATATTGTGTTATTTGAATTGTTCACAAACGATTTTCTTTTATCTGAATACACAAAGGGAAATTGGGTAAAATTGGTAATATATCATCTTTTCCTTTGTGTAGATAACTGGTCTTGGATGTAGTATTATTTGGTATCATAGGGTTGCCATCTAGTGGCTCGAAGGGGTACTTGCTTGTTAAGTTTGTAAATTGATAAAAGGAGTAGAATGACACACCGTGTTTCAGATCGGGGTAAGTGCAATGAAATTGTTGTAAACCAATATGAAATTATTTTCCCATAATAGTAATGTTCTCAAATGTCAAAGTTCTAGAAATATTTTAAGAAATTAAGTCAAATCAAATGTTAAAAACTTAATAGAAAACTGTCATGATTTTTAAGAGATCTACTTTTTATACCCATTATGCGTTAAGCATTCAGCCAAGTCCATATTAGAAAAATAAGTTTTGTTTAGAATAATTTTCCAAAATGGCCTTTATATTTTATATGAAGAAAATAATCAAGTTTAATAATTAGCAAGGAAATCATTTCAGAAAAATCCTCACTCTGATGGTTTAGAAGTCATTGAACCCTTTTATAGGTCATCTCATTCTTTTATACCATAAAGTTGATGTTCCCCAAGGCCTTTTAATGAATTTAACATGACTTTCTTTTACCTATGTGCAAGTAGTGCAGGATGCCTCCCATTTAATGATTCATATCCCTGACCACTGAATGCGTTTATCTCAAAATACACCTTCTCCACATACAGATATAACTTTCTGATGAATATAACATTAACTGACTTTGATATAAATTATGTTGCTTTTCTTCCCTTTTGTTACCAAACAACGTACTTCATTAAGAGTTCTGATATAACTTTTCTCTATCAAATAATATTTTAAGTCTAGAGATAAAGCATCTTTGTTTTTCATTTTCTGTTATGTCCCTTATTACACCTCTCAGAGAGCGTACACTCAAGCATGCGGGATGAAGTCAACAAGTACAGCTTTTTTTTTTTCTTAACTTGTTAATGGGAAAATTTTCAAATACAAAGAAAAATGGAAAGAGAAGTACAATTTATGTCTTTATACCATTTACCTGGATTCATCAATTGTTAATACTCTAACACATTTACTTCTCTCTATCCTGTTTCTCTTTTGTTACATGTATGTATAGCTTAAAAATGAATTCCTTTGTGGGAAACCTGGATTTTATTTATCTGTTTCCTATATATTTTTAAGTATCCACAGTGAATTTTGTGAACCAAAAAAGCTATTTACATTTATTTGTCTTTGTATAAATGAAATAGGTTTATTATTATAACGTTTCTAAAAGCTTATTTTTCCTAAGGCGTCCAATTCAATTTATATCTTATTTTTCTATTTTTAGATCTGATAAAACAAAGGTAATTAGCTTCACTTTTTAAAAAGTAAGCCAGTTAAATTGAAAATAAACTTCTTTATGAAGTGTCTTATTTACAACTCATTTGATTATTTTCTGAAATTTTAAACCGTATAAACGTATTTAGTCTATTCAAAGTTTTAGAGGCCTTACCTTAGAAAAGTCTCTTTATAAATATTTAAATAATTTTTAAAATCTATTAGGTCTATTAATAAAATTTATAGACCTAAGAGTCGCCTGGGTGGCTCAGTTGGTTGAGCATCTGACTCTTGATTTCAACTCAGGTCAGGATCTCAGGGTCCTGAGAAATGACACATCTCGAAACCCTGCATACATTTATGATTCCTTGGTCTGATTTTAAGTCTGGGACCTCCACCACATGTAACTAACTTTGTTCATTCTGTTAATGATTAAATTATAAATTCTTTATACCATTCCCATCTAAGCCACAGATTTACAAATTAAGTGACAACTAATTGGATTATTTACAGCTCTGTCAGACTTTGTGATTCCCACACTAAAATCATGTTAATGGAAGCAATTTCTTGTTCCAAGAAGGATTCGAGTTAGCTGACTTACATATAATACTGCTACTACTACTACAAAAATTAATAATAATCCCCTGATGATATGAGGATTAGAAGAAGTTTAGTAAAATAAAATGAACCAGATTACTTGCCAAAGATTCATATAGGTCTGGGGTGCCTAGATGGCTCAGTTGGTTAAGCATCGGACTCCTGATTTCAGATCCGGTCATTATCTCAGAGTCATTAGATTGAGCACTGCGTGGGCTCTGTCCTGAGTGGGGCGTCTGCTTGAGGTTCTTTCCCTCTGCCTCTCCCTCGACTCATGTGTGCTCTCTCTCTGTCAAACAAATAAATACATCCTTGAAAAAATATATTCATTAGATCTTAGTATAGGCCCACTATTGTTTAAAGTATTTTACTCTTTACAATACTTGCGAGTACTTTTCCTATTTGGAAATGAGGAAACTGAGGCACAGAGAGGTGAAGCAACTAGGCCACGTTCACACAGCTAGTGAGTGGCAGAGTCAGTATTCAGGCTCCAGCAATCTGATGGTACCATCCATGCTCCCACAATAGGACTCATTTCATAAGGTCATAGACACAGTGATGGATACGTTTAACATAATTGTGGCCTATAGATTGTTGTCAGATCCAGAGAGAAATACTGACTTCTTTTCTACCTGATGTTTCCATGTAGGTAGTGAATTGTTTGCTGGACTCTATAGTGACTACTGGGGCCGAGATGCTGCAATCTTCCGGAGTATGGGGCGACTGGCTCATATTCGCACCGAGCATGATGATGAGCGCCTATTGAAAGGTAGCGTCCAGGAGAAAAGAATGTGTAAATCAGAATTGAAAGCAAGTGTAGAACTCTTGGGAAATTTGCCATTTTGATAATAATGATACAAATGTCATTTATAGTTTTACAAATTTCAGAATTTTAGTAATATTCCTAAATTAAAATATTATTGATAGTATGCATATGAATTTGATATTTTATATCAAAATGGACTGGCTTTACTATAAAACCAAATTGCCTTCATAGCAATACTTAGAAATTGAGATTTAAATGAAGAAATCAAACCAAATATATAAAAAGCAAAAACAAAACAAAAAACCTAAAAATCCCTTTTATCCAATAAATTCTGTTTTCTCTTTGTCTGTTGATATAATTCTGGATGAATTGATTACTTTGCTTTACTTATTTTAATAGGATCATATTGTATTTAGAGACAAAATTCTAGGAAATTCACGAGCCATTCATTGACAGAATTCTTTATGAAGAATAATGTTTATGTTTTGGCACACTGGTCTATCCAGGGATTAAAAGATCATTTAATAATGAATGATTTTATTATTTTTAGCCTTTTTGTTAAGCTTTAGAATGCACAGTCATTATTGGCAGCATGTCAGCATTAAAATATTTGACATACCATATCAGCCAAGGGTGGTTCTCTTAGATCCCTTAGACTACAACTCAAAATAAATTTTCTACCTTAAAATTAAAATGGTCTTCCATGAGCTGCACTGGTAGATAATCTATGAATTTTTAAAAAATGATAAACTTCTTTACTAAAATACTTTACATATATTTATGTTGACTTTTTATATATATGGGAGGAAATTTATGGAGATAATCACCATCGTGCCCCTAATCTGTTCTTTGAATGCATTTTTAAGGTATGTTGTTTGAAATTGGTTTTTCCTTTCTTGACCCTTATTTTCCAATTAAAATGTCCTCTAATAGTTCTAAACCAAATTGTTGGTTTGCAATGAGAAAGGAGATATCTACATTTTAATGTTTATACAAAATTTCAAGGAAAAGACTTATTGAAACTGAAGCATTCATGTGATCTGTAGTTTATTAGAAGAACCTAGCATTTCGCTGTGACAGCTATTTTACTTTTCTTCTTTTTTATATCTATAGAACCAAAATTTGTAGGTTCGTATATGATTCCTGACAATGAAGATCGAGATGACAACAAAGTGTATTTCTTTTTTACGGAGAAGGCCCTGGAGGCAGAGAACAGCGCCCATGCAATTTACACCAGGGTGGGGCGGCTCTGTGTGGTGAGGCCTGCCTTTCTTTCTCATTCTGCGTGCTTATCTCATGATTTACCCGTCAGGCCTTGGTGAGATTGCATAGTAGGCTTTTTACTTTAAGATATTTTCTAGTTAAAAAAATATATATATATATATATTTTCTAGGACTCTGTAGGCTGCCTGAAACCAATATTTGCTATCTGATCTTCATACTTCACATGTCCTGAAAGTTTTAGCTTAAAAGAGCTGTGTATTTTCAAGACCATACTAAGAAGAGATAGTTTGTAGTTAGGCTACATTTCTCCCTAGAAGGAGTTTGAACCCCCCTTTTACAAATTAATTTAACCAAAATCTTTTTAGTCCACGTTCTAACTAATTTATATTATATGTCAACAATTCGGTTAGTTGATTCTGTAGAAAAAACATCTGTGGTTGGTTGGATATTCAGATAGGCTGCTAGTGAATATTCAAAACCAACTGAAGGGGGATCCCTAGGTGGCTCAGCAGTTTAATGACAGCCTTCGACCCCAGGACATGATCCTGGAGACCAGGGATTGAGTCCCACGTCCAGCTCCCTGCATGGAGCCTGCTTCTCCCTCTGCCTGTGTCTCTGCCTCTCTCTCTGTGTTTCTCACATTATTTCTCTCTGAATAAATAAATGAAATCTTTAAAAAAAAAAAAAACAAAACCAACTCAAGTAGCTATATGTATTGAGAGAATGCTAATAATATTGCAAATGTAAGGTTATTTTGCTATTTAAGAATAAATTTAAGAATAAATAAAGAGGAAATTAATATATACAGATTTATGTCCATGTAGGTACACCTGTGTGTGCACATGTGTGCAAACATGAATGTATGCTGTATGTGTGTATGTATGTATTTCTAAAAGAAAGAAAGAGTGAATGCTTTCCGTATGTCTGAGATAAGCAGATTATTTCAATAAAATAATATTAAAGGTCACTGTATTTTAAAAGCCACTACTTTATAAAGGATAGACCACTCTATTAACATTCTTTAATACCTGGAAAGTATATTTAATGGACCAAAGTGAAAGGATACTAACAAGGCAAAATACAAAAACCTCAAAGAAATTGTGCGGGGAATTGCTTCTATGGTATTATTTAAGGATAAGGCTAATTTCTCCAGATTAAATTTAAAAAATGACAACCGTTCTCATCTGTATGTTTAATAATGCAGAATTTGTTGTTGTTAGAAGTTCTTTAGGCACTCACTGACCTAATTTTGCTTGTCACAGAATGATGTGGGAGGACAGAGGATACTGGTGAATAAGTGGAGCACGTTCCTAAAAGCGAGACTGGTTTGCTCTGTACCAGGAATGAATGGAATTGACACATATTTTGATGAATTAGGTAACTGCTATTGCGAGAATTAAGTTTTACTCTTTGATATTTATTCCTCTCTATGACCCTCACTTTCCCTAGCACATATGGAAACTTGCTTCCTGCAACGAGCAAGTTTCTGTTCTTTCATTCGAACCGGGTCCACGTGGTAGGCTCAGAGGAGTTGCGGGCCCAGGAGATCCCTCTCAATAGCTTACAGCCAGCACCTCGTTCCTTCCTCCAGGCCCAGCTCAAGGTCATCCTGAACAGCCACGTGTTTCACTCTGTTGTGATTTGGTCATGGTCGTATGATTGTGTATGGAAAGAAATTGGTATCATAAATCTGCAATGGATTCTAAGCTATTTTACATCAGTATATTTCCTTTGCAAAGAGGACTAAAAATATTAACATAATGGTCTTTAATTTTCCAGAGGATATTTTCTTGCTGCACACAAGAGATCATAAGAACCCAGTTATATTTGGACTCTTTAACACTACCAGGTGAGAAATTTATATGATCGGTAAAAACGTTATGAAACAAAATATGCCTTACTTCTTCACTGTGTATGTAAGTTGCAAAGACTGTTGACCCATTGGCATTGTCTATTATTTTATATCACCAATTTCTCTTTGTTCTCTTATGTTTGCAATGTTATTTTTAAAGCCATGAGCTCAATTTGGATCTTTATTTGTTTCTGTTTGAAGCACCCCAAGACCCTTCCATGCTCAGTATCTTAAACTCCTCTCTCTCTGAGCTGCAACAGAGTGATTTTCTTTCCATATAGTTTATAAGATATTATTAGTTCCATGCTGTGGAGGCTAGTGTAATTCTTTTAATTGTCATATGGTTTTCCAAGTCAGGTTTTTCAAGGCTGTCTATCAACTGTCTATCACTCAGCTTTGGACGTTTTTCCTACAAGATTATACCTTGACAGAATCTGCGTCTAACTCATTAGAGTTCCATCACTATGATTTCATTTACCCACCTCTCTTACTTCCAATGACTTTCTCTTCCAACACTGATTTATATCATTTCTCTACTACTTGTCACTTGCCATCTATAAGAAATATTCCTTGATATCTTAATCACAGAGCACTTTGCTTACTCCTTGACTCAGGCTGTCCTGCTCCCATGTAGATTCATAGCAAACATATTCATTATTTGCCTCCCATGTGTTAAATTTAAATAAGCTGTTCAAGTTTAGGGCTTATAACCTATTATTTTTCTCTGTAGCCTGTTTGTATTTTGTTGATTGAAGAGTATTGGGAAAAAATGAAATACTATTTCATGTATATCAATACATGAATAAAAAATATTATTAGAATCAGTTTGGGTTGAAAGATTACATATATAATTTCCAGAGTGTTTCATCCCAAGTAGGAGAGAGTGGAGTGAGATGACTGGAGTGAGAAAAAAGGATATACCTCAGGATGCCTGGGTGGCTCAGCTGGTTAAGCATCTGACACTTGATTTTGCCTCAGGTCATCATCCCAGGGTCTTAAGATTGAGCCCCGTGTCAGAGTCTGCTGGAGATTCTCTCCCATCCTCTCCCTCTTCCTTCCCCTGCTCGTGCTTGCTCTCTCAAATTAATAAATAATTGTTATTTTTAAAAAAAAGAATTCTACCTCAGATAGAATTCACTTCCTCTTGCATTGCACTGGCCTTAAACTATGTTATTATCATGTTTACCTTGTGTGCTTGGGGTCTTTCCACAAAGCTTTTTTTTGTTGTTGTTATTTTCTTCAGCAAGTGATTTCTTTGAAAAAAAAATAATGTTCTTTCGATAAATATTGTGCTATTGTAAGGAGACCTTTTCTTCAACAGAGAAACATGGAAACAATTTTTGCTAATCAGTTCTTCCTTGATGCAAAGAAAAGTAGTGAATGTAGATTGGTAGTTGTCACAGTCCACGGAAAATCCCTAGATTTTTTTTTTTAACTTCATCTTTATTCTTAAGCCAGTGAAGAATTTATACACTGCATTCTAATTCCATGGCTTTATATCATAAGTAAAAGCTAAGGGATAACCAGAATAGGTTTTCCGTGGGTTAGTATGATCAGTTCATAAGCTACTTTCCTAAGTGATAGCATAATGGATCTGTCTAGATTTCAAAGACAACAGGTAATTTTCTTCCATGATTTCAATTTTGACCGTTCAATTTATACACAAATCTGAGGAAAAGGCTTCCCAGCTGTTACCTGATGTAAAAGTTGGTATTTGTAGCATGGTGATCAAAGGTTCATTGCCACTTTAGTTGGGAGACTATCTCTGGCTTTCTCACTATCGCAGGCATTTCCAATTGCTTCAAGGTGTGTTGTAAAACGTGTGAACTGATGTCCTGAGACAGTAATGTAACTGCTGTTCTACAGGTATCTCGGAGCGTAGGAACTTTTACATTTAGAAAGAACTGTGCATTGTGCAGAGCACTTTTTACAAACATTAATTATTTTGATTCTCACAGTGAGGAGGCTGGGGACATGTTATAATTTATTTAGATCATACCAAATTAAGGAATACGGCCAGATTTTTAGAACAAATCACTTAACAAGGGCTTTTTTTTGGCAGAATCAACTGCAAATGCCCCCAGTAAAACTTGGTATAGTTAGTCATCTCCTGTCTTTATCGTTTTTATTAAAAAGAATGATTTCAATTGCTGCTGGTTCTGTAGGTAAAGAATCTGACTTTTATATAATTTTCCCCAAATTAACCTATTTCAGTCCAGTCATCTTTCCACTATGGTACACTTTCAGTAACCTGGAGGTCACTGGTAGAGGGAATATACAGCAAGCTTATTGATGCCTCTGAGACCTCAAGGTAAAGAATGGAGCAAAGCTCCAAAGTTTCATTAGACTTTAACTTGTTATTTGATCACATACACTGAGAAATCAAATAAAATTGAAACAGAAGGAGTAATATTAACAGTATGGTGATTAGGCAAATACTGTCTACTATGAATATAATACAACATACAAGGAGATAAAGCTTAAAATGAATAATTCAACTTGGGAATGAATTCTTCTTTTCAGGCCATATGTACATTTATATATATTTAATAAAAATATAAAAACACAATGTAAGATTTAGCAATAATAAAGTGAGGTGACAAACATCACTTTTTTAGTCTAACAGTGTCATTTGTGGTTTATTATTATAAGAAAGTAAAGAAATGGTAAGTTGTAGAGTTCTAGTACTTGGAAATATTGCAGTAGTTAGTATTTCTAAAATATCCTATATTTAAGAGTTGCAACTTTTTTTATCCAAAAGACTTCATCCTTATCTCTGTAGTCTGAAGGGTGTGGTGAGCTGACTTCTAGTCAGTTCCAGAATAGTAATTCTCCTTCTCTTTTTTTCCTCCAGTAATATATTTAGGGGGCATGCAATATGTGTGTATCATATGTCTAGCATCCGGGCAGCCTTTAATGGACCATATGCGCATAAGGAAGGACCTGAATACCACTGGTCGCTCTATGAAGGAAGAGTACCTTATCCAAGGCCTGGTTCTGTAAGTTTAGGCGTTTAACAACGTATTCTTATTTTATTTAAGGCTCTTTTATTTTTTTATTTTTTTTTTTTTAAGGCTCTTTTAGTAATATTTTGTTCACTGTTTCAGATGCTTTACAAAACTTCCATTAAATAGTTAAAAAATTCTACACCTAAAAGTATGCTTGATTACTTGTACAGTGAAGAAATGACACTTCTTATATCTGGTTGTATTCTTACACTTAATGAAAAAAATCTATGATGGGTACATATTAGCAGCATCATAAAATATGTATCATCATTGATGTTTTGGCTAAGTAGCCCAAAATGACATTTTATTTTTGAGATGCTGGTGAACACAGAAACATCCAATAAAAAGAGCATCACAATCCTCCATTTCTTCAGAAGAATTAGTGCCACATATAAATTCCAAGGGGGAGAAAGTTACCAAATAATTCCATTGTAATATTTGAGTCAGCCTCTCAGTTCCCTAGGCCAAACTTTCTCCTTAGCGTTTTTTTCTGCTTCACCAGAATACTTAGCATCTCATTCAACATCCTTGCCGGCTCCTAGAAGAAAAATGTCAATATAAAAGTGCCACTAGGATTCCAGAAGTTTCACCACTTGCCTCTGCACTCATGCTGCTGCAATTCTCCTTCACTCGCCCTGCAAACTTTTGTGCTTTTACTTTCACGTGTATCTAAAAATGATGATGACGAGGACAATGATGATGATTTTGTGTCGGGTATCCTGTGAACAACTAGGCTGGAAAAATGTAGGCTCATTGTATGTGCTCATGGGCCATGGAGAACAAACATTTAACTTGTCATACATGTCAAAGTCTACACTTTTTTGAGCGGCTGGTGAAAACCCATCACTGTGCTGATTCCACAAGTACTTGCAAGTCAAGGAGAAATCATTTCTGCAGAGCCAAAATCCAAAGTGGAAACAAACCTTACCCCCATTAACAAGTGTAAAGCTTTACCATTTCAATCATTCTCACTAGCTTAAAATTATTACTTCCAGTAAGACATAAAGTATACTTTATTTCACTCTATTGATTGAAATTACAATTTAAATGGAGAAAACCCACTCCTGTGGCTTTGCTGGAAATGCTTCTTGAAACCACATGGTATTAAAGGAGATTTGGAGGAAGTGACTGGTTACTGAACTGCTTCCAGGCTGGTCCAGAATGTTTCCAATTATGTATCATGTAAGTACACTCCAGTGAAAAACTCAGGCCAAATTAAGAAATATGACCTGAATTTTAAAACAAACCATTAAAAATGCCCTCTTTGCAGAATCTGATTGCTACACTACTGTATTTATACCTAAAAGTGAAAAATTCTTTATCTACATAATCATTGCAATTGCTGCTGATTCTGGAGGGAAATACATGAAATGAGGGAGTGCTTAATAACAAGCATGAATCAACCAGTTAAAGGTATTCCAAGAAGTAACCTGGGTGCTGTTGAACATTTCTTTTTAGAGTCCATAGACTCTAGATTCTGAATTCTATAAGAAATGAGGCAGGTTATAGCAAATATTTCTTGTTTTCTCAATTTACTGTGTTGAATCCATACAAAGATAATATAAATTCATACAGATTACAGTAGAAGGGAGAGGAATTTTTCCCCTTAATTAACACTGACAGAATTTGAATAGGTTTCTTTGTTATAGCACTAAAATTCTGTAGTCAGTGAGTCCATTGGAACCATCACATTATTATCTTAATATCAATATGGGAAAACTATTTTGTGCAATTGTGACCCTTAATCCGGAGGAGGGGGGTGTGGAGATTTAGCACAACAAAGAGGCTTTTTGTTTTACTATGAAAATACATTGTTTACCTTTAAAAGTTAATTTACAATCTGAAAAAATAAATTTCAGAAAATGGGGGAAGTAATAGCAATATTTATGATGATACACATTTTTACCACCTTCAAATTATACCAATATTAAATATAGTTCATTTTTCCAAGATTTCACTACTTTCTGTATTTTTCTAGTGTTGCCTGTTTGGAAAGATACAGTCTTTCTTTGCAATTTTTAATGCCAGTTTTATTTCTCTAATGAAAACTATGTGGTTACTAAATATTTCTAACTGTAGTTGATTAATTGAATATATCCAGTTTTCTGATGGTTTTCATAATTTTTAAAAGATTTTATTTATTTTATTTATTTGTGAGAGACAGAGAGACAGAGACAGAGACGGAGACATAGGCAGAGGGTGAAGCAGGCTCCCTGCCAGGAGCCCAATGTGGGACTCAATGCCCGCACCCAGGATCACACCCTGAGCCAAAGGCAGACTCTCAACCACTGAGCCACCCAGGCATCCCTGATGGTTTTCATAATTGATTACAAATGAGCTCTTTGGATTTAAGGCAAAAGAAAAATTATCTAATCCATTTGCATTTCAGTGTGCCAGCAAAGTGAATGGTGGGAGGTATGGAACCACCAAAGACTATCCTGATGATGCCATCCGATTTGCAAGAAGCCATCCACTTATGTACCAGCCCATAAAACCTGCCCATAAAAAACCGATCCTGGTAAAAACAGATGGAAGATATAACCTGAAACAAATAGCAGTGGATCGAGTGGAAGCTGAGGATGGCCAATATGATGTCTTGTTTATTGGGACAGGTAAAGAGATTGAAAAGTACTGAGACATACATATTGAATCTTAAAATCAATAACATTATTCATATTTTAAAAACCTAGCAGTAAATCTGTTAATCCATTAACCCATCTGCACACTGCTTATTCACTGCAGTGGAAGAGAGGATTTGGGGCAGTTACAGTGCCTAATTCCCAATACACAATCAATACTTAGTATCTCTGGACACACGAATACATGAAGGATTGAGTAATTGATGTTAAGAAACAAAACGGGTTCCAAGTAGAACTTTTCACAGAGGAAGGAGGCTACCATTGCAAGGATGGTTGTGTTGAGAGTCTCTGAGGTCCATTTCCACCCTTGGCTGTTCAGTAAGGTCTCAAAGTCTTTCTTGTTTTGTTAAGATTTTATTTATTTATTTATTCATGAGAAACACAAGGAGAGAGGCAGAGACATAGGCAGAGGGAGAAGCAGGCTCCCCAAGGGAAACCCAGTGTGGGACTGGATCCCAGGACCCCAGGATCATGACCTGAGCCAAAAGCAGATGCTCAACCACTGAGCCACCCAGGTGCCCCAGGTCTTACAGGTTTTTAAAAGCTTGGGACAATAACTTCACAGTCTATAATCACAACAATGCTTATCAGGCCCCATGACAATCATCCATTTGTACCAAACAGGCTGAGTGTTACCCATAATGGAGGTAAACTTTTAAAGCAAAGCTATAATATTCTGTATTAATGGAAAAAAATAATAAATACACTAAAAGTAAAATTTTCGAATAAATCTACAACTTCAATTGATCCCATACATTAGATTTAGCTTGTGGAAGAGAACTTGGAATCTCTTAACCTTTGGGGCATATATAACAAAGTCAGTCAAGTACTTTAAATTCTATAGCCATTGGAAAAGTCTTTTAAATTATCATTTCTTTCTTTTTTTTTTTTTGTATGCATTATGTTCATTGCTACAGCAGTTGCTGTTTAGTAGAATAAACATCGTACCATACATAACTTCAATCCTAGATGTAATTCTACAGAGACATTGCATATACCCAGATCAGGAGCCAGGATATAATATTAATATTCATGGTTGGGCTTCTCCATTCATACTTTTTGAAAAATCTAAGATTTAAGTAAGGAAACATTTATCTGATTTGCAGAAATTGATCTCTGGTGTAGGCTATATTTTATCCTTACTCTAGGAGGTTAATGTTACTAATATGCCCTACACTGTGGATTCAAGATTAACAAAGCATCACATTTCTTTAACAAACTTAAAACTACTTGGCCATGTAAGAATTCACTCATAATGACATTTAATAGAGGCTTTTTTTAAAAGTTCCATGAGCAAAAATAATATTTGACAAAATTAAGCATGGGAAAAGGTATGTTATTTTTAAATGTCCTGGAAAATAGCAGTCATATACAATGTATCAGTCCAAGACTGTTTTTGGAAATACTTTTTTGTTAGATTGACCAAAGCTGTTTGAGAGAATTCCAGAAATATCAGATATGTACTTATGCTATTATGTAAACTATGTTTAACTCAAAGATATCATCATATTGAGCCACAGCTTTATAGCACAAAAGAACATATTTGATGAATGTGTGATGAGTTACAATATTGGAAAATCCCACAGATGATAGCTATTTTTCCCCATGTGCTTTAAGAACATGTGTGTGTTTGTGTATGTGTGTGTATAAAACACGGTATAAAAGGGGAGAAAGCCATTGCAAATTGCTAGTTGCAAATTAATAATTTGAGTTTCACCCTTGCTTTTTGCTTGATATAATAACAATTGGATATTTATTATCTGTTCTCAGCTTAAAAATTATAGTTTGTATTCTTTTTCATGTACTATACAGGTAATTGTTATTAATTATATCTTAATCAAATTTTATTAACCCAGCCACAGAATTTGCTAATTTTTAAACAAATTGCTTCAGTACTATGTAAGTCTTAGGTCAGTACCTCCAAAGTGCTTATTTTTTCTGAGCTATCCTTAGCACTACATCAAATTATTCTTACAGGCAAATTAGTGTCTTATTACATTTTTTATTGTAAAGACCACGCTCAGGATACCAGGTATAATAAAAGTTAGATGGAATTTTAAATTATGAATTTTATTTATAAAATTATTGATAATTATAGAAGCTAAATGATTAGTGCAAGAGTACTTATACTGTTCTCTCAATAGTGTATACTTGAATTTTTCTTACTAAAAGTGTTATATATATCATATGATATCAAATATCATTGTGTATATATTAATACATTTTGATTTTTCTATCTTTAGTTGAATTTCTGAATCAAATTATTAGAAAAATAATTACATATTATTTGGTCTTATTTTTTAACCAGGCATAAAAGTTATTTTTTTACTGTTTGAAAATATGAATATATAAGTAGTCTTGTTGCTTCAACTAGTAATGATTAAATATTTCATGCATCCAGATATCAGAGCTTATTCAGGTTAATAGTCTATGCATGGTTTTTAATTGTTTGAAAACCAGATTGTGACAAGCTTCTGATTTATCTCTTCTTTTGCTTTCTTACAGATAATGGAATTGTGCTGAAAGTAATCACAATTTATAACCAAGAAACAGAATCAATGGAAGAAGTAATTCTAGAAGAACTCCAGATATTCAAGGTATTTTTATAAGAAAAAAAAAGAAGTAGACAACATTTATGCATTACAGACAATTGCAAATGAATTATAAATGGGAAAGATGTAAGGTCAATTTTTTTTTCTAACAGGTATGTTGTGAATTCACAGTGAATTTGAAGTGAGGAATGTTTTAAAACCTATTTGATTATTGTAGACTATTCAAATGAGAAGGCCAGTATTTGCCCAGCTAGCAGGAAAAGAATTTCAGCATATTAACTGTGACTTTAAGAAATAACACATACCATATATGAATTCCAGAATCATTATTGCAAAGTCTCATTTTACAAATGTACTTTCAACACAGACAATTAAAACAAAGCAGGTTTCATGTTGTTGACTTTGTGATAAGTGTATTGCTTTTTATCATAACATATCAATTACCACAAAGAATTTACTAAAAAAGAAAACTGAAAAATGATAATGTAAAGATTAGACATGACAGTTATATATATGCATACACACAAACACATAGATTCGAGTATCGATATTTGTGGCAGTTATGGTCTTTAAATATCAGACCATATGTCTGATAAATATGTAGTTTAATGTGAACACTACATTAGTGAATACTGACTGACCAATGTTCCCAAGGGGCACACAGGGGTAGATTCCTGTGAGTCTCTAGTCACAGCATTTTTGTCAACTGATCAGTATATAATGTTGTTCTTTGTTTTTAGTTAAAGACATCTTATTTAGTGTATACTGTTGATTAACTAATATTGAACTCATGGCCTACAGCACTGTAATGCATGTATGAACAAAGCTTATTTGTATTTTCCCATGATACACATCACAGCCTTTTGAAGCTTTGAAACACTAGACAGCACTTTAGCACTTTGCTTAGAGGCCATTTTAAACATCAAAATTGCCAGGGAAAAGCACAAAAATGTGAAAACATGGCGTTAAATAGACCATGGAAAAGACACTTGTTTACAATGCGAGAGCTGAAACAAATGGCAGAGTGTCACATTGCTTGATCTCAGGTGGGGATATACTTGCTGGGCAACCAAAATGTACTGCCCCTGTGTGGCTGCATGTGTCCATGAATGGCCACTGAACATGGTAAGTATTAATACTGGAATTACAAATAAATTTTGACAAGTAAGAAAATTTGGGGGAAAAAGTCTGCAAATTATACAGATTGACTATGTGCGTAATGATTACAGATGAAAATATTTTTATTGATGAAAAACAGTTCATTTTACTTTGGCTGTCCTGAAGATTAGATTCCATATAGCCACATCCAAAGTTAACCATGTTCCCCTCTCAACCAGAGCAGCTATGTTTTTGTTTATCTTGCATCCTGGATTTCTGTGTTAGATTTCATTTCATATTAGGGACCATAGCTCCCTTATTAGGAGCATCTGCCACAGCATCTTGCTCATATCAACCCTAAGAAACATTGTCACCTAAATGAGTAAATGAGTGCACGCATGCCAGTGGTAAAGGGTTCTGTAGTTTAAAATATTGAAAAAAATACTGACACAGAGGATCACATTTTCTCTTTCAAAAAATAATTCTTTGAAGGATAATCATCCACAGAGGGGATCCCACCTGCCTGTTGCTTGTCTACTGGTAGGATTCATCTGAGTTTGTGATACTCCTTGGAGACACTCTAGTCTTAATCATCACCCCTACAGTAACACACAGGCTCTCAAAGCTATGTTATAGATCATCTTTCCTCTGGTGTAATTCTAAGACAATGACGTTATTCATCTTGCTCAAAGCACCTTGGGTTCATATTGATTGACCATGATAACTCCAACAAAAACGTATTTTGTTGTAGGCTTAGATTTAAACAATTAAAGGTCTCTTGGTTTGTTAACAGTAACACCTATTCAGAGACATAATTGTTTCACTTCTCATGGTTCAAGTACTTTATAAGAACACTGTGACTTTTTACTCTTTATTTAAAGATACTTGAATTTCCAAAGCATGAGTAATATTCAAATGCAAATACAAAAATTACTTTTCAGAAACAAATGGTAAACTGCTTAGATTATCCACTACTTTTTTTTACCTGACATATCTGTCCTATTTTATTAAAGAGTTTTTAAAAGAAAGCTGTATTTTAATGTAATTATATGTTCCTATTGATTTGCTAAAATGAAAGCTAGTAGACTAGCATAGAGCCAATCGCATACCTGAGTTCAGATGATTAGTAACTATATTAAGGTATGTTCCTATATTTCTTAAGAAACTTTAAAAAATTTTTTTTCAGGACCCAGCTCCTATTATTTCTATGGAGATTTCTTCAAAGAGAGTAAGTTTGTGTGTATGTGTGTGTGTATGTCTGTATATATGTGAGTTAAAGTCAAGGGTAAAGAGCATAAGTACATGTGCTTATACATGAAAAAGTTACAGTTTTATTCTGATAAAAACATGGTGATTTACATGAGATAGATTGATTTTCTGTTATTAAAGAAAGGTATATAAGGGTAGACTTACTTCTATAATCATGATAGGCTGTTATTCTGTAATTTTTTTTGTTAAGTTTGTGCAAAAATGTAAATGATGGTAACACAAAAGGGTGTGCAGTGAAACACAAACCTCCTCTGCATTTTTCTAGAACCAGTTTCTGGTGCAAATTTCTCCAGAAATGGTTGTTGCATATATTACCTCAAATTTATTTATAAATTACCATTTATGTTTAGGTAAACAGAAACAGAATGTTCACTGTTCTGCTACTTATTGTTTTTACTTAACATATCTTATAAGTTTATTGCACATCATTCCATGAATATATCTGTATCACCCTTTTAAATGTTATATGTTAGTGTGTGCTATTGTTAGGACTGTAAATTGGTGCAGCCAATATGGGAAACAGTAAAGAGTTTCCTCAGTGTATTAAAAATAGAACCTATAATTAAGCAATTTCATTTCTGGGTATCTATCCAAAGGAAACAAAACCCTAACCCTAAAAGAGATCTGCACCCATGTTTATTGCAACATTATTTACAATGGCCAAGACATGGAAACAACCTAAGTGCCCACCACAGGATGAATGGCTAGAGAAAACATGGTACATGTGTACAATGGAATAGTATTCAGCCACAAAAAGAAGGAGGTCCTTCCATTTGTGACAACATGGGTAGACCTTGAGAGCATTATACTAAGTGAAATAATTTTTAAAAAAAGACAAATACCATATAAACTCATCTGTGAAATTAAAACAAACAGAAAAACGAGTTTATAGATACAGAGAACAGTTTGGCAGTAGCCAGAGGCAAGGGGTGGGAGGTGCGCAGAATGGGTGGATGTGATCAGAAGATACAAACTTCCAGTTATAAAGGAAGACCTGGGAGTGTAACGTAGAGCATGGTGATTATAGTTAATGATACCGTGATGTGTATATGACAGTTGCTAAGAGAGCATTATGTACAAGTTCTCGTCTCATAAAAACAATTCTACCTATATGTGTCAAGGAATGCTCACCAGGCTTATTGTGATCATTTCACAGTACATACAAGTCTTGAATCCTTATGTTATAATAAGCCTGATACTGATATGGTGTTGTTTGTCATTACATCTCAGTTTAAAACATTCAAACAATAACAACAATGAGAAAAGACCACTTACTAATCCAGTCTGTTATTGGTCATCCCTACTGGTCTTTTTAAAAGACCTACAGTGTTAAATGATGAAAGAGGCTCTCTATTTAAATAACCAATAAAAGAACAGTCAACCTCTTGAGATTTTGTCGAGCTCACTTTGGCAGTTTTGATCCTCGGGCACCCAGGTCTATAAGAGTTTCAATTCTTAGAGAAATGAAAGGATCAGTGTTCCATTACCCATCCCGAGTAACTGCAGTAAGTTAAATGAATATTCACAGAAGGGATTGTGTATAAATGTGAAATTCAGTGAGAGTTCTGTCCATTTCTGCTAGTGGCCTCTCTGTTCTTTGATGTCTCTAGCAACAGCTGTATATTGGATCTCCTTCTGCCGTGGCCCAAGTCAGATTCCATCAGTGTGACATGTATGGAAGTGCTTGTGCTGATTGCTGCCTGGCTCGAGACCCTTACTGTGCCTGGGACGGCATATCCTGTTCCCGGTATTACCCAACGGGCACCCATGCAAAGAGGTGAGAGGAGTCCTCAATGGGATATTTCCCTTGTTTAGAAAAACTATAAGACTTTTTAAAATATTTTTCTTTCTGCACACATTCCATGAAAATAACCATGTTATTTTTGTTAAATAAGCCATCATAGTCATACTTTGTTCATAATACAAGCCTTCAAAGTTGAATTTTCCCTGAAAATAATTCCTATCAATTATTGCGTAAAGATTGGTGTGGAGCACTGCTGGGTTTGTTTTTTTGTTTTGTTTTGTTTTGTTTTTTGCCCATGTTTGAATCCACTCTTACCCATCTTGACACTTTTGCTGCAAGACATGAATCCAGTTTAGATAAACTTAAAATGTGGAAATGGCAAGCCCCACCACACATGAGGGATTCAAAGACTTAAAAGAAAAATAAATAAATAAATTCTTAAATACATCCTGCATTTGCCCCGTGTCCTCTCAACCAGCTGGTCTTCATTTATTTCATTTTGAAAGTGAATATTTTAACTCCTAGGCAAATACATGACCTGTATAATTAATGAAACGTGTGATTTAATTGAACACAAATGAAAGGTACTTAAAGACCTCCAAACTCTAATGTCTACAATTCAGCAAGGTCATTGCCACTTGTAAGAGAAGGTAAATCTTGGGATTCTTTGAACAGGAGATCTTGAGGTCCAGAAAGTATTTTGAAGGATGGAGATATTTCTTCACTGAAGCCATATGAAATTGTGTATTCTTTACAAGGAAACATAAAGGAAAATATTTTTATTTATTATAGAATTAGCAACTAAGTTTTTCTCCTAGTAAAGTGACCAAAGACAATATAAAGCAAAAACATAGAACTATACACAGTTTCCTTACTGAAAATTAATTTTTTATTAATTTCAGTTATTTTTACTCCTCCACTCTAGATTACTTCACACTTTTTAAAAAATCCAATTTAACCCACCTTAATATCATTACTATTTTATAAGTTCACATATATTGTAGAATCTAATTTTTTTAAAGATTTTATTGATTTATTCATGAAAGACACACAGAGAGAAAGGCAGAGGAGACGTAGGCAGAGGGAGAAGCAGGCTCCAGGCAGGGAGCCCGATGTGGGACTTGATCCCAAGACCGCGGATCATGCCCTGAGCCAAGGGGCAGGTGCTCAGCCGCTGAGCCACCCAGGCATCCCTAGAATCTAATTTTTAAAAAACATAATCACTCATTCAAATCTTTTGTGAATTTGACATCAGCTAAGTCAACATTCATTCCAAGAGTACTTAGAGTACATAAGCAGATAGTGAAAAGATCTTTTGAGAGGACATTTGTTAACTAACTAACTTACCAACTGTTTTAGAGAATCAAGCAAATTAATTGATTTTGTTACAAATGCTTATTGATATTTAAAAACACATCTTGAATTCTTCAAGATAGCCGTTAGTATATAAAAGTATTGCTCAGGGGATCCCTGGGTGGCACAGCGGTTTGGCACCTGCCTTTGGCCCAGGGCACGATCCTGGAGACCCGGGATCGAATCCCATGTCGGGCTCCCGGTGCATGGAGCCTGCTTCTCCCTCTGCCTGTGTCTCTGCCTCTCTCTCTCTCTCTCTCTGTGCCTATCATAAATAAATAAAAACTTAAGAAAAAGAAAAGAAACTTTAAAAAAAATAAAATAAAATAAAAAAATAAAAGTATTGTTCAATGATTTACTCACCCATTCTGCCCCCCTACTGTACTGTGTACAAGGAGGATGAAGAAGCAGTCAATCAATACTCTTGGCTAAATGAAATCGGAACCTAAAGTGGAAAATGGAATTGTAAGTAAGAATGATAGTAGGTCACTCTTGAGCACTTCCTGCATATAAGGTACTGGACTAAGCGCAGTACACATACATTATTTAATTCTCACAATAACCCAACCTTTGAGCTCAGTCTTGTAGTGGGAAAGTAAAAAGATTCCAGTTAAAGAGAATTGTACAGAAGGCATAGAATGTTCAGGGAAAACCATGTAGTTCTATAGGTTAGGAGTAAAGTAGCTGGTTCTAAGGGTGGAAAGATAATTTCACCGAAAGTAATAAAATTAATTATTTTATTGTTATTAGCAACAATAACAATGTTTGCACACTATGCATCCAATACTTATGAATAACATGGTTTTGAATTAGGTGTGCAATAGCGGTGATGCTTAACTGAATTAAGCAGTTTCTGTAACTAAATACTTTGTGATACGTGGTGCATCTTATTAGAGTATACATCTACAAGCTTGATAATATATTTACAGAGGGTGGACGAAAAGCCATTTATTTTATTTTTTTAAAGATTTTATTATTTATTCATGAGAATACACAGAGAGGAGACAGAGAGAGAGGCAGAGGCACAGGCAGAGGGAGAAGTAGGCTCCATGCAGGGAGCCCGACATGGGACTCGATCCAGGATCTCCAGGATCACCGCCTGGGATGAAGGCAGGCGCTAAACCGCTGAGCCACCCGGGCTGCCTTTTTTTTTTTTTTTTTTTTTTTTTTTTCAAAAAGTCATTTAGCAAAAGCTAAACGAATGGGCAAAGTCTTAGGAAGGAGCACAGTGCTTAAGTCAGGAGCTGTGCTCATAAATGAATTAGTTTAGTTCAGTGACGCGTAATAGAGATCTTTCAGTCGTGTCAGATTCTTTTAAACCATCACCCACCCCTGGAGGAGAACTCTTTGGATAGGTTCCAGCACATGAAGGGAAATAGTTTGCTTTTATAGCAGATCGTTTTTTCTTCAGACCTGACTAGCAGCAGAAATTGAAAACTGGTCATTAAAATAAATACTTTTCTGTTCACAGAGTGAAAATGAGTCAACAGAGGAAAAACATTAATTCACAATCCAAACCACTTGTTTAAAATAGTCTTCCAAAATACACTATCATTTATAGAGCTAAGTCTTTTACTTCCCCCTGGCTCTTGTATTTTGTCTATTTCCGGTGTTCTCTTAAAAAGTTTCTAAGTGGCAAGAGATATAAGAAAAATATGCAACTTTGAGAATGAAAGGCAACTTTGATGAACCTTTCTCAAACTCCTGAACAGTTTACAGACTTTTTAAAATGCTGAAGTAAAGGACATTTATATGAAGATAGTATTAAAGGAACTGAAACCTTGCTGGAGGATGTGATAGCATTCCTTTTAAATACATGTTTTCAATGATTTTAAACAAAAATTTTGCATGCTCAATTATTCACCTCATGTACCTAGAATTATCTGATTGACTTCCCCTTATTCTCACATCACTCATGTGATAAACCTGATAGAACATTTCAGCAAAGTAGAAAGTATTGAACTGTTAACTAAGATCTGAACTCACATGTGAGAAAGCACGCCATCTCTTAAAATGAGGTTCCATTATCATTACTCAGAGGCAATGAGAAGAGCCTAGAATGAAAAAAAAAAAAATTGAGACTGGAATAGATTTTAGATGTCAATTAGACCAACTCCATTTTACAAAGGAGGATAGAGAGAACCAGGCAAGAGAAAAGATATATATGTATGAGATCAGACGGCACATGAGTGATGGCATTGGGATTTGAATCTGGTTCCCTTTTCCAGACTTTATCATTGCATATGGTTAAAGCATTTCATTGTCACTTTGGAAGCCTCACCATCTCCCTTAGGGGTGAAACTTCTGCTTTGCCTTCTGTTTTTTCCTCAATCTTGAAGAAATGCCATCATTGAGAAAAGCAAATAGTATTTTCTGCTCTTATGTAATTCTTCTATTTTTATATCTAATCTGAATTAATATGCTGAAGATCTTGATCTTAGAATTTCAGTGCTAATAATGATGATTTCCATTTTCTAATCCCTCCCAGAAAGATGTTTACAAATTTAAACTATAGAATTTTTCCTCCATGGATAAAAATATTATTATTTTTAATTATATATTTAAACAATCTATCAAATATAGAAATACAATGGGGGCAGCCGAGTGGCTCAATGGTTTAGCACCGCCTTTGGCCCAGGGTGTGATCCTAGGGTCCTGGGATCGAGTCCCGCATCAGGCTCCCTTCACGGAGCCTATTTCTCCCTCTACCTGTGTCTCTGCCTCTCTCTCTCTCTCTCTCTCTCTCTCTCTCTGTATCTCTCATGAATAAATAAATAAAATCTTTTAAAAAAATACAATGGAAGCGATCCCAAATGTAGCAGGCAGTCTTGCCAGACAGCCTGTTAAGTATGTATAACGCACAATCACATTGAATAGAGGCATATAATTTCTATGTATGATATCTGAAGAAAGGAGTAAGTTGAATATACATTATTAGTTTATCCCTTTTTATTGCCAGTGCTATTTGTGCTCCATGACTATGACAGCTCTAGAACAAAATATTTGGATTCGAATACCTTTCCTTTTTGCATGCATCTTATTATATATAGGAGTTTTAGAATTTTTATTCAAATAAATAGTCTGCCTCGAATCCCACTGTCTTTTCTGCACACGTCCCTTACCACCCAAAACATTCATTTGAAACGGATCTTCTTGCACAGATTTTTAAACAAAATATAGAGAGAGCTTTCTTAAATTATTATTCTGGGATCCAGAATTCAGACTTATGTGAACACTTAAAGAAAAATTTGATACAGATCTTATCCATTGAATAACATTCAGTGGAAATATGGGAAACTATGAAACTAGAATTTTATCCTTGTTTTGTATGACTGATCAGTTTTTTTCAGTAGGAGAATACTCCTTGAATTTTTAATGCAGTTGGCTGTATTTTAAAGTCTGGAAAATTAAAATCTGAACGTCTCCTAAACGCATCTACTTTCTTTCAGACGGTTCCGCAGACAAGACGTTCGGCATGGAAATGCAGCTCAGCAGTGTTTTGGACAGCAGTTCGTCGGTAATCCATAGAAAATCAATTGCTGTGGGTTACTCAGGGTGTATGGTGAAGATATGCTGCAGACTTCTTAAAAGGGTCCCTGTTTTCTTTGTGATTGATATATACTAGACCAGTGTTACTGAAAGTATTTTTTTTCTTCCACAAAGCTAAAATTTTAATTATATGTGGACAAATAATTTTTAATTAATTAGGGAAATAAGTTCTGTGTACCACCACGAAGACCTTGTATTAGACCTCAAAGTGGGGACCCTAGAACAAGATGCCACAGTGATTTGTAGGACTTCTCTCTCCATCTCAGCCCTGGGAGTATCTTCATCATGTTACATATGGTAATCTTACCAAGAGGGTGTCAAACTGGTGTCAAGTCACCTACTAAGCTTTGGGATAGGATAAAGTGAAAAACTTGAAGTCTTCCACTAGCATGGGGAAGGCTAGAGCTCAGGTACAGAAGTGAATTTCTGAGGAAAGGTAGTAAGCAGTCTGTTGGGTAAAGGATGGGAGGAAATTTCAGCTTCAGGAAATGTAAGGAAGTCAAACACAGAAACCAATGGTCCTGACTCTGCACCACGTTGGTGGTTGGAACTGGCTGCAATTGGTGTCACCCATCTCGTGAGGAGGTCACAGGGAGATGAAGCACCGTGCCTGGGAGACCAGCAGTGTTTATATACAATCCAGAGTTGCACAATGTCAGTTCACTAGACCCAAAGCTGACTGAGCATTTGGTGTAGGACAGAAGTCTCCGAGAACATTGGCTAAAGGAAGGCAGGATCTTAATCTCAGAAAACTTACGTGTCAGCTTTGAAAGTGAGGAGGATTCAGGCACAAGGAAAAAAATCCTGGGTTCCAGTTACTGAATTTGATATTCTTGTTGTTTTAACCAACAATGGATACATCCACTTGCTTTTATTCCCCACTGCATTCGAGTGTCCTAGCCTGCATGCAAATTTGAGTTCAAGTCCAGTGAGAGCCTCTCTGGGCCAAGATAAAGATTATAATCAAGCAGCTCTGGATCCGAAGTGTTTTTTCTTACTGTAGGAGCCCAATATTTGGCTAAGTGCAATCCCTTGACAAGATCTCACTCACACTTGTGTTTATGTAGCACCATATCACCTCAATTTCTGCTTTCTGCTTTTGTTTGTAACCCTGAATTTTTGTCTTATGTCTTACTTGAATGGTTGGTGCTCTCACCTTCCCTTGCCTGCTTTATCAGTGGATATCATCACCAATGCATGGAAAATGTATTTAACACCAATCCACCTTCTTACTGTCCTGAGTGTCCTGGCCTTCGGACCCACACTCCCATTTACTTCCTTCTGGTCCTCTCCATAGGCTGTAGTACTTTTTAAAGCCTAGACTTTGGTATGCCTCTGTCTCTAAATAGCTCCTTTAAATGACCTTGCGTAGAAGTTAGCAGTAAGTAATGAAAGATACTCACTTTGCTGCAGGAATCTAAATAAAGAATCATTTAAAAATATTATTGACTGATAAAATCAAAGTCCTAAAGTTAATTTTAATCTTTATATTGTAGGGGATGCTTTGGATAAGACTGAAGAGCGACTGGCCTACGGCATAGAGAATAACAGTACTTTGCTGGAATGTACCCCGCGATCTTTGCAAGCAAAAGTTATCTGGTTTGTACAGAAAGGACGTGACACAAGAAAAGAGGAGGTAATTCACACTTGCTGCATGCTCATGCCATGCTGTCTTGTGTATGGTGTTTTATTAGTAGATAGATGATTTATTTGGTGTTTAAAAATGAATCAGTCTATTGTGCTGTACATGCATTATGTAAAAAGTGAATTTATTATGTGTGATTTATATACATATACAAAATTTTAAGTACACACATAAATTTATATGTATATATAATTTATATATGCTTTTAAAACCTGTGTACATATATGAATCTTTATGCATATAAATATACATATAAAAACATAAATATATATATAATACATATATACATGTATTACATAGAAAAATATATACACATATAAGTAAGTTGTATATGCATGCATGTTTGTATGTATGTATATATATATAATTTAGATTCTGAAAATTGGACTTTTATTCTATAGATACTCATATCTTCATGATATTAGTATCATGTCAAAGTGATAGTCTTATACTGTATCACCCAAGGTAATGTTCTAGAAAAATAACAAATTTAAACACCATTAACATGTATGTCTTAGACATATGGATAATAGAATTAAAACAACAGCAGCAACATTAAACTAAATGATAAAGCAATTGAATCATACATGAAACGTTGACAGAGGGATTCCATTACTGCCCACTGGGAACAAAAGAAAGGCATCAGTTTGTCCTTTTAAGTAGGTTTAGTGGTGGAGATTATATTTCTGTTATCATCTAAATGACATGTGCTGCTTTTATAGATGGAAGAATAGGAAGCCTTTAAAGCACACATAAGGGATAGCCTGGAGGCAGTTAGAGGATAATCTTTTTATGCACGTCTAGGGATCTGGGTGTATATTGGCCAAGGTCAAGGGCATGAAGCAGTTAGTAAAGGCAGGTAAAACATTATTGATGCTAATGTGGGCTTTGAACTCAATTTTCACAGAAGTGGAATTATAAAAATAGAAAGAATGAAAATTGGTTCATTAAAGGGAGATGGATCTTGGTAACTGCTAGCAAAATGTTTCTTGGCAAAAAGAAGGTTGCAAATTGAACAAGGGAAAGAAATGTCAGATACCTGCCTTCGGACCCACGAAGAGCAGATAGATACACAGTGGTGGGAGAGGGAAAAATGAAGTCCTCAACTATAGATTCCAAATGTAGACCACATTGACTTTATATGCCTTTTTTTCTAGCCCATTGTTGAACAAAAATGCAACATGTCTTTGGTCCAAAACTCATATAATACATCCTGGGAGATGATTAAATTTGTAAATTCCAGGTTCCTGGTATAGTTATTAAGAGAGGAAGGCACTCAGCAAAGGCTGTTAGAGATAATATAGAAAGGCAATCAAGGACAGGAAAATTCTCCTAAATTTGCATGACGTCATAAGAATAAACATGTGTCCAAAAATGTTACAGCATATTGCACTAAAATATTGTCGATTTAGTACTAAAGTATTCTCCATCCCACAAATCTGATGTGAAACTGATTTTTAAATTCTGTCATAACTCACTTGGCAGGAGAGGACCTGGGAATGTTCTCTAGCTCCTCTAGTTGAATGGCTTCAGAAGACAGAGAAGTAATTCTTTCATCAGTGGTTTTCTTCCCTTCGTATGTTCTGTTTCTAATTTGGAAGTCACCATAATCTGCCTCATTTGGAAATCTTTACCAAATCATTTTGACATGCTGCATCCATCAATGTTCAATTATAAGCTTCTTTCTCCTGTTGTTGATATAATCTGCTTCTCCTTTGCCCAGATTTTAGTCCCTGCTTTTCAAAATTCTATGGCTGATATATTTACTGATACTTGAAATTGTGAGTTTACTCTGTGCATTAGATGTCAGAATCATATAATACTTGATTTCTATACATAGCAATATATATTGATTTTTTCACAATCTAGAACAAAACACAAAATTGCTGACATCACAAAAAAGTGCATGTGTATGCTGAATGCACAGAGCAGAATTTTTGATTGTGTGTCCTTTTAGAGCTTTTTTTTTTTTTTAAAGTTCTTTTAGAGTCCCTTTTTGGAGCTTTTAGAGTTTGTTTTTTTTTAACAACCATTTTATTATAGTTACTCTGGACAGAGAATTATATTATTATTATCAAATCTTGACCATTGCATAAGATCTTGAAATTTATCCACTCCATTTCTTTCCTCATATGGAAATGCTTTTAGAGTACAGCTGAGAGTAGCCATCCAGGTTTATCACAGACACTTTAATCCATAAGTCATTAGTTTGTAGCCAGACCATAGCCTTTGTGAAAATCTTTGATTGTGACATATATATCTTCTTATGGAACTGAAATTTTTGAGTCTGGAACTTTTGCCTGCAAATCCAAACTCAGCCCTCTGGAGTTATCTGGAAACCACAATTCAATGGATAAAATTTTGCTCAGATAAAGCTTTTGAAATGCTACATAGAGGAATTGCTAGAAAACATCTAGATTTCTAAACTGGATTACTGCTGATCTCTTGAATATGCACTTTATGATCTCCTGCTTTCTTAAAAACCACATATGAAACACAATCTCTGTACATGTTATTAATTCCATAAATGTTTCTTGAAAGCCTGTTTTGTAGGTAATTCTTAAGGGAGTAATTTCCCTTGGTCCAGTGACCTTAGTTATGGCGTGCATCAGTTGTTGATACCCTGAGGGAAAAGATTTTAATAGAAGGGACTCTATAGGTGAGGCTGTGCTTCACTGTGCGTCTACCACACACAGAAACTGAGGTAGTAGGAAGGTGCCTTAGCTTATTGTTCTTACATCTCACAGATGCACACCGGAGGTAATGGGCCTCTTCCTACAAGCATGGAAACTAACGCTGAGAGAATAGAGTTCATAAAGCAAGTCTATAACAGGTTTAAACTCAGATATTCCTGACTCCAAAGCTGAGCTGCTTCACATTTATTCCTTGTCTAACCACCTAGGAATTTGCTGTGTGCATTTCATAGAATACACCATTTTAGTCTAAAACATGATTTACAGGTGACATCATTGAGACACAGACGGTTTAATAACATCCCTGGTTACTGACAGCTAGTAAAATTGACTCAAATCCAGGTGTCTATGTTCACTCTACTAAAGCACACAACCTTCTGAAATTGGAACCCTAAATACAGTTTCAGATGCTTTGGGACCTGTAGCAAAATGGAAAACCATTTACAGCCAAAGTTTTGGAATTTGATTTCAGGAAATTGGTCCTGATATCTGCTCGATCCTTATCTATATTTTTTCATCAAACCTTAGTGAAGCATGTTGCTAGAGCCTTGGGGGTAAAAACACTAGTCCTCATGTTTAGATGTTGAGAACCTGCCGGTAATTTGAACAGTTCCCACTCTAAGCACTGATACCATGAATCCTTATTAGACAATGTATGCATCAGTGTGTTTCCATTCTCAATTGTCCTTTCAGGCCTATGCCTCTTCGTTAAAGAAGGATTCTATATCAAATTAGATGTTCTCTCTCATTTTAGCTTATAAGGACAAAAAACCAAGAGCACTGTACTTCATTTTCTTGGGTTTTTAACCAAAATGGTGCTTTGTTAATTCTTTTGTAGCTTATCTATTGAGCACCCAATATGCCTTGTTTTCATAGAACCTGTATTCTAGAGAACAGAGGAAGATGATAGTGTTGATGAAAATAATCATACCACTAAGTAAGAACCATATTTATGTAACAGATGATGACAAGAAGAAAAGTGTACAAGAGAAATTACCTACAGGGAGGAATTGCAGTTTTTAAAGGAGTGTTCATGGAAAGTCTTACTAAGAGGGTCACCAATTCAGTGACAGTTAAAAAGGACTTGAAAGAACTGATAGAGAAGGCCGTATGACGGTCTTGGAGAACTTTCTGGACAGTAGGAACAGCAGATGTAAAGGCCCTCGAGGTGAGAGTGCTCCTGATATGTTCAAGGAACACTAGAGTGAAGCTCTGTGTGGCTGGAAAGGAATGAGCAGTAAAGAGGCTAATAAACTATGAGTCAGAGAGTGAGGTAAAGGGCCAGCTTATGCAGGGCTTTGTAGGCCCTTATAAAGGGCTGGGGTATTTTCTCTGAATTAAATGGATAACTATTGGGTGGTTTTCAGCAGAGCCAAGATGGGATCAAAATTTGGTCTTAAAAGGATCACTTTGGTTATTGTATTAAAAATACACTATGTGGAGTTGGAGGAGGGGCAGAAGCAAGTGATCATTGAGGTGGGGACATAAATCTTCATGTTCCCTGAAACAACATCAACCCTGTATGTACCCTTTACCTTCAAGGTCAAATGATGTGCACATGACTGCCCCTTACACAAACAGCAATGTAATTTGCACATGCTCTCTGTTTATTACTGAGAATTGTGAAGGCTGTTTAACTTCTCAGGTGGAATAGTTTTTCAGCCTTCCAGTCTCATCTCTGTTTAAGTGTCAGCAATTAGTGTTTTAAACTCATTAAATACTCAGTACATTGATAGGTGATGACTAGCTCATAGCCTTAGCCCTTTAGAGGCCTACAGTCTTAAAAAATGTAAACATATAATTATAATATATTGTATTCACTAAAGTTATGTTGAAACTTCAAGAAAATAAAAGTGTCCACCAACAGGTTGGGTATGGAGGACAGGAAAAGGTTCAAGGGAGAGTGACATGTAAGCCAGGTCTTAATGGATGAGTGGAAGTTAACTTCCAGAGAGACTGGCATAAGCATGTGTGATGGAGATGAGAAACAATACGGTGTGTGTAGATCTGTGACTGGAAATGAGGATGCAAAAATGAGTAGATAGATCAAAGGACCACTTCACTTTATTTATAAGCCAATGAGAACACCGTAGACACCTGTTTAGACATACTACTCTAAAAACTTGAATATAGGCTTTGAGGATAAGCAAGTGTCAAGAAGACAATTTTAGAAGGTCTTTCAATAGTCAAGTGGAAGATTTTTTACCAGAACTGACAGTTTTCATTTTTATGAAATAACATGGAGTGCATTTGGTTTTCGAGATAAAAGAGAAGCAATTAAAAATGAGTCACATGTTCTTGGTTTGAGTATTTGTGTAGTTGATGGGGCAGTAACATGATCTATAAGACACAGGGAGAAATACAAAGCTTAGGAGAAAAATGTTGAGTTCGTTTTGGGCAATGTTAAACTAGGGTCTCCTGTGGAATTTTCCTGTGGAAAATGTCAGTTCAGGAATATCAAATTCAAAAGAAAGATTTGGAATGGCAAGAGATATGTGAGAGACACCAGCAAAGAGGTAGTAATGAGGAATGCCTGGGTGGCTCAGCAGCGTCTGCCTTCGGCCCAGGGTGCGATCCTGGAGACCTGGGATCGAGTCCCACGTCGGGCTCCCTGCATGGAGCCTGCTTCTCCCTCTGCCTCTCTCTCTCTCTCTCTCTCTCTCTCTGTCTCTCATGAATAAATAAATAAAATCTTAAAAAAAAAGAGGTAGTAATGAAATTCATGAAAGTAATACAAGTAAGAATAATATAGCAGCAATCAATACTTCCCTATCACTTACTGTGTGCCAGGCAGTGTCCTAAGAATTTTAAGTATATTAATACTTTTAATCCTCGCAACAGCCTCATGAAGTAGATACTGTTATTGCTTCTACTTGATAGGTAAAGAAATTGAAGTTCAAAGGGATCGAGTTACTTGCACAGTATCACACAGCCAATGAGAGCAAGCTGAATTTGAGACCAGATATTCTAGTTTCAATTCTAGGCTCTTAGTTACAGTGTTATGGTGCCTCCAATTGCCATAGCCTACCTTGGACGATGAGTGAGTAAGAAGCAGTGCGAACCAGGCCGAGAAGCAAAGGAAGGAAACACATCTAAGGAAAACTCAGAAGACAAATTCTAAAGTGAAAGCAGAAAAAGAATTAATTACGGCTAGCATTCATTTAGTGCCTACTGCTTGCCCTGTGCTGTTCTGAGTGCTTGGTGTGTAGTAACGTATTTGACAACAGTTCTCTGAGGGAGGTATTGGTACTCTGTGCGTGGTGGAGATGAGACTGAGTAATTGATGCAAAGAAGGAAACTGCTAAGTACCTCCAGAGTAGTTTAGCTGCGGTAGAGACAGTGGAGTCAGGGGATCATGAAATAATTTATCAAAGGGAAGAGGAACTGGATAAGGATAAAGTCATAAACCCTTTGAAATTTTCAGAAAAGAAGTACCTAGTGTCCGCTGAGAATGTGCTCAGTGGAATGGCTAAGCTCGGAGCCATCTAGCCATAGGTTAAGTGATGAAAGAGGCTGTAAGGAATTAGAAACAGCTAGTGCAGTGCATTTCACCTAAAGGTCTGAACGAGAGAGAGAGGCCAGCGGTAGGAGACAAAAGAAGAGAAAACTTTTGGGGTTTTTTTGACTTAAAAAAAAAAAAAGATGACTTGGTCATGTTTAAAGGTCGAAGGGAAGAAGCCATTAGGAGGCAAATGTGCAGCTAAAGGATGAAACAAGCTAATTGATGAAACAAGCTGAAGAGCTTATGAGAGAGAACATAATTATAGACAAAAGCTAAGGGGTGAGTTTCAAGAAGGAAGAGAAAAAAACCTTCATTCTCTGAATTGGAAGAAAAGAAAATAAAGATTTTATGAATGTGGATAAAGAAAATAATTTCATCTGCAAAATCCAAGTTTAGCTCTTCCAAATTCCTTATCTATAATTATTTAAATATGTAATACCAGTTCAAATCTCCCTTATGTTATAAGGATATATAAATTATATTTTTGTGATTTCAGAAGACAAAACTGTTAAACATAACTAAATTACCTAAAGTGATACACCCTAGTTTATGAAGTCTCAGTTCCGTACACTTGAATTTATAAGCTTCCAAAATAACTGCAAAAGTTCAATCTTGAGTAACATTCCAAAGAAAAGGAATTCATACTTGTTAGAGCGCTTGGTTGGACAACTGAAGTACTTGTGCATTTCTTTTTCTCCAAAATACACAAGGACTACATTTTAAAACTAAGTAAATGAGGGAAAATTTGCATAAGTATTTATTGCTTAGATTTAAATGTTTATTAGTTCTCAGTAGTTATCATGTGCTGGTGTCCCCAGAGAATGTACTCGGTGGAATGGTTAAGCTAGGAGTCATCTAGCAATAGGTTAAGTGATGAACGAGGTGTGGGGAATTCTCGGTTATCATGGTCAAGAAAACCATAATCTCTTCAAGCTATCATGATAAAGAAAACCGGGGATCCCTAGGTGGCTCAGCGGTTTAGCGCCTGCTTTCAGCCCAGGGCGTGATCCTGGGGTCCCAGGATCGAGTCCCGCATTGGGTTCCCTGCATGGAGCCTGCTCCTCCCTCTGCCTGTGTCTCTGCCTCTCTGTCTCTCTGTGTCTCTCATGAATAAATAAATTAAAAAAAAAAAGATAAAGAAAACCGTAGTTTCTTTAAGCTACTCAGAAGATTATTAAATAACTTTTTACCTTAATACAATATTATTTTGAATGTTGTGAGCTTGGAGTATATGATTTTAACCTACAAATAGTATATTTCTCTGAACCCAACAATGATTTAAAGCAGAAGTTGGCAAACTACAGTGTGAAAGCCAAATCTGGCCCTCCACCTCTTTTGTAAATAAAATTATATTAGAAAAAGCACCACGCCCATTTGTTTACCTAGCCTCTATGGATGTTTCCATCCTATAACCACAAAGTTGAGTAGTTATAGCAGAGACCATATGACCTGCAAAGCCCAAAAACCTTTACTGCATGACTCCCTCCAGGAATTTTGTTGGCCTCTGATTTAAGGTAGAGTGAAATTTCATTAAATGAGTATTGTGAAAAATATCTCTATATTTTGGAGGAAAAAATTTTTTCATGAATAACTAAGCCCTGACTTTGTGCTGAGCACTATAATTTCATTTGAATGAATTTTCAATAAAACTAAGCAGTATGAATAGTTTCTTGGAGTATGTTCTTTTGGACTTTATTCTTTAGTCCTTTACTGACAAAACCAATGTATATCCCAAAGATACTGTAAACAACGTTGAGTTCCAGGAAGGAGTTGACTTAACATACACAAATCCCCAGTGTGGAAATTGGCAGGGGCAGCAGTGGGGACAATCCCAAAACACATAAAATATTCTCCTAAGTGATCTATGGCTGGCAAGTAAGTTGCTGGTCCATGAGACCAGCATCACACTTTATCCTTTGGTAAGCATGGAAGTTTCATTTTTCCCTTTGATCCTCATTGATCTTTCCATTGTGGATTCTTTATTTAAAGGAAAATATTTTTGTGTGTGCTCATGTGTCTTAAAAATAAAAGTATCTCACTTTAAAATAGCTGATTGTATGCATTGTACAGTCTGCTTAAATAATGCACAAATGTGCATGTTTATTATAGAAAATCCAAGAGAGAATGTAAGTTGACATCGAAACTCCACGACTTCAATTTCACCCCACTCTCTGAATTCTCTTTTTTAACTGGATGCCAAACGTTGTCACTTTCAACTCTGCTCGCAGACCACCTACTGAGTAGGATAAATTCATCAAAGTCGTTTAAATACTGTTGAGAAATCTAAGAAGCATGGTTAACTTATCAATCAGCAGTTCCTTTCAGATAACTCAGTTTATTGCATCCATGCGGAATTTGTACAGCTTTAGGTAAGACATGATTTTATTGATGATACAATGCCTTGTGGAGAAGCTTCTCTGGTAAAAACAGAAGAAAAATGGAGTATATAAGTTACATCTTTTAATGTTGCAGACTTACTATATAATCAGAACTAGGAGAATTGCAAAGTTCAATCTCATTCTACCACCTTGTTTACCCTACGATGACCCGTTTTTTCTTGACCTTCCCAATGCTAACCCATGACAGGAAGCCTAAGGGACCAATGACAGCCTTAAGTTTACGATACTGTCTCTATACACATGTACTGAAAGCATGAGGTTTGTTCCACATGAATATTATTTGTTTTTCTTGTTGTCATAACATAAAGTACATGAACTCTGCCTCATTTGAAACATCTGCTTAGTAGTTTTGATATTTCTATTTCAATCTTTAAAAAAACTCCGCTCATCTTTTCTAAACGAATTCTTTATAAGTAGATATTCATAATTTACATTTTAAGCCTTAACAAGCATATTTTTATAATGTCATTCACTTCATATTTTAGTTCTGGAATAATCAGCAATATAGCCCATTAATTTCATTTTTTTCCTTTATAATTCCTGTAAGTGGAAAATATAGAGCAACGTTTTGGTCAAAAGGATAGAAATACATCTAGTGGTTTAGATAGAACTCTCTTTGGTTAATTTTCCAAAAAATACTGGAAAGCTTTTAAAATTAAATGTACATTCCCAGATCTATGGAATCAGATACAGACTTGTGTTGTGTCCCACGGAGATCACTGTGACTCTGGGCATCAGACTAAACAAAGTAACACAGTAACGCCACAAGCCCGGTGTCGGGCATAACAGGATAGATGTTCAACAATGTAAAAAATATGAAATCTCTTCACTCTTTAATTCCCCTTGTTCCAGTATAAATTATAGCTCCGACGGTCTTCTACATAATAAAAAATACACATCTACATGAAGATATATCCACATAGAACTGGATATCCGTACTACATTGTGTTAGTTCTATAGAGTTGCTTATATTGAACTGTACGTGGGCATCTTGTCTTGACCCTGAGATATTACCTTAAGAAAATGTATTTAGTGTAGTGCTGTTGTTTGGATGCCTGTATCTCATTTTGTGAAAACACAGAAGAGATTTTTTTCCCTCAGGCCTCAATGGCAGGGAAAGATGTACTTGTCATAAGGAGTAACTTTATTTTTTTTATAATGGTTTTTTTATTTGAGTATAGTCGACATACAATTTTACATTATTTTCAGGTGTACAGCATAGCGATTCAACTTCCGTGCTCACTATGCTGTGCCCACCACAAGTACAGCTACCATCTCTCATCATACAAGGCTAATACATTATCATTGACTGTATTTCCTATAATAAGGAAGAATGTTAAAAATATAGTTTGATGACATTGGGGGCTTAGAATTTATACTTTCTTCTTTCCTTTGGTCACTAGGTAATTCAGTGTTGACTTTGAACTCCAAATATAGTAGTGATTCAGTGCCTTATGGTATGCACTTTTGTGTTCAAACATTCTCTTTCTTTTACCCCTCCTCTTATTTTCCCTTCATCCTGATTATTCTGGTATTCTTACCTATGGAAATGTTTAATAAAACATTACCCTTACACTGCTGTTAGTGTATTTTTCAACATTATTTCTAAAATCATATGGTTCTAGTATAGCATAGCTTGAACAGATCTTACTGACTTAGTTTATTGGTTGCCAAACCTAGATAATCATTATAAGCATATTACTTAGTTCACAGCACGTTGTCATAATGGGTTCATACAAATCTCCTTTCTCGTTTGACTTCATTTTTCCTGGACCACCTTTCTCCACTTTCATCTTTGCTTCCCCATATGCATGCATTGTAATGATTGGAGTAATTCCAGTACTACATCACTTGTACTACATTGAACAAGTATATAACATTGTGAGTACACATGAGCTGTAAAAATAAATCTATTGAGTTAGAGATCTTACTCTGCTCCTCTCTAGAACTCAAAATGGTGGTGTATCACCATGGCCGTGCATGTCTCTATGTCATTGTTCCTGATTGCAACTTAACATCCCATAGCATGCATTCATTGCTCTTAATTGATCCATGCCCCTAAGAGTGGACCAACAATGTCATTAATTCCCATTCCCACATCTTTAATGATCATTTCTTCAAATAACTTCTTACAGACCTGAGTGCAAATCTCAGCATTCTTATCTTGTGACATCCTTTATTTCTACAATTTTGTCAGCTCACTTTGCAGAATTTTGGCATCATCTGCACTCTCAAAGTGTTTTATGTAGGTTCCCATTTTCCTGTATTCTCACCAATTTTTTGTATTTTCTAATTTTTGCCTGTTTTGCTAGTAGAAAATAGTGTTTTGTTTGTGTTTGTATTTCTAAAATTGCTAATTAACTTGCATACTTATTAAACATTTGGGCTTCTCCTCTGACATACCTAGTTATATGTTTTTTCTCTATTTTTCTCTTTTTCTTGACTTTCAAGAGTACTTTGTATCTTCTGTATATTAGTTCTTGAATGTAAATGTTCCAAATTTCTTCTTTGATATAATTGATGTTTCTCAAAATAACACTTTTTCACAATATGGTTTTGAGTTCTTATTTATGATAACTTCCTTCTCAGCATCTTCTTGTATTAGAAAAAGGTTTTCCACCTTTGGATCTTTAATCTGAAGTATATATACAACTTTATTTCTTTTAGATATCTGTAATATGTTTCCCTAAATGAGCTATTAAGTTCTTATTGGGCAGTCATCTCGATCATAAAGCACATTCACATTGAAAACTGTTTTTATAAAAGATTTTCATTTTTATGCTGTTATGTGTATTTTCTGTAAGTTAACTGACTTTTTTGTATTGAAAATAGGCCAGATAAACCAACAAATATATAAATTGTTGGCCTTTATCTCTTGACTAAAACTAATTTCAGTGTTAAATATATTCTGAAAGAAACCAATTCAAGGACTCTGTCTTTCCTTTCCCTCTGAAAAGTATGGAACCATATGGTTGATACACATGGAAATCACTTCTTCTTCCTGACCAGCTACCAGATGTGCAGGGTTCTTTGTTCAATTGCTTTTTTTTTTTTATTTGACATTACAAAACATACTGAATCAATCTTTTTAACTCAGAATATTAAAACCATTTTCAGTAAGAAATGCTGTATTTTTGTAGATTGCCTATAAGAATATTTGATAAAGTGATGTATTATGTATCATCTTCTTGACCAAGGAAATCAGGTCTGCAGACATAGAGAAAGCACAGCTGACGAAAACAATTGTGTAATCAAGATTTGCTGTTGAAGGGGCCCATGTGGACTAAAGTGGAAAGATTAAATCATGGAAGGACTTCAAATACAAATTTCTAAGTCATTTTTATTTTTGGGTTTTCACAGGCTATGGAAGGTACATTTAACTTTCAAGGTGATTTAATGTACATAGTGTACAGCCATCTAGATTTCGGAGTTAAAATGTCTTTCATGACTGAATTTCAGACTCACTGTAATCAGGAAGGCAAACCTACATTCTGAGACAGACACTATCTCTAACATGCAAATAAATGATGTAGGACAGTTCCCACTCTAATTGTCACACTTCACATCTTCGGACTCTACTGGACTTTATATACACACAATGCAGTGTTTCTCAAATCAGGTTTCTGATTTTCGAAAGAAATATCTGCGTGGGGAAAAAAAAAAAAAAAGCACTCCTGACCCAGTGGCCAAGGATTTGTGTTCATGTTTGGTTTTATTTTAAAACACTTTCAAACACTTCATGTGCCAGAAGCTAAGCTAGCTGACTTTCATATTTTCATATTTGCACTCTCATGGGAAGTACAGTAGGGAGAAAACAAAGGATCATATTCAGTGAGAGTGTTTGTATGCAGATTCCTTCCAGGTGAAGACAGTCTCCTAGGAGTTCTTTTCCTATGTGTCTGTGAAGCATAGCCCTGTCAGTAGTCACTAACTGCTCCTGAAATCATGCTTGCTTCCTTCCTTGTCCAAATCATTCCTGGATTTACATAGAAGAAGTGAATAACTTCTGGACATATCTTCCTTGGGATACCCATTGCTTGCATTCTTGTACACTCTGAACAAGTGAATATGTTCTCATTTTCACTATGTTCTGAGCACCCTACTCATCGTGGAATATTTAGAATAACTAAGAGAGGCCTTTGGTTTTAATGTGTGGTTAAAGAGCTGAAACTCGCATGACAAAATTATTTGAAGAATGATATGAATACCAGCTGTGTGCTACAAATGTGAATGCTATTGAGTTACAAAAAGAAAGAAGAGATCTTTATGGCTGAAAAGAAAGTATTCATTGAGCAGTGAAAGTGTCAAGCTAGGAAAGAAATTTTAAAAAATGGATCAGTGATCTGTAGAAAGGAGCTTTCTAAGAGAAAGAAAGAGTAAGACCAGAATAAGACATGGAAGTGAGAAAGAAGGTGGCAAGACAAGGGACCGAGGATTGAAGGTGTTATAAAAAGGGAGATTGGACTCTGGTATTTGTTTAGGTTGTCCCCACCATCTGCCCTTGAATGTGGAACATTGTCTTGGGCTAATACAAGCATGAGTTGTATTAAAATGTTTATTAAATATTCATAAGAATGAAACAAGGAATGCATTCCTTATGCTTGTCACTTTTGTTCAAATATAGAAACAAAATTAATTTACAAATAAGATGTAAACAAATCTATGCATCATTTAAATCTTTATTTAATGTGATCATTTTTTTCACTGAAATAAGGCATCTCCATAAACATAACATAGGACACAGACTACCACATACATGTGTGGACATGTGTGTATGAAACATCTGCCTGTAGCACTTTGTGCCATGTGCTGACTCAATCCCCCTAACACTTTATACAAGTGACTTCAAAACTTTTTATGTATTACTGCATAGGGACGTTGTTTGGTTTTCATTTGGCTGGAACATATCATTAACATATTACATTCATCTTTGTTCTCAGCAGCTGGAAACCGTTAGAGCTTTGAAAACAGTCCAGAGTCTATGATAAACACCAATACTAACAATGAAGTTGATCTTCCCCACCGTCCCAAATATAGTTTGTTAATCTACATTATTATGAAAATTAAACACAATGATCTAAGAAGTCTTTATAGAATACTCATTGATCTGCAGAAATGTCCACATTCTCCCAACCCTGGGAGAAGCACTACAGTAAGCTACTTGGGGATATGGATTTAGAAAGGCGGGAGCGGGCCGGTTGAACAATTCTTACCTGCTTGGGCAGCAATAGAATCTGAATAAGGAGCAGGACTAAAGGAAATGAAATTTGAAGCAGAGTTAAATAGCGCCCATTTGTTGAAATAAAGAGGAAAGGTATCAGGGAAAAGAAAATTATTTGAAGGACCGGTTACTTTTTGCAGGTAATGTTGTATGCCCAGTTGACAAAGGTTAACAGGTGACATGATGGTAGTAAGGGAAGGGGGACACTCTTACCAAGATAAGAGGGAGGCCCGCTTGAAGAGATGACATGTTAATTCGGCCTTTCCCAGTAGGAAAGCAGCAGTAGGGAAGTCCCTCCAGGTCGGGCCAACAGTGGAGGTGGCGAAACAGAATCAAGTGGAGCCTAGTAGCAGACGCAGAAAGGAGGAGGATGTGAGAGGAGCCTGCCACGAGGGGAGGTTGGGGAATCGGTCGCACAGTATGAGAATCTAACATTGTGGCAAGACAGTGGAATGGAATGACTGTTCCCACCATCACCCAGGAAGAAACGTTGATGGGAATTTGTGACATAGTGGATATGAAGGCATAGTAATGAGTAAGAAGTATAACAACACATGAGGAGAGAGGGACTAGAAGGAGAAGAAGACTGTCATTGTCAGAAATGAGGAAGTCAGTAAGTGGCGGGGGGGAGGGGCGCGGTGTGCGTGGACACGCTTTGGATTGTAAACAATGAAGGATCACGTAAATTTCAGTCCGTGTTTTGTAATTAACAGGAAACACAAAACAACGGAGGATGGGGTGTAAGATGAGACACCAGCTTAGGAAGCTCATTGAAATAGAATCCTCAAACGAATGCAAATAAAAATGAGATCAGGGAGGGTTGGAGGGTTGTGCCTTAGAGGGAAGGAGAAATCTATGGAAGACACCAACGGGGAACGAAGAAGAGAAGCAGGACAATAAAATGGCACGTACCACACAAGGGACAAAACGGTGTAAGAAGGCAGGTTCCTTTATGTCACCTGCAGCCATAAGTTTCAAAACGGTGGAGACTGTGCTTTAGAGTCAGAATCACCTAAGGCCTGTGACAGATTTACGGAGAAGAGAGCAGTGACTCCAAGTCATTTACGTGAGCAGTGACAGTGACTCCAAGTCATTTAAGAATTATTGGCTGGGGCAGGTGTCAGGGACACCTCCTCAGCGAGACCTGTCAACAGACAAGCAATGGCTTTATGTAGCGACGATGGTTTTGGCCTGACAGCTCTTCCTGATTCCTCACGAGAACTTCTGGAGCTGATGGCTCTAGCATTCTGCGTACTAGGACGTGGTCCTGCCAAGCCCAGGGAAGCCCCTATCAAGGATTCAGGGAGCCCGTTCATCCAACTATGTCACTCCGAAGCTGCTGAATAATTAGCTTACCTTACATGGCTGGGGAAAACCCTCAGAGAGCTTCACAGTTTATCTTAACGTGTCTATTGGAGAGACAGTCTCTTCCTACACTGCTGATGCCCTTTTGCCCCATGATTCACAAATAATATAAATGACGGCACGTGAGTGTAGCACACATTGCAACCTTAGACATCCTGGATCTAATTAAAGCTCGGGAGAGCGCAACCCAGCAGCAGGCCTTACCAGGACCTACCACTGGGACCAAGCCATGCTTGTCTCAATGGCACTTACTGCCAAAGTGGTTGTGGTTGTCAGCATGCCCCCTTTTGCTTTTGGTTTGTGTTCTCAAGGGCGATGTTAGCCAGTATAGTGTGAATCACCTTTATCCCATTGTGGTGTGATCTTTGGTCATCTGAAAACATGTATCAGGTTTTGGGGGGTTTTTTAGCTGGAGGAATATATACAGGAGAGGGAGAGGTAAGTACTGGTAGCACCATACGAAGTGTTCTCACTTAGGTTATTTTATTTAAACTTCACAGCAGTCATTCAAGTGACACTTAGATCATCTCCAACTGTATGAAGAAAACTAAAAGAATACACATAAATGCCCTACGTCACACAAGAAGTAGACAGTGGTGCCAGTGTTTGGAATCTCACTTTGTTCTAATGTCAAATCATATACTCACTGTTTATCATTAGCTCTTTATCAAAAGCTCTGTTGTGCTTTTACCTTGAATTGTAGTTATTTATTTATAGAATTAAGGTGCATAATTTATTATATCACAAACAAAAAGATATTTGAGCACTGAAGTTATATGTAAACTTAATACTTACTGGAGTGTGAAGTTCTTCAGATTGTGAATTTTTCTTGTTTATTTTTAAGCCTCTGTTAAATAGAAAGCCTTGTAGAAATATAAGGAATGCTCAGTTAATTAATGAAAGGGAAATGGGGTTTTTTCTCCTTTTTTCTTTTTTGTAAGGAAAGGGAGTGAAGGTATCCCAGCTCTTTTAACAGAGGTCCTTAGAGAGACCCTGGTCTTTATGATCTGGAAGGAATAAGAACCCCTGAGCTAGTAATGTGAGAAATGGCATTTGTGCTGCCTACTAAGAAAGAGTTAAATAAAATTGACAGATCTTCATTTCACTCTAAGTTTGAGTGCTCTGCTGAACTAGGTGGCTTTTTCTAATGATTAATTGAAATCATTAGGGAGAAAGCTCTCCCGCTCTGCTCTCAACAGTATTGATGTGAGATGACCTCAAAATCATTACTATGACGTGATCTCACATGTAAATACATTCAACACACACACACACACGATTTAATTAGTCCTTCTTGCTCACTCACTGTCTCCCTCATGCAGTTATATGACTCTTAGGATTTCATCATGTGATAACAAAAATTGAAAAAAAAAAAAGAAAAAGAAAGAAACTCAGGGCGGATGGTGGAGGGGTTTACAGGCGGGTGTGCTCTCCCGGGTAAGACTCCAGCGCCACCGATTTTCTTGTTCTTGCAGGTGAAGACGGATGACAGAGTGGTCAAGATGGACCTCGGCCTACTCTTCCTCAGGGTTCGCACAGTGGACGCTGGGACCTACTTTTGCCAGACGGTGGAGCACGGTTTTGTCCACACCGTCCGGAGGATTACCCTGGAGGTAGTGGAAGAGGAGAGAGTAGAGCAGATGTTTCACAAAGACCCCGAGGAGGACGGGCCCCCCAGGATGCCCTGCCCCGCGCCCGGCGGCCCGCAGGGGGCAAGACCTTGGTACAAGGAATTCTTGCAGCTGATCGGCTACAGCAACTTCCAGCGAGTGGAGGAATACTGTGAGAAGGTGTGGTGCTCGGAGAGGAGGAGGAAGAAGCTCAAGATGTCCCCTTCCAAGTGGAAGTATGCCCACGGCCAGGACAGGCGGCTCCGGGCCAGGCCCGAGCACTACCGCGTGCCCCGGCACACGAGGGGCTCCCGCCGGGCCCCCGCCCCCGGCTCCTGAAGGCCCCGCGGACCCGCGGCCGGCAGGGGGGACCGCGCCCCCGGTACCCGGAGCGCCCGCCCCGCTCGGCCGCGAGCACCGAGAGGCCCCCGCGGCCCCGGGAGCCCGACCCAGACTGACCGCGGCTGCACGTGGGGCCGCGGGCCCAGCGCGGCCGGGACCACCCCCCTCTCCCCCCCGGGCGGCGGGGCCCTGAACACCGGTGCGAAAGCGCGGGCCTTAGGAGCGCGGACGGGGGACTCGGATGTGGTCTCATCCTCCTGGACACCCCCCCCTCCTCGCCACAGTGTCCGGGTGCGGAGCATCAGAGCTGTCTCGGCGCCTGCGAACCCCTGTCCCCCGGGGGCCGGCGTGAGGGGCAGCCCCGTGTACCTGGCGCTGGGCGCGGAGACCCCTGCAACCGTCAAAGGAAACCTGTGGCCCCCGGGCCCTGTGCCCTTCCCTCTACAACCCTGGCCCCCCGGTCCCCCGGCCCTCCGGCCCCCTGGCTCCCTCTGGCCCCCTGGCCCCCTGGCCCCCTCTGGCACCCTGGCACCCTCTGGCCCCCCAGCCCCCTGGCCCCCCGAGCCTCTGGACCCCCCTGGACCCCCAGCTCCCTGGACCCCTCTGACCCCCCCCCAGCCCCCTGGACCCCTCTGACCTCCCGGCCCCCTGGACCCCCGACCCCCTGGAC
This sequence comes from Canis lupus baileyi, assembly GCF_048164855.1. Lineage (NCBI taxonomy): Eukaryota > Metazoa > Chordata > Mammalia > Carnivora > Canidae > Canis > Canis lupus. The sequence continues at coordinate 33,570,558 of NC_132858.1, forward strand.
CCCCCTGGACCCCTCTGACCCCCCTGGACCCCTCTGGCCCCCCAACCCCCTGGACCCCCGACCCCCTGGACCCCCCTGGACCCCTGGACCCTTCTGGCCCCCTGGCCCCTTCTGACCCCCCCTGGCCCCCTGGCCCTCTGGCCCCCTATGGCCCCCTGGCCCCCTCTGCCCCCCCAACCACTCTGGCCCCCCAGCCCCGGGCATCCCCTGGCCCCCAGGTCCCCCGGCTCCCCAGCCCCCCAGGCCCCCTGGCCCCCTAGCCCCCTCTGGCCTCCTGGCTCCCCGGCCCCCGGCCCCTCGCCCCCTCCAGCCCCCGCCCCGTCCCCAGCAGGTGCACGTGGTGATGAGAACAGCCTGGCCCTGCCTCGGCCCCGCCCACAAGGACCGGGGCTCTGCCGCCCTCTGCCGGCGCGCAGGGTGCACGGCCTGTCCTCCGCCCGCCCGACTGTCCCGCCAGGATTCCAAGGCAGTTTCTGCTGATGCGTCTGGCCGGTTTTCGTGAAAGGCCTTACAGAGGAGGGTCTGGATGCGTAGGTCATGCTTTCGATGGAGACGACGTGTCTATGAATAGTCCATTGCCTCACAAACCAAAATGAAGATATCACAGCATTGAAGCTCTGCTGAATCTTGAATTTTATGCCTTCCCAATAACCTTCCCCGAGATACAGAAGATGCCCCAGAATCATACGTCTATCGTTTTGAAAATATTAAAGCAGTTTGCTCTCAGATTCAAGTTTTCCTCTCTTATGTTAACAAATAAGAAAATTATTTCATAAGCTCAGTTAATTACCGAGATGCCCAGAGCACTTTTATAAATAGTATCAAGAATCCTCATTTTTGAGAATGCTTCTTTCTTGAAGTCTCTCCTTCTGCTGTTTATTTAATGGTTACCTTTCTAAAGTATGAAGTTTTGTTCAGATTTTTCACTTAAATAAAAACGACAAGCAAGTGAAACACCTGAAAACAATTAGGAATATCTATTTAAATGTTGACTTTATTCATTTCCGTTTTCAAAGCTAGAGTACAGGGTATGTAATTAAGAAAGGTAAAATGTTGGTACCTTGCAATGGCTTGCAATTTCATTGAAAAATCAAAAACTACGCAAATGTTTCAAGGAAGTTTAAAAAGTTCATTTGTTAGGCTGCCAAGCTCCAAAAGGCCTAAAGAGTAGAAACACTTTGAAAATTACCATTCCTGAACGACCCAGGGGCTCTTTGCCCACGGATCCCCCGGGAGGTCACGCTGCCCCGCAGTGGTCACTGAGACGACACACCTGGGTCAGGAAGATGCTGCCCAAAGTGGGGAAACAACCATGACCACAGATCGGACGTGAGAGGACTTGCCCCACGATCTGGGGACAGCACTGCACGGTCCTCCACATGAACGCTGTCCCCCACGTGCTCGGCCTCTCCCCCCTTTCTCGCCGGCGTGAGCGTGGGGCAGCAGGTGCAGCGGGCGCAGCGGGTGCAGCGGGTGCAGCGGGCGCAGCAGGTGCAGCAGGTGCAGCGGGCGCAGCGGATGCCTCGCCATGTACTCCAAGTGAGCACGCAGACCTCCAGGGACAGACCGACAGCCTGCAGCTCTGTCCTTGTCGGGAACCCGGACACCGCGGAACGTGTCCGCCCGCCGTCTGCTGTGTCTGCGGCCAGAATCCAAATCGGGATTTCCAGGCTTAGGAACTCGCAGATGGATTGACCAGGAACTCAGGAAGGACTCGTGCCCTTGGCGTCCCGCCCGACCGGGAATTAGGGCCTCTTCCCAGCCGTGGGCAGACCCGGGCGGGGAGCCGCGCCCTCTGGAACGCCCCCCCCCCCAATCCTGGGTTCCAGGGGCCCCCCAGGCCCGGTGTCGCCGGCCAGGAGGGGACGGCGCCTCGGGACAAGGCCGGGGACGGCGGCTCCAGAGCACCTGCTCCAGGCCCCGGGCCCGTCCGCAGGAGCATGGCTGGGCGAGGCTTCACCCCGGATTGGGGCCCCCCGTCTGGCAGTCCTCCCTGCTGTCTGTCCTCCCTCGTGTTTATTGCTGAATATTTCAGTGCAAAGCTATTAACTTGGAGAAACAGGGATTGAAAGTGACACAAACACTAGTAAGAGCTCTAGATAAAAGGGGGGACAGGGGCCTTTGCCTGTGTAGTAAGTGGCATTTCTGTACATACTTCGGAGTTTCTTCTTTCCCCAGAGTACTTAAATACCTAGGGTGTTTTCATCGAGTGTTTTAACGTTTGCCACAGGGCGTAGGGCTCCGTCAATCTTCGCAGCGACTCTGACCATTTGTAAAATTTGCAAACCGCAATCAAAGGGGCGCGTGTGGGTGTCGAGCGCGAACGACCGGGGCGCGGCCCTTGGCTTGGCTGAGGTGGGGGGGGGGGCAGCTGCTGGGCCCGGGGAGCCCGCCGCGAGGAGCAACCGCTGCATTGGGATCGGTCGCAAGTCATAGATTGTCCACGAGCACGGTTCTGACTGTAATGTGCTATTTCAGCCGGGACGTCTATTTTCCCCGGGAGTAGCGTTCTGTTTTGCCCCCGTTACCACTGAGTGTGCCGTGCGTGAGCGGCTCAGTCGGAAGCGGAGTGCAGAGCGGGACCCCCGACCCTGCGGCTCCCTGCACCTGCCGGCCCGAGCCGCCTGCGCCTCCTTATCTCCTCCCGGCGGGAGCCCGAGGCCCCGTCACCCAGTGCTCAGCTCCCAGGCCACGGCCCCGCGTGGCTGCCCGGCGGGACGTGCCGCTTCTGTTGAGGTCCACCTGATGCTAAAGAAATAAATATGTGCTGAACCCTTATGTGCTGTCCGAGGAGTGGTTTCTAAATTTATGCCGATTAAACTCGTTTCGCAAGGTGTCAAGCCTAAGCGTAAACCGACAGCGCTAGACCGGCGCTGGTTTTCTTTGAGAAGTTCGGGAAGAACTCGATTCTCCTTTGTTGGAGATTCGCGAGTCAGCTCCCCTCGGGTTGATTTATGCCACGTCATGTTTCTAAGACCAGCAGCCAGAAACTCCTTTTAAAGCTGCATCGTCCAGATAAGAGACGTCATGAATGCTTTTGAAATGGTAACTAATAGGATGTTTACAATGTGTGCAGGCCTCAACAGCACCTTAATACCCACAGACTGTGGTTTTTGCTGATATTTTTATTAGACCTTGGAGAGGTCATTTAAATGGGATTCGATGATAAATGAACCTCTCTTTGGGAGTTTTGTTCCCAGGGCATTTTGTTGTTTTGGTCAGTAATTAGCTGCAGTAGTGTGTGAGTGTGTGTGTGTGTGTGTTTTAAAGATTTTATTTATTCATGAGAGACAGAGACACAGACAGAGGGAGAAGCAGGCCTGCTGTGGGGAGGCCGATGCGGAACTCGATCCCAGGACCCAGGGTCACACCCTGAGCCAAAGGCAGATGCTCAACCGCTGAGCCCCCAGGCATCCCCTAGTTACAAGGTTTTATTTTATTTTATTTTATTTTAATTTTTTATTTATTTATGACAGTCACACAGAGAGAGAGAGAGAGAGAGGCAGAGACACAGGCAGAGGGAGAAGCAGGCTCCATGCACCGGGAGCCTGATGTGGGATTCGATCCCGGGACTCCAGGATCGCGCCCTGGGCCTAAGGCAGGCGCCAAACCGCTGCGCCACCCAGAGATCCCCTAGTTACAAGGTTTTAAAGCAAGAATTTGGCAGCCGCTTCAGGATCCTGTTTCTGGCAGGTTTAGAACATGATATTGCCATTACTGATAACTGCACTGCATTCCTTACAAACCAGGCCTACTTTTAGTGTATCAGGTGATGAACCCATTGAAACTGCTCTTCCCGTATACGCCCAGTCATTAGTCCAGGGAAAAGTAGAGAAACAGCCATGGCCACTAGGACTCTTACCTGTTGCCCAAGGGAACAAAAGCATACGCCCACTTTTTTTTTTTAATTCAAAAGCTAGGGATCCCTGGGTGGCGCAGCAGTTTAGCGCCTGCCTTTGGCCCAGGGCGCGATCCTGGAGACCTGGGATTGAATCCCACGTCGGGCTCCCGGTGCAAGGAGCCTGCTTCTCCCTCTGCCTGTGTCTCTGCCTCTCTCTCTCTCTCTCTGTGTGACTATCATAAATAAATAAAAATTAAAAAAAAAAAGCTATATGCCAGGCACTGAGTTAGGTGTTTCCTAAAATGTAGAAATGTTAAGAATGCCATGAAATTATACAAATAAACTAAAGTTGAGTTGTCTTTGTTCTGAAAACGTGTTCCCAAGTTTTACTGGGAAAATTGCAAATCCTATTTCTCACTTGCCGCAACTTGAAACACAGTAAGAGTGCAGCTTTTAAAATGTATTTCCTGTGTTTGGAATGTTGTGGAAAATACTTCCAAATATGAATCTTGAGACTTCTGGTCAGGATGGCTTTGGAAAGCACACTTGAATTTGGAGAAGCTGCAGGGAGGTACCGATGATAGATGGTACTTGGAGAGAGACAATCATTTAACAGAGACTGGAAGAGGCAGCAGAAAGGTGGCTGTCTGCAAGCCAGGAAAAGAGCTCTCCCGGGCACCAAACCCACCGGCACCTTGGCTTGATCTGGGATTTCTCAGCCTCCAGAATGGGGAGAAGTAAACGTGTGTGGTCCCAGCCACCCAGTCTACGGGGTCTTCTTACAGCAGCCTGACCAGACCGATACCTGGGGGAAAGCAGAGAAATGAGTCTCTGGTCACATATTCAGAAATTTGGAAACATCTAAAGTCGAGTAGACGGAGTCGAGTAGACGGTGCTGTGTGGGCAGGAGGCCTCCCAGCTGTGACCACCGCTGGCTCATATTACTTTCCCAACTGGAGGTGAGTTCTTCTCTGTGGACCAGATGGGTTTCTGGGGAAGGAGAAAGGAAAACCATCAACTCAACATTCAACCAATAAAAGCCAGAGACTTGGTAATTAGTCCATGGATTCCATCTAACTGAAAGAATAGGTCAAGAGTTTCTTCTTTTACCTGTTGGTTGGTTGGTTGGTTGGTTGGTTGGTTGGTTGGTTGGTTGGTTTGAAGCAGCACAAAACGACTCAGACTTGTTACCACCTGGGGATTGGTGTCCCGGGAAGTCCAGGCCCGGTCCCAGCTGGATCCCCGCTCGGGCTGGATCCGGTCGGGTGCCCCTGGGTCCACAGGGCATTGGTGGACCCCTGGGTCCTTCTTGGCTCAGCCGCACTCCTCCGCCTCCCATTGGAGAAATGTCTCTGCTTGTCAGGTCCGGCGATTAGACTGCATCCAGCCAGATAATCCAAGTTAATCTCTCTCTTAAGATGCGTTACCTTGATCACGTCTGCAGAGTCCCCCCTGTCCCGTAGCCCAGCAGGTTTTCAGGTCCTGGGGTTAGGATGTGGCCATACTCGGCATCCACAGCCCCTCCCCGCACCTCCAAACTTACGTTCTTCCCAAATGCAAATGACGTTATCCCATCTCCAGGTCCTCAGAGTTCTCTTTCTTTTACAGCATCAGCTGAAAAATCCCAAATCTTACCACATGTCTTCTAAATCAGATGCAGATAAGACCTTCAGTATAACCCATCAAATACCCACCCCCAGGGCACAATTTCTTCCATCTGTGGTTCTGTGAAACGAAAGCAACCAGTTATCTACCGCCTACTACCATGATAGACAGAGGCTAATAGCTTACTGGTATTCTGGTTTGAACAAGGCAAAAAATGACAGGTCAAATGGAGTCACCCTCCAAAGCAGTTTCCTAATTCAGCAGGGTATCCGCTGTTAGGTTTTAAGGACTGGGAATATTCTGTGACTCTCTGAGTTTACATTCAGCCCTGTGAACCTCCGCCCCACCCTCTGGATCCCTAAATGGCTCAGGTGATCTCCATCTTTCCCCCTTTGCCATCCTGGGCATTGACTTGGTCCTCCAGCAGACGGTCTAGGCATCTAGTTTTTTTCACAAAAGGTGCCAAAGGCGGTACTCAAGGGGCAGATTATCTGTCCATCCCCCACCCAATGGCACCAAAGCCTCCAGAAGACGTCCAGCCAGGACTGCACCCGCTCCCACATCAGGGAATCCTGGAAGGTAGTTGCTGATCCTGTGCTGGGAGACGAGCATACCTATATAAGAAAAAGAGACATTGGGAGGCATAGTTGTTGAGTAGAAAAAAAGACCTCATCTGTTGAGGCAAGAGAACAAGTAGACTCAAAATTTTAAATTAAAATTAGTAACACTGTGTGGGATAGACAAAGAACTCCTCCATCCTCGTAAACTGGTAATTTAGAGATTTAACACTCTACTTAAAAATCCGAATTTTGGCAAAACATCATACTCAGGCAATGTAAAAAAAAAATCTATTACTTTGTTGGTAAATTCTACATGTTTGAAATTTTGCTACAATAGTTTATGGAAAAGTAGTATTTGGGCAAGCTTTCTGAAAATATGTTAACTGTGGTTAAAGATTCATTTTACATAATTGAAGCAAGAAGGGTAAAATATTGACACCAAAAAGAGTATTCAGAATTTACATTTTATAAGACATAAGAGGACAGCACATTTTTTCTTATCACGCAATTCTTAAAGAACAGATGGCAGAGGCAGAGACACTTTTGGAGCATTCTTGGAATGTCTGTTCCTTGTCACTTTTGTCACTGTTCATATTAGGAAATTTGGTCTTATGGACAGTACAGCAAAAACCTCCAGAAATGTGTGAGAGGTATCCTAGCCTCAGCCAGCAGAACGGAACTCTGGTTCTCATGTTGACAGATAACTTAGAAAAACCATTTCGTTTCTCTGCTTCCAAATATGTAAAATATATTTTGGCTACCAAATACGTAAAATGAAATGATTGGACCAGATGATTTTGGAATACTTACCATTTATAACATTGTTTGATCCTACAAAGTGGGATGTCTTTTCCAAAGACTGTGTTCAAGTACTTACAGAGAAAAATCACACTCGTTAGTATGGAGGCCAAACTATTTTATCTTTAAACTGTTATTTTTAAAGCTTTATTGACACAGTTGACGTAAAATGAATTGTACATATTTAGAGTGTGCAGCTTGGTGAGTTTTCATATATATACATATATGCATCTGCATGACTACCACCATCAAGATGATGAATGCATCTATTACCCCCCCAAAACGTTCTCACAACCCTTTTGAATTTATTTCTCTGTCTTCGCCCCTCCTCCCACCCCTGCCCAGGCAAGCGCTCATCTGTTTTATGACACTATAGAGTGTTTATGTTTTCTAGAACTATATAGAAGTGGAAACAATCCAGTGTATCCTCTATTTGTCTAGCTTCTTTCACGAAGCGTAATTATTTTCAGATTCTACCCACCTGTTGAATGTCTCAATAATCTGTTCCTTTTTATTACCGAGCAGTAGTCCACTGTGGTGAATATACAAATATGTGATGGACGATTCTGTTGTTCCAGTTTTCAGCTGTTACCAATAAAACTGCCTTGAACACTCACACACAAGAGTTTGATGAATTTAGCCATTTATTTCTCTTGAGTGGAAACCTGGGAATGGAATTCCTCGATCGTGTAGTGGGCGTATATTTACTGTGTGAAGAAGTGTCTTCCAAAGTGGTCGTCCAAATTCCATTGCCACAGGTAGTGAAGGAGATCTCCTTTCCTCCGGATCTTTACTAACACCTGCTGTGTTCAGTCTTCTTAGTTTTGTTCGGCCTGCTAGGAACGCTCCAGGATCTCATCATGGTTTTTCCTTTGCTTGGCCAGTGACAGACGATGTTCAGCATCTTTTCGTGTGCTTATTTGTTACCCAAATGTCTTTTTTTGCCCATTTGTATTTGGTTATTTCTCTTCTCATTAAGTTGCAAGAGTTCATATATATTTTAGATACTCAGGCTTTGTTAGAGATTTTGTAAATATTTCTCAGTCTTCTGCATATTTTCATTCATCATAGTAACGCTGTCTTAGTAGCAAACGTGTTTACTAAATCCAATTTTTCATATTTCAATTTTTTTGTATTGAATTTAATAAATTTTTGCCAGACACAAGGTCACTGAAATTTTCTCCAGTACTTTCTTCTAGAAGTTTTATAGCTTTAGCTCTAATATTTAGATATCTATCCATTTGAAATTAGTTTTGTGTGTAGTTGAAGTATGTGCCAGGATTTCTTTCTTTGCTTATGACTACTCCAGTATTCCCAACCATTTCAACCATTTGTTGAAAATATGATTCCCTCGGTGAATTGCCTTGGCACCTTTTGTTTCCCTTTTTTCTTTCTAGCAACAGAGTGCAAGCGGAAAAGGGCAGAGGAAGAAGGAGAATCTTTTTTTCTTTTTAAGATTTTTATGTATTTGAGAGAGAGAGAGAGAGAGCATGAGCTGAAGGAGAGACAGAGAGGGAGAAGCAGTCTCCCCTGCCGAGGGGGAGCCTGACGTAGGACTCGATCCCAGGACCCAGAGGTCCTGACCTGAGCTGAAACCAAGAGTTGGACACTCAACCGACTGAGCCACCCACCCAGGCGCCCCCGCCTTGGCACCTTTTGATGAAAAGAATCAGCTGTAGACACTTTAGGTTGCCTGAGTCACGATGACCTACCAGACTGAATGACACACCCATGTTGCACGCGCAGCATTTTGTACCTATGGAAGTCTTTTGGTCTCTTAAAAAAGCGGTCAGATAAAGACATCTTTGATTTATCCAGCAGCCTCTTCAAAATGCTAATAACTCTTGTAGAATCGAGAGGGCTGGAATCCACACTGGCAGCGTCAGTCAACCAGCTAAAAGCCATTTGGGGTCACCTGAACAGTGAAAGTGACATTTTTGATGGGGTGGGGATGGGGAAGGAAACCAGGGGAGGAAAGAAGCTCCCTGGCTTTTTAGGGCGAAGCACATTAAGAGGAAGTTTGGGCCCTGGTTGAGGGACTTAGCATAACAGAGAACATTGTGCCCCTGGGCAGAAGAAAATGGGAAATAAAAAGACGCTTTATACCATTTTTTCCCTATAGTTTCTTGTCCTTTATTAGGGAAAGGGGAGAGTTTAGAAGTGCTATCTCTGGTGCCCTTCAGGTCAGCTGTCCGCCTCTGTCTGTTGTCCGCTTCGAGGTCCCAGGGGCCGGGCCCTCCTGGGCCTGCGAGGCCCCTTCCCTCCGCAGACCTCGGCCTCGCTGCCACAGGCCAAGCTGTTCAGGGACTTCCCGCTGCAGGTCCCTACAGTCTCAAAATAATCCAGGAGCAGTGTACCCCACAATTTCCGTAGCTATGGTACATTTTTGAGTTGCCACGTGAGTTTGCAAAGGAGTGCAACCTGTCCCTTGTCTGTTACATCCTCATAAAATGTCATCTAAATCTCAAAGATTTAATTACATGCAAAATAATCCTAGTGCTAATGTCTTTTTGGTTATTTTTAGGACGTCGTCTTCCTAAATATGAAATGCCTATGGGAGTATCATGTTTTTTTTTTTTAATTAACTGGACTACTAAAATCAATAGAATGTCAAGTATGAACTAGTTCCTAAAATGTGTGCACAAGTGGATGTTCGCTGTATCACCTTTACTCTATCAAGAGTGATATTGCACATGTATTCTCGGTAACAAGGTGAAAATTAGCTCAGGGTTTATTTTTAAATGTGAGACTGTCTCATTTCTTCAACTAATTAATTCTGTTTAAAGAGGACACACGTTGGAACTCTGCGAATTTATTTATTCCGGTTTGTCACATCCATCCGTAGACTAATAGTCAAAGCCTTTCTGAACAGGAGGCTTAAGCCTCATTCACTTTACCACATTGTATGATACAGTTGCACGTAGCAGAAGAAACAATACTACAGAATGTTTTCCGAGAACCCCTGGGTGATGCCGATGCACTGTGCAGGGGGATCACTGTTCCTTCTGCTGCACGCCCGCTTCGCCAGCTGCACTTGAGGGATGCGGCCACGGCCACGGCTGCTCCCTGGGGATTAAGCAAAAATCACTCCTGCATTGGGCCCCCAGGTGGCTCAGTCTCTTAATCAGCCAATTCTTGATTTCAGCTCAGGTCACAACCTCAGATGGGGAGATGGAGCCCCTGCCAGCACCCCCGCTGCCCCCCAGGGAGTCAGCTTGAGAGTCTCTTTCTCTGCCCCTCCCCCTTTTGCTTTCTCTCCTCTCTTTCAAATAAGTAAACAGATCTTAAGAGAAAATGATCTCTGCACCCAGGGTCTGCCCCAGGTCAGGCTTTCAATACCGCCTCCTGCCTCATGTGGTTCTCCTTCCGATTGTTCATGCTTCTGTGTATGGATGCATATTTTTTCACTGAAGGAACTTCTCCAAATTATGTCACTAATTCTCGTATTACCCTCCTCAAAATCCCATCCAAAGATTCTATTCTGTGTACAGAATAGAGCCAAACTCTTTACCATGACGTTCTAGGCAACCGCATCATCTTTCATACATTCTACGCCGTACACCAACTGAGAGAACTTACCAGATATATCTATCCCTTTAAATTTTTTACCTTCTCCCCTTATCCGCTGGCAGGTTACAAAATGGAGCCACAAATCCACTTCCTTTACAGCTGTGGTTTCTCTACTGTCTTTATCAATGCCTGGCTCTCTTCCGCAAGCTCTCAGAATCCAAGGATCCGGAGAAATACCGTAGCACTTTTGATCTCAATGCCGTATGATGAAATGAGTTTGGCAGTCCTTTCAGGTCATCCGGCGTCCTCCTTGGACACCACTGCTCAGTGCTTCAGGTCACCAAGTACTGTCTCCCCTAAGTTCTCTCAAGGGCACTCAGGGACATGTGGGAAGGGAGGCCAACGTGACCTTGTTAATGACCGCGTCTTCATACCCAAGCCATGCCTTACAGTGTCCTTGGGATCCTGGAGTCTTAGGTTGAATTACGATGCCATAAAAACTGGGTTTTTCCCTCAAGGCCTTGCTATTGCAACCTCACCTCCAACGTCTCTGGAGTTAAGTTGCTCTGGGGTCTGGCTACCTGTAGTTCCACTCCACCTCTTCCCGTAAGTTAACTGGCCAGCACACTTGACTGTCTTTCACTTCTTTTCACAGAGACCACAAGAATGTCTATTATTTGGTCTAACTCAGGGAGGTGCATGTGTACTTTTTGAGTTAATGTCCCCAGGCTTCTGTCAACCTAACCTCCCACTGTGCCACCAGCTTTCTTTGATGAAACCTAGTTCCAAGTTGGTACATGGATCATTTATAAAGCAGCCTTCTCTGACTCTTCTAGTTGGGATATGGTTTCTTCTACCCACAGGGACCTCTCCTTATTACCTGTTTTTCCATACTTTGAAGCTTCAAAGTAACAGAGAGAGAGAAGGTGTCAAGGCCTGAGATTTTACCCTACCCTCAAGTTAACAAGACAGCCAGTTATCGTTTTACAGATGCTAGCAGAAGACACAAGGCCCCAAGTCAGAGACAAAGGACTTTACTATAACACAGCAAATAGCATGAGTATGTTGGGACTGGTAACCTTTGTTCCCTGTTTCCATGGAGGTGACAGAAAATGGCCCATATGTTTACTGAACTTACAATGAGTTTGATTCACAGCTAAAGAACATTGGTTTGTTCTGGAAGGATACGTTATATCATCCTTTAAAGTTGTTTGCCCCCAATACAATCCTGAGAAATGGCCCAGGTAAGTGCAGTCAAGGCTTTGCACTCTTGCCATACCTAGCAAGAAAATGCGAGAACACTTATGTCCTATGGCAGAGTGCTTTTCCCAACAGAATGCTCATATACATTCTTCCAGTCAGTCTTCCCTACATCTCACTCCTGTCCACAGGTCAGAAGAGGTGAAGTTTCCTTCTTCTTACCCAACATAACACCCTCCTTCTTTATCCTCCTTACTTATGCTAAGTAAGACATTGTCACAGATAGAAATATTTTCCCTATGCTAGGGAAGAAGTTTTTCAGATATCCTTCCATATCTAGCTTTGAAGAACTTAGCTGGAGAAGAGTTGGTTCAAGTCTTTCGGGAAGCAGACATCAAGTTGGGTGAGTTCAGCCTTGGGAAGAAACGATGGGACGTAAGTATCCTGCCACACTCAATCATCAAGTTGCCCCCCTGGGAGAGAGCATTGGCCAACGGCCATCAGCTGACTGCACTTGAGGCCGAGTTCTTTAGGGGAGTCCTGAGTAGCGTACTTTCTTGGCTGCTGTAGGAGCCAAAGGAATTACATGTCCTCTCTTTTCATTATGGCTTGTTTTAAAACTTGCCATTAAACCAAAGAACTCAAAATACCTGCTTGGCCTCCCTTGCAGCCATAATTGAGTGAGTCTAGCTAAAGGTCTCTCATTATCTTTAATCTTTTCCAAGAAATGACTTAGTTTCATTGATCTTTCTGATTTCTTTTTAAGTCTCTATTTCATTTTTGCTCTAATCTCTGCTGTTTCTTTCTTCTACTAAATTTGAGCTTCATTTCTTCTTCTTCCTTTAGTTCCATGGTGGGTAAAGTTAGGTGCTTTATTTCAAACTTTTGTTTCTTGAGGTGGGCATTTATGACTATGAACTTCCCTCTTAGAACTGCATTGGCTGCATCCTACCAATTTTGTATCTGATATCTCCATTTTAATTTGTCTCAAGGTATTTTTTTAATTTTTTTATTTCTTATTCGACCCACAAGGAGCACAAGGTTGTTGGTTGTTCAGTGAATATTGTTTAATCTCCACGTATTTATGAGTTGTTCAATTTTCTTCATGTAATTCTTTTTTAATTACATACCACTGTGGTATGTTTCCTATCATTGCAGTCAGAAACAATGTTTACTGTGACTTCAGTCTTCTTAAATTTATCAATACCTGTTTTGTGCCCTAATACATATTAGAAAATGTTCCACATACTTAAGGGTTGTGTATTCTGTTGCTTTTGGATGGAATATTCTATATGTATTTATTACATCCATTTTTTTCTAATATGTCATTTCAATCCTGTGTTTCCTTACTGATATTCTGGTTGGGTGAGCTATCCTTTACTGTAAGTGGGGTTTTTATTACCCCACTACTATTATTGTACTGCTGTCTATTTCTCCCTTTCAGTCTGTTAATATATATTTGCTTTATATATTTAGGTGTTCCTGTGTTGGAACCCCTTACAAATGTCTTATCTTCTTGTTTATTTCACCTCTTTTCATTATGTAACACTCATCTTTGTCTCTTATTACATTCTTTGTTTTAAAGTGTATTTTGTTTGATACAAATATAGGCTACCCTGGCGATCTTTTGGCTTCCATTTGCATGGGGTATCTTTTTATATTCGTTCACTTTCAGTCTGTGTTCTTATATCTAAAGTGAGTCTCTTGTAGGCAGCATATAGATGGGTCTCATTTTGCTTTGTTTTTTTTTTTTTTTTCCCCATTCAATTACTCTGTGTCTTTTGACTGGAACATTTAATCTATTTATATGTAATGTAATTATTGATTCATATACACTTATTGTCATTTTGTTCATTGTTTGCTGGCTGTTTTTGTAGTTCCTCTCTGTTTATTTCTTTTCTTATTCTTTCCTATGGGGATTGATACCTCTCTTTAGTGGGGTACTTATATGCTTTTCCCCTTATTTTTTGTGTATTTAATATAGAGGGTTTTTTTGTGTGTTGTTGCCATGAAGCTTACACATAACAACTTATAACAGTCTATTTTAAGTTGATAACAATTTAAGTTTAACCCTATTCTAAAGCTCAACATCTTACCCTCCCCATGTGCACATTTTTGATGTCAAATTTTACTTACATATCAAATATTATAATCATAATTACTTTTACTACTTTTGCCTTTTAACCTTCATACTAGATTTGTAAATGATTAATTTACTACCTTTACTATATATTCACCTCTCCAAAGAGATCCATATACTTCCTTGTTACCAGTTAGTGTCCTTTCTTTTCAGCTTTAACAAAGTGGCTTTCACATGTCTTGTAAGGCCTTTTTTTTTTTTTTTCTTGTAATCCCATTTTAGTTGTCATAAATTCTTTAGCTTTTGCTTATCTGTAAACCTCATTATCTCCACTTTAATTCTGAATGATAACTTTGCTGGGTAGAGTGTTCTGGTTAGGTTTTTTTCCTTCTTCTTTCAGCACTTTCAATATATCATACTAGTCCCTTTTTGCTTGCAAGATTTCTGCTGAAAAATTTACTAATAATCTTATGGAGACACTCCTATATGTAACAAGCTGTTTATCTGTCTGTCTCTGGTTCTCTCTCTTTAAAACCATGTTCCTCTTTCAATCTCTTCTTGTAATTATACCAAAAGTTCTCTGAGATACAGTTAAGTCCTACTAATCTATATAACCAATGTAGAAGAGTCATTCAGAACACCATGGCATAAGTTTTTTTATTTGAAAGTTCTAAGTATAAAAAGGCTCAGAAGGAGTGTTCTGTCTCAGAAAAAGAGTAGAAGTGCATAGTGCTTTAGCAGAGGGTATCAGCTGAAACCAACTACTAGCAGGAATAGGCAAAAATGGTTCTCAGAAGAAGAAGGAATTACTCTTGTGGATTAGTAACCATTGGGTTGGAGAGAAAGATGTAGGGGGATGAGATCACAGGCAAGGGAGATGAGAGGAACAGCTCTGGAGGCAAAGACATAACAAGGATGCAGTGCAAAATTCTCAGCCCTTCTGATGCCTTACACCCTAAAGTTTCTCTCTTTCCTTTCTAGTTTCCTATGTATCTAGCCCAAATCTCTTCACTTCTCATCCACTTCCCATATCCTAATTTCTGATCACTTCTCATGCCTCATACTTCGGCCAGTTGCGCAACTGCCTAGTACATGTAGATACTAATATCCACTTTTATCCCAGTGTTACGCCCTTTACCCTTTGCTCTTAATAATCTATCAGGGTTTATCATTGAAGAACAAATCTTATGATGTTACCAAACAGACTGCCTTATTTCTTAATTGGCCAACAGCCACAATGTTGGACTCTCCCAAGCTATGTCCTTCTAGTACAGATGACCCTGAGCTTTGTGTAACTGGTTGGATTATATTCCTACCCTCACTGTGTTAGATAAAACCTTTGCCTTAGTAAGCAGGTCTCCATTGGGCTTGCTTCTCTTTCCTTCTGATTCCATTATGCCAAGGTCATGGATTATTTCATACCCAGACATATGTAATTCTTCTCAAGTCTCAAAAGAAAGATAAATAGGATTTTGAGAGGGACGCCTGGGTGGCTCAGCGGTTGAGCATCTGCCTTCGGCTCAGGGTGTGATCCAGGAGTTCTGGGATCAGATCCCACATCAGGCTCCCTGCATGGAGCCTGTTTCTCCCTCTGCCTAATTCTCTGCCTTCTCTGTGTGTCTCTCATGAATAAATAAATAAAATCTTTTAAAAAATAGGATTTTGAGAGATAAATAAGATATGAAAAAGAAAAGCCAATAGCAAAAGTGCAAAAATGAATTCAAGAAACTGCAAGTTGCCCATCGTGACCACTGTAGCCAGAACGGTTCATGGAGAATTTATTTAGCAAAGCAGACATGGATACAATAGGAACTAAAGTGCTAGCTTTGATTAGGGAAGGAACCTCTGCTACCGATTGCTCATCACCCCCAATTGACATTCTCTTTCTTCTTGCAGCTATAGAATCTCTTCAGTTACAACTGGGCATGTAGCCACCAACCTAGACTCCCTTACAGCTCGTGACTACATTCAGGCCAAACATATTATATCTGTAATTGGTGGGGAAAATCCCTTACAAAGAAAGTTGTTTGTCCTTTATCTTTCCTTTTTGTGCTGACAGAAAGTGGTGAACATTGGATCTGTTCCTTGGACCTCAAGGTGGAATTCATGTTGAGAATAGCAAGGTTACACCATCAGTCCTGGATCTTTGAGCTTTTGTGTAAGAAAGCAATAAACTAAAACAAAACAAAACAAAAAAAGGCAGTAAACTTTCATCACATGCACACCTCTCTTTGGGGGGGTTCTATTTTTATACAAAGTTATGTCCTTATTAATAAAGGGTGTTTGAAGTCTTTAAAGTAAATTTTGAAGGAAAAGTTAAGATTGGTACATCAAAAATAATAACACCAATCAAGTAGCAGCTATCATGAGCATTTTCAAGCCCAAACTAACACTAATGCCAAGAGGAGTCTCATAGCTTCTCTGCTTCAATGCTTTTCCTGGCCAATATCAAATTAACATAAATACATTCATCAGAGACACCTCCTCCTCTTTCTCACTGAGCTTGATTGGTGGTATCTTTTAGAAAATTGGCCTCAGAACATAATATTGCCTTTCAGTATCAGCATTCAGCAGCAGGGCAAGCAGACACCCATTTTTTGATGTGATGTTCAGCCTGACACAAAATACCTCTTTTATGTTCCCAACAGAGTAGCTCTTAGCCCTCCCCCTAGGCATTTAAATTAAAACATTGCTAATGTTCATAGGATCCCTAAAAGAGAGAGAAGAACAGAGTCTTCTAATATAATTAACTGCCTGGGCAAATTGTTTCATTAGAAGTTGTCGCTTCAAAAATGTCAGAAAAGTGGATACCAAGCAATTTGATTTTCCTAGGAGTTTTAGTAAATGAGGCCTTCTTCCCAGCAAAGGAGGTTGTATGAAGAGTGCTCTTGGAAGCTGTTTGCCAAAGACTAACACTTAAAATGGATAAGGTCCCATGCAAGCATCATCTCCTCTAATGTTTCCAGGACCCAAAGAGGAAGGACTCTTCACCACTCATTACATAAATGAGAATCCTGGTCTAGCAAGGTTCAGGGACTTGCCCAAGGTCACAGCAAGCGGTAGAGCTGATGTTCCAACCTCAGCAAGACTGTTCCACAGCCCTAGGTCTAGCATACTCACTACACTGCTCAACATTTTATGGCTCAGATGAGGAGCTATATACCACCTACCCTCGCCTCTCAGGATGGCATAGCATTGGGCATTAATTTCCCATCTGCGAACAGGCGACTTTAGATAATACAGAGCACTATGCAATCTAGTTGGAGTGCTACTATTCCTAACCCTGGAAAGGCAATGATCAGAAGGCAATACATGCGTAGTATAACCAAAGTCTGATAGAGGTTTCTGAGATAAAAATTATATGCCGTTTCTAAAAATATCTAAGCCTAACCTATCATTTCATTTGTTATAAACCAGGTCAATGTTTCTTAATACAAATCACGCCGAATCCAGTTTTAGGATCATTTCCCTTCCCTTTGAAAATGTGCTCTTTTGAAGTTTTTAAATAGATATTTCCTACACCTCTTCTAAATATATTATATCACTTTTTTTTTCCATTTAGAGATCATTTGAATTTGAAGTATAAAGAAAACCTGGAATGACCTGAACATAGGAACAAGTGCAGCCTCCTTTGGCTGTGATTTAATCAGTGGTTTTGGCTGTGAATTTTTCGAGTGAATAGCCTCTGCAATGAGCTGCTTATTTTCCCAGTTATCATAATAGAAAGGGCATGAACCAGAAACTGGTTCCAGAGGGAGGGCCGCGTGACTGTCAGATAAGAGGAGGAGTTGCTCTGCAGAGCGTGCCTGTGACTCAGCTCTGTGAAATTCACCAACAGCCGTCCCCTAGATAAAGACAAGTGGCAAAACGAGAAATCTGTTAGTCTCTTAATGGGGAAGGTGGAGTCTCAGTACCTAACCTTCTCTTTATACTGAAGGGATGCTGGCTGCCGATCTAGATAAGAATGGGTTGAAGTCTTTGTTTTTTTATGATGCCGAGATTAGTACAATTTATGGTCCTGTAGATTTCTGTGAGATAACAAGATTCCTTGGATTCACTTGTGGCTCCTGGCTCCGTGTGGTTTCTCTCTCCTCTGAGTTGTAGATATGTGGTTGCACTTTCTTCATGAAACTAACCATATTATGCCATACTGAGCCTCAAAATATGGCTGTTTATGTCAATAATTTTTATGTTCTCTATTGAATTCAGTTTCTCAAAGCTTTCTGTGTCATATTTATATTTGTATATCCCTGAAATTAGTGTTTTGCTTATAGATATACATATACGTATTGAATAATGAGGCGGAAGGAGTACTCTCTTTCTTTTAGGTATTCTGAAACATTTTCTCTTTAGTTGTCAATGTGATTTTGCTCCCTGACTATAGACGGCTTAGTGAAATTGGTTATATTTGATCCTTTATGATCTGCAAAACCAACAAGACCTGTGGTTCACCTTAAAGTTTCCATATATCAGGACACTCATAAACTATTAAATGAAAGTTAGATTTGTAAACGTAACTTCATGAGAACTGTATATTATATTTAAAACCATTTGAATTTCTGTGATATGAGCTTCAGAGCATACATCTTTGAGTCTACCTCTCTAAACACATAAACTCTCAGTTTCTGTAAGGAATATATTTATGTCCTGGTTTATACCCCAGTATAAGAAGATACTAGTTACCATTTTGATTTATTTTTATGTTACCCTGGGAAATTTATAAAAGCAGATCTAGCTTGAATGCAAGGTGTATTTCTAAGAATTATTTTACTTTTGCTAAGTAGATTGCATAAATATTAAAATCATAACTCTTACTGAAGTGTAAAATGTAAAATATCTACCCATCCATTTAGCAAGCATTTCCTACATGCTCAACATGGTGGGGGGGGGGGGTAGTGCAGAAGTGTGGAGATCAAAAAAAAAAAAAAAAAAAGAAGTGTGGAGATCATGGACTGTGGGTACAGAGACAAGAATGAGGTGCTCTATATCATCTTAAGGAATTTACAAAAAGATGAACAATATCCACTGCACATATATTTCCGTCACTTAAATCCTTAAGTTATGTAAGTAGCCATTCTCTAATGATTTAAGCTCTAATTTACTGGTAAAAGAAAGTTTATTCATCTATTATTATAACTTACCTTCTAAGTAATGTCAACCTAAACCTGTGTTCATTACTCTCCAAGGCTTAAGTTCATTTATTATGTCCAAATCTTTCATTTCTAAGCCTGTATCTATGTGGGGAAAAAGCTTTAGGAACCAAATGCTGCTTTTACTTAAAGGAGCCTTTAAGAGATCAAAAATATAAGGCAAAATAGTTTACAGAGAAGTATTAATTAGTGATAAGTCACTCTTACTGCCTTCTCTTCAAAGCTATTTAAAAGAGCTATGAAGTAAATCTGTGAGCATCCCCACTTATAATGGAGGTGGAGGGCTCTCTGGGCTCCCAAAAGCTGTGACAGACCTGGTATATTTGCAGGGGGAGCAAGTGAGCCTTTTCCTGAGCAGGGGAAGCACGTTACAGCTCTGCAGGAGTTTCATAGGCTGCTTCTAAAATGGTTTCCAGTCTCCTAGAATTGACAACCTTGGGAAATCTCCTTCTTCAGTGGCTGCTTCTAAAAAAGAGAACACAGTGAAAGTCATGTCAGTTCTAAGATTGGGTTATAAAAAATGGTGGTGGTACTCCCTCTCTTGATCTCTCACTTGCATACTCTGCTGAACCCACTCCCAGATGCAAGTTACCCTTTGAAAAGGCCCAAGGAGTAAGGAAGTGAGGGCAACCTCAAGCCATCAGTGTACCATCCCGTAGGGAACTGAGTCCTACCGACAACCAGGTGTGTGAGCCTGGGAACAGATCCTGTCCCAGCTGAAACTTGAGACGACTGCCACTTTGGACAACATCATGGCCACCGCCTGTCAGAGAGAGGACCAAGCCCAGCGGCGCCAGATCCCCCACCCAGAGGCCCTGTGAGCCAGTAAATGTAAGTTATTTTAAACTACTGATCCCATGGTAATCTATTACACAGTGAGAGATGACCAATACACATTCCTATTTCCTGAGGTTGAAAGTAAAGATTTTAGCTGCAAAATACAATGCTGGAGGGAAGCGGAAAGGCAAAGAAACAGGATGGCTGAATCAAAGGAGGGCAGATTAGATTCAGGGCCACAGGCATCTTTTTTCTCAATCAAGATTTTAAGAGTCAGGTGAAATAAATGAGTACAATAAAACTAAGAGCTTTGTAACCGTTCAATCAGAACAACTCCCCACACACAGTGAAGCATAGTGGGAATTCTTTTTTATGTATCCTTAAATATTGTGCATCAACACAATATTTTTGAACATGGTCAGTTCCAGTGGCAATTATAGTTAACTTTTAAGATACTCAAATGACGGGATCCCTGGGTGGCTCAGCGGTTTAGCACCTGCCTTCAGCCCAGGGCGTGATCCCGGAAACCTGGGATCGAGTCCCACATCGGGCTCCCTGCGTGGAGCCTACTTCTCCCTCTGCCTGTGTCTCTACCTCTCTCTCTCCATGTCTCTCATGAATAAATAAATAAAATCTTAAAAAAAAAAAAGATACTCAAGTATCAAAAGATACTTCAAATTGGGATTCATCCAATTTGAAACACACAGATGCACACATACTATCCTGGTGACTCACTAGGTCAGTAAACTATTGAAAATTATTTTACCCCACCCTAGCTTTTGTTTCTGTAAGTCTAAAAGGAAGACTGTACCGCTCACCACATAGGACTGTGGAAACGGGAAAGTGTATGCAAACCACCCAATGCAGTACCTGGCACATGGAAATTGGCTCCTATCTGTCTGGGTCAGTTTCCCTCTTACATCATATAGAGTAGAAGAGCTTCATTCAGTGATTATGGCCGCTCAGCATGGAGCTTGAATAATGAATGTCCAAGTGTTCACAGGAGTTTTGAGAAAGGCTGTGAGGAGGCTGGTGTGTCTGAGCATTAAGGCTTTACCATTTCTATTTTGTTGAGACGGATTTTCTAATCACAGACAGAAGGTTCCTTATTTGCTTCCAACTGTGGAATTTGGAGTTCACATTTCAGAAAAGAAATCCATTTTAACACCCACTCTTCCTCACATATATAGAACTAAGTCTGTGACATGCTATCTTAGCTGAGCTCTGGATTTCCTGTTTGGGGCTGCCTGGAACAGGATCGTTACTTGCAAATAACCATGAAGTGAGTCTCTTTCATTCTCTCTCTTCTATTCTTCTCTTCTTTCCTTTTTCTCTCTTCCTCCCTCCTTCCTCCTCTTCTTCCTTCTCCTTCTCGCCTTACTCCTCTCGTTGCCCTCCTTTCTCCTTCTCTTCTCTCCCTCCTGCTTTCCTTCTCTCCCTTGCTTCCTCCTCTTCCCATGTCTGAGATAATAGCTGATAAAACACTGTGTGCTTTTTTCCACATGGATTTTTTTTCTCATCTGGCATCATATTTTCACCTAAATTAATCTTTTAAAATAATCACACTGTTTTGGAAGAAGCCAATGCCAACAATTCACGTAAGGGAGGACAAAGTTATTAGCTAATGACAAATACTTCTTCCTGAAAAATGACTGTCCTAGGATTACTAATTACTCAGTACCTCTAATCTATAACCGCTGAAAAGCGATGGAAACTAACACTGTAATTTAAGTAGAAAAGGACTTTCTTGGAAGGATGTGAAGACTCCTCAAGACTGAGGAGGGAAAACCAGACTTGGAAAACCAGACTTGGAAGAACTTCTCACCTAGAGGGACAGAGTCTCCATAGCAAGGACCCCCAGACTGTCTTCTTCAGGCACCACTGCTGGAATGAATAAGTAAATGAATGCAGTTTGTTTTTCTCTCCATTTGTGACATTCAAATTTCTTAAATTTCAAAGTTCTGAAAGTTTGATTAGGGGAGCATAGGTCAGCTGGGCATACCTCTGAGCTTTTCAATGAAGCAAAAAAAATAAATGGTTGTGAAAGAGACTCCTCCTAGCACCTCGTAAGCTTCTGAGTAGTTGGGCTGAGCATTCCGCCTTAATTGATTTGCCTTCCAGGGTTGCACATGCTCTGGAAGACTTAATTTCTCAAGAAAATCTCAGGGCACTAGCAGGAGCTAGAAGTGGATGCTGGCTAGCTTCAAACAGCAAATACCAACCACATGTAATTTTTATACACCGATTTGACAGAAAGAAACTCACTCGAGCTACATGTGAGATCCAGGCTCTGAGATCCTGGCTCTCGTCCTCAGGTCAGGTGAGAAGCAGTGCTTCGTGGTCTCTGAGAACACAGCCTCTGCAGTTGGACGGAATAGACTCAAATCCCAGCTCTGGGCTCAGTAATGATAGTTAATAATGACAACACTGGGACGGCTCGTCTCCATCCCTGTACTTCTACTTCCTCATCTGTAAAAGCAAGGAGTGAGCGTCACTACCTCGAGAGGCTGCTGTGAGGGTTACTTGTGCTGCTGTATGCAAAGCGGCTGGTGTAGCCTCGGTTATGTTTGCTGTAAAGTGACAGAATGTAGGGCTAGACGAGTGAAGGGGTGAGACTCAGAGGGACGCTCACTGGGCTGGCTGGTGGTCTACACCGGGTGTAACTCAGTGAGCCAAACACGCAAGCGATCAAACTGCAGGTTAGGGCAGTTACCACAGCTCAGGTGCCCTCGGTCATGAGGCCGGCTGTGAGGGTGACACCATGTGAGCAGGCACAGGGGAATCAGGATGCATCAAGTGGAGGACAAGGCAAACCACTGGGCCACAGGCATGGCAGGTGGGGACCAGAAGGTTTACAGAAGCACTGAGGAAGGCAACACAGATAAAGTGGATGCATGGAACCAACATCAAGGAAACTTATTTGGAGTAGTCTCCTGTCTCTGTCAAAAGCTTCCCATAATTTCACTCTCAATGCTAACTGAACCTGGGTTTTAGGGGAGAGATTGTGGGCTGAGCCACCTGCACAAAGGGGGACCTGATTACACCTAGAAATAGAGATTGCAAGAGTTAGAAGAGAGGCAGTGACTGAGCATTAGTGCTGTGGAATCCATGCCTGCTGATTAATTAATGGTATGAGTAATGAACAGCAGAGCCAGTAATCATGGCAGATAGCATTTACTTAGCATGGGCTATGTGCTTAGCACGCCACAAAGTGCTTTATATCCATTATATCATGTAATTCTCCCAACAAAAATGAGATAATTGTTAGAAAATAAAAGCCTGTTGCGCATAGAATGTGTTGTCTTCACCACTCTGTCCACAATACTTAGAATAGGACCCGGTACTTGAGAGGTATTTCTGAAGTGTATGATCCCCTCACACAATGTCAGATTGTAGAGATGGGATTCAAGGTTGGGGAGCTTGACTCCAGAGTCCAAGATGAAACTCTACAGTTTTTACCCAACACTACCCTGTCTCCAAAGCATCGTCCACAGCCTGTTTCCTACTGACTGCCTCCTCCTTGCTGTACTTCCTTAGTCATTTAGAGTGAAATAGAGTGTTAGGAAAAGAACAAAAGAACTAGTCGATGATAAGCTTGTTTAAAAACAGGATAATGAAGACACAGTACTTGCAGCCTTGAATCAAAGTGTTTGGTATTATGCAAACGTGGGCACCTTGAACCAATTATATACAAGGCATTGAAGTGGATAATAAAAATATGATCAAGTCTCCAAACTTGAAAGATCCACATTCTAGTGAGAAAGATGGGGGCATAAACAAACAAATGAATAAATAATCTAGTAAGTGCAGAAATTGAGGTGTTAGATTTTTATTTATTTATTTTTTTTAACCCTGGCAGATTCTAGCAGCAGAGAAATCATTGAGGCCTAGCAGGCATGCACAGGAGTGATGGGAGGGAGACAAGAAAGGTAGTTTATAAGATGCAAGAACTTGGAAGGGTCTTAAACATGACACCTAGGACATTCTACACCATTTTGTCAAAAGTTGGAAGACGGCGGGACTAATGTGTTAAGTAATAACTGGTTTGATCAGAGCAAAGGAAGATGGGCCATTGGGGGCCAAGCAGTAAGGAAGGACAAATATGATTAGGGCCTGACATGAGATTGTAGCAGTGGATCCAATGCAGAACCACAGGATTTATTGGCTGATTGAGTTGCATCACGAAGGACAGTGAAAAATCAAACATGACTCTCGAGTTTCTCACTGAAGTAAGTGGGAGGATGATAACACTATTAAACCCAAGAACAGAAATAGGAAAAACAGATCTGTCTAAGGTAGAGAGACAAACCTATTGTGGATACATACACCATCTGAGGGATTTGTAAAAAATGAAGCAGGAACTAAACTACATCAAATGATGCATAATTCTGTCTTTGTGTTGCATGGTTTTACATGTGGGAATTAATTCTGTTACTTCAGCTCTTGTTTTGTTTTGTTTTGTTTTTAGTTGCTATTTTCTAAAACTTAGCTCCAGGGCTATAATTGAATTTAATATAGTTTACTTGGTTGTGCTTTAATATAAAATCTTTCTTCCTCTGGCTGCTGTTTTTATGTTCCAGGACTAATTGGAGCTCTGTTCATAATCTACCAGACACAGTTTGAGTTTGCAGTACTTAATTTTGAAGTTAGTGGCCAAGATGATCTCATTTTGAAAAGTCTCTGAGAAGATCATTTTTGCATTTGGAATATCATTAGCAAAGTCTCTTCCATGATTTTTTTTTCTTCCATAAATTTTTAACTTGAAAGAGAGTAGCCCTAGAGAGAGGAAAACTTACCCCAGTTCAGGATCAATGAGGAAAAGAACAAGAAATCTAGATGTTCCAAGGCTCCGACAGTCAGGTGGGTCTTGGATTGGTTAGAATGAAGAGAATTTGCTAGAATGTTGAGAACTATTGGTAGTCAACTGACTCTTCACACCTCATGAGTTCACTGGCCTAATTAGAATTTTTTATACTTTAGGAAGTCTCCTTGTTGACTTCATTGCTTAGCCAATGAGAGATTTTTTTCTTTCAGCTTTTTTGAGGTATAATTGGCATACAAAAAATTGCATACAATTAATGTATACAATTTAGTGAGTTGGTACACGTGTACACGCATGTTACTGTACCACAATAAACGTACCCATCACTTCCCAAAGTTTCCTCTATCCCTTTGTCTGTAGTAAGAACATTCATGAGATCCACCCTCTTAATAAAATTTTAAGGACACAATACCTTAATGTTACCTGTGGGCACTACAGTTAATTGTACAGCAGGTCTTTGGAATCTACCTCTTTTAACTCTAACTTTACACCATTGAACAACTCCCCATATCACCTTCTCCTCATCCTCTGGTGACCAGCAGTCCATCGTCCACTTCTATACTTTTGTTCATTTTGTATTCTTTAAAGTTGAAGATTCTTTAAACCAAACATTAGATACTCCAAATTTGAGAGACTAAGTCGACAGTATTTCCTAACAAAAGACAAAAGGGATACTACATACACACACACACACACACACACACACACACGAGACAGAACTACTAGGTTGCAAAGATGGCATGAATGAGTGAATACATTTATGATTAATTGCTTTTTTCTCTGTATATCTGAGAAATGAATAGATATTGATTTTTATGTTTAAAAGTATATGTTTTGAGATTTAGCGAGTACTGACCTCGATAAACCTACCATAGAATTTTTGCTGTTGTTTTTGTTATTGATACTTAAAACTTTTAATGTTGTTGTTGTTTATGGCTACTGAGGAGACCTATTACAGACTTTTATATCCTTGAAGGGTATAATTAAGAGAGATATATGGCAAAAGTTATATACATTAAATTTTTTTATTTCTTTATAATAGTTATTTCCAATTTGAGCAGTCTGTAAACTCTCATTTTTATGTCAAATATAACAATTAAATATGGAAGGAATAACAACACAATTATGGGGTATTAAATAAACTATCAGATTTTCTTCTGTCATCCAAGTATCATCTTAATATTTAATGAAGAGAAAATCAATGTACAAATGTACATTGTACAATGTATAAATTTTAAAAGCAGCATTAAATCTAAATATCTAGTCTAAGTGACTACTATGTAGTCAAAAGTAGATCATGACCTACCAGTAAATATTAAGGTCTAAAAGCTTATTTGTCTATGACAGTGACTACCCTTTGCTGCTTGCTCTTTTCTTGGTTTTCTAGTACCCCTAACTGGAATGGGATGCACACGTGATCATAGTATGTATTTGTCTTGTAGGTCATAATTTATTTATTTATTTATATTTTTTTGGAGAGAGAGAGAGCAAGTGAGAGTGAGAGTACATGCTTGTAGGGGCAGGAAGTAGAGGAACAGAGAGAGCGGGAGAGAGAGAATCTTAAGCAGAGTCCATGGCCAGCTGGAGCCTGATACAGGGCTCAGTCTCATGACCTGACCTGAAATCAGGAGTTGGATGCTTAACCAACTGAGCCACCCAGGTGCCCCTTTTGATCATGATTTTTGTGTTGAACCCACACTTTCTCAAAAAGAAATTAGTTGATCTTTAATTTAGTTGAATTTCTTTTTATAGGTGATCAGTTGGGGCCGATTAGCTAAGAAAAAAGTAAGGATGAAGGGTATCATTAATAAGTTACTCTCTGCCTCTTGGAATCCTTTGAATGCTTGATTAATCAGCCCCCTGATTTTTTTCTTTTGCACACACACAAAAAAAGACTAGAGTTTCTGGATATGAAAATATAGTCTATTAGTGGATATCTCAAAATCTCTCCTCTCCCAAACTCTGTTCCCATTTCAAATCTGGTTGATCACTACTTTCTTAACACATTTTATAAGGGTTTTAGCATAATCTTAATCATTATTGCTATCTTTCACAAGCATTAAACACCCTCAATTAGAAAGGCTGGTTAGGAAAATGAATGTAGAGAGTCAGAGGTCTGTGTCTGAAAAGCTCATGATTTACAAAGCAACAATTTTTCTATGGCAAATGTTACAAGTACCAAACAAAAATTAATCATTTATGTCTGATTCCTGATTAAAATTCACCACAGCCATTCCTAAATTTAGATTGAGTTCCTTAATTGTCATTTGAACATGTAAATTGATAATAACAGACTTAAATTGTATGTTTGGGTACTTCAATGGCAATACAGAATAACTACAATTTGGATACCTAATAGAACACCATCTTACAAATATAAAATTTTATTGGAAATAAAATTCTTAAGGACGAATTGCCTAAAGAACCTGCAACCCCTATGTTTCTCTTGATCATTTAAAATATACTCCTCTATGAATCGAAAGCAGTGCGAGTTACCCACTGGTTACAAAGTTTATACACTGACCACTCTATGGAACCACAGTTACTGAGGTAGGTTGGAATTCACTCCTTTGACTTGTGTTGAGGTCTTCCTGGATGAGGATTTATATTATGAAACACCTCTCTAAAACTGTACTGACACATTTTGTTACACAGAATCCTCCTTGTGAGGATTCTCAGAATAAGTTAATTTTTATTATCAGTGTTAGGAATTACTGAGCTTTTTCTGAATAATTGATTTATCTCACAGTTTCTATGAATTGTATAAGTCAGCAAATCCCAAATTAAGATAAGAATCACTGAGGAAAACTTTCAAAATACTGAATCTGGTCTTTCCCCAGATAGACGAACTCACAGTATGGAGGTATAGCTCTCAGAATTCATGTTTTTTTACGAAGCTCCCCAGGTGGTTGTCTATGAAAAGACATTGGAGTAACTGATCAACTTGCCCATTTCTCACTGCCAGCTAGAAAAATTAAGAGGTAAAATTGTAGTCTACCCTATACGAGGAGTCCATATGAGTTCATGTTCAGATCATCTTCTTAAAATATACCTACTTGAAAATAAGTTCCTTACTTTGATTTCTGTCTTAATTTTCACATTAATTTCTACTTTATACTCTGTGTCATGTTTGACAAATTATTGCTTACCACTTTTTTCTTTTTAATTAGCTAAAATTGTATCCCACAGTACACGCAGATTTTAAGTGTCTTATTTAAGAAATACTGATAAATTACACATGGTTCATAATCCAAATCAAGATAGAGTAATTCCCCAAACTTGCCTAATGCCCCTTTCTAGTCATTTCTATTCCATCTTCCCTCTAATGATAGCAATGAATCATCTAAGTCACTAAAATTGATTTAACCTGTTCTGGAACTTCTACTATGTGGAATAATAGAGTATGTACTCTATTGTATTTGGTCTCTTTCACTAAAGAAATATTTTTAAGTATCATCCATGTTGCCATATTTATCAGTGTTCACTGCTTTTTATAGTCAAATAGTAGTCTATTTTCCAGGATGCCCTAAATTTTATTTATTCTTTTATCTGTTGATGGACATTTAGGTTCTTTCCAGTTTGGGCGGTTATGAGTAAACATTCCTGTACAAGTCTTTTCGGGACATGGGTTTTGTTTTATCGTGGGGAAAATCCTAGGCATGGGATTGTTGGGTCACAGAATTGTCACATTTTAGAAACTGCTTTTCCAAAGTGGTAATATTATTTTATACTCTCACGAATGAAGTATGAAAATTCCATCTGCTTATTAGCCTGCCAACATTTGAAATTTGTAATTTTTAAAAATTTAATTATTATTATTATTTGTAAGTAGGCTCCACACCTAGAGTGGATCCCAACATGGGGCTTGACCTCCCAACTCTGAGATCAAGACCTGAACTAAGATCAAGAATCAGACACTTGGGATCCCTGGGTGGCGCAGCGGTTTGGCGCCTGCCTTTGGCCCAGGGCGCGATCCTGGAGACCTGGGATTGAGTCCCACGTTGGGCTCCCGGTGCATGGAGCCTGCTTCTCCCTCTGCCTGTGTCTCTGCCTCTCTCTCTCTCTGTATGACTATCATAAATAAATTTTTAAAAATTAAAAAAAAAAAAAAGAATCAGACACTTAACCGAGCAACCCAGGTGCCCTGAAATTTGTCTTTTAAAAATTATATGTAACAGTATCTCATGGTTTACATTTGCATTTTCCTTATATTTAAGGATGTTGAGAACATTTTAGTGCACTTGATCGTTTGTATATATTTCTCAGTAAAGTGTCTTTTCAAATACTTGTTTATATTTATTGTTTGACTTTATATTACTGAATTACAGGAGTGTATTTCCTGTAAAATATTCTGAATGAAAATCTTTTTTTTCAGGTTTGTATCTCACAAATAATTTCTTCTAGTCTTTTGGCTTGATTTTTCCTTTTTCAATAATGTCATTCAAAGGGCCAAAGTTATTAATTTTAATAAAGTCAATTTATCATTTTTTCCTTTTATTCTTTGCCTTTTGGGTCCTGTAAAAGAAATCTTTGTCTCCTCTCTCTTTACTAAGATATTCCCCTCTATTTTATTCCAGAAGTTTTATGATGTTAATTTTTACATTTAGGTCTGTGATCTGTCTTGAATTAATTTTTGCATGTGTGAGATAAGACTTCATTTTCATTTTGATCTATACAAATATCAAATTGTTCCAACACCATTGTTGAAAAGATGATTTCTTGCTCATTAACTTACCTTGGTGCTTTTGTTGAACAACCACCAAAAACATATATTTGGGTCTAGTTATGGTCTGCCAATTTTCTGTTTCACAGATCTCATTATCCTTATGACATTTACATAACATTTTGGTAACTATCTGTACAGTGAAGATTAAAATCAGAAAGAATAAGTAAAATCAGGCAGTATGAATGTAATGATCATTTCAAAATTATTTTTGCTAAGTCCTTGGCATTTCCATATAAATTTTAGGATTAGATAATCAAATCTTCCATATAAACTCCTAAGATATTAATACTTTGTTGAACCTAAAGGCAAACTGGGAAGAATTGATATGTTAATAATACTGACTCTTTATATCCATGAACATGACCTATTTCTCCCTTTATTTGCATCAGATGTTCTATATCTATTGAGTTGATTATATGGCATCTCTTCTTTAATTTGTTAGTATGATAAATCATCATTATTCATTTTTAAATGTTGAACCAAATATTTTTCTTTTGTATTAAAATAATTGCCATATAACATTATTTTAGTTTTAGGTGCACAACATAATGATTCATTATTTGTATATATTGCAAAATGATGACCACAATAAACTTGAATTCTTGAAGCAAACCCAGTTTCTGATGACTTTTTGTCATTTGGTATTTTCTGGAATCACATTGTTCATCTTCTGTTGAAGATTTTTCGGCATGTTCGTGAGTAATATTTGTAATTTTCCTTTCTTTCTAATATTCTTACTGGGTTTTGCTATGAGGTCTATGCTCTGTTTCCCTTTACTCCCACCTATCTGGTCAGTACTCAGGGGAGATAAAAAGCTGATCATCTTACTCTTCTAACTTGGCAGGGTGTCTCAGTTGCTAGGGTAATGTAAAAAAATTACCACAAACTTGAACTTGGTGGGTTAAAATAACAGAAATTTATTCTGTCACAGTTTTCCAGGCCAGAACTCTAAATCAAGGTGTCAGCAGGCCTGAGCTCGCTCCCGAGGCTGTAGGAAAGACTCCTTCCTTGAGTCTCCCAGGTTCTGGTGGATCCCATGTTCCTTGACCTCTGTCTACATAACTCCATTCTCTGTCTCCATCTTCCCATGTCTCTCACTTCTGTGCCTGCCTGTGTCTTCTAACTCTTAAAAGGAATTGAATTTAGGATCCATCCAGATAATCAAGTATGATCTCATCTCAAGAACCTTAATGTAATTACATGTGAAAAAACTTTTTCCAATACTATCACAGGTTCCAGGGTTAAGATATGGACTTTTTGGGAGAACCACCATGGAATCCACCATACAGGGATTGAATCTTGATTGTGTTAAAAAAAAAAAAAAAAAAAAAGAACTCTATATGTATGTTTAATTTTAAGCCTAAGAACTAAAGAATTTATATATTTTTCTTTAGTGGAAGAAATGTTGTTAATACAGAGCATCTCAGGTGGGAATAAAGTCCCTTGATGCTTCAATTTGCGTCCTCTGAGAAGAGGAAGCCAAAAGAATTAGATGAATTAGATCTATAAGAGACTGATTGGGAAAATGCCTATAAAATAAAAGGGAAGTCAGAAAAGCTGAGGAGAACTCTGACCCCTGTGAAGAAAAGTGCAAGGAAGCAGGGTTGGATATACAGAGTCTCAGATTCCAAATATTCCCCAGAATGTATCACCCAGATTGATGGAGGTGCTTTGAGCCAAAATTACCCATCAAAGAAATTCTGTATCCTACAGGAATGGGTATCTTTTTGTCACTGGCTGAGACCAGCCCATTGGAAGTGAGATGATAGGAAAACAAAGTGGTAGAAAATTCAGACAGGAGAGGTAGCTTTCTCTTTCTAGCTTTCTAACCCAGCATTAGTAATCTGGATAATGCCAAATCCATCATTAATAACCATTTTAATAATGGATTCAAAAATGTAGATATGTGTGTTTATCTTAACAAACAAGCAGAATTTGAGAAATGGCTATTTATAAATATATTTTTAGAGAGCATTTGATATGTGCCATGCACCTCGGAAAGTGCTTTGTAAAATAAATTTTCAGGGCTGCTACACTCAACATGTGGGAAGTTAAGTTTAACTGGTTTGGGGGCACCAGTGAAGAAAATTATCTTTAAATAATGATTTCTGCCCATCCACTCCCAAGTGCTCTCCCCACGCTCTGATGGTTTTAAGGAATTTTAACTTTGTACACAGAATTTATTTTTTCCAAGGAAAGAAGCTGGCTCTTCTCAAGACTAATTTGGACCATTTATTTATAATCTAATTTAATCTAATTTTAGAATCTATCTATAAACTATTACAACAGTCTTTTTTTTTAAGATTTTCATTTATTTATTTATTCATGAGAGACACAGAGAGACAGAGAGGCAGAGACACAGGCAGAGGGAAAACAGGCTCCATGCAGGGAGCCTGACGCGGGACTCGATCCCAGGTCTCCAGGATCACGCCCTGGGCTGAAGGCGGCGTTAAACCGCTGAGCCACCCGAGCTGCCCTACAACAGTCTTTTTAAAAACAGAATCTGAAAAAATAAAAAAAATAATAATAATAAAAAAAATAAAGACAGAATCTGGTCAATCATTAACTAAACAGATGTTTAACCTCTCCTAGATTTCTTTTTTTTATATTTTCTTTTTTTTATACAGATTTCTTATTTCTTTTTTTTTTTTTAATACAGATTTGGGCATTTGGAAATTGAGGGTTAAAATATTATAACATCCCATCTTACTTCCGTTTGTCCTCATTACAGCCTTTTCCAAACCAAAATAAAGAGGTCTGATTTGCTAGGAAAACTTGTGAAACTATATAATTTCTTGTAGCTGTGCTGCTGCTGCCACCACCATTCCCTGGGGCCCCACCACGCTCCACCTGCTGCATCCACCTCTCCGGGTTGTGCCTCCAGAGGCCAGCGAGAGTAGTGCAATGAGTCAGGATGACCTTTAACCTCAGGGGACCACCATCTACTTTCTTCCTTAAGCCTAGTGGCCACCTGAGGCAGGAGCTAAATGCTGTAGGCCTCACCCCGAGGTTAGAGAGCCCCGGTGAGGGAGTCCCTTTTTCTGCATGCTGTGTAATTTCAGAATCCCTGCTCTGTGTCTCTCTGAGATGGAACAGATGTGGGGAAGGTGGTTTGAGGTTCAAGTGATTGTCACAAAAAGCTTCTTTTTTCCTTTTTCTGCCTGTTTACTGTGAAATATATTCCATATCACTCCTCTTTCTATGTCTAAACCGGGGGAGATTGCCTTGAAATTTGCAAGAATAAAGTCTAGAAGCATCTGGAGGTTTCTGAACCTAAAAGCACTATTTAAGGTTCCTGGGCTTCAGACAGTTGCTCTTCCAGGTGAGAGGTAGCTTTCTCTTTCTAGCTTTCTAACCCAGCATTAGTAATCTGAATAATGCCACATCCATCATTAATAACCATTTTAATAATGGATTCAAAAGTGTAAATATGTGTGTTTATCTTAACAAACTAGCAGAATTTGAGAAATGGCTATTTATAAATATTTTTTTAGAAAGCATTTGATATGTGCCATGCACCTCAGAAAGTGCTTTGTAAAATAAATGAGATAGGGTTCTTGTCCCTGGATGCTACAGCCAGTTCTGGGGGTAGACCAGTAATCACGCTTGCAATACATGCACGTGTCCACAGAACATTATTTAGGATGTGCCGCTAATGTTGATTCTGTCTTGGAAATTGAAGACATGATATCTGAATAATAACTTGATGATTATTGTAAGTGTACTAGGAACATCTGAAGAAAAAAATCTACAGAAGTGAAAGAATAAAAAATGGAAGATTTATATTCTTTAAAAACTTTTTAATAGTTTAGTGTGGCTAGAATGCAACATGCACGTATGTAAAAACTAGAGTTGAGATGGAAAAAGTCAGCAGGGGCCAGGAGGCAAAGGCCTCTATTTCATAGTTAGTAGGTGCTGCTGGAGGTTTCAAAACAAAGGCAGGACCTGATGATAGGAAAGAATCCATTTAAAAAAAAATAACGACAACAAAAAACAAGATTCTAAGAATTTTAAGGACATTTCCTGGGAAAAGTCCTGGGAAAGAGAGAAGATAATACAATTGGCAGCTAGGGCTCTAAGAAAACTCACTATTAGAGAAAGCCCATCCGAGCCAGTTCCCGTGGGCTTTTGTAGGCAGGCTTGTTCCCAGCACGTGTCTAGGTGGAATGAAATGTATTTTGGCTTTTCCAGTAGTGGACAAACAGGATCGCAGGGAATGAGGTATCATCTGTAAAACCCCACATGTCACACAGCCAGAGCCCGAGGGAGGAGGGGGAGAGGGAAAAGATTCATACAGGTTCTGATTCTTCAAAATTCTCTTTTCCATTTAAAAAAGATTCATATGGCTCAATGATCTCTCACCTGTAGTAAACATAGACCCTCATAATGTCCACATTGATAAGAGTCACTTGTTGGAATCTTTTTAAAAGGTCTTCATCTCTCAACAGTGGCTTCCAAGCATTTTCTCAACATCGCCTCTCCCAGCACACCTGCTCAGAAGCATTCACTTGATTTACAAGTCTTACAAGCTGCCTTTGATTGTTATTATTGTCAGTGTAAAGGAAATATGCACCCTCTCTCCAAGGACCCAACACACTTGGCCTTGACAAATTGTGATCACATGTTATATTTATAGCAGATAGCTTTTTCTGACAAGTATTTAAAAATAATTTTGCACTTCACTTAAAACTCACAGTCATGCTGACAAGTTGTTCATCCTGAGAAGGTAAAACATCTCTTTCTCTCTCTCACTCCATTGACTTCTTGATTTAATCTGCACTCATCACATGGGGAAAGCAAATAGCAGGGTGAGCACCTGTTGGGGGAGTTGTTTCTAGCACAGACAGCAGATTTGATACTGATCTGGTCTCCTCACAGCCAGGGAAGCTCTTTGTTCTCTGGATCACCAACCCTCTCGAGGTATTTTATGGAACTTAGATCTCTTTTGTGGATTTTACCTCTGCTGCCTTTTCTCACTCAGAAAGCTTATGATTCCTGACTACAGCAGAGGAGAAAGCAAACATTTGAATAGGACATAGAAATGTTGTTCTAATTTACAATTGTGGTGAGGTGGATGTGGGGAGGATCACCCAGATGGAACACATGTGTGAGCAAACGCTTGAAGAAGCTGCAACGTGCTTCTAAGTGTCGTTGAACTGTCTGGATCACGTGTGACAGGCTGAAGATTAGTGTGGCATGGATTGGAATTTTTGAGTAGTGTGGACTTTAATGTATGTTAAGAACAAAAAATCCAAAATGGTAGAAAGAATGGTATTTGGCTTTCTTTCATTTTCATATTACTTCCAGAAAAAAGGAGACAGGTAATTTTGTCACCCTTAAGACTTTATGTTGTGAAATGTTATTAGTGAAAATGTGTACAATTTTCACCTTTTTACACACTTGCAAAGCATTTGAGAAACCATCTCATCCAACACCATCATTTAGTGTCGCACATTTTTACTGGAAAAAGTGCTAAGCACAATGGAAATAATGTTGGTTTATCTGTCGGTACAAAAGAATGAAGAAATATTTTAATGGACTTTTATAATACTTTTTTTATGATACACTATGAAAGATATTTAAATTCTCTTCTCTATGACCCAAGGCCATAGTGTGAAATGGACAATTACTGTGTAGTGCCTGAGAATTATTTTTTCCTAAGTAAAAAAAAAAAAAAGCAAAAAGATCTAAAATACAGTCATGTTGCCTGTAACAATGAAATACTAAATTATTGTTGCTGGGTGATTTATTAAGAATTTAATGAAGAAAGATAATGGAGAGATTGCTGTGAGCTCTGCTTTCACTACTGGAAACCCCTCAGGCAGTAATGCCGTTTCCTCCCTCAGCCCCCACTTTCTACTCCCAAAAGACAGCTTGAGGATTCTTACCTCAGGGAATCGTTTTTTGATGCTTCTCAGGCTTGAGTCTGTCCCTCTGGACCATTCACTTCCACATCTTTCAGAGAGCCAGCAAGCTCTGAGACTGTGAAGAAATTTGGGGAAGAAATTAGAGTGACCTCTGAGTGTTCCTCAAGGACTAAGAAGTATATAGCTTTGTAGGGTCTGGAAGCGGGGACAGAAAAGTGTGGACACCACCACTTAGCATCAGGTTGCTGGAGAAATAAGAGGATCTCACACAAGTGCAGGGCAAAAAACCCCCAAAGACTTCCCAAGCCTAGACTATGGGCCTCAAGCCTGAGGAGAGGAGGGTAGAGTCAGGGTGTTGAGCTGCTTTATTGTCTATCAGTCTCACACAAAATTGTAAAGTTCCAGACAGTGAATTTTGTATCCTCTTGGTCACAGTCAAGGATTATTGGCTGGATAATCCTTGGATTAATTGGTTGGATATTTTCCCCAGCAATCCAGATGACTTTTCAACATAAAACACACAGAATTATGGGGGAGCAAAAAAAAAAAAAAAAAAGGTACTCTTATGTCCACATCAGGAATTTCACATTTCTCATATTGTCTTTGATATTCCAAGATCTTCATAGTAAGTATTTATCAGGATTATTCTGGGTTACACTTGTTCCCAGATAAAGAGTAAAGCAAATGTTTTTAAAACAAACAAACAATTATTTGAGAGAGAGAGAGAGAGAGAGACAGTGCGAGCATGAGCAGTGGGCAGGGGCAGAGGGAGAGGGAGAAGCAGACTCCCCGCCTAGCCGGGAGGGGACTCAGGACAGGATCCCAGGACCCAGAGATCATGACCTGACTTAACTGAGTCACCCAGGCACCCCTGTTTTTAAAACTTCTTGAATTCACAAATAACTCAGTAGCTTTGTAAAGGTCCAAAAAATAAAAACTAAGAAATAACACAGATGTAGTCCGTGCAGAAGGCAATGAACCTCCACCTGCTGGATGCAGAGTCCAGTTTCTGGAGGAGCGGAGCAGGTCATGAGGCTACGTGGCTCACTAGTTGAAGCCCCAAGCAAGACACATCTCCTGTACTTAAAGAGAAATGAGTCGAACCACTTCAATCGCAAGGTAAATGGTAAAAGATAAAAGAATTCACTTTTGCATCATGTGGCCAATGAAACTGGTAGAGCAGTGCTTCTCAGACGTCAACGTGTGTGTGACTCACCTGGGGTTTGTTTTGCTTTTAAAGCAACGATTCTGACTCAGTAGTTCTGGGGTCTAAGGTTCTGCATTTCTAGCAAGTTCCTGGTGCTGGCTTAGGGAGTAGCAGGAGTCTGGATGACAGTACTTGGGTTGTATGTGACCTTGGACCCAGCCGGCCGTGGTCATTTTAACAGATTTCAAACGTAACGAGGCCGGCGAGCGGTGTTTTGCTTCTGAAAACAAATGATCTGGTAAATTCATGATCTGCCTTAAAATTGTTCCCTTAGATGAGGGGGAAAGGGGGGCGCCTGGGTGGCCCAGCGGGTGAGTGTCCGACCCTCGGGGTCCGCGCGGTCGGGGAGCCTGCTTGGAGTCTCTCCTCGGGCCGCACTCGGGCTCCCCCCGCCCTCGGGTCCGCCTCTCCCTCTCAATAAATACGTAGATAAATAAGGAAATAGCTTAAAAACAAGAAAATGGGCAACGGAATAC
Source organism: Canis lupus baileyi (assembly GCF_048164855.1). Classification (NCBI taxonomy): domain Eukaryota; kingdom Metazoa; phylum Chordata; class Mammalia; order Carnivora; family Canidae; genus Canis; species Canis lupus. The sequence goes on from NC_132858.1 coordinate 33,607,177, forward strand.
CCGCAGGGAACGCCTGGTCCTGCTCTAGGCCCGGTGCTGCTGTCCCGCTCCGCACGCATCACTCGGTGCCAGCGACCAGCCGGAGGGCGGGGGAGGAGAGGCCGGCGGCCTTGCGCTGCGGGGGTGCGGGGCGGGCCGCCGGGGGGTGCGGGGCGGGGCCGCCTGGAGCTGCTGCGGGGCGCGGCCGCCGGGGGGTGCGGGGCGGGGCCGCCGGGGGGTGCGGGGCGGGGCCGCCTGGAGATGCTGCGGGGCGCGGCCGCCAGGCCCAGGCCACCTCCGCACCGCAAGCCCAGACGCGAAGGCCCGGCCGGGGAGGACACGGGGCTCTCGGCCTGAGCCCGCAGCACCGACGCGGCGGAACCAGGCGGCGGAACCAGGCGCGGAGCTGCCGTCTACACCGCGGCAGGGCCGGTGTAGACGCGCGGCGGGAGCGTCCGACTATGACGCCTACACCGAAGGCCTGTCCCCGGGAACGCAGCACAGCGACCCGCTGTGAGGTCTGCTGGCCCGGGGCGGGGCGACACAGCAGGACTTTAACGTGACTGAAAATCGGGCAAATCTGTCCCCAAGTCCTTCAGCCTGTGGGGTCTGTGCTGATGACACAGTAAGTGGACCCAAGCTTTGAATCCGAGGCACGAAGGAATCCATCAAACTTCCTGAGATTTCGTGGGCACCCGGGGGGCTCCGTGGTCGAGCGTCTGCCTTGGGCTCAGGGCATGACCCCCGGGTCCCAGGATCGAGTCCAGGATGGGGCTCCCTCTGCCTGGGTCTCTGCCTCTCTCTCTGTGTATCTCTCATGAATAAATAAATAAAACCTTAAAAAAGAAACACTTCCTTAGATTTTGTGTTTTCCTGAGAGACTCTTTGTTTCCCTGGCTATTACTTCAAATTCTTCTTTTCCTTCAATTATTCATTCCCGTCCCTGGTTTTGTGAGGCTCTTATCCTATTTCTATAACAGTCTGCCCTATGCCTGGCCACTACCCCTTCTCCTGCGTTCCCTTAAGCACCATCAATACAGAGCTTTTGTGTGCAACGACCTCTTTTGCTGGGGAGTTAAACATAATTCAGTGTTCAAAACACTGACAAATTCAGGATGCTCTCTCTGGCATTTTAAAATGGGGGGGGGGGGAGTAGAAGAGTACATAAAGTCCCACAAAGCACCAACTTCCCTACATGACTATTTGGATCTTTATTTTAAATTATTTTAGTTTTGAAAAGACAGAGCATATGGATATAATTGAAAGATGAGCAAGGACATCGTATAAAGAATTACTCTTCCACTCCATTTCCCAGACAACTACAATCCTATTTCCCAGAAGCAACTCCCATTATCTCTTTCTTGTGTATATCTCCAGAAATAATCTATACTTGAGGATTTTGAAAAATAGCAAATGTTCTTTAAAATTATGTTCTTTGAATGCCTGTCTCTGAAGATTTCTCTCAGCACATTCATAGCCTTTTTGTTGGGTAGTAAGACACTGGTTAGAGCCCAGCCCTGAAAACAGCTTGGAACTCCCATTTAAACTACATGTTCAAAAGTGATTTTGCCATCCGAACAAGAAACGCATCCACTGTCATCTCTGTCATTCTCCCTGACGCCTGCACCTGCCCTGCGGCTCCTAAGTTTGTCAACCTCTTACTCAGAATACCCTCTTGTCAAGAGAGCCTCCCTCTCTAGACTGGTGCCCAGCAGATCCTTGGTCTCTCAGTCTACTGGCCTTAAAGTCCCAGCTGAGTTATTACACAGAACAATTTAAATATTCTGTGGCTAGTATTTTCTTCCTGCTGGCTATCTCCAAGGAGGACTGGCCTCGCATAAAAAACAACGGACGTCCCCCAAGAGAATTGTTTCTGTCCCTTAAGTAACCCCATACGCTGCAGCCACTGTCACAATAACACTGCATCCAGCACCTCCTAGCAATTCGATTATTTTCTTTCCTTGGTAAAGGTCTTATAAATCATTGACTAGTTTCTAGGACACAAATTCTTTCCCCAAGTGTCTAGGCGGGGAGGAGAGAAAAGCTATCCTTCAATCAGAGCACATGGGCACCTCGCTTGTACCTGAGGGCTGGTGCCCCCTCATGCACAGAATGCTCAAGCCTGTGGCTATGGTGCATGCTCAGCGCTGTGAGAACGGGGAGGGCCTCTAGTTAGAGCAAGTTCCCCCCTCGCCTCCGGGAGTCCTGCTTGGCACACTTGACCCCCATCTCCATCCTTCAGGGCAACAAGTGAGGAAAAGGAATTCTGAGTCAGAGAAAACACCTGGCAGGCCTCAGGGAGGCGGGAGCTCTCCTCTCCTTGATGACGGTAGCATGGGAGGTAGATGATAAGGAAGATGGGTAGGTTCTTCATGTTCCTTCAGCCCTTCCCTTCACCTTTCATCCACCCTGCTGCCCCAGTGAAGAGGGATCATCAACAGATACTAAGCTGCACACAACCTAAATAAGGTTCCAGTAGGTCAAATCCATCAGGCTATGACAAAAATAAAACAATGGCAAGTTAGACTTTATCCTAGATTCATATTAAGATCATATCTCATTGGGGCCCCAGGTGGCTCAGTGGTTGAGCATCGGCCTTCAGCTCAGGTCATGACCCCGGGGTCCTGGGATTGAGTCCCACATCAGGCTCCCTGCATGGAGCCTGCTTCTCCCTCTGCCTGTGTCTCTGCCTCTCTCTGTGTCTCTCATGAATAAATAAATGAAATCTTTTTAAAAAATCATATCTCATTGAATGAACACTCAACAATAAAAAAACTCTTAATGTAATTTACCACATGTAATAGACTAACAGAGAGAAAACATATCATCTTAGATATTGCTGAACTGGTCAAATTAAGTACTCTTTTTTAAGATTTTATTTATTTTAGAAAGAGAGAGTATGCACAAGCAAACAGGGGGGAGAGGCAGAGGCAGAGAGAATCTTAAGCAGACCCCACGCGGAGTGTGCAGCCTGATGCAAGGCTCGAAAGCATGACCTGAGCTGAAATCGAGAGGTGCTCAACTGACTGAGCCACCCAACTGGCCTAACATTCACTTTTTAAAAAAAAACAGTTTATTGTAAAATAATAAACTCATTAAAGATTAACAAAATATGTTTTTGTAGAAAATATATTTTCCAGAATAAGTATTAGTGAGAAGAGTGGCATTTCTTTATACTTTTTTGCATATCTTTTTAATATCTGGTTTATAGAACACAAATTCTTCTATCTCCTTTGACATTCAATCTGTTGCAATATGTTACTTTAAATAAAGTGTCTGAAAACAATCTGGCCTCACACAGATATGTAGTTGGAAAAGAGAAGCCCTTTGAGCTTTCTAAAGTGCCTGAGAGACCCTTAGAGTTCTTCGAACCATACTTGGAGAACCTCTGCTTTAGAGAATCTGTATTTAAATCTCACTAAAATTGATTTAGCGCTATTTCATTCTGTATTAACTGAATCAAAATGTATAGATCAGGAACTAAAAAAGTATTTTGCAAGAGTTCTGATGAATATATAGATAAATATGTGTCAATATTAAGTAGAAAAGTGGGCTGTGATTACTTTCATTATAAGCACTTATTTTTAGAAATTTACTATATGCCCTAATTATATGTATATTTTTATGTCAATACCAAATTGATACCAAAAATCAGTTTTATAATCAATTATACATAATTTCATATTAATTCATTTAACAGTTATTCTTTGAGCACCTGTATGTACCAGACCCCATCAGAGGTTCTGAAGATAGAACAATAAGAAAGCCAAAGTACCAGGCTTTATAAAAATTATTTTCTAGTGGCAGAAACATAATAAATTATCAAATAATAATAAAAATCACCAGATCAAATACCATTTCAGACTCATTTGTTTGACAAATATTAAGAGACTTCTGATACTGCTAGAGATGATGTGGGTTGAAAAAATATTTTAAATATGGCTGGTAGAAATGTAAATTGGATGACAATTTGCTTTCGCCTTGTAAAGTTGAACCTAACCTAAGACCTAGTAATTCCACTGTGGGTACATACTCAAGAGAAACCCATGCATACTGTTAACAGTAGTGGACAACTGGAACTTACCACAGGCAGGAAAAGAGGGAAAAATGTACATTTACACTATGAAATAATACACAATGTGGGAAGCAAAAAACCACAGATAACCTGCAACAGCATGGTTAGATTGTACTTGAGCACAAGAAGTAGGCCACAGAAGATTACATTCTGCCTAAAGACTTTTATAATATTTAAAATAATTTTATTATTAAAAAGACATTTTTCAAGCATGTGCATATATGTTTGTGTTTAGGAAAAAAAAGATAATCACAGAATTTAGGATAGTGGTTGGTTGCCTCTGAGAAAGGCAGGAGGGTGGATAGAGAAAGTGAATTATTAGAATTTATTTTTAATGTTTTACATCTGGGGTGGGAGGTTGGGTTCAGGAGTGACCAATTTGAATTGGTCAAATATACCATTCATTTCTTATAGGAGTCTTCTAACAAGTTAGAGGTAGTGTCCTAAAACTGATAAAGGGCAAATAAAAACTATGTACAAAAAACACCATCAAAATAACACCAGTTAGGGGATCCCTGGGTGGCTCAGCGGTTTAGTGCCTGCTTTCGGCCAGGGTGTGATGCTGGAGTCCCGGGATCCAGTCCCACGTCGGGTTCCCTCCATGGAGCCTGCTTCTCCCTCTGCCTGTGTCTCTGCCTCTCTCTCTCTCTCTCTCTCTCTCTCTCTGTATCTCTCATGAATAAATAAATAAAATCTTTTAAAAAAAATAACACCAGTTAGAATAATTCCTTTTAAAATCAAGAGCAAGGGACACCCGAGTGGCTCAGTGGTTGAGCGTCTGCCTTCAGCTCAGAGAGTGATTCCAGGGTCCTGGGATCGAGTCCTGTGTCAGGCTCCCTGCAGGGAGGAACCTGCTTCTCCCCCTGCTTGTGTCTCTGCCTCTCTGTGTGTCTCTCATGAATAAATAAATAAATATTTAAAGAATAAATAAATAAAACAATAAAATAAAATCAAGAGCAAGACAAGGAAGTTACTATATTGGCTATAATTCAACAATGTTATAAAGATTAAAGTCAATTCCATCAGTCAAGAAGGAGAAATAAACTGTTTTTTATTAGAAAAGCTTGTCATTGTTTGCCCCTAGAAATAGTTGTGTCCTATGGAAAATGACTTAAACTACTATAATCCATGAAATACCTGATTTTGAAATTCATCTAGAAAAGAATGTATGAAGCAAAAGTGAATAAATCTTGCTAATTTACATAATAAAAATATATTGGAATATAGATATAAAGAGCTGAATGGAATAGACTAGGTAGTGTCTCTTTCTCTTCATATACACATATTTTTTCTTTTAGAAACTGTTTTTTTCAAGGTAGGAGTAATTGCCAAGGAGTGGCAATGAAGAACAAAATGAAACAAAGCCCCCAGGGGTCCCGGATGTGAAACAAACAAGACAGCAATAAACAAGACACCACCAGATGAGGGGGATGCTGGGAGACCGCATCTTTACTGCCCACCCAGTCCCGCAGTGGCCCTCAGTACTGTGGACCTTCGGCACATCAGGTGGCGCAAATCTTCTTTTGCAGGACTTGGACCACTGAGGTCATTTAACGTCCGTGAACCCTGTCCTCTGTACGCCAGGAAAGCTCTCTGGTCATTGGGGCAGACAATCCTCCAAATATTTGTAGACCTGTGGACTGGGAGTCTTTGGGAGCAAGAAGGTGCTCTGGCATCAGGGAAGAAGTCGATCATTTGGGAATTTTGTTTCTGAGAGACCATAATTTAGAGAGAATAGCAGCAAATTTGAGAAATTGGAGCTGTATGGGGCTGGAGTCAGATTAGGTTGTACACATAGAGGCATAAGGCACGAGAGCTGAGGGGCTGAGGCTGGAAGGCCTGGCTTTGGATGATTGATACAACCAAGGATATGGGGCTTGACGGGAGCTTCGTGATTTCTTAAAAAGGCATGAATTATGGTTACTAATGGCAATTTCCTTGTCAAACTCTTTTCTCAAGAAATTCTTAGAGTTGTGAGGTGGATAGTATGGGCCTACAGAACTGCATCAGGAACATTAGGAGACCGATGGATCTTCACTTCACAGCTAGCACAGGGACAGCCACACTGATGGAGACATATTCAGAAAAACATATTTTCTAATAAGTGATCAGATTGTTAACATTTCAAAAGAAATATATTCAGTTTATATTATTTTATGATCCTCACCTACAATTCCACTATTTCATATTTGAAGCTAGTGTGAATCTGATTTGAGACAGTCATCATATGACATATTATAATAATTCCTACCAACCATATTTACTTTTGTTATCCTGTTTTGGGCTGTTTTATTGTGTCGAACCATTCTGCAAAATGCTACCAAGTCAGGAGAGCCTGATTAAAACTTATTAGAAATCAAAATTTCAACACTTCACATATAAGGTGAATGTTATGGCTAATTCCAATTCATTTCAGATGCTTCTGAATTTTAATTTAATTGAAATTAAAATAATTTAAATCAAATTGACTGTTCGATTTTAAATGTAATTTAAATTCTTGGTTTAGATGCTTTCCAATTTCAATTTAGAATTTTAATTTATCTCAAATATAAACTGATTTGAATTAATCTTAAAATTCAGATTTCTTTCAGATTCAGTTAGAAAACACAGCATTCATTTTGCTCTGTGGTTTCAGTCCATCAGAGTAGACTAATCAAAATCATTTCCTTTTATCTTTTCTCTGTCCCGACTTCCCTCCAGTGGCTTACCAAAAGAAGACATATTCAGACATCGCCTATGAGCAGGCAGGGAGGGTATGTATTGTAATATAAAATCGATAAGAAAACCAACTAAAGGTCAATCTGACTTTTATTGTCGCAATGCACCAGCAATTCTAAAAAATTGATAAATTCTAAAAGAATTGTTGATAAGTCATTCCTCTCTGATAAAAGCTTTTATTGGCCTACGTTTTAAATGATGGTTGTGGTTACTATTCAGCTTTAATAATATAAATATAACCTTCAAATTAGCACAGTTTTATTACCCATCACTTAAAAACATTCTTTGCATAGGGCAGGTAATTTGGAGAACTCCCAGTTATACATATGCGGCCCCACCTCCATGGGTTCCTTTGGAGAGTAAGCTCATAACAGTTTAGAATTATTCAAGTTAACTTTGGTTGTGATTCCTGTCTCCACTCCCAGTTGACATTATATATTTCTACATTTAAACACTGGATTCAAAATGAAGAGTGACAGCAGAGTCACTGTAAAGATAAAGAACTTGAGTCACGTCAATGTTGTCATTTTGTGTTACCACGTGGAGCTATTTTTTTTTTTTTTTTGAGTTATGGTTTTATATGTAATTAAAACAATGAAATAGGGCAGCCCGGGTGGCTCAGCGGCTTAGCGCCGCCTGCAGCCCAGAGCGTGATCCTGGAGACCGGGATCGAGTCCCACCTCGGGCTCCCTGCATGGAGCCTGCTTCTCCCTCTGCCTGTGTCTCTGCCTCTCTCTCTGTGTCTCTCATGAATAAATAAAATCTTTTAAAAAAACAAAAACAAAAAACAATGAAATAGAGCCCAAAATTAAGGTGTAATGTTTCTATTTGGTAACTCCAAATTTTAGTCCAGCAATAAGATATTTTATTGAATTTGAATAATATATTTGACATTAAAATCTGTTTTCAAAAATTGTTATTCCTATTCATTATTGAACTATACTGTTATTATTCATAATGATACAGACTAATATATAGGTATAAGTCTTCCCCATCTTATAAAAAATACATTCATGTAATTAAGGAGATTAACCCAGTACTTTATTTTCCCTTATCCTACTGATATTACTTATTTGTTTATCTTATTATGGCATGATTTTATAAACATAAAAGTAAAGATTTACTGCCTATCTTTTTTCTAGCCATTATTTTATTAATTTCTAATGATTTTTGATGAAAGCAATTTTGTGATAGAGTGGGGTGTTTAAAAATGACCTTCTCCCCCTCAGTGTCAAATACTCTAGGAATAGCTTTCTGTTCTCCATCTCTTTCTTCAGAGACCCATGGATCCTTTGGCTCACAGCTGGTAGACAGCCTCGCTGTTGGAGACATATTCAAAAATATGTTTTTTATCATAAGTGATCAGACTTTTATCATTTCAATAGAAATATATTGTTTATATTATTTTTATATTTATGTCATATTTTATATTTGTATAATTTTCCTTTCCTCAAGGAAGAGAAAAATCTTACCTATGTGCAGGAAGGTAGGATTTGGGTGTATTTTGCTAAATCTCTTGAATCTGGAATAATAGTTCTGCCCATCTAACATTCAGTATGGAATAATGCCATTTGTCCCAATTTTCTTTGTTTTTTTAAAAATGCATTGGGTTGGGGCTCCGGGGTGGCTCAGTCAGGTGAGTGCCTTCAGCTCAGGCTCGGCTCAGCAGGCAGCCTGCTTCTCCCTCTCCCTCTGCCTATTATACGCTCGCTCTCTGTCAGATCCATGAATAAAATAAAAAAAAAAAATACATTGGGTTATTTTGTGATGATAAAAGAATAATGAGAAATGCCTATTCTGCTTATTATGCATGCTAATATTATTTGGAACTTAAGATTTTTTTAAATAAAGTGTAATTATAAGAAAAATATATGAAATTCTATTCAAAGAATGAAATAGCATTGACTAAGTAAAAAGGACCGTGGACAGGAAGTGTTAGGAAAAAAATAAAGAAGTCCACTGTTTGACTCATACACTTTATCTCCAACTTCTTAAAGAGCTACAATAAATTCTCAACTCTATGACTATTAATAAATACAATAAACTATTATTTGATTCATAGACTTAAGTAAGTATTGTTGTGGCCTAGTCTGAACAACTAGTTGGAGATTTTTCTGTACTCTAAAAACTAAGGCAGACTTTATAACGTCAACACCATAACCATTAAGAGAAATGAATCACCAAGACAGTAGCCCCAGACACTAGACACAAGTGCTTTTAAGATGTTTTTGAAAGGTGAACTTCATTTATCTGTAACCTCTACAAGCAGACTCTGGAGATAGATAATTTTGGTCTGAATAATATGTCTGTCATTTTGATGTGTCATCTTGCAAGTTACTTAGTTTTTCCCTGGGAGGGAAAAAAATATATATGTATGTATGTATTAAGTGGATCATATATGTAAAATACCTAGAACAACATATATATGTTTATTGTTATTATTTCATGAAGTAATATATCATTAATGTTTTAATTATTTACTTTGATCCATTAACTTTAACCCTGGGATGTATGATTAAGTGGATTAATCATCTTACTTTTCTTTTTTTAAGATTTTATTTATTTATTCATGAGAGACACAGAGAGAGAGGCAGAGACATAGGCAGAGGGAGAAGCAGGCTCTATGCAGGGAGCCCGATGTGGGACTCAATCCCAGGACCCAGGGATCACGCCCTGAGCCAGAGGCAGACACTCAACCAGTGAGCCACCCAGGTGGCCTAATTATCTTATTTTTCTAACATGGAACTGAATCTGAGATAAGTAAGTGATTTTTCTTTGGATCAGCAAAATGGAATTAGAAAACATATTTTAACTTTTTTATAGTTTGATGTAACCAGTGCCTGTAGAGGATTTACTTTAACATTAAGAAATATTTGACTCAGCTCCTTTTTTCCAAAGCCTTTATGTAACCTGCAGTTGTTAGTGTTCTTGGTACGTGCTTGTCCACATCCTCCAGGAGTCACAAGGCCTGTGATAAAATGAGTGGTTTTGTAACATTGTGATTATTGAGATTATAAAATTCCTAAGAGAATATCAACAATGATTCTGAAAGGACAAGGCCAAGGATACCAGACCATGGTGTTTTTAGAAGAACATACCCAAGGCTACATCCCAGGTACAAGATGACTAACCACCTTTTTTTCTGAGTAATTGCTATCTTTTTACCAAAGATATATCCCCAGTCCCTCTTTGTTCTCCCACCTTAATAACATAAATAAAATGCTGAATGGCCGAATTTCCCCCAATTAAGGATAGGATCCGATCCAAAATTGGTCCTTATCCCTCCTTAGAAGAATCTAGCTCAAGTCCAAGCCCTATAGGAGACACTGTAACATCCAATTCCTGTGGTGTGTGTTATCTCAGGCTGGCAGTAAGTCAACAAATCTGTTTTTTTAAGCAGATGTGTTTCCTGTGATCTTCAGTCAGTGGGCTTTAGGCCCTCCTTTATCTCAAAGAACATAAAAAGCTGTAAAAGAGAATTGCACGCCACAGACACACATACACACTGTTCATCTCAGTGTGTTTGTACTTCTATGCTATTTACTATAATTGGACCATAACCAGTTATTAATTGTCTGTAAAACAGGAAAGTCAGGCAAGACAGTATTTTATGAGTACTAATGTGACTTTAATAGATGGATAGTTGTTTTTAAAAGTGTCCTTTGTTAGACCCATAAATACAGAGAACAAACTGATGGTTACCAGAGGGAAGGAGGGTGAGGGTACGGGCAAAATGGGTAAAAGGGAGTAGGGAATACAGGCTGGTTAGGGAATGTGTAAACAGAATGAAAGGCACAGCGTAGGGAACAGTCAGGGGTCCCCGTCCGGTGACAGACGGCGGCTACCCTGTGAGCGCAGCATCACATATGAGCTGGGCCAGTCACTATGTTGTACACCTGAAACGAATGGAACATCGTGTGTCAACTGCTCCAATTAAAAAAAAATATTTTTAAGTGTACTCTTTCATATGACTTAGAAAGATAGATGGATATTTCACTCTAGTTAATCTGCTCAGTAGCTTGTAGGTCATTTGCTGAAATAAATAGAAAATAATCCCCCTTTTTTCCTACATTTATTTGTATTTTAAAAATTACTGCTAAAACAGCAACCCATAGAAAAAGGCTCATATTAAACTGAAATCGTAGAATCACTGAATACTCAATTACTTGTCAAACAGACTATGGGAATGTGTGATATTATCTAGAAATGCATAGATTCACTCTTTGTAAAAATAATTAATTTTAGAATTTATGGTCTGTCACACTAGGGAGGGTGCTGCCAATAGCCATCCCCTCCTCCTCTCTGTTTCTGCTCGACACAAATGATGCACTATTGGCAAGCAACATTTCAGTATGCACACCAAAAAAATAAAAAACAGTCGTTGCCATATGGCTTCAGTAATGTCCCTAAGGAAGAGTGCCATTTAATGGTTCTTTATCTTTTTTTTTTAATTGGAGTTCAATTTGCCAACATGTAGCATAACATCCAGTGCTCATCCCGCCAAGTGCCCACCCTCAGTGTCCGTCACCCAGTCACCCTGTCCCCCACCCACCTCCCCTTCCACCACCCCTAGTTCGTTTCCCAGAGTTAGGAGTCTCTCATGGTTTGTCACCCTCACTGATGTTTTCATTCATTTTTTTATATTCCTCAAATGAATGAGACCATATGATGATTGTCCTTCTCTGATTGACTTACTTCACTCAACATAAAACCCTCCAGGTCCCTCCACGTCGAAGCAAATGGTGGGAATTCGTCATTTCTAATGGCTGAGGAATATCCCAGTGTATACAGAGACCACAGCTTCTCTATCCATTCATCCGTCGATGGACACCGAGGCTCCTTCCACAGTTTGGCTCTTGTGGACATTGCTGCTATGAACATCGGGGGGCAGGTGTCCCGGTGTTTCACTGCATCTGTATCTTTGGGGTAAATCTCCAGCAGTGCAATTGCTGGGTCATAGGGCAGTTCTATTTTTAACTCTTTGAGAAACCTCCACACAGTTTTCCAGAGTGGCTGCACCAGTTCACATTCCCACCAACAGTGCAGGAGGGTTCCCTTTTCTCCGCATCCTCTCCAACATTTGTGGTTTCCTGCCTTGTTAATTTTCCCCATTCTCACTGGTGTGAGGTGGGATCTCATGGTGGTTTTGATTTGTATTTCTCTGATGACCAGTGATGCGGAGCATTTTCTCATGTGCTTGTTGGCCATGACTATGTCTTCAATTTAATGGTTCTTTATCTTTTTTTCTATTTTTTCCTTTGGTTTGTTTTTGCTTTTATGTTTTATTGGGAATTTCCCTAATGTGCTTATGCTTTCAGAGGAATCCAGAGGGATATCTCTTGCATATCTTTATTACCTAATGAAAATCCCATTGATCTGTAAATATTCAAGAAAAAGGAAATAAAAAAAAAAGAAAAAGGAAATAATTTTGACTGCAACAGATTGAAGTCTTCAAAATTGGGACAAATCCCCATCCCCCTACCCCACCAATTTTTCTAAGCACTTTTAATTTCCCCAATCCAAAATTTTTTATTAGCATTTTATGCTGTCTTTGATAATGGGAGAGATAGGGGAATGGTGGTGTTTGTGCGTCACTTAGTTGTGAAACGAAGCTCCAGAGCATGCTAAAGCCTTCATTACATAAGCCCTCAGAGGTAACAAGACTTGTAATTCTATTCCAAATACCAGTGAGGTTATTAATCTAGGTAGATACACACTCACTTGAGGTTTATTGAATTTTAATCTGCTTCTGCACTTCCAGCTGTTCAGTTGAGTTACCCAACAGGCCTGCAACTCACTGAGAACTACTGTAAAACTGAGAAAAAGATCCACCAACAACAGGAAGGACACGGACCTATTATTTTTAAATGTTGGCATTAAAGCTGAGCCTGGAAGATCCTCCTCACTTTAATTTAAGCCAGAAGCTGAGTGAGCATTTTTGAATCCCAGTGATTGATCTTCACTCTAGATTCTAGAACTTGGACCAAATGACTCAGAAATGGCCACAAAGAGTGACTGGGGACTTAACGGAGGTACCTAGCCGACCTAGCATGTAACTTTCTCACAGCAGACATCGCACACAATTAATTGTACTAATATTATTGGACATATTTTCAGTTGTAAATAATGCTCCTTGGAAGCATTACTTTTTTTTTTTTAAATCAGGCAGACTGAAATCCCTTAAAAGTGGCACATCGTTAGTAGGTATTAGGTCTTTCTTTACAAAGGAATATTTGAAGTGTAAGACCAAAAAATAAAGGACTGGAATTCTGTTTGAAGAAGAATAATAAAGCTGAGATGGTGTAAAGAAGTTTAAATAAAATCATAAACCAGTGCTGTGAGAGCGTTATTTCAAATGTCTTTAAATTTCAGATTTTAAAATTTTGAGGTGAAATGCAGGTCCTATATTAAATTCTTTGTCGTCGTTATTCATGACCCTTTCCATCTGCAGAGGACTTGGCTGTGATGTGCTACAAGTTCAATGGATACTCAGGAATTTATGCAACACACGTCAAGTGCCTCCTGGGTGCCTGGAAGTCTTCAGCTGAAGGACAGAGGGCACTGTCCCACAGAAACACGTGTCTAATATGCATGTGCCCCTGCTTGTGGCAAAGCCATATCCTACAAAGTCAGAATTCTTTTTAATGTCCTAGAGAGTTTTTTAATTCAAGTGTGGCCACCTACTACACGTCTCAGCTTCAGGATCTTCCCAGAGGCCCTCCCTGTGTCACCAGCCCTTGTAAGTTAAGACTTTACTGTCAGTTATTATGTCAGTTCCCTGTTACTGCCATAAATGGTATCAATATTTTCATGTATTTATTTCAATTCCTTCCATTTATTTTCTGTCTTCTCGCTATATGGGAGGTTTCCTGAGATCAGGGACCCATTTTGTGCTGTTTACCAGTGTAACTTGCATTTAGCTCTATGTCGCCTGAAAAACAAGTTTACTTTGTCTTCACCTAGAGTCTCGGCACCATTTTAGTCTTGACCATGGTATTATATTGCAATTTGACAATACCATGATGGGTTTCTAATTTCACTTTAACTTTGCTTGTGTTGAATCACAACCAGATTAGGAAGTAAGGAACCAAGGTAATGTCTGTAAAAGGCGTCCACATGCTTTCTCTTTTTAAATAACAAAATAAACAAAATTATATTCCTTATCAAAGAATAACCACTTTAGAAAACTTGAAGCTACAGAAAAACATTTTCAATCTTTTTATTTTGAAACAATTTTAGTGTCACAGGAAATTGCAAAGATGCTACAGAGAGGTCTCATGTACCCTTGACCCATTTCCTCCAATTTTTAACATTTTCTATTACTATAGGATAGCATCAAACTCAGGAAACTGATGCCAGTAGAATATGTGGGAATAGTTCTATATCACGTTAACGTGCTTAGATCTGTGTGGCTAACACCACAACCAAGAGAGAGAACTATTCTATTATAGCAAATATCTACCTTATGCCACCTTTTGTAATGCGGTCACCCTCACCTTCCATCCCACGGCCATCCCTAGCCACTGGCAACCACTAATATGTTTTGCTTATTTTGAGAATGTTATATAAATACAACCATGTGGTATATAACCTTTTGAGACTGGTTTTTTCACTTATCACAATGACCTTGAGATGCATCCAGACTGTTGTACAGACCGACGGTTTCTTTCTATGTGGAGTGGTACCCCATGGCAGGAGTGTAACACAGTTGGTTTCCTCATTCACCCATTAAGGACCCGTAGGCTGTTCCCAGTTTTTAGCTATTACAAAGAAAGCATATATAAATAAGCATGGAGAGGTTTTTGTATAGACATTGTTTTCATCTCTAGTTTTATACAGACATAAGTTTTCATTATTATTTTATTTGTATCTGTATTTATGTTTTTGAAAAAAGTAAAAATTATATGAAAGGATGCTCACCAGAGAAAATTCAAAACTACAAAAAAAAATTTAAGGGGAGGAAAAGCAGTCCCTTACATTCCCACAAATGAAAGTCAATCGTTATTACTAGTTTGGTACTTATCTTTCTAGTTTTTTCTATGCCAAAGATCTTCATTGTTGATTATAGATATGATTATGATACATAGTGAAATTTCGTATCTTGACTTTTTCTCTATTATCATGGAAGAATTGGTGTTACAAAAATGTAAGAAAGATAGACCCAATTCATATAAAAATATGTATTTGAATTAAAGCATATAGTGAAATTCCCCCAAGCCCACCAGCCTGTGTAAGAAATAGTGTACACTAGTACCTCTCACACTCCCTTAGGTTCTCCTTGTGTTTTACCTTTTTATTTCTAAATGTTTTTCAAGAGATCTTATCAGCTATACTGCTGAAAACAGTAAAAACTTGCCAAACAAAATTTTAAATGAGGAGAGATAGGAGGCCCACTGATTATCTTAACTAACTGTGGCTGGTACTACGTCTCCTCTCCTTCCTCTTTATACTTTTTCAAACAATCTTACTAAAACCTCAAAACATTCTTCCCTCGAGAATCCTATGATTTATGTTTTTTGTATTTCTATGTGAAGGGCCAGTTAGTTCAAGATTGTAGAAAATCTTTATAAAACCACTGCAATTTACAACCTTACCTGTGAACATTTTTCACAATTTATGTTTGTTTTGTAGTTAAAGCAGGTGGTCAGTCTTTTTTTCTACACCATTATTGAGATGAATGCACCATTCTTGAATTGTTAATATAGTTTTTTTTTTTTTCTGGATATGAATTAATTTCAGGAGCTCCTTGATGGCTCAGTCAGCTAAGTGTCTGCCTTCGGCTCATGTCCTGACCTCAGGGTCCTGGGATTGATCAGGCCCTGCGTCTGGCTCCCTCCTCAGTGTGAAGCCTGCTTTTCCCTCTCCCTCTGCTTGCTGCTTCCTCTGCTCACGCTCTTTCTCTCAAATAAATACAGTCTTTAAAAAAATTTCACTCTATGCACTGCATAAGGAAAATAATTGTTTTAGTCATAATTATGCATCGTGAGTACATGATATTTGCTTTGTTCCATGGACTCTAATAAATACAGCAGTTACATACTTCAAACTGTAACTATTCCAACTTCAAGGAGAACTGAAATTTAGATTTACACATATCTATTTATCTTTTGACTTCATTGTCACTGTCAGGCTCTTCCATATTCCCAGAAAAACTGCCATTGTTATGCTATTTATTTACAGCATATTAAAATTCTAACATCACTCTTGACATAATTGGAAATATTACAAAATTACATTTGGGAAGATATACATAGATTCTGTTGATTTTCTATGTGTTTTGATCTGCTGGATATTCTGAAAATTTAACAAGAGAAGAGTTGTAGTTGTACTGAGATCTGTGTCAGTGGAAAGGAAGTGATCTATAGGTGGAAGGGCCAGCTTCCTTACAGAATTCGCAGTGAGGCACAGGCATAAGCAACACATTTTGCAGTCCAAGCAATTCTGCTTTCAGCTGCTTCTTGGCCTGGTGACAACCTTAGACTACAGCCCTTTCTGGAAAAGTAATACAAAGACGGTGGCCTATCGATCAAGAAAACTGATAGCACATAATACACTAAAAAATGGCCATGATGCTCCAAGATGAAAATTGATCCTCACTTATGATCCTAACCAGTAGATCCCAGATGTCCTAGACTTTTTACTTTTAGGTCACATTATAGATACACACACACACACACACACACACATTCATATTTATTTTTAATGAATAAATTACGGCAACTTTAACCCTTACGAGTCTGACTACTAGAAATTAGTTCCACTCTGCGTCGACCCACTGTTACCAAGAGTGACTTAAGGGGCTTTTCATGTATGCTCAGAACTAGTCTGTCGACTCTGATCACTGCAATAGCCACCCCAGTTTTTTCTTTCTCACTTGTCCACTGCTCTGGCTGTGAAGCCACTGGATAAGGCCCAGTAACCACTGCCTGTCTGTAACTGGTTTCAGGTATGCTCTAGACCTCAATGTGCCAGGGTTCTTCTTCCCCAGGCATAACTACATTTTTGTGTCCTAGACTGTAAAGCAGTTTTTGTTTTGTTTTTTAGTTCTGGGGTCTCATATATTTTTTGTGCTAGCTCCTAACCATATCTTACCTGTATGCTTCCCAATACTCATAAAAATCTGGACTCTCTCCTCTAGCATAGAAGTTCAAGTTCAGTGCAAGAGGCTAGACAAGATAGAAACCATCGCTATATCACTTTCTCCTTCGGGTTGTAAGCGAATGTCCTTCAAGTTGGCCCAGGTACCATATGCCCTTTGTGTACATGCTAGTTTATATAGATAGATGGTCACTAGGGATGGAGGACTATGGCTTTATCTGTACTCATAGCATCTGGGAGCTTGATCAGCAATCTATTCATTTATCAATTATTTATTGCAGGTAACGGTTATGTCCTAGCTACTAGGTAGGATGGAACTTACCCTCGTGGAGTTTACATTCTAGAAAGAAGGACAACATAAACAAGGAAGGAAATACACGTGTTTGAGAGCTGGAGGCTGTGCTGATGGCAGGGTAAGAATATTCATCAGCAGAGAGCTGGAGAAGGACGCGGAATTTTTTGCAGAGGGTAGTCATGGAAGGGCGATCCCTGAGAAAAGGTTCTAAAGATGAGGCTTTGGAAACAGCCAAAGAAAGAACATTCTAGGGAGAGGGCTAGGTCCTACAGAAGATAAAGTATGGGTGAGCTCAAGAACAGAAAGGAAACAGGTGTGCTGAGGGGGCTTCTCCTGAAGAGAGTGAAACCAGATTCAGAGAAGGTCAAGTACCCTGTTTTCCTGTAAGGAGGAGAAGAGATATTGAATAATTGCTGGATTGGGATGTGGTATTTTAGGAGTAGGGGGCTCTGTACACACTTTTAAAAGTGGAAATATGATGATAGTCTAATCCAGTAGAAAGGAAGAGTTTGATGATTTAAGACAGAGCAGAGAGCAGAGGAAGTCGGGAAGAGCTGAGAGGGAGGAGAGGCATCTGGAGAGGTTCACATTTGACAGCAGTCAGAGCACTTTCTAGTTGTAATAGAAGATAAATATAGACTCCAGTAGGTTTATAGGTTTGGTGAAGGGACTAGGTGGGATTTCTGCTGAGTTAGCAAATACCCTTTGTTATATGATAAAAAATAAACAGAGGTAGATATGATGAATTACGATGATACTTGACTAGGAGCCAGGTTTCAGGGGGTTTGTTTGTTTTTTTTTTTTTTTTAATAAAGCAAAGTCTCATGTCCTTTTTTAGATCAACATTCCTTACCACAATTTGGAAAGTCAACTGATTCTTAAATAAAAGAAAGTCTATACATTTACTTTTCACCTGTATTTGTTGGATCATTTACTGTGTATTAAAGACAAAGAAAAGTTCAGTTTTTCAGTCTGGTAGAAATCTTAAATTCCTTGTATGATATGTAAGAATATCTTGGGCCTGTTTTACTGACACAAATGGTTTGTCTTTTAGCTATAAAATGGCTCAGATCAACTGACATTCCTAAATTATTACCTCCAAGAGCAGACTTATCAACAGGAGGCCGAGGAAAGATAAATTTAATATGGGAATAGAATATTGTTCAGAATTTTATTTTTAAACTCACATAAAGAAGTTTTCATAAATCTGAGCACTTCTATTAAAAATTGTCAGTGAGGGCAGCCCTGGTGGCGCAGTGGTTTGGCACCACCTGCAGCCTGGGGTGTGATCCTGGAGACCCCAGGATCAAGTCCCACGTCAGGCTCCCTGCATGGAGCCTGCTTCCCCCTCTACCTGTGTCTCTGCCTCTCTCTGTGTGTCTATATTCATAGACACAATAAATAAAATCTTAAAAAAAAATTGTCAGTGAATCAGAAGAAATTAGGAGGAAGATGCTTATCACAAGCTAAGAAACATGGGAAAACCAATGAAATTGGTTTTATGACACAATACTTCTCTACATGTTTCTTTTACTAATCAACCTTATAATGTATGCTTGTTCTAGAATTAAACTTTGCTTACATTTGGTAGAGCAATGAGTTGATTTTAAGATGACACCTAAGATTTGGAACAGCATATATAATTGTTAGTGTGATCAAGAGGAAAATAGAATGTATATAATACATATTTTATATTTACATACATTTTTAAAATAGTAAAGTAATAAGAACATGTAAAGATGTCTCCAGAAAGATTATTATATATGTACTGTTGCCTCCGGGAAGGGTAACTAAGTAACAGGGGATGACAGGAATGTTTTCATTCCATTTCATTCCTCATCATTATTGATCCATTTGGAAGTGTCACTTGAGTATAAAATTTTGTAAAAGCAAGCAAGCAAGAAAGAAGAAAGACAGAAAGAAGAAAGAGAAAGAAGAAAAAAGAAAGAAAGAAAGAAAGAAAGAAAGAAAGAAAGAAAGAAAGAAAGAAAGAAAGAAAGAAAAGGGAGAAAAGAAAGAACACATACTGATAAATAAGTACTTGCTGTTTATGTAACCGTGTTTCAAGTCCCCTCCCCCATTTCAGAAATCTTCTGAGGAATAAATATAAAGAGCAATATAACTAGAGAGTTAAAATCCCTTATTTTAATATCTGGTTATCTCTTAATTAAAATTTTAACTTAGAACAGAAAGATACTACCATGTTCTATGAAATCAGGAGAGTGTCAAAAATCATACCTCCTCCCAACATTTTCTTTAATAGATAAGATTAACATTGGTGCCAAATTTTAAGAGTAGAAAGCCTTCACTCTATACTGTCTATATTTAAAGTTTATTTATCTTTCCAAAGAGAGAAGTTCCAAGACTAATATGCACAGAAGATAAGAAATTTAAGAAATTAGGTTAACTGCTAGTGTATTTAAATTGCTTAACCTGGTGGTTACAAGTTGTTAAGTTAGAGATATGTATCAGTTTGAGAGTGAATGGCGGTGATAAAAATTTATCCAAAATAATGAGTCACGAGATATTTGGGCCCTAAAAAGATACCACACAACTAAAAATATTAATTTTTACCTTTTAAGAATGTGTCAGTCTGTTAGTTTATTTCTCAAAATAGTTTTTGAAAACTATCACCATAAAGGGTTTACTCTCCAAGGGACTTAGGTAGTGAATCACAGCATCAAGCACCCATAAACACAAATCATCTCTGTCATCAATGTTTGTTCCTCTGCCTTCTACTGCCCCCTTTCTGGTCACCACAAAGCCCAGGCTTGTGGTGAAATGAAATGAAAATTGTCATTTTCATAACCAATTCCCAGACCGTCAGGTCTGTCAAATTTCAGAGGATGCCTGGGTGGCTTAGTCAGGTAAGCATGTGACCCTTGACTTCAGCTCAGGTCATGGCCTCCGGGTTGGGATGGAGCCGGGTGTCAGGCTCCATGCTCAGTGGGGAGTCGGCTTGAGATTCTCTTTCTCTGTCTGCCCTCCCCACCTGCCCTCTCTCTAAAATAAATGAATTAAGAAAAAAACACAGCAAAACTCAGCACTCCGGCTGCACCATCCATCCCTCCCCACGCCCACTATAGACGCCTACTGCATTATAAATCAGTACATGCATTGAGCAACTTTAAGGAATTTGAGATGTGTCATTCTCTTTTATTTTATTTTTTGAAGTTTTATATAAGTAATCTCTTTACCCAACATGGGGCTCAAACTCATGACCCCAAGAACAAGAGTCCGGCACCATAATTTCCATCATTCGAAGTTATCAAGCAGCTGCGGGTCCTGGGACAATTGTGTTGGAGCTGACGTAGATGCGGGCAGGGGTGGTCCCCGGGCTCTCCGTGGGGAGGGCGCCCCGAGGGAGGGCTGGGGGGGTGTACGGGAGGGTCTCCGGCTCTGCCCAGCGGTGCAGGCCGAGGTCCGCATCCGGGCGGAATGGGAGGGGCAGGCCCGCAGCCCCCGGGAGTCCTACAGCGCGTCGCTGGGTGACCCCCCACCCAGCGCTGGGTGAGGCTTGGGTCGGCGCCCAGGTGTCCTACTTTGTGTGGGCGCCACCTCTGCGTCCTGTCCTCGGGGCACCCAGGGATGGGGGGCGCCCAGGGATGGGGGAGAGGGTGCCCAGGGTTGCAGGGGGCACCCAGGGATAGGGGGCGCCCAGGGATGGGGCAGAGGGTGCCCAAGGTTGGGGGGTGCCCAGAGATGGGAGGGCCGAGGGATGGGGGGCACCCAGGGATGGGGGAGCCAGGACTGGGGGGCTCCCGGAGGCAGGCAGAGGCACCGGGTCCCCCACAGGCTGCAGTGGATGCCCCCTTGGTGCCCACGCCCCTCCGACCTGAGGGTCCCCTCAGTGCCCCGTTTGGCAGCTCCGGGCTGTGGCCTCTGTATAGGAGCCGACCATAAAATGGCAGCTTGGGGGCCCCGGGGACTCTGCTCTGGGCTCAGGCCGTGACCCCGGGTCCCGGGATCGAGTTCCGCGTTGGGCTTCCCGCTGGGCGCCTGCTTCTCCCTCTGCCCGGGTCTCTGCCTCTGTGTGTGTGTCTCTCAGGATTAAATAAATAAAATCTTTGAAAATAATAAATTGAATGGCAGCCCCTTTCCAGCCCCGCAGCGTAGAGGCCCTTGTCTTGAGGCCTAATAGTAGAGCCGCAGCTCCTGGGCGAGGATGGCAGCAGCCGGGAGGAGGCCTCCGCACACAGCCCTGCCGCCACCGCGCTGGAACCTGAGATGAGCTTTCCTGTGTTTTCAGCTACGAAGTCCTGCAGTTTTTTTTTTTTTTCTCTTTGTGCTGACTTTTTGTACAGCGGACATTTATTTCACACATTTGACAATTTGACCTTTCTTTTCACTGTTGGATATTCCGTGACTGGGCTATGAAATGCTGACAGAGAATTTTCAATTTTCAATTTTTTAATTCAGCGAATGAACATCCAGCATATTGTTGGTGTCAGAGCAGAGGCCAGTGCTTCCTCAGTCCTACGTCACCCCCGGTGCCCACGCATCTCAGGCCCCTTCTTGTCCATCACCCTGTTACCCCGTCCTCCTCCCCATCCAGCGACCCTCAGTTGGTTTCCCACGATTAGCAGTTTCTTTTTTTTTTTTTTAATTTGTATTTATTTATGATAGTCACACCGAGAGAGAGACAGAGGGACAGAGACAGAGACAGAGACACAGGCAGAGGGAGAAGCAGGCTCCATGCAGGGAGCCCGACGTGGGACTCGATCCTGGGTCTCCAGCATTGCGCCCTGGGCCAAAGGCAGGTGCTAAACCTCTGCACCACCCAGGGATCCCGATTAGCAGTTTCTTATGGTCTGTCTCCCTCTCTGATTCTGTCATCTTTTGATTTTTCCTCTCCTCCCCTAGGCTCCTCTGTTTTGTTTCTTAAATTCCACATGAGTGAGATCATATAATTGATCTTTCTCTGATTGACTTATTTTGCTTTGCATAATACCCTCCACTTCCAGCCACATTATTGCAAATGGCAATATTTCTTTTTTTCTTTTTTCTTTTCTTTTCTTTTTATTTTTTTTCTGATGGCTGAGGAATATTCCATTGTATATAGAGACCACATCTTCTCTATCCATCATCTGTCGATGGACACCGAGGCTCCTTCCACAGTTTGGCTATTGTGGATATTGCTGCTGTGAACATCGGGGTGCAGGTGTCCCGGCGTTTCACTGCATCTGTATCTTTGGGGTAAATCCCCAGCAGTGCAATTGCTGGGTCGTAGGGCAGGTCTATTTTTAACTCTGAGGAACCTCCACACAGTTTTCCAGAGTGGCTGCACCAGTTCACATTCCCACCAACAGTGCAGAGGGTTCCCCTTTCTCCGCATCCTCTCCAACATTTGTGGTTTCCTGCCTTGTTAATTTTCCCCATTCTCACTGGGGTGAGGTGGGATCTCATTGTGGTTTTGATCTGTATTTCCCTGATGGCCAGTGATGCAGAGCATTTTCTCATGTGCTTGTTGGCCATGTCTAGGTCTTCTCTAGAGAAATGCCTGTTCATGTCTTCTGCCCATTTCATGATTGGATGTTTGTTTCTTGGGGTTGAGTTTGATAAGTTCTTTATAGATCTTGGATACCAGCCTTTTATCTGATGTGTTATATGCAAATATCTTCTCCCATTCTCTAAGTGACACTGACAGAGAATTTGAAAACTGACAGAGAATAATACTATTCTCGGAGCTGAGCAATATTGCTTTTTCTTGGTCATGAGCCAAGTGAAAATATTAATTTTAATTATAAATATAATACTTTGAAATTCCTGTGATGATAAATTCAAGACTCTTGAAAACTAAAAGTTCACCTGAAGTTGGCACCTGCGGAGTTATTACTGAGTTAGCCCTAGAAAACTGATTTGTGGACAGTACATAGAATTATACAATTCAGCAACAAATCAGACAAAAAGTGAACTTTTTGTCTTCTTAATATTGTATTATTTCTGTAAAATGAGATCTACTTCTTTGTATGAGTCAGAGCAGAGCTAAAAAGTGGTGAGTTAGCAATATTTATAGTATATTCTATGAGACATAGAGCTTTTTTTGCATTGTGAAAGAAAAAGTAGAAGGAAAGGTAATGACTTGCTGACTGCGTGTTTGGGGGGCGGCAAAGGGCCACACTGAAGTGCAGAGGGACGAGGTGAAAGATGGCAGTTGTTGCTCTCACTTCAAGTAGCACCAATCATAAGACATGAGAACCGAAAAGAGGATAGTGCTCTAGGAACTACTGCCTCTATCAGCACAGGGCTTTGTAGAATCACAGAGCCTTAGAATGCGTAAAACATTCTTTTGGGGGGCACCTGACTGGCTCAGTCAGTAGAGTGTGCGGGTCTTAATCTCAGGATTGTGAATTGGAGCCCCATGTTTGGTGTACAGATTACTTAAAATC
The DNA here is from genome assembly GCF_048164855.1 of Canis lupus baileyi. Lineage (NCBI taxonomy): Eukaryota > Metazoa > Chordata > Mammalia > Carnivora > Canidae > Canis > Canis lupus. The sequence continues at coordinate 33,630,731 of NC_132858.1, forward strand.
TTAAAAAAAAAAAAAAGACAAAATTCGTCTTCATGGATTTACATAAGTAAATCAGATTTTCTTTGTAAGTATTTGCCTTTTTGCTGGGATTGTGGGCCATTAAAATATTGATTTTGATTTTCATTTCCATTTACAACTGGTTGAATAATAGAAACGAAGTATATGCAACCTATGATCAATCCTTGGGGTGACAGACATCAAGGGGAAAAACAGCTGATGTTAAAATAGAAATAATTGAGCTAGTGCTGCATGTCACGTCAAGACAAGTGTGCTACTGGAAATAGATTGAATTTATTAGGGCAGCTTTCCCAACCTCTTGTTAAATCAGTGATGTGATTTCATTTGGTCATTGTGAGAAAAACTGATTTCTTTTAATATCAAGAGTCACTGTCTATGTTTCGTGGATTATGCTGTTAAATAAAAAGATTTTAGACCTTTAAAGCATTCTTAAATCAGGCAAAGTGAGGAAAAGAAATAAAACCTTGGCACCTGAAACAAAGACAGGAAATAATTTAGCATATATGGGGTATTAACTTTGCTAAGGAAGAGGGTAATTTGCTAAGTCCTGCTGTCACGGGCGGCTGCTGAGCACACGACTTCCTGAGGACTTGGGAGTTTTTAATTCATTAAAACTAGTGAGAGAGTGAGGCAGTGGACAGTTTGTTTACAGCAGCAGGAGGGCGTCAGGCCAGGAGCCCCCCCAGGAGCCCAAGGCCAGCCTCAGACCCGGAGCTGAATACCCAGGCGGGGGTGTCTGTGAGGAGCCAGGTGACTAAGCGCCACAAGGGCCCACAGCAGGTGGAAACAAATTCAGAATCTGCCACTGGGTTGGAATAAGCAGGGCTCGGGGGGGGGTTTGAGCAACTTGGACGCTGGTTGAAAACATTACGATCAATTATTTTGAGATTATGAATAGTCACTAATGTAGAATGTCTTTCAGAGTATGGGTTCCGGACAACGAGTGTCTGGTTCTTCTCTCAGACCGAGCCAGTTTCTGCACTCGGTCCTACCTAAGATTTTGATTCTTTTATTTTTTCATCATGGAAAAGTTCAGGATTCAATCCATATAGATTGATGACTAAAGGTCTGTATTTTGGACAAAGAACTATTACTCCAGATTCTAGTAGTTGCCTCTCAAACATTATTTTCAATCATTTTAATTCCTCCCTGGTGAAGAAACTTCCCATCCCAAATCCCACCTTATTAAAGGCTAAAAATGCCAGAGATTCATGTTTTCTGCTTTCAGCTCATTTTGGATCTGGAGAAATTGAGAATTCTTCTGGAGAGCTTCGGTTGTAGACAATTTCTTTTCTCCTTTTAATGTTTTGTGTAAATTAGGGTGCTTAAATTAGGGTGCTTTAGTGTTCATCTTATAGACATCAAATGAATGTCAAGAGAAGCCAGTGCAAGGGGCTGACATCCGAATTAGGTCTAGAACCATCTATTCTGGATTTCTTGTTATATCAGATATTAAATTTCCATTGTTTGAGTCACCTTTAATCAGAAATATCGCATTTGCCACAGAAAGAACCTTGACCCAATGTGTAGTCAGCTTATTTATCTCAAATCACCATGGAAAAAGGTAAATTGCCCGATCAGTAGTCTGAATCAAATTTTTTTTTCTTCTCTTCCCTGTTGCCACTGCTTCACATAGCAAACAATACACAGAACAAAAACTGTGTAACCTTAACGTATTACTCTTATTTTATAGATCAGTTAGCATAACCATGGATGTCTCATTGGGTATATGTATATGACATAGAATATAACAGAATTTTCTTAGAACAGAATCATTTTTAAAACTGCCACAGTAGTAGAGAATATATAAATTACACTATGCTGTTCTTAAAGATGTAAGGAGGGGAGGGGTGCCTGGGTGGCTCAGTCCATCGAGTGTCTGACTCAGTCCGTTGAGTATCTGGTTTGGGCTCCACGCTTAGGACTGTGCCTGCTTAGGATTCTCCCTCTGTCTCCCCCTCTCTCTACCCCTGCTCTCCTTTAGCACTCTCTCTGTCCCTCTCAAAATTTATTTATTTATTTATTTATTTATTTATTTATTTATTTATTTATTTATTTAAAAAATAAAAGATACAAGTATTCCTGAGGATTTTCTGACCAGGCAATAATTCAAACTTAACCCTAACACTATACAATTAATGCTTCTCTCAGTTTCTCATTCTCCCCCTTTCATCTTAACATATACAACATATTAAAAATGTCTTCCTTCCAAGCACATAAGTAAATGCGGAAAGTTAATGAATTATTATAAAGCAAACAAACATCTTTGCAATTGTCAACAAGGTCAAGAAATTAAATTTTGCTGGCAAATCTGTCCTTTTGGCCCAACACAATCACAAGTACTTTGTCTCCCAGAAAAATCCACTAGCCTTTTTAATAGTAATCACTTCCTTGTCTTCTTTTACATTTTGTCACTTTACGGGTCACTCTGAACATAGTTGAGTGTTGTCCATGTTGAAAGTTTAATATGCCTCTCTAGTCTCTATTCATCTTAATTTATCTCTTCCTCCCTTTCATTTCCTTAAACTTTATTTGTTGAAAAAACTGGGCCAATTGAATTTAGAATTTTCCACAGACTGTGTTTTACCAGATTGGAGACTCATCGGATGATTCAGTATGATGATGAGCCCTTTGTATTTCTTGACAAGTGGCAGCTGGATCCGAAGACTTTATTAGACTCAGATTCTATCCTTTTGATAAGACTACAGGCATTGCTATATTCTTTCATCAGGAACACTGGTTGTCTCTCTTTTCATGATAGTAGATGTTGACACTCAGTGCAGGAGTCCATTAAGAGGTAGTAAAGTGGTGATATTTGAATCCTATTATTTCTTTTAATTGATTGGCTGGGAAACCTCTGTGAAGGGACTCCTTCACTCATCTATCATTTACTTAAAGTTCAAATACAAAGAGAAGCAATTGCTAGGTGTTCTCTTTTATTTCTCAATTTTCAAGATTAAAAATTTCCTTTTTTTCTCCATATGTGACCAGTTACTTTATATTATGACGACCATATTTGTTGGATTTACCCAATTTAATTACTATTTTTATAAAAAACTCAAGTTGTCCCATCTCTTGACCAGTCGGGTTTCTTGCAATTGGCTCTTGAGTCTTTAAGATGTGACCCTAATAGTCTGGTGGCTTCCTTGCTGTCTAGTATAACAAAATGTATTAGTTTTCTGTTGCTGAGTAACAAATCACCACAAATTTGAAGTCTTAGAACAGCATACATGTTTGTATCTCACAGTTCTGTAGTTCAGAAGTTCAGCGTTGTGTGGCTGGGTCCTCTGCTTAGAGCCTTACAAGGCTGAAATCAAATTTTGAATGAATTCAAATTTTGAATGAACTCTGAAGAGTTCAAAAGAAGGCTTGCTTTGGGTCACGTGGGTGGCTTAGTCGGTTAAGTGTCTGCCTTGGGCTCAAGTTGTGATCTCAGGATCCTAGGACCGAGTCCTAGATGGGGCTCACAGTTCAGTGGGGAACCTGCCTCTCCCTTTGCCCCTTCCCCTCTCCTGATCTCTCTCTCTCTTTCTCTCTCTCTTTCTCTTTCTCAATAAATAAAACATTTAAAAAAAAAGAATTGCTTTCACATTTATTCCTGTTATCAATAGATCCTCCGTGTTATAGGATTGGGGTGCCCATTGCCTTCCTGGCTCTTGACTAGTGGTCACAATCAGGTCTTGGAGTCTTTATGCAGGTTCTTTTCACATGATTCCTTCTCTGTCTTCAAGACAGGAGTGACATGCCAAATCTCCCTTGTACTTTGTGGGGGTTTTGTTTGTTCGCTAGCTTTGTTTCCAGCTTTATTGAAGTGTAATTGACAATAAAAATGGTAAGATATTTAAAATGTAAAATGTGATGATTTGACATATGTCTCCATTGTGCTTTCAGTTTCTGATTTTACAACCTGCAGGAGTAAACTCTGTGCTTTTTGATTAGGTCAGCTAACTAGGATAGTCTCCGTATCTTTGGGATTTTAATGTCATCTGCAAATCCCTTCACAGCAGTATCTAGATCAGTGTTTGGTTAAATAGCCAACAGGAATCTGGGTGTGTGTGTGTGTGTGTATATATATATAGATAGATAGATATAGATATAGATATAGATATAGATATAGATATATGAAATACATAATATTACATGTAACCTCATAAGTTCATACTAACATTTTTAATTCAAATTCAGGACTATAAGATTTTTACTTAATTTGCATATTACATTTGTATTTCCATTTTCCAGCCAGGAATTCTGGTTTTCAAAGACACATGTAATGAAAGGAATTAGAGTTTCCCATAATTATTTATTACTTTATAACATAATACACATACAACTATTTCAGAATGGCAGTGCTAATAGTAAAACCACTGATAAGCGTGCATACTGAAAAAATTTAAACTTAAAACTTAATAAAACATCTTGTACATTCTCTGACCATTAAAAAAAGTTGTATCGTTGGCGTGCCTAGGCAGTTCAGTCAGTTAAACATCTGCCTTTGTGTCAGGTCATGATCTCAGGGTCCTGGGATGAAGCCCTGCTTCAGGCTCTCTGCTCAGGGGGAGTCTGCTTCTTCCTCTCCCTCTGCCTGCTGCTCCACCTATCTGTGTTCTGTCTCTGTCAAATAAATAAATAAATAAATAAATAAATAAATAAATAAATAAATAAATCTTAAAAAAATAATATTGTCTATATTCTCAAATCATATAGCTCTTACTATACTCCTCTTTTTTTTAATTTTTTTATTTTTTTTATTTATGATAGTCACACAGAGAGAGGGAGAGGCAGAGACACAGGCAGAGGGAGAAGCAGGCTCCATGCACCAGGAGCCCGACATGGGATTCAATCCCAGGTCTCCAGGATCGCGCCCTGGGCCAAAGGCAGGCGCCAAACCACTGCGCCACCCAGGGATCCCTATACTCCTCTTTTAACTCTCATTTTGTCTGAAGTTTACAAGTAAACTGTTTGGAAGTCTTTTGATACCAGTGCACCTCCGTGGCTCAGTTGGGTAAGCATCCCACTCTTGGTTTCAGCCCAGGTCATGATCTCCTGGGTTGTAAGACTGAGCCCCATGTGAGAGGGGCTCCCTGCTGAAAGATTCTCTCCCTGGCCCTTTCCCCCACTCATTCACTCACTCTCTCTCAAATGAATAAATAAATCTTTACCAAAAAAAAAAGAGAACTCCTGTAATAACTAAAAGAGTTTTATAGTTTCTATAGAATATAGAATTTTATGTCCAAAAATTTTATAGACTATTTCTTGGTGTTATCCACTTTAAGTCAGTATTTTTAAGTATGCAATGTGATCTTTCATTAAGTAGTTTTAAGGATTTTTTTTAAATTCAGAAAATGTTGGGACACCTGGGTGGCTCAGCGGTTGAGCATCTGCCTTCCACTCAGGCCATGACCCTGGATCGAATCCCACGTCAGCTCCCTGAATGGAGCCTGCTCCTCCCTCTGCCTGTGTCTCTGCCTCTCTCTCTCTCTCTGTCTCTCTCTCTGTGTGTCTCTCATGAATAGATAAATAAAATCTTTTTTAAAAAAAATTCAGAAAATGTTATTTCTAAGTTTAACAATCCCTCTACATTTTACATATATATATAGACATACACTTACCCATATATACATACATATGCTTGTATATACATACATATACACACACCTGACTAAAAACACACACATATATATTACTTTAATTTTGTTCCTTTAAATCTGTTTTCATTTTTTAGATTTTCCTTCTTTCTATTTCTTTGAAGGCTATTTATTGTATTTGTTCATTTTAATTTTATTATATTTTAATTTTAATGTTCTAATTTTTATTTTATTATTATTGTTTTTAAAGATTTTATTTCCAAGCAATCTCTACACCCAGTGTGGGGCTCAAACTCACAACCTCGAGATCAAGAGTCACATGCTTCACCGACTGAGCCGGCTAGGTACCCCTTAATGTTTGAATTTTAAATTTTCTAAGTTTTGTCTGAGTTTTAGCAACTCATTTCTGAGCTTTTCTTTTCATTCTTACTAATACTTTTTTCTTATATTTGTTAACATTTTCCTAATATCTTTTTCCTCATTTTGTTCTGTTCGTAGGTGTGTCTTCTGGTATTCTTTTATTTGTAGAAATGTTATTCTGTATTTATTGTATTTTTCTTATTGTAATTATGTATAGGGTTGGATATTCATACTTTTATTCTTAGTTTTCCTAAACTTTTATTTATTTTTTTTTATATTTTATTTATTTATTCATGAGAGACCCAGAGAGAGAGAGAGAGGCAGAGACACAGGCAGAGGGAGAAGCAGGCTCCACGCACGGAGTCCGACGCGGGACTCAATCCCGGGCCCCCAGGATCACGCCCTGGGCCGAAGGCAGGCCCCAAACCGCTGAGTCACCCGGGTGTCCCATTTTCCCTAAATTTTTAGAAGGAGGTTTGGTTCAGGAGAGCTTTTCTAACACTATAGGGCTCCCTCTTCTCAAGCATGCACATTGTGTTAAAACTATGACAGCTTGCATTCTGGACTTTTCTAGTTCTGTTCCCCTTCCCTACATTTCTCTGGATTTTGTCAAACTCAGGTCAAGTGAACACATACTAGCAAAATGGCTCACGCCCTACGCGCTTATTCTAAGAATAGAGACTACTCTATCTTGTTCAGTATTGTATATCCTGCAGCTAGGACAGTGTCTGGCACACAGGGACTCGGTAAATGTCTGAATGAATGAATGTGTACGAACGCATCACCTTCCAATTCCACCAACCTTAGCCCCACACGGCAGCTGAATTGAGTTGATGGCCAAGCGAACCAATCATGACACAAGTTCTTTGCAGCTTCAACCTATTTCTCCTTAGGGCATCTTTAGGTCGGGGCCCCTAGATTACGTAAGGTTGGCTACTTTAGGATTTATTCATATAATTCTGTGATAGGTGCTGGTATTAAAGATTTAAAAAGGCAGAGCGCTTGCCATTTGCAACAAGAAACACATGTGTTACCTGGGTGGCGTGAGAACGCTGAGGCTCCACCTAAGAGGAATGCCCAAACCTTACCTTACCTTACCTTACCTTCCCTCTTCCCTTCCCTCTTCCCTTCCCTCTTCCCTTCCCTCTTCCCTTCCCTCTTCCCTTCCCTTCCCTCCCCTCCCCTCCCCTCCCCTTCCCTTACCCCTTCCCTTACCCCTTCCCTTCCCCCTTCCCTTCCCTTCTCCCTTCCCTTCCCTTCCTTTTTTCTTTTTCTTTTTCTTTTTCTTTTTCTTTTTCTTTCTTTCTTTTTCTTTTTCTTTTTCTTTTTCTTTTTCTTTTTCTTTTTCTTTTCCTTTTCCTTTTCCTTTTCCTTTTCCTCTTTCTCTTTCTCTTTCTCTTTCTTTTTCTTTCTTTTTCTTTTTTCTTTCTTCTTTCTTCTCTCTTCTCTTCTCTCCTCTCTTCTTTCCTTCCTTTTTTCCTTTTCCTTTTCCTTTTCCTTTGGGCCGGGTCAGAGAAATCACTTGGAGTGTTGTTTATGCCCACATCCCAAGCACTGTAGAACAGACCAGGTGAAGGAAATGAGGGGCTGGGTTTGGGGAGTGGTCCAGAGGAGAGCTCTTGAAGGAGCCCTGGAGGGAAGAGGAAGCCTGCTAAGTTTAGGGGAAACGTTAAGAGTGTATCTTGGTTTTTAATTCCCACAGCAGCGTATTCTGAATTCATGTAGAGTGCTTACAACATTCGCTGTAATTAAAGTTAGGGTTTTTTTGTTTTTTGTTTGTTTTGGTTTTTAGTAAAATTGTTTGGGCTTTGTCTTCGTCCGTTCAGACTGCTGTAACAAATTACAGTAGACCGACCAGCTGGGAAGCAGCATGCATTCTTTTCTTCGCAGCGCTGGAGCCTGGAAGTCTGAGGTTCGAGGCCCGGCGCTCCGGTGAGCAGCCGGTTACCTACTGCCCACCTCTCATTACACTGCATGGCCTCGAGCAGAGAGGGGAAGCAAGCTCTCTCCTGATGGTTGCTTTTAAGCAAAGATTTACTGGGGTCCCTGCTTCGCTAAACGTGGAAATGTTAGTACAAAAGGGTTTTTCTGTACCAAACTTCTGTAGATTTTTCCCGTTGGTTTAATACTTCTCTTTTCCTTTGAAGCTCCAGCTGTAACAGTAGCTTTTGGTCACCTGGTTAAAATCATGGGTGCAGTCTTTATGTCTTTTTATCCCTCAGGACTTAGGGCAGTGCCTGCAGCAATCCTGGAAATTGAGCCTAGGTCTTATTCTTGTGTCTAAATTAGCTGATGCATTAAAATATTAAATTGTTTAAAGATGAAATTGAGTATCCATGCTTTACATTTTGAATTTTTATAGCAACTTTGGATGCAAGTAGTTAAGTAGAGATGAAACACAGCTGTCCAGATGCTGGAGTTATCAAAAGACTTCATAAGCAAGCAGTTCTTTAGAAAAATGAGCTCTTTTGTTCAATCCCCATAGCAGAGTCCACATTGATTTGTACAGAAAAATTCCATTCCACAAATAGAGTAAGAGTAGAAATTAAGGAACTTTTTAATGCATGTAACACTTTTCTTCTGAGTCTAGAAAAAAATAATCAGAGTCCACGTAACTTATGGGAATGATCGTGGTAGATCTACAATAATTTATGTCTTTTTCTTGATGTTAAGATCTAAATTCCCTTTTAAAAATTTGTATTATCCATGAAGTTTCTTCTGATGCCACCATCAGAATTTTAGACTACTGAAATACTCTTTAGTAAAAACATATCTTTAAAATTAAAACATTTAATAGTTTATTAGAATGAACTCATAAATTTAATCTATGTAATCAAAGACTTACTCTATTTCATTAGAAAGGGGGGAAAGAAATGGTCTGATTGTTCCCTGCCTCCATGGTCAACATTTCGAATAAACTGATGTCTCTTCCTCTTTGAACCTACTCACGGAAGGAATTACTAAATTGAAGCGCTATCCTATTCCATCCAGTTTTTTGCAGGTCAAAACAGGCTAGATTCTTCCTATCGGCGTTTGAGAACGTTTTGACTAAAATAGCTAAACCTCGAAGATGATGTTTCACATGGTGCATACATTTTAAACCATATTTAGCAGAAAACTGTTTCCCACCATTTTAAAAGAAAATATTTCTCTTCTGCTGAACTCAAACATTTTTTTACATATATATTTTTAGAATGGGTTTTCTAGACAGAAGTGCTAAGTGGAGCAAGATCTGTGATAACAATTGAATTAGGACCCTGTGTTCAAAGTCATGTAGTCAGTAGTCTGCCTTTATCCCATGACCTATGGTGCATGTTTAGTTGAGAGAAATCGTCTACTAGGAATTATATTCTGAAAATCAAGAATGTGCTTTCTTAGCTTGCTGCTGGAGGAAGTCTTTTGGAAGTTTTGTCACTAGCACTTTCTCTAGCATAGGATAATCTAGAAACTTGTACCCCGGGGAGATGCTAAATATGTAAGCCCATCTTGCAGCCTCTAATGTGCTTTTGCATTGACTTAATATACTTTTCAGCATTTTATGGTTGGCTGGCTATAACTTTCTAGAGAAGATTCTTAAAATTGACTGATGTAAGGGTTATTGTTTTTAATTTCTGACTTCAAATTTTCACGGAAAAAATTAGCATGAAAACAGCACGATACTCTATCTGCTCACCGCCGGCTGGCTTCAGAAAACCTCTCAATTTTGGTGCATATTATGCAAAGCAGCAGATGCTCTAGTCACTAGAACAATTTACTTCCTTTGCCACGAGATGGCGCTGCTCACAGGGCTAAGGGCGCTCTTCCTGCAGGAAGAAGTCTCGCCGCGTTCAAGGGGGGCAGAGCCTCTGGGCGCCCAGACCTGCTCCCGGGGCCCGGGACGCGCCACCGAGCGCGCGCGCGAAAGGAGAGACGGCTTTGCAACTGCAAGGCTGTGATAAAAATAGAGGGATTAAGATCCATCCTTCAAAATAATTTTAGTTTTGTTTTTTTTTTAAGATTTTATTTCTTTATTCGTGAGAGACGGAGACAGAGAGGGAGGCAGAGACCCAGGCCGAGGGAGGCTCCATGGGGGAGCCCGACGCGGGACTCGATCCCGGGACCCCGGGGCCTGGGCTGAAGGCGGCGCTAAACCGCTGGGCCATCGGGGTCCCAAATAATTTTAATGCAGAAAGAACGAATGGCAGAGACAGAGTAGGGTCTGTAACTCCTCCGCCGCGGCCCCCCTGGGCAGGGCAGAAACGACGGAAAGGCCGGGACCGAGGAGGGTCGCCGCGAGGAGCCCGAGCAGCTGCAGCTGGTCTTCGAGCTCCCGGGGCACGAGGCCGCCCGAGGCCGCCCAACGCCGCAGCGCGGGAGGCGCGGGCCGGGGGCGTGGAGGGCGGGAGGCAGGACCGGGGGGTGGGGGGGGGGGGTAGGCAGGCCGTGGGGGGGCCCCTCAGTGCCGGGCCGGGACCCCGCGGATTGCCCAGGTCGCAGCCGCCGAGCTCCCCGCCGCCTGGGCCTCAGCAAGGCCGGCCCAGTGGAGGCCGTGGGCACCGCCTGTTTCTGAAATGCCTTTGCCTGATTTCTTCTCGTCCCTCCTGCCACGCTGCTGACCTCTCCGAGGTATTCCCAGGCCACTAGGCTGGAGTAAATCCTTGCATTTCATTAGCAGCCTCTTGTTTTTTCTATGTCTGTTATCAAAATGTAACTCCCTGGGGATCCCTGGGTGGCGCAGCGGTTTGGCGCGGGCCTTTGGCCCAGGGCGCGATCCTGGAGACCCGGGATCGAATCCCATGTCGGGTTCCCGGTGCATGGAGCCTGCTTCTCCCTCTGCCTGTGTCTCTGACTGTGTCTCTGCCTCTCTCTCTCTCTCTCTCACTATCATAAAAAAAAAAAAAAATTAAAAAAAAAATGTAACTCCCTGAAGGATGTACAGGCTTCACGTTTCAAACAGATTTGAAAATGGCATATAATGGGCCCTCTAGTGACTGACATCGTACATTGGCCAATGATAGATTCTGGAAGGTTCTATTCCTTTTTTTTTTTTTTTTATGACTTTATTTACTCACGAGAGACACACAGAGAGAGGCAGAGACACAGGCTCCATGCAGGGAGCCCGACGTGGGACTCGATCCTGGGACCCCAGGATCAACGCCCTGGGCTGAAGGCTGCGCTAAACCGCTGCGCCACCCGGGACTGCCTTGGAAGGTCCTATTCTAAAGAAACTTACAGAACTTTATTTAATCCCGAGCTTCCAAAAATTACTTTTTAGTATTAACAGAAGACCCTTTAGAAAACACTCCTCAGATTCATCCAAGCTCCGCATTTTATAGAAGAGGAAACATGCTGAAGTTAGTGGTTGCCCGTGCAAGAAATTTAGTTAGCAACAGTCTTTGATGGACACAATCCTATTGACAGTGAATTTATTTCCACAGAGTGATTGATCCCACTCCTGTCATTATTTTTTATTGCTGTTGTCTTACTATATTTGGGCTGCTCTTTAACCAGACTTTATTATGGCAGCAGCTCTCTTTAAAATCATCACAGACCAAATGTTATCATTATATCCAAAATATTTATTTGGATTCATGCTTCTTACTTTTCTCTTTGTTTCTACCCACAAAAAGCGGTTATTCATTATTCAGTTGCATTTTGGCAGGTCTGTATTAGAGCATGGATCAAAGAGAATAACAGATTTATTTCAGTATCTTCCTCCCCCTTCTAATTTAAACTTTTAAAGGGAAAGGAATTTATTATTCCTTCTCATATCTCTTAGACATAAAGGACCCCAAAGAAATAAAGAGTAGAGGGTATAAATACGAAGACTATTTCTCTGCAGGTAGTCCAGGTCTAGGGGAAATTGTCATAAATACCAGCAATTACAACGTGTCAGGCTGTGATAGAGAGGTTGTGTGACAGAGAGGTTAGTTGTGACGGTGGGTTCCAGCTCTGCTTTTCTAAAGTGTAAGTTAAATGGGACAAACAGGGTCTTGCCACGTGGAGGAAGAAAAAGGCAGAGATAATATCACAGCATAGTCACACTGTATTTCCCACCTCCAGAAGGTTCTAGCTGGACATTTGGTCCTTGCAGACCTTAGGATTAACTGTCGGTTCCACAAAGACGCCTTTCTGGGACTCTCACAAACCAGATCACCGCCCCGACTGAGATCACCAGTTACACCTTTCAGCTTTGCCTCATAAATTTCAATCTAATATAATGCATGAAATTATGCGATTTTATTGATATCTCCTAGTAAAATGTAATCATCATAAGAGGAAGACACTATATTATCACTGGTGTTCCCCTTAGCACCCAGCAAAGTGCCCTGTATATAGTAGATTCTCGATGATTATCTGTAGAATGTGAAAGAGCAGAGAAGTCCGTGAACTGCTTATTGCTAGTTTTAAGGGGTGAAAGAAGACGGAAAAAAATGTAGAAGAGGTAGATTTTGAAATTTATGTTGGAAGACATGGAATTTTATTCTATTGCTTATAGGAAGTCATTGAAGTTGTTTGAAAGAAAAGAGTAAATTAATAAAGAAAAATAGTCAAGGCTTTGTAGTAAGTTTTCTGACTCCCTAATGAATGGTACCACAATAAACATCACTAAATCTGTTAGAATATGCTATACAAATAGACGAATAGAGTATATGTATGGGTATTTTCATAATGTCAGTCAAGTATAGAGGTTTTATTAACAATATAGTTGTAAAATATAGGTAACAAATATGTTAACAAGTTACATTCTTAATCTGAGGTTTTAAAAATGACATTTATTTTTAAGAGAGCTGAATCAGAGAAGGCTAGAAATTTAGGTGTCATTAATTCTTATCTCCTCTAGACTAACCTGCACTATCCGGTTAATGGTTGATTATTTGCAGGTGTTTAAAAATATCCTTGAATGGGTGTCTGGGTGGCTCAGTTAAGTGGCCGATTCTTGGTTTTGGCTCAGGTCGTGATTTCAGGGTCCAGAGATCAAGCTCAGAGTTGGGCTCATCCTCAACGTGGAGTCTGCAGGAGATACTTTCCCTCTGCCTCTCCTCTGCTAGCACACAGGCTCTCTCTAAATAAATAAATAAGACTTACAAGCAATAACAATATAACCATTAAATGCCCTAGAGCTGTGCAGATATGTTAGCCACTAGCTAGATGTGCCATTTTAAATGCAAACTAATTAAAATCAAGTAAAATTAAAGAGTTAGCTCCTCACTAATACCACATTTTCAAGTGCTCCTTTGATAACTGCAGAAAATGTGACTGGACAGTATAATAATTGCTTAGAGGGCAACAACTAAAACAAACAAAAGCGTCATCATAGTAGCTTCCATGTTTATAGTACTACATCTATTCCAACACCCTTGTTTTCTATACTATCTTACTTGACTCTGGGAATGAGCTGTTGAGGTAGGAGGTACGGCAATCCCCACCCCATCCGCATCCCCATCATTACCATCACTAAGAAGAGGGAAGTGGGAGAGAGCAACTCCAATGACTCATCAGCTCCACGTTGGTAGCAGCACCAGGGCTGAAATAGAATTTTGACTTAACTACAGACACCTTTCCTGGATGAGAGCTACAAAAAAAAAAGGGAAAAAAGAAACAAAATATCTGTCATAAATCCTGAGAAAATCCCCTTCTAAGAGAGAGCTAGAAATGAGGAAGAGTGGGATGAATTTGCCCCCTGACTGAAATCACTGCTCCGGTGATTCTGCATGCCAGTGTCTTAGCAGCATCCTGTAGAACTACATGGCAAGATAAGATGGTAAAAGAAATACATGCAATTTAAGGTAGGAAAGTGGCTGTCAGCAAATCACGTCAAGAGCTCAAACCCCCCTAGTCATCCCATGCAGCCTGTTTATCTGATTGGCTGTGACGAAGGTTAATTTGTGGTGAGAGCAGCAGCAGCTTCCTAGCAACGTCGGTAGAGTCAGGTGTTTCCTAGCCACTCAGGCATCCCAGCAACGCTGCCATTTGCTAGCTCTCTATCCTACTTTTATTTACAAATACAGCCAAATGAGGGGAAATAAATAGGGAAGGCTGTAGTAGCAGCTCTACTTATGAGGATGCTCTCCACAATGCAGATTAACGGGAGAAATATGTTAAACCAGTAAAACAGAGTGTAAAACCTTCAGCTTAAAACCCAGAGCTGTAAATTACACAAAATTCATGGCTTGGAGGACAGTGTGTTACTCATAAGATTTCAATTTGTGTAAGTGGATGTTGTTTCCTACAGATAAAGACAGAGCTGCAGGATGATTTCCACAGGAGGCATCTCCAGGATGCCTGTCTTCACCTTACAAGCAGCCCAGGCAGTTTTGATTGACAGCTTCAGGGTGCACATTGGAGGATGCTAAGGACTGTATGTGAGCCCTGATCCTAAAAGGTAAAGTCCACTTGCTGTTTATTAAGTTTTATAATGCAGCATAAAACTTAATAGAGCTGGGTAGGAGCTAGGCACTTTTTAAGTAAGCGTGAGTAGTAGTTGAGTAGGTACATTCTGGAAAATGTCTTTTCTCTTTTGGGTTATGTCATGGATATTCATTATTTTATTATTCATCACAAAAGAAAAGCTTCTTAGTAAAATAATAAGATGTATCGGATGACACGCTGATGTTCTTGAACTTTCCCACCCTCATTTCCTCCCTCCCTCCTTCTCTGCCCAGCTAGCTCCCATCCCCATTAAAGCAGTTGCTCTACTTGTACTATTGCCAGGATCGAGAACTAGTTGGCTATTTTAACTCAAAATTTGTTCTTTAGCATAGATTGTAAGAAAGAATAAGAATTAAGAAAAACTTTTTCTGAAGGGAAAATAGGAGAGATGAGGTCTTTCCATTGACAATAAACCCCCTAATTTCATAATCTATTTGGAGATGTTTTGATAGCAAGGGGATGATTATTTTTGCTATATATAGAGCAAGCAAGAGCAAGCGAGAGCAAGTATTCATCGTTCTTCTAATTTGCATTCCTTATATTGATACATGATTACTAACCTCCCTAAGGAAGTAGGGTGACCATAAAACTTATCTTCTAAGCCAGGGAACGCTTCAAGGGGAAGGGTGCTATTAAGGGTTAATAGCACGGACCATACAACAGTACCAGTATGCAGAAGCAGTACCAGGCGAGCTGTGACGTATGGTTGTCCTACTCCAGGTCATACAAGGTCATTATGATCAAAAGCCTAACACTTTTCCATATATACTTGCTGACAAAGTTAGGATGTATCTTCTTGGTAATAAATACTGTAGAGTACAACCAACACTTTTTGCCTGCATTCTTCAAAGGTGCTCTGTTTACCTCTTGGTGAAATGTAGAATACTGTTATTTATTTGTAAGGACCTAAGGGCTGAGCTAGTTAGAAAGCAACTTTTCTCTCATAACTCCCCTCAGTAACCTGTGGCAGTAGTTTCTAGTTTCAAATTATGGGGCTCAGGCAGCCCCGGTGGCGCAGCGGTTTAGCGCCGCCTGCAGCCCAGGGTGTGATCCTGGGGACCCAGGATCAAGTCCCACATCAGGCTCCTTGCATGGAGCCTGCTTCTCCCTCTGCCTGTGTCTCATCCTCTCTGTGTCTCTCATGAATAAATAAATAAAATCTTTTAAAAAAATCAAATTATGGGGCTCTTTCCTCAGTGGCTCTTGCCTATCAAGAATACATGTCTCATTTGGTACATTATCGCACAGCTAGAGAACTTTGAAAATTATCCTGGGCACTTGGCTCAAATATTCAATTTTCTATCTGCTCAGCAGGATTTGAGATGTATTATTATATGGATATTTTATGATTCATGTTGTAGCTTCTCACTGACTAGCAGAAGATTGAAATACAGTCTAAGGTTATATTTTGTGATTTTTTTTTCTGATACCATCCATGGTATCCCGGAGTACATTAATAACTATAGAATGGGTTTATTAATTGCTTAATAATGTTTTGAGACTAGAAACTGAACAAATAAATTCATTAAAATACAGACATGGAATTGAAATAAGATTTTTTAAAAAGATACATAAGATAAAGAACTGGAAGTATAGGAGTAGCAGCAATGAGAGAAGACCAGGAGAGGAGACTGAAGATATGTATAGATATATATATATAGCGATGTAGATTTAGAAATCTGATATATAACCAGAAATTTGTGTACTGGTTCTTTTTCAGGATAATAATTTAGAAAAAGAAAAAAAATTAGAAAAATTCAAGAGAATTTCTAAATAAATAAATGCAAATAATATGCCAAGCTTAACTTTTAGCTCCTCTGCCTACCATTCCTGTTTTTCCTCTTCCCCTTTATTTCTATAAGTGTGGGTGCTCCTAACTGAAAGAAATATAAAACACAAGCCAAACTTAATAAAATATTAAGGGGAAATTTTGGGATCCTATGCCTTGAAGTTCCAGAGGAAATAGGGTGTGCACGAATGGCTTGGTTGGGGCTCTAGTGCCTACTTACTGTATTCTCTTGGGATGCACACCTCTGCGTGCATCTTCAACCCCAGCTTTTCTCATGGTGGCAACTTGGCAGTTGTTCAGATGGAGGTAGATGTTCATGGTATGGCATTCCTAGCCAAAGTTTCAAGTTCTTTACTGATTGCTTGGTGTGAGTAACCAGAACAAATTTTTTTGGTAAGAGATACACTCTGTTCCCAGAACCAGGAGTGAATTCAATCTTACCTCCAACGGCATGGTTGCAGGGCTGGCACACCATTAGGTAAATGTGAGGTGAAGGATGAACTAGTGTAAACGACACTTCCCCGAAGGAAACCTGCCACCACATATGGAGGCACAAAGGAAGGAATAGGTAGGCGTGTGGTTATTACTTAAATAACCATTTCTACCAGATGCTCCTCTTCCTTCATATCTTGCCATCCTTCTTTCACCAACGGACTTTGATGTTCTCATGTTCCCATTTAGAGGCCATGTTATAATAAAATTTTTACTTCCATGTTTAAAATGTATTTTTCGAGAGAAGAGTGCTATGAATGAGCAGCCGTTCCATTTGTTTCTTTATATTGTAAATATTGTAGATTTTCATCTATCTAGTCCCTGACATTCAGGCTGGCCTATTTTAACATAGTCCTATTTTCTTTCCTGCCAGTCTCCTCACCCTCCACCAGTTATTTCCCAGGTGGATTGAATCCTACTGCTTTCTACTATTTTAGAGAGATGTTGCAATATAGTTATTTTTATAAAAAACAAGATTAGGTGCAAGAAACAAATCCACACATATTTCCCAAAATAACATGGATATGTTCAAAGTTAGTAGTAACATTTGTGGGGGTATTTTGTTCCTGCCAGATTTTAAAATGATGGAAGCAAATGTGAAATAGAATATGTTAAATGATTATAATAAAAACACCACTAAAAAATGTTCCAATATCTTTTCTTAGAGTGATATCAGTATCAGAGAAAGATTTTTTTTTAAAAGTGAATTCGTAAAATGTTCAGTGACAAAAACTGAAGGACCTGTTTATATACTGATATGGAAAGAGGTCCACAATATTTTGTTAAATAAATTTACAAAGTCATAAATAAAGCTGGGTATCCTCCATGGGGTTTTGTTCCATCAAAAAAATGAGGAAGATCATTTATTTACTGGAGTATGCATAATGGTCTCTAGAAGGATACATAAAAACCTGCAGCATTGGTTCCACAATATTGAGTAACATAGGAATTAGGCAAGTAAGGGAAAGTTTATGGAATTTAGTTTTTAATTTTATGTTAAATTATGCCATACAAATGATCATGTAGGTCTATATGTAGTCACAGTGTAAAAATGTATTAACTTTGGAAAAGAAGTCAGTCTAAAAATTGTAGCCTCATGTTGCCAACTATAGCATATTTAACACTACATTGTGTTAATGTCTTAATTTTTTGGATGTTTGAAAATTTTGAATGGCTTTGTGACTTTGTTCTGAAGATTGATTCTCACCTTATGAAGCCCTAGAACAAGATGTTGGAGGAAATGGTTATTACTTTTTGTGCGTCACCTACTATTTCTTTTTACTCAGGTTTTTCATTTCTGTGGCACCTTCATTATTCTCTTTGCTTTACTGGCTAGAAATTCCATGAGGTAGGAATGCTTTCCCTTTTTGTTCTTTGCTTTATCATGACACTAGTCATGACACCATGCTACCTTTCATAAAACTGTTTGCTTATGCAAATATCCTTGACAACCCATTTCAAGGTTAGCATTGTTTTGTCCTTAGTATGTCTCAAGACTTCCTCTTATATCTATAAATGATTCAGGAGGCAAGTTATTTCATTTCACCTAAAATGTTATCATATTAACTTTAGCAATAACTTGGAGATGAATCTAAACCCCCAAACACTGCTTTGAGATCTGTCTCTGAGGGCCTGGGTATATTGCAAGTTCTGTAGTATCTTGTACATTGCAGGGGGCCTCAAAGTGGAATATGAAGACCTCTTTAAATTAATGCATTTTCAAGAAGCCAATAAGAAAGTGAACAGAGAGCATGAGCGTAGAGTTAAAAAAAAAATAGATGTTAACAATGTCAGCTATTCATCAACACTTAAATAAAGAAAAGCAAATTGAATCATCCATGAGCATTTTTGAGCAGTGAATTGGCAAAAGATGAAATATTTCAGGATATAAAATAATGCTAAGGATGTTGGAGAAAAATATTTGTGCGTTTTATGTAAAGATTTGATAGGGAAAAACCTTTAATCGCAGCTTTTAGTAATGATAAAGGACTATCAAAATCATCATCAATAGGACACTAACTGAAGTATAATGCATTCATCCATTGGAATGCTTTACAACTATTAAAAAGAGCAAAATAGATCTACATGTGCTGATATGAAAGTATCCCCGACATTTATTATGAAGTGAAAAATTGTAGGTACAATATTCTTTCATTTGGATTCAGAGGAAAACTACATATCTATGCAGTCTCAGAGAGATACAAGTATTTCTAAAAGAATATATAAGAATATTAACACAGTGGTTTTCTCCAGGGAAATGTGCAGAAATACTATGATGGAAAGGAGCATATCTTTTTTTTAAGTCTGTTAGACATTTTTTAAGCCAGGTACACATATTGTCTTATTTTCTTAATATGGAATTTATATGGCTTAAAGGTACAAAATCAATGTTTTGTGAAGTTTTCTATGTACTTCAGAGCTCATATAAGCCCAGTGTTCCTTTTTGATTCATCTCTGTCTCATGAAAATTGAATCAATATTAAAAAATCAAAAGATGTTAGCTTGTTAAAGGGATGTTCTTTGAGTCGAGTAATGGGGGGCGGGGGTGTTACTGTTCCAATAGTGGAAGAAAGTGTAGAACAACGCTGGGTGGGGGGTCATCAGAATCTGAGGTGGGGAGAGAGTGCTGCAGTGTTTTAAAAAGTGCAGTTTGTGGATGTTAAGTTTTCCTAGGCACAAATTAAAAGGATTTCATGGCCATATATACTTGAAAAATGATGGGTTAAAATTTCTTAAGAAAAGGGATACAAAAACATTCTTGAGACTCTCTTGGGCATTCTGAAATTTTTAAAAAATATTTTATTTTTATTTACTCATGAGAGACACAGAAAGAGGCAGAGACGCAGGCAGAGGGAGAAGCAGGCTCCCTACAGGGAGCCCGAACTGGGACTGGATCCCCAGACCCGGGATCTCACCCTGAACCAAAGGCAGATGCTCAACCACTGAGCCACCCAGGTGCCCCCTGAAATATTGATAGAGTCTTATTTTCTGAAGGTTTTTGGTGTGGGAAAAGGAATAAAACTGTGGGCACATGGTTTAACGCTAAGCTAGTAAATTTATGTATCCACTAAGTAAAACTTTAAAAACCATTTTTTGAATATTTAGTGGTGATGAAAACTAAATTAAATTTCTTTAAATATTTAAACTAATGGCAAATTGAGTTTGATCAGTTCTTTCGAATTTTTCAAATATTTCAAACACAATATTTACAAATATAACTATTAGAAATTTATTACTATTGACACTGAAACCCTTTTAAAAATATCAACACAAGTATTTTTATTTTTTTATGCCAACTTCTTGTTACCCGTTTTTAGGTTTAAAACTACACCTATTGAGTTAGGCTTTGAAATTTCAAATAAGTTTACTCTTATTTGAAATAAGAGAAACAATACTTGGGATTCAGTATGGGTTATCAACCACTTATGGTCAGTTGGCTGTAGCACTTGGTTATTTTTTCTGAACTCTTGGATTTAAGGCGAGTCCCTATTTAAAATTACATTATATTGGTGTTTTATTCTGTTTTTTTTTGGGGGGGGTGAGATTTTTAATTTTTAAATAAGGTATTTTTTGTGAAACTTCACTTGTTTTTTTATTTTATCATTGCCAAGATTTTGTTTTATATCATTGCCAAGTCATTCTGTCTTGGCTTGGTGTAATTATCTTTGGAGATATAAGTTTGTTTCTCTTCTGAACATTTCAGTATAATTAATAGAAACATCTCAAGCAGTGTTTTTCAACCAGGGGCATTTTTGTCCTATAGGAGACATTGATTATTTTTCGTTTGTCAAACCATGGGGAGGGGACTATTGATATCTACTAGATAGAGGCTATGAGTGATGCTAAACATCCGATAGGGCACAGGGCAGCTCCCCCAAAGAGCTATAGGACCCCAGATATCCATAGTGCCAGGTTTGAGAAAAGAGTCTTATATGAAAATCAGTAGAATCTGTATTTTAAAGCACTTCTGAAAGTTTAGTGTGCAGTTGCATTTATAAAAGCAGATTCTAATTCAGTAATGAATATGGGAAAGAACCAATTATAGTCACTTTACCCTTTTTGAGCTGCTCTCCGTTTCAGAGGCAGTCGGCGGGCCAGACACCGTATAAAAACATGAGGGAAGGCTCTATCCTGAACCAGCCAGGGTCAATGTGTTTAATCTAATTTAAGGAGAGAATCAGCCAACATGTTGATCTGTACATTGGATTCATTATTCTGATTGGATTCATTGTTAACAGTAAAATTGATCATTTGAGCTCCAGCAGATTGGCCTCTGTGCTTTTTTTTTTTCCTTACAGAGGAAGAACAGTCCTATTTGTTGCCCCTTCACAAAAATTCCTTTTTTTTTTTTTTTAATCTTACATCAGCACAGGTTGGCTGGTAGTCACTTTAAGTTGGCCCTTAATCCTCTATCACTGGCTCAGGTCACATAAACGTCATTTTTGTTTTCTGGTAACAAAAGGCCATTCTAACTAATCTGCTATTTTTCTAGTTTTGAGCATCAACTACCCTTGGGAGTCCTGTTTGATTTCTAGTATCATATTGTACTTAACATTATATTACATCACATCATATAGGTTTTACATTATATTGTATTTAATATAGATTTTGAAGTAGAGATGCAAATCTGAAGGCTGGGAACACACTTCAGAATCAGTCACGGGAAAAGTGCTACTGATGATTTTGGTGTTGGGCTATTGTCAGGGCAAAGCAGCAAAAGTTTTCATTTACCTGCTAATCGTAATACATTAATATTAATATATATAATATATTCCTTATACTTTAAATTTGGTTTGCTCAAGGTTTATTTGAGGTAGGAGATCTTTCACATTTTTAAATATAAGCATTTATTGCTATAAATTTCCTTCGGACCATGGCTTCTGCTGCACCTCACAAATTTTGGTATGTTGTATTTTTGTTTTTATTCATCTCAAAGTATTTTCAAATTTCCTTGTGATTTCTTCTTTGACCCATTGGTTGACAGTATTAATTTCTACACATTTATGAATATTCTAGATTTCCTTGGGTTATTGACCTCTAATTTCATTCCTTTGTGGTCAGAGAAGCTGTCTCACGGGATTTCAATCTTTTCAAAATTTATTGAGACTCTTTTTGTGACCTGACATTTGATCTGCCCTGGAGAATATTCCACGTATGCTCTGGAGGACTGTGTATTCTGCTATTGTTCTTCACAGGTCTTTTGATCTAGCTGTTTTACAGTGTTGCTGGTTATCCTGAGGATTACAGTTAACATCTGAATTTATAAAAATTTATTTTGGGGACACCTGGGTGGCTCAGCGGTTGAGCATCTACCTTCAGTTCAGGGTGTGACTCTGGGGTCCTAGGATTGAGCCCCACATCGGGCTCCCTGCATGGAGCCTGCTTCTCCCTCTGCCTGTGTCTCTGCCTCTCTCTCTCTCTCTCTCTGTGTCTCTCATGAATAAGTAAATAAAATATTTAAAAAATAAAATAAATTCTTGATTGACAGTTGTTTCTTTTTTAAGTACTTGAACTGTCTCTTCCCATTGCCTTCTGGTTTCCATGATTTCTGATGAGAAATCAATTGCTAATCTTATTAATGATCCCTTACCCAGACGAGTTGTTTCTCTCCTGCTGCTTTCAAGATTCCTTGTTTTGGGCATCAGTACTGTGGTTATAATATGCCACAGTGGGAATCTCTTGGATTTTATCCTACTGGAGTGTGTTAGGCTTCTTGGATGTGTATGTTAATGTTCCTTATGAAATTATGAAGGTTCAGCCATTATTTCTTCAAACATTCTATCGCCTTCTCTCTTCCTTTCCTGGGAATCCTCTTATGCATATGTTCATGCCCTACACGTAGTTTTCTTTGTATTTATTCTCTAAGAGCTTTATTTACTTAGTTTCTTAACTCTTTGGTTTCATAGTTCATCAATATTGAGAAATTCGCAGTCATTAATTATTCAAGAATTCTTTCTGTCTCATTTTCTGAAATTCCAATTACAAGCATGTTAGAATTATTATACATTCTTCCATACATCTCCCATGCTTGTTTCACTATTACTACTACATGGTTGTTATCACTATTATTTTCTCTTTATGGTTATGTTCAAGTAATTTCTTTTCTCTTTAAGTACTCTGGTTCTTTTTCCTACTGTGTTGGGCCTTATGTAATGTATCTCTAGTAAATTCTTGTATTTTTTCTAGTAAATTCTTATTTTTAAAATGCTGTATTACTGGGGCATCTGGATGTCTCAGGGGTTGAGCGCCTGCCTTCAGCTCAGGGCATGATCCCGGGGTCCTGGAATAGAGTCCCACATCGGGCTCCCTGCATGGAGCCTGCTTCTTCCTCTGCCTATGTCTCTGCTCCTCTCTCTCTCTCTCTCTCTCATGAATAAATAAATAAAATCTTTTTTTAATGCTTTATTATTTTTATGCTCTTGTAGTGCAATAATTTTTTTGATATCATGTCTTTTGAATTTTTCCACCTTGATACTTATTTTTTCTAATTTTTACTGTGATTTCTTAAACATATTTACATCAGGGACACCTGGGTGGCTCAGCAGTTGAGCATCTGCCTTTGGCTCAGGTCGTGATCCTGGAATTCTGCAATCGAGTTCCACATTGGGCTCCTATGAGGAGCCTGCTTTTCCCTCTGCCAATGTCTCTGCCTCTCTCTGTGTCTCTCATGAATAAATAAATAAAATATTTTTTTAAAAAATTACATCAAAAAATTTTATGTTGATTCCAAATTCTGAGCCCTTTCTTGAAACTGGCCTACTGGGGATCCCTGGGTAGCTCAGTAGTTTAGTGCCTGCCTTTGGCCCAGGGTGTGATCCTGGAGTCCAGGAATTGAGTCCCACATCGGGCTCCTTGCATGGAGCCTACTTCTCCCTCTGCCTGTGTCTTTGCCTCTCTCTGTCTGTCATGAATAAATAAATAAAATCTTAAAAAAAAAGAAAAAAGAAACTGGCCTACTTTTTTTTCCTCATCCTTTTGATTACTGGTCATACTTTCTGCTTATACCTTACAATATTTTATTATTTTCTGAATCTTGTGTTTAAAAGGCCCATAAAGACTGAAGTCCATAGAACTTTAACCCAGAGGTGGCATGCTCTTCCCTCTTCCAGGAGGACAGTGTAAGTGGATAAACATTTTTGACTTGATCCAGTCAGAATTTGTGAATGCTATGGTTTCTTTTTATCTCCAGTTTCAAAAGTTATTAAGGGCTACCTGTGCTGTGTATCTATCAGAGGCCACCTTCTCTAGCAGGAGATTTAAGAATTGGAGATTCTTTGCTTTCTAGCAAAGACACCAACCTCTTTGTTATATCTCTGCTGTTACAAACTCAGTAAAAATCCCATGCGGGAGAAATGGAAGTAAAAAGATCTAGCTCTTCACCTAGTGCCCTTATTTATTTTGATCATTTACAGTGGCCACAGGATTGATAAGAGATCCTCTGGAATCCAGTAGAGTTCCTCTCTAGGTGGCAGATGCAATCCTCCACTCAGACCCAGACTATGCAAACAATGGCTACAGATTACTGCTAGCCCAGAGAGGATTTAACACTCATTGAAACTGAGTTCCTTTTGGCCTCTTTATGTTTATTGCTCTTTGCTGCTTTTTATAAATATGATCTTTTGTTGTTGTGGTTTATAGGTATAGTTGATCCTCAACTTAAAATGGTTCGACTTAGATTTTTCAACTTTACAATGGTGCAAGAGTGACACACATTCGGTAGAAATAGTACTTTGGATATTGAAGTTTGGTATTTTCCCAGGCTAATAATCTGTGGTGTAGTAGTCTTGTGATGCTGGTCAATGGCAGCAAGCCTCGGCCTCCAGGTCAGTCACGCAATTTTGAGGCTAAGACAACTGATGCACTTACAACCATTTTGTACCTATGCAACCATTCTGGTTTTCACTTTCCGTATGGTAGTCAATAAATTACAGGAGACATTCCACAGTGTGTGAGGGCATAGGCTATGTGTAGGATCATTTTGCCCAATTGTAGGCTAATGCAAATGTTCTGAGCATGTTTAAGATAGGCTAGACTAAGTGATGATGTTCAGTAAGCTTGGTGTAGTAAATACACTTTCTTTTTTTTTTTTTTTTTTTTTTTTTTTTATTTTTTACTTTGTGCTTTATTTTCATTTATTTTCTTTGATTCTTTTATATTAATTGCCTTATTTTAATTTTTATGTATGTACCTTATATATTTCTTATTTTTACTTTCATGGTATTTTTTTTTAATTATTTTTTTTTATTGGTGTTCAATTTACTAACATACAGAATAACACCCAGTGCCCGTCACCCATTCACTCCCACCCCCCGCCCTCCTCCCCTTCTACCACCCCTAGTTCGTTTCCCAGAGTTAGCAGTCTTTACGTTCTGTCTCCCTTTCTGATATTTCCCACACATTTCTTCTCCCTTCCCTTATTTTCCCTTTCACTATTATTTATATTCCCCAAATGAATGAGAACATATAATGTTTGTCCTTCTCCGACTGACTTACTTCACTCAGCATAATACCCTCCAGTTCCATCCACGTTGAAGCAAATGGTGGGTATTTGTCATTTCTAATAGCTGAGTAATATTCCATTGTATACATAAACCACATCTTCTTTATCCATTCATCTTTCGTTGGACACCGAGGCTCCTTCCACAGTTTGGCTATAGTGGCCATTGCTGCTAGAAACATCGGGGTGCAGGTGTCCCGGCGTTTCATTGCATTTGTATCTTTGGGGTAAATCCCCAACAGTGCAATTGCTGGGTCGTAGGGCAGGTATATTTTTAACTGTTTGAGGAACCTCCACACAGTTTTCCAGAGTGGCTGCACCAGTTCACATTCCCACCAACAGTGTAGGAGGGTTCCCTTTTCTCCGCATCCTCTCCAACACTTGTTGTTTCCTGCCTTGTTAATTTTCCCCATTCTCACTGGTGTGAGGTGGTATCTCATTGTGGTTTTGATTTGTATTTCCCTGATGGCAAGTGATGCAGAGCATTTTCTCATATGCATGTTGGCCATGTCTATGTCTTCCTCTGTGAGATTTCTGTTCATGTCTTTTGCCCATTTCATGATTGGATTGTTTGTTTCTTTGGTGTTGAGTTTAATAAGTTCTTTATAGATCTTGGAAACTAGCCCTTTATCTGATATGTCATTTGCAAATATCTTCTCCCATTCTGTAGGTTGTCTTTGAGTTTTGTTGACTGTATCCTTTGCTGTGCAAAAGCTTCTTATCTTGATGAAGTCCCAATAGTTCATTTTTGCTTTTGTTTCTTTTGCCTTTGTGGATGTATCTTGCAAGAAGTTACTATGGCCGAGTTCAAAAAGGGTGTTGCCTGTGTTCTTCTCTAGGATTTTGATGGAATCTTGTCTCACATTTAGATCTTTCATCCATTTTGAGTTTATCTTTGTGTATGGTGAAAGAGAGTGGTCTAGTTTCATTCTTCTGCATGTGGATGTCCAATTTTCCCAGCACCATTTATTGAAGAGACTGTCTTTCTTCCAATGGATAGTCTTTCCTCCTTTATCGAATATTAGTTGCCCATAAAGTTCAGGGTCCACTTCTGGATTCTCTATTCTGTTCCACTGATCTATGTGTCTGTTTTTGTGCCAGTACCACACTGTCTTGATGACCACAGCTTTGTAGTACAACCTGAAATCTGGCATTGTGATGCCCCCAGATATGGTTTTCTTTTTTAAAATTCCCCTGGCTATTCGGGGTCTTTTCTGATTCCACACAAATCTTAAAATAATTTGTTCTAACTCTCTGAAGAAAGTCCATGGTATTTTGATAGGGATTGCATTAAACGTGTATATTGCCCTGGGTAACATTGACATTTTCACAATATTAATTCTGCCAATCCATGAGCATGGAATATTTTTCCATCTCTTTGTGTCTTCCTCAATTTCTTTCAGAAGTGTTCTATAGTTTTGAGGGTATAGATCCTTTACATCTTTGGTGAGGTTTATTCCTAGGTATCTTATGCTTTTGGGTGCAATTGTAAATGGGATTGACTCCTTAATTTCTCTTTCTTCAGTCTCATTGTTAGTGTATAGAAATGCCACTGACTTCTGGGCATTGATTTTGTATCCTGCCACGCTACCGAATTGCTGTATGAGTTCTAGCAATCTTGGGGTGGAGACTTTTGGGTTTTCTATGTAGAGTATCATGTCATCGGCGAAGAGAGAGAGTTTGACTTCTTCTTTGCCAATTTGAATGCCTTTAATGTCTTTTTGTTGTCTGATTGCTGAGGCTAGGACTTCCAGTACTAAGTAAATACACTTTCAACTTACATTTTCAACTTACAATAGGGTTATTGGAACATAACCCCATTGTAAATCGAGGAAGATCCATGTATTTTTTACTGTTTTGAGCAAAGGATGTTCTGTTTAGACTATGTCCCTCTTACCTGAGGCAGAAATCTACAAAGATTGCCTTTGGAGTACTGAATTTATTACTGTATTAATTTTATTCCTGGAAATAAATTGAAAAATATTGGAAACCTTAGAATACCTTCTTCATTTTATCAAACTCTGTTGAAATACAAAGACATTAGAATGCATATTATCATTTCCTAGTGGCATATTTTGAGTCTTCATTTTTTCTTTTTTCAAAGAGAAAATCATTAAGGCAGTTGAAAAATAAAAGTTTATGAACATAGCATTAACTTATGCTAGTCTCTAAATCACTAAAAATTTTTTTTTTGTTATTTAATAATAGAACTTACATTTTATACTACCTTTATTTTAGTGTAAGAAACCACTGGATTTGAGAATTATCTGACTCCAACATTCCAATCTACATTTTCCCCCCTTATTTTAGAGGCCATTATATTTTCCTGCTTTTACTTTCAAAATTTACTTATCCAAGTTAGCAAAGATATTGTTTCTCCCTTTTGTTCCTTTTAAATTGCTTCTTCATGAAACATTCAAATTCGTTCTCCATATAAAAACAACAGAAAATTCTTTTTGAATAGAATGGCTTAATCCTACCAACAGAATCATGTTTATTTACTCTACTAAATTTCAAGAAAATTTTACCAACCTCAATACAAAACCATTTCCTGCTCAGTCAGCTTTCTTATTGGATAATTGTATTTTCTGATAAGTATTCAGTCAAATCCTTTTCAACTAACATACTTCAAATCTGGAATAAAAGAAAAAAATCTGTTTTATAGTTTAATGGCTCATGAATTTTCCTTTTAACTAAATATGTGATTCCTCCATTTGTGTCACCTGATAGACTCCTCTTTACTTCCTGTAAATTTATATTCGGCAATCATGGTCCCCTTTCCCTATCAGTATACTTCAGTCAGGCCCATTACAAAATAACCAAAAGCCCCTAATGATTGTTGAAGTGCAAAGGGGACATTTAGGGATCTTAACAATGTCTCTCCCAAAGCTTTCTTAACACCTAATAAAAATAGTTCCAATTTGTTTAGCTATGTATATATTTATTTAATCCACAATAATCCCATGATACCATTGCTGTCTAAAATCTGCTAAGCATATCAAAGGATATTGGGAAGGGATGCTTTGCCAATACATATATCAAAAAAAAAAAAAGTTATTTCTCTTGGTATTGCATTCAAATAATAAGGATCACTTTAAATCTCTTTCCAGATACTTTGCTCTCTCTACTCTGTAGGGATGGTGAGGGAAGCTCCCAATTTCACTTTTTAAATGGCACATTTTTGTTGTTATTGTTAAACAGGCCCTTTTCCAGGCACCTTCTTATATATCACTGATTCAAGATTCTATCATCATCATATTCACATCACATAAGGATTGTTGAATACATGAAACTTAAGCCAGAAGCTATAACTTTATTTAGGTGACTAATTGTTGACTGTAAACATCAAATTATTTTTTTTTAATTTAATGGATCATGATTTTTTTTCTTTATTTTAAAAATTAAATTCAGTGTAGTTCCATGTCCTCATCTCTAGGAGTTAAAGAGATCTTCAGTCTCCATGATTTGGGAGTTTGTGTTTGTGTGTTCATTCTAATGGGGGTAGTCTTTTATCTCCTTCAGTGTGTAATGTCCTGGGGAGATTTTTGGCTGACTTAAGCAAAGAGGAATTTATTGGAAGGTAATTGGAAGGGGGCTCTAGTGACAGACTAAAGACAGACAGGGATACAGGGAGACCTAGACAGAAAGAGGCAGGAAGCCTAGCAGCCAGGACATCTATTACGACTGCTACTGCCACCAGAGTCACTATGGTGAATAGTCTCCAAATTCTTTCTATCCCATTGTCACTGGTTCAAGACTTACAGCTCCTTCCTTACAGAAGAGACCATGTAGGGGTCAGGCCTTAGTCTCATGCCTATACCAAGGTATGAGGAGAGGGGAAATCTGACTTCTATCTATAATGAGGGCCTGGGCACATGGAACCTTCCTTCATGCCAAGCTTACGCAAACCAGAGTTTTCCCAAAGATAAATAGCGTTATTAGACAAACAAATGACTGCACAAGCTGCCTTAAAAAGAGGAAGAACTTTCTGTACTTGGGTACATCATTTAGAACTTTTGTCCTTGATATTCCAGTTGCTCAAGCTTTTCTGTTTCCATGAGGGCATGGATTCAGGTCTATCATCCCAAGCTGCACTGCCTAAATCTTGGCAGAGGCAGAGAGTATCTAGAGCTTACTACCCAACCTTCTGAGATCCTGCTATCCCCCCAGAGACCTTGCCATGGAATTGGCTCAAGCTGATTTCTGCTGTTTCCCAATTGTGGAAAATTTATTTCCAATGTCTCTCCATGAGCCCTCTCAGTCCCAGAAAGGTACTCTACTTTTATTTCTTCCCTTCTAGATTATGGTTATGAACCTTTTTTCCTCTTTATTCTCCTAAAATTATTGAGGACCCTTGAAAACCTTTGTTTATGTGGGTCCTATCCTACTGATATTTATCCTATTAGAAACTGAGAACATTTTACAGTATAAGAATATGTGAGTACAGATTCTATTAGCTGTCAACATAATGATATCACCTATCAGGTAGTTTGCAAAAAGAAATTATGACCTTGGGCAGCCCGGGTGGCTCAGCGGTTTAAAGCCACCTTCAGCCCAGGGCGTGAATCTGGAGACCCGGGATCGAGTCCCACGTCGGGCACCTTGCATGGAGACTGCTTCTCCCTCTGCCTCTCTCTCTCTCTCACTTCTCTCTCTCTCTCCCTCTCTCTCCCTCTCTCTCTCTGTGTCTCATGAATAAAATAAGTAAGATCTTAAAAAAAAAAATTATGACCTTGTAGACCCCCACAAGAGTCTCATGGACCCACCAGGGAATCTTGGACATATTTTGAGCACCAGTGACCTAATCTAAACTTCCCACTGACTTTAAACCTTTTTGACAACTAGAAGCTTTTTACGTAGACCATGAGTTTAAGCTCTTAGAAGAAGGCTATTTTGACAAGCTTCTGTATTATCAACTCCACAAAAAATCTGGTTACTTTCTTGGAACAGAGGGAGAAGAATACAATGAAACACAAATAATCAACATTTCTTCCAGATGTTTAAAGCAGCAAAGATGGAATACAATTTAACACAATATGGCATATTAAACTTCCTCTCCTGATAAAGCCTCTTTATTAATAGTAGTAAAATATTTAGACCTGTTTTCAACAGATAGGCTGATGTGAGATAAGTAGCATTTTGCCTCTATAGATACACTTGGAAAGTACCTAAAACGTAGATAAATTAATGACAGTTACTTATCGTTGTATTGATCTATTTCTTCATTACAATCTTTGAAATTATTCCATTTAATTACCTATGAATTGTGAGCTACAATGTAATGAAGAACACTTTTTTTAACTTAGCAATGTTGAAAACATAAAAGTATTGTTAACAGTAAAGCTTTACAGATATGAGAATGCTTCCTTGATTCTTATTTTAAGTACTGACATACACAGGGCAGTTCTATATAAACTGTTGCTTGCTTTGATATTTAACTTGGGAAGTATATGGTCATATTATTATTATCATAGGCCAAGAGGAAATTTGAGTGCCAACGGCTGCAAGGTGACTGACGTCTATGTGGGAAGGAATACTTAGACACATGTAAGAACCACATGTAGCTTTTTTTGTCACAAAAAATTCACCTAATTATCACATAATTATAGATTCAGATATTAGAGTAAGAGAACAAAAATGATAAAGAAAATATCTTCCTAAGACTTTTACTTCAAAGGGTCCATTTGAATCAGAGGTGACAGAAAATGATTACTTCTTGGAGGATTTTTTTCTACTCAGTTTATTTCTCTCATAAGAGGGCTGCAGATGAAGTTTTCCATGGCATATGCTCCATAAACGCACCAGGGAATGGAAATGCCATTTCCTGATGAGTTCATGGTCTGCTTTCCTCTAGAACTTTGTTTTTAAGAAGCTCCTAATAATGTAGTTCTATGTCTATAATTTCATTGTTTTGATTTATTGAAAGCTTTCTAAATTCTTTTGAGAAACCATTGGTAAGCTTAAAAAAAGACAATGGGGCTGCACTTTTATGTCTGAAGATTAACAATGGCCAATTCATTAATCAAGAAGTAAAGGTCAAGATAACTGCTAGATTCTCCTGGGGCATATATATATTATTTAATGTGTTAATATTGTAAATGTGTTTATATAGATGTGTGTTTATATATGTATATATAATTAGTGAAACAAAGAGACCTCTTGACAGTGTTCTTTGGCCTCTGTATTTCTTCTGTGACATGAGTGAATATAATATTGTGATGAAAAACCTTAAAGCCCGAGCTGAATTTTTTATAATCTGTAAAACGTTGGAAAGTAATATATTTGCTGATGTATATCTGACTACTTAAAATTTTTTAAATATCTGATATTGCATATAATCAGTGGTTACTTGATGGTTTCTGTACGTTCTAAAGGATGCATTATGCTTTTTATTGGTGAAAACAAAGATGTGGGTTGACATTGTTTCTATATCTCAGCAGTTAAATATTTTCAGCTGTCAATTTACCCATGACTCATGTCTTCTCACTGTTAGGAGATATGTATCTATCTAAAGATATATATACACATAGTAAGATCTACATCTACATCTACATATATATATCCCTTAATCAGTTTTCCATATTTATGCAACCTTTTGAGTTTCAGTTCTTTTTCTCTAGCTACCAAGTTTTTATTCTCTAGATAGCTTCTATAGTACTTTCACAATATGCTGTTGAATTTTTTTTTAATTAAAAAATAATTCTTAGTGATTCTATCTATACCAAGCATTATTCTCAATGGGAAAAGAGACAAGGGAAGGAATGTGGCTATTAAAGTAAGCCATTATATCTTCTCCTGGAAGAATTTTCCTTCCTTCTTGGATGATAAGCATGCCTAGATAAAAAGTTCAAAGTTATGAACTAAACTAATTTGTTTATTTTAAGGGTTTATGGGGGCCAGCTTTTGGTAGATTCCTCATTAGAACCCACCAGTACAGAGAAGCATCGTGATGTTGGAGATGGTTGACGTTCACATATATGGTGTGCTCCCATGGGAAAACCCGGATTAGCATTTCGCATAGATAATATAGACTATAGGTCATGTGTGATTCACATTGAAATTGCTTGGCAGTTCTCAAACTTTTCAGTCTTTACACTCTTAAAAATTATTAAGGACTTCAAATAATTTTTGTTTATATAAATTGTATCTCTTGATATTTCATAGTGCACATTTAATTTGATTTCTAGAATTTAAAAACCAATTTACTCATCTATGTCAAGAACACTAAGCTTAGGGATGCCCTGGTGGCTTAGTGGTTGAGCATCTGCCTTTGGCCCAGAGCGTGATCCTAGGGTCCCGGGATTGAGTCCCACCTCGGGCTCCCTGCATGGAGCCTGCCTCTCCCTCTGCCTGTGTCTCTGCCTCTCTCTCTCCCTGTGTGTCTCTCATGAATAAATAAATAAATCTTTAAAAAAAATACTAAGCTTATTATATGTCGACCTAAATGGCATATTATGGCAAAAGATCTATGTTTTCCAAAACAAGACAAAAATAGAAGAATATTCTTGTTTACGCTTGTGCCAATCTCTTTAAAGCCAATTTTATAAGAGATAGTTGAATGCTAATATCTGCTTCTGCATTCGCTGTGTCAGGGGGTGTTGTATATCTGTAGTATATTATATATAATCCAGTGTCACCTGGAAATGAATTTAGAAAGGAGAAACTTGCAGACCCTGAGAGAACTTGGGAGCGATCAGAGTCTTTAAATCATGCTTTGAGAACCACTAATCAAACTGTATTTCTTCTTCCCCAGTCAGAGAAGCCTGTGGAAATATAAGTAATGAGGACAGCAGTTTTAAAATCAAAATTTTAATTTTTTTAAAGTGCTTGTTTTGCAGTATTCCATGACACATAACTTCTGACACAGGTCACATCTGCTCATCTGGTGGAGCCTCATCTGTCGGGACACTTACAGTGACCTTGGCTGGTGTGGGTGAGGGTGGGCGGTCCACTTAAATCCTTCTTGTGAGTGGAGTGCTGCAGGCCTCACTTGCCTTTGGCTATTTGCTTCATTTCTCTAAAGCCAATCACTCCCTACCCTGGAAAGGGCAGGAGATAATTATAGAATTAAGCCTCAATACTGATGAGGTTTAAATCCTTTCTGACTTTCAGCCTCTCTTGTTATTTAAATTATTTACTTCTCAGATTCAGAACCTGCTAGAATCAAGTGAAATTCCAAGTTGAGATCTGATTTGCTTCTTTAATGGGGACTCTTCTCAAAAAGATTCCCCTCTTCCACCCCCCTCCCATGAGCTGAGTGCCTTTTTCCTTTCTCTGCTTAGTAAGTGCCCAGGACTCTGTAAGCAGCTCAGACCCACAGGTGCAGCAAAGTACACTGACATGGCTTTTCTTAAAGCCGGGATTTCAGGTTCTGAATATCTGGCTTGCCATAATCCCTCAAATTGACTATATAGGGTTCTGTTTTCACTGAGGAGTGAGGTGCTAATATTTTCTGGAAAACAGATTGTGAAGTTTATAAATTTGTTTATAGGAAAGTTATTTGACTTTCCCTCTAAGTACCAAGTATTTTTAAACATCACTGACTGGTCCATGAAATGAAGGTCTATGCAAAATGACCTCCAAAGGCCGAAGGAGCCATAGGACCAAGGAAACAGGACTACAAGTCCAGCTTGACCAGAAATAGTTTATTATGGGTACTTGCAGACAGAGGCTTGTGTTGGGCAGCTGCAAGATGAGTAGATCTCACTGACCTCACATCCCATAGGACCTGCTTGTATAGCCCTAGAGGCTGGGTGTCCAAGCTAGGGGACTACCCCAGAGGAGAGTGTTTAAAAATAGGTATGTGTTATAGTCACACCCCTGAGGCAGCTAGAGGCCGTTAAGCCCCAATGAGGTACTTAAGAGGATGGTTAAACATAAGGAAAGAAAGTGGGGTGGGAGCAGCACTCAAAAAAGTTTGAGGTCCCAGAAAGGGTTTCCTTCACGGAGGATTTGCCCAAGATGGCATTAGTCTAGTTCATACTAACAAGATCTATTTATCTTCATTAGTATTTAACAGCTCCTTCACTTATCTGCTATTTTTTTTAACACTCTCTTGAGTGTGGCTTCAAAACTTCCTTCAATTTTCTTTTTTTTTTTAAGATTTTATTTATTTATTCATGAGACATACACACACACATACACACAGACACAGAGAAAGAGAGAGGCAGAGACCCAGGCAGAGGGAGAAGCAGGCTCCCTGCAGGGAGCCCAACGTGGGACTCGATCCCCAGTCTCCAGGGTCACGCCCTGGGCAGAAGGCAGGTACTAAACCCCTGGGCCACCCAGGAATCCCCACCCCCAAATTCCTTTTTGACTTCGTTTTCTTTTCCAGTAGGTTCCATGCCCAATGTGGGGCTTGAACTCATGACCCCACCACCAAGAGCCACATGCTCTACTGATTGAGCTGCCAGGTGCCCCAAAACTCCCTTTACATTCCTATCCTTACCTTCACCCCCTCTATTGATAGCAAATATTCATACGTGATCTATTGAAACTGAAGCCATTCAACAGAAGTCATGCGTTTCCATCTATTTGACCTCTATCATCGTGTCTTTTACCTCCAAAAACTCTTCCTTTAACCCTGTTGTCCACTTAGGCTGCCTTCACATGTCCCCATTTGCTCATTCAGCATGATTTGATGGATCAAGAAAAATGTTTCAAGCATTTTGATGGATTCCTAGAGAGACCTCCTTTCAAAGAGATATATTTATCAATAGAAATTAAAGTGTCAATGTTTCCCAATTAAGAAGTTGGAGTTATGGGCAACCCAGGTGGCTCAGCGGTTTAGCGTCGCCTTCGGCCTAGGGCGTGATCCCTGGGTCCCGGGCTCGAGTCCCACGTCTGTCTGCCTGTCTGTCTCTCTCTCTCTCTCTCTCATGAATGAATGAATGAATGAATGAATAAATAAATAAATATTCAAAAAAAAAAAAAAAAGAAGAAGAAGTTGGAGTTACTGCTCCAACTCCCAGGGAGTATGGGAGGATGGGAAGAAAGGAGGAACAGGTCACCTGTCAAGAGGCTCTTGCTGGGTATGTCACTGGGGAGTGGATTATAAAATTCCTCAGTTCTTGTCTTCTCAAAGCAAAGAATTCAATTGAGACATTCGATGGAGAGTTAAAGCAGCAAAGGTTTTATTCAGCAAAGCACAAGTACACTCCAGAGATGTGGCTGCGGGCTGACTGAAAGTGGGCAGCGGCCTGCTGAGTTTTGCATTTTTTTTTTTGTTTTTAATGGGAGTTCTATTTGATCTCCTCCTTCCCACCCTGTAATTATCACATCACCCTCTGGGTCCACCCTGGTTTCCTCCCTTCAACCTTTACCATGAGTTTGTGTCTGCCATCTTCCCATGAACGGCTAAGCGACACCCACAGGGCCAAAATCGCCATGCAAAAACAGCCTGGGGGTGCTGCTCAACACCTATTCCTTAAACGCGCATGCTCCCAAGTTGGGCCAGTCCCTGTGGCCCCCGCCTCTGCGGATCAGACTGTGCTAGACTGCACAAGAGGCTGACCTGAGGGAGACCTGAGGCTGTGGGTGGGTAGTGGGTGGTCCCTGGAATTTCCCATCTGCCATCCTTCTTTTCCCCTCTGGCTCATGTGTCTCTAACTGCCTACCCTAACAGATACACAGAACTTCCACATACTAGATTGGGGGTGGCACATTAGATGGGGGAAAGCAAGAATATTAGTTTGCTAGGGAGGCCATGACAAAATAGTACAGACTGGATCATTGAACAATGAATTTATTTTCTCACAGTTCTGGAGGCTAGAAGTGTGGAATCCAGGTGTCAGCAGTTTTGGTTTCTTTTGGGGTCTCTGTCCTTAGCTTGCAGATGACCTTGCTGGGTCTTCACATGGCCTTTCCTCTGTGTGAGCACACTCCTAGTATCTCTTCCTCTTTTTCTAAGAACATTAGTCATATTTCATTAGGGATCCTCTGGAATGGCTTCATTTCAACCACTTCTTTAAAGATCTTATCGCATAAAATAGTTACATTCTGAGGTACTAGAGTTGGAATTGCAGCATATGAATTTGCGGAGGACACATTTCGGCCCATAACAGGCAGGTTAAGGTATTCCAGGCTGAAGGGGAAAACAAGTAAAAATACAAGGACAAAAAGTGGTGAAAAATAAAAAATGAGCAGATTTTCTCCCCTGCTTATATACAAAAATATTTTTTAAGTAAGAAAATAATTAAAAATTATATACAAAAAATTAAAATTTTGTAAATCATAAATTTTGGTAAATATTTTCTGATAATGATGTATATGACTGTGAATGAACTAGAAGAGTTTTCTCTATTGATAAAATGCTAAATTATTTAAAAATTGCTATAATGTATTTTATAATGATAAATTCATATTTACAAGATAAGCATAGGATAAAGATGAAAAATGCTTAAATATATTTATTGGGCTTTATATAGTAATTTTTCTTATTTTATCTTATTTGAGTTTCCAACTCCTCAATCTTCTTCAGACAATGTTTATAATGAATACATGAATGACAGGCAATCATGAGGCAAGAATCCAATGTATTATATAATATTTAGTTGGAATTCAATCTCTTGTCAAAAGTAGTCTATATACTGAACATAATATAATCTACATCATCTTTCATTAAAATGTAATATGTTTATAAAGTTTATAATATAAAAATATTCAAGAAAAAAATGGTGCAAGAAATATTCTTTAATTCATCAGTTATATCTAAGAATTTTGTGAGAATATACATGCAAATTGTCATATGTCTATGTATATATATCTCACTATGTTTATATGTGCATATATGTAAGTACATATAAACCTAAAATCATACATAAACTTATATATCTGGTTTCCTGTATGTTGACCATTTTAAATGAATATGAATTTCAGGGCACCTGGATGGTTCAATGGGTTGAGCATCCAACTCTTGATTTCAGTGCAGGTCATAATCTCAGGGTCCTGGGATCAAGCCCCACATAGGGCTCCATGCTTGGTGTAGAGTCTGCTTGAAATTCTCTCTCTCCCTCTGCTCCTTCCTCCCCCTACTCTCTCTCTCTCTCTCTCTCTTTCTCTAAAATGAATACAAAAATCTTCAAAAGAAAGTGAATATGAACTTTAGTAGTTTGAATTCTTAAATGAAGACTGGATAGATTTGCATTATATTTATTTTTAAAAGTTTATTGTAAAACGTGTTGTCCTTAAGAGGCCAAAGGATTTGAAGTAGCATAAACCACCATCTCTTTATCATGTTCCTTCAACTTAAGAAATACTTCATAAAAACATGGAAGAACAACCTATTGATTATGATATTTTGTAGATAACTTTGCTGATTATAATACAAATATCCTCCTTAAGTACTTAGGCCTCTCTTTAGTAAAACAGCTGTTAGAATCAAGCATCTTTTGTCTCTTAACTAGCCAGGGACAGTTTGGAAATATTAATTTGGAAGTAAATCAGACTTATATTTGTAAAGTCAGGATTGTAAAAATTTTAATAGAGCTCTATTATTAGTAGAGCTACTATAGAAGATATACCTGTACACAAGCTATCAATAGATTGTAAATCTTGCTTTAATACGGAACACTACTTTTTCTTGTTTCTTCTCTTCATTCGAAGTCCTAATGACTGTATTCAAGTACTCATCTTCTTAAATAGTAAGACTCATTATAGACTACAGTATAATAGATTTAACATGTTTAAATTCATGTCAGATCCTTCGGTGAGTCATGAGCAAAGTTGGTAAAAGAAAATGAAAATGCATTTTGGATAGTGAAGTAAGACATTCCATTTTTCTTCCTGCACCACCCCCGCCCCTACCCCCACCCCATCCCAGAATTTCTTTCTATTAAGTTTCCACTCTGTTGCCTTCACTTAGTAAAGAATGAAAGATGGCGGAGCAGGACGTGGCGTCTATGATTCAAGGCATGACTGGTGCCATTCTTTCAGTTTAACAAAAAAAGTTGAATTGTTATTTTAGGATTTTTGATTTCTTGAATAATAAGATTAAATGACATTATTCTTTTGGAAATGAATTCAGAGGAAGATTAAGTCAAATCTAGAAAATTACTGTTTCAGCCTAGTACTTAGGGGATTAAAAAAAAAAACCCCAAAACTTACGTATTTGAGCAGTTTCCTGCTGTGAACATGTCTCATTTCCTACTCCTACATCCTTTCTACTACAATTTCACTATATATATAGGAAGCCATGGTAACTGTGGGTTTTCTGCCCAGCATGGTCTTTTTTCCCTTTTTTCCGATAACAAAATATTTCTTTGCAAATAGTGGATAACCGTTTCCTCCAGTTTGAGTATTGCAGATATAGGGACATTCACATAATTCAAATCTGGACAATTAGACTACTTGACTTTGATTGCTGCCATTACTAGTTCAGGGATTGGTAAATAATACAGATTAGAACAGAAATAAATTCATTGAAAAGTAAGCTGAATGAGACTATATCTGAAGATTATCTGTGTCATTCAGTTTTTAAAATGTTTAAAATGCTTTTTAAAATCCACTTTTGTAACCTGATAATAAACAGGCATGATTCACAAGTAAACTTGTTTTCACAGACTGGACAAAAGTTGAGAAAAGACAAAAGATGAAAATAACTATAATCCTTGTGTAAAAAAGCATTAGAAATGGAGACATTCAAGGGAATAGTTATCTTTTTAGCAAATTTTATAAGTTTTAAATGTGTCATTAGGGTTTTATAAAAAATGTTTCAGGCAAAGAAGTTGAAGAATGACAGCAAATGCCAAATGACTATAGATCAAAACAATAGGAAATAGAATTCTCAACAATAGAGCAACCAGCAAGTTTAGAGCAAAATGGGCTGCGCTCTATTCATGATAGTGCAAATGGAGAAATTCTCTATCTTTACAGTGAGTGAGATGATAAGCATCCACACAATAAGAAATGGGCATCTTAGGGCAAAGAGAGTACTTTAAAAATTGTATATGTACCAAAACCTAAATTATTATTGAATATAGCTTTTTGTCAATTGAGTTTCTCATTCTAACTCTTATGCCAAGAATGTGGGATAATATAATAGATTAGACATAATGACCATAAGATTGAGATATTAGAAGACCTTAATATGAGAGTTGGGCTGCGATGGTTTATTTTAGCAGGACTAAAATTAGCTTCAGATGTTTTACTGAAATGAGAATGTACCAAGCACTGATGCCTGGTCAAAGCATAACTCATACTGATTAATAATTTTGCTTTGTGGGCAGCCCTGGTGGCGCAGTGGTTTAGCACTGCCTGCAGCCCAGGGCGTGATCCTGGAGGCCCAGGATCGAGTCCCACGTCGGGCTCCCTGCATGGAGCCCGCTTCTCCTCTGCCTGTCTCTCTGCCTGTCTCTCTCTCTCTCTTTCTGAATGAATGAATGAATAAATAAATAAATAAATAAATAAATAAATAAATAATTTTGTTTTGTAATCATCTGTCTGAGGAGTCTGGGAGCAATTTATATAAGCTTAAGAGTATTATTTATTGATACAGTGAGATTAATTACTTGCAACTGGTCTCAGTGAGACATCTTGAAAGCTCTGTGATTGAGGCTGACCATGTAATAGTCATGCCTAAAGGACTAGCAGGATATAAGAAACCCTGGTCGAGGCTCCATATGGGCTTCCTGATTCTGAGGTCTTCTCTGCACACCAGTGATTCCTGATCTAAGAGAGAAAGTGCATCCCAGGTGATCTCTACAAAGGAAGGTGATTGGATCTAACACTTCTAGACTGGAGCTTGGCCTCTCTAGATTCATTACTGTGAGATAGCCACTGGCTGTGATGCATATCCTTTTTTTTTTTAAGATTTTTAAAATTTATTTATTCATGAGAGACACAAAGAGAGAGAGAGAGAGAGGCAGAGAGACAGAGACACAGGCAGAGGGAGAACCAGTCTCTACGCAGGAAGCCCGATGTGGGACTCGATTCTGTGGCTCTGGGATCACACCCTGAGCCAAAGGCAGACCCTCAACCGCTGAGCCACCCAGGTGTCCTGAGTGTATCCTTATTTTAATGATTCTGCTGTGTTATTTTCTTATAATAAGCCCTTGATTTGTAAGCATTGTCATGTGAAGTCTTTAGCAATTGAGTACAGACTCATTAGCACAGTTAGTTTCAAAAGTGAGATTCATTAAAAGACCGCTGACTCATTGTTAACTAAATATATGACTAAACTATTATTTAGAAATAAAATATCTGTAAAGAAGATTAAAATGATCCATTGATGCTGCATGGTTGCCTAACAAAGGTTTTACAATCAGTTACTGATAATAAAACTTTCCAGTAATCTGGAAATGGTGGAACTTGAACATAAGGAGCTATCACAATAAATTAAAAGGAATTACAGATCGAGGCAAGTTGGCTAAAAAAAAAAATCAGTTCCATGATTATTTCTTTTAGAATAACTCAAAGCAGCGGTAAGTTTAGAAAATCTTTCACTTGAGCTTTACCCCCAGGTGCTAACTCTAAAAATAAAAGTGTTAGTTATTTTACTAGCAGAAATGGGTTTATCACTGGGGAGCCCTATTCCCGGTCCTTGGTTCTGGAGTTTGGCCAAGAAAGAATTCAGAGCCAAACTCTTTTTTTTTTTTTTTTTAAGTTTATGTATGTATGTATGTGATCTCTACACCCAAAGTAGAGTTCGAATTCAGGACCCTGAGACCAAAAGTCCCATGCCCTACCACCTGAGCTAGCCATGTGCCCCCTGAGCTAAAACCTTAAGCAAAGTTTTAACAGCAGTTTAAGCAGAAGGATGCTCTCAAGATGGGAGAGTAGGCAGGCCTAGAGGTGGCACCTGTACCCAGGATCAGGGTTATCTTTTCTTTTAATGTTTGGATAGGTTATGGGTCATAACATGGGTGATTTTTGACTAAGCTTACAGTCCATCATCTAAGGGACTCATCCTACCAGTTGGGAGGGGAAATTTTCGGCCCTATATGATATGATTCTTGTCAGAACTGTCATGGTGGCCATTTTCTCCTGGGGAGAGATTAAAACCACAAAGTAAATGTATTATAGTGAAGCTCTAGGGTACTTTGGGCAGTGGTCATAGGGAAGACCACCTGTGTATCCCCTGGGTTCTGCCCTGGCAGCTTGGAACTTGGCCTCTGCCCTTTATCAGTCCGAGAGCACTTGGTTCCTGTTGATATCTAACCAACTGCCCACTCTGTCAGGGTTATTCAGGAAAAGGAGAGAATTGCTAGCAAGCTATGGCAAAGCCATTGGTAAATCTGGAAAACAGAGGAGACAAATGCTTCTTTATAGAGAAAAGGGGGCAGCAGTTGAGAGAGACTTTTAAAACTTAAAAGTCCGTTGGAATAAACTGGGGGTTCAGAGTTTAGTGGCTTCTCATTGGTGAGGCCATGACTGTCTCTTTTTGGCCATGCTGGTGGGGGGTGGGGGGTGGACTCGCCCTTCCTCTTGCTGGGATAGTAGAGTGTATCTACTTGCAAGGGCCCACCTTTTCTGCAATTGGCAAGTACTGGGCATGAAAGCTCCCTCCGTGGGCCTCCCGACTCCATTCTAAATGAGATTTCCTTTTATTTTCACACAAGCCAGTGGAGCTCCAACTGAAGGATCTTGAGAAACAGTAACATTTGATAAATAGACTGACATGAGACTAATTATAACTAAAATGGTAAAGTAGGGGAAAGTTGATAATGATGTAGGAATGAGTTAGGGATAGACAGAGCTAGGCAGGGAAAGATAAGGGAAAGGCCCAGAGTCAGGCTCCCATAAATCTGTGGGCTCCCATAAATCCCAAGGATACCAAATGGTCCAGAGTCAGGTGCCTACCCATCCCAAGGAAACAGAGATAAAATGATAAAAACAGAGAAGAAAGTAAATTAGACTCCCTAGCTCTGAGGTGTTAGGGAGTATCTTGCTCTGATGGTTACCAGACAATTCCAGAGATTCACCAGAAGCCCAAATAGCCATATGTCAATCATTTAAGACCGCACAAAGAACTCTCAAGGCCTTGAGTTCCCTAGTTAGGTTCCCAATAAAAGTCCAGCCAAAAAGCCCCCAGTGGCAACCCTGTGAGGACCCCTCTCACTTCTGAGAGCTTTCTCTGTATCTTCATCCTTCCACTCCATAAGAACCAAGCTCTCCCGTATCAATAACAAGGGAAAATAGGTGTGAACATAAGGAGTACTAGGAGACAGTCAAGTCACTTTGTAGACCATTGTAAGCAGTTCCTTTATGAACCCTTTAAAATGGCTTCTGAGAATTTTAGAGCAAAAGGCTTATCTCTGGCTTTAAACCCTTCTGAGTAAGGGGAAAGGTTTGGGCTTACCTGGATCCTCAGTTGGTTGCACCCTTTCAAAGTATGGTTGTGATACTATGTTTTACAATAAAAAATAAGTATTTGGTCTTTGGCTGTAACAAAGAGCTCCTAAAACCTTTGGAATTTCCTAAGTGATGAGAATGATAAAGGTGTCTTTTTTTATGTTAATCAGGTGACTTTTGAAATGCTCCTAGGTTACAGGTTAATGGGGACTGATTGCCAGGAAACCAACCATGAGACTGAGGTTTAGAATTTTCAATTCTGTCTCACTACTCATCTACCCCGGAGCAGGAGAAAGAGGTAGGAGATTGAGTTTAATCACCAGTGGCCAATTATTTAATTAACCATGCCAGTGTAACAAAGTCTCCTTAAAACCTCCAAAGGACAGGGTTTGAAGAGATTTCAGATTGGTGAACATGTGGAAGTTGGGAGAGTGACACACGCAGAGAAGGCATGGAAGCTCTATGCTCTATCCCCACACCTTGCCTTGCTCTATGCATCTCTTCCATCTGGCTGTTACTGAGTTATATCTTTTTATCATAAACCAGTAATCTAGTAAGTAAAACATTTCTCTGAATTCTGGGAGCTGCTTTAGCACATTAATCAAACCCAAGTTGAGGGTAGTTGGAATCTCTGATCTATATCCTATAGGTCAGGAGCCTAGTTGACAACCTAAGCTTGTGATTGAAGATGGGAGGCAAAGGGGACAGTCTTGTAGGACTGAACACTTAACCTGTGGGATCTCCACATAGCTAGTATCAGAATTAAGTTGGAGTATAGAACAGCTTGTATTGGAGAATTGCTTGTTGGTATGGGGAAAAAAAACTCCAACATGTTGGATATTGGTGATCAGAATTGTGATGGCTCACAGCAAGTGCTCCTAATTTACTAGCATGGATTTAGAGAAGGGCCCATCGCGTTTATGCAGAGAAAAGCAGTAGTCCTGCTTCTCCCTTGTCATATAGACAAACACTATTACTGTGCTTTTTTAAAATGCTAGACCATGGTGGATTTTTTTTACATAAGCTCTCATTTATTCTCATAATAGTCCTTCAAAGAAGTTATTATTATGTCTATTTTCTAGAAGACAAAAGCAAAGTTCAGAGAGTTTAATTTACTTCAGATCAGGAAAGATGAAGATCAAAAAGATTATAACCTCTTGTAAACTGTAGGGATATATGGAGTGTTATATTTAAGATGTTTGAAAAAAGTTAAAAAAAAAAGATTTTTGAAAAAAGTTACTGTTGAAAGAATAATTCTGGAGAATAGGCAAAAAAAAAAAAGTTGAAAGAAATGAAACTCAGGATTGTCTTTTAGTTTTATGTAAGAATATGTATTATAAAATTTTTCAGACACTTAGCCACGATGGTTCCCAAGTTCTTGGCTCCCTCTCTTTTTGGTCTTTTCCCTACAATATCTGGTCCTTTTATATGTAGGTCCTCACTTAGATGAAATGTTCCAGCCTGACTTCAGTCCTCTGTGCCTTTATATAGTTGGTTTTGCTCTTATTATTTCTGTTTCTTTATTTGAAAGATGCTCAACTCCAATTTCACTTATATCTTCTAATTCTCCCTCTTCTGAATGCCCACTGTGCTATGAAAGCTCTGTATCTGCAAAAATACAGATACTCTGTATTTTTCTGTAAATAAAGATACTCTGTATCTCATCCCCAATAGTAAGAGAAGATTGTTTTTAGGAAATAAAGTGATTATATTACAAAGCCTTCTCTGGAACTAGAATA
This sequence comes from Canis lupus baileyi, assembly GCF_048164855.1. Taxonomy (NCBI): domain Eukaryota; kingdom Metazoa; phylum Chordata; class Mammalia; order Carnivora; family Canidae; genus Canis; species Canis lupus. The sequence continues at coordinate 33,674,912 of NC_132858.1, forward strand.
GACTAAATGTTTGGAGGTAAAATTCTGTATAGAACATTGAAAAAAGCTGAATGAAGTATTAAAAGAATCATTTTAAAAGGAAAAGGAGGAATGAAGAATATCATAGGAATCCAGCACTGACAAGAAAGTCCTGAACCAGAGAGCAGGAGATAAAGAACAGTGTATACCTTTTTTTTTTTTTTAAGATTTTATTTATTTATTCATGATAGTCACACAGAGAGAGACAGAGAGGCAGAGACACAGGCAGAAGGAGAAGCAGGCTCCATGCACCGGGAGCCGGACGTGGGATTCGATCCCGGGTCTCCAGGATCGCGCCCTGGGCCAAAGGCAGGCGCCAAACCACTGCGCCACCCAGGGTTCCCAAGAACAGTGTACACCTTGAGAAAATGTGCTCCTTCTTAAAATCCTAGACATTGAATTTTAATGGAGTGGCCCCTGAAGGAACCAAAGGCCTATGCTGACGTGATACCCACCACAATAAAGCCTGGGGGTAGGGTTAATAAAATTCACAAGAGAGACAGAGTTTGAAGATTGATCCAACAAAGTAGAGGGATTTGGGAATACCCTGGTCTTTTCACAGATTCGATTTCAGGAAGAAGTTATATAACCAAGCCTTTTCAAGTTCAGGGTGATCCACTTTAAGTGAAATTCCTGTTAACACTGAATCAGTCTATCATGTGTATTATCCACAGTATTCTGAGTTTTTGATCAGTAATCTGTAGACACATAAAGGAACTGGGAAATAGCCAATAAAAATCAAATCCAAGAGGGCACAGTTGTTAGACTTACCGACTTTGAAACATTGTCTGCTATTAGAATTTATTAAAAGAGTGAGAAATACGTGGAAATTATTAGTGAAAACCATGGTCTTAGTAAATTATGAAATTTCAACAGAGAAATGAAATGAAAACTATAAAATAAATGGAAATTATAAAAATAGAGAGTAAAATTGTTGTTCTTAGCAGTAGCAGGTCCACTTCCTATTGGTGGGAAAATCATGATTAACTCAGTGAGTGAACAAGCCTTACGTGGGCACCCATGCTCACCAACGACCACCTGAGGGAGGAGAGTCAGGTCCCGTAAGTAGCTTGTTGCTGAAAAAAATCGTAACCAAACAATGGCCTGAACTTACACCATATGTTTGGATTATAGACCCATTCTTAAACACAAAAAACATGAGAACAGTTACTCTCAAACTCCTAGGTTAGAACAATATTCTTTTCTTTTAAATTTTATTGTGTTAAGAACACTTAACATGAAATCTACCCTCTTAGCACAATGTTGTTTTGGTTTTTTACTTCATTTTATCTACCTGAGCAAAAAGAAGGTGAGGACTGACCATATTTCAACAATAGTTAGTGTTATAAGAAAAATCAGGAAAGTGATCTAATATAAATTTAGGAAGACATCATAGAATAGGGAATAGAACACTAGAAAAAAATTAGAGGATCTGAATTTTGGCCATAATTCAGCCACTTAATAGCGTATGACTATAAAATTCTGAGAGACAAATGTTCCTTGCCTGTGAAAGTTTAGCAATGGATTCAACTTCTAAGGTCTTATCCAGTTCTAACACACAAGAGTTGTGTACTTAATGCCCTGTGTACTCATGACTCTTTCATGGTAAGGAAAACACCTCTTTTGAAAAATAAAGTTTCAGGGGCCTGAAGGACAATATCAGAAATTTATAACCTACCTGTAATTTGGAATCACAAAGAAAAGTATTGATTGAGATAGAAAAAGAAAAACTATTTTAAAAATAGTCTGAGGGACACCTGGGTGGCTCAGTGGTTGAGAGTCTGCCTTTGGCTCAGGGCCTGATCCTGGAGTCCCAGGATCGAGTCCCACATTGGGTTTCCTGCATGGAGCCTGCTTCTCCCTCTGCCTATGTCTCTGCCTCACTCTCTCCCTCTTTCATGAATAAATAAAATCTTAAAAAAAATAAATAAATAAAAATAAAAAATAGTCTGAAAACTCTCCACATTTGACTTCTAAAAAATGTAACTTGTAGATCAGAGAAACTTAGCAACCTACAATCAGAATAAATAAGAAGTACAAGTAGGTATATAATAATTGAGTTACTAAAAAGCGAAGGAAAAGTGAATGTAACCACAAGGAATAAAAGACATTAAATACAGGGAAACAACAATATGAAAGATGATTGAATTTCATCAGAAAATGGAGATTGAGCATCATTTTATATTGTCATGAGGCACTTCATTTGTTTTTCCCATCCATTTCTCTGATTTTCATCCCAAAACTGATATATATTTGTTTTTCTTTATTTTCAGAAGCTCTTTATATTTTATGGATATTAAACCTTTGTGAAGTAAGTATCAAAGTTTATATGCAGTTTTTCACTTTTTATTTTGCTTATAGTATCTTTTCCGTTTTTTTACTTTTTAAAAAAATTTTATGCTTCTGTATTTTGTATCACAGTTGTGCAAGTTTTGCCAATCCCAAGGTTGTATAGAAAGTCATATTTTCTTCAGATGCATTTACAGTTTCATTATTTACATTTATTTTTCCTTCCTGTTTACCCTGAACTATCATCATATGAGTTAGGCATTGCATTTTATTTTTTTCCATCAAGCTATCTTATTATTATGGTAGTTCCATATTCTTATTAAAGAGATAGTTCCATATTCTCTAGAAGTAGTAATAAATGTAATTTGTGAAACAAAAAATTCTTAGTATATGATCATGTTGGGTAACAGTGAGGACTTTGAAAGCCTAGTAGTAAAAAAAAAAAAAATGTTTATCATCCAAATATTCTGTGCAATGGAATGGCTGGCTAAAATTAGTGTTTAAACAACATTCATTTGGTCATCTTGTTCAGGATGTTAAGTTTAATCAATTGTAACAGGAAGCATGAGGTCTATTGATCAGAAAACAGACCATTTATTCAGAGAGCATTTTAGCAGCACCACACCCCAACTTCCCATGTAGAGCACAATGAGGATCGGATGTCTTTTGTGCATATAGTGTGGTTTGCATCATAGAGAAGGAATTTAGCACTTTATAAGAAGGTGGGAGAGAGAGAGAGAAAGAGAGAAGGAAGAAGGGAGGGAAGAAGAGAGAGACTTTTGCTCTATAAAGCCATAATGTAAACAAATCTTTTCCAGAGAGGGGCAGGGTGCCAGTACCCTGGAAGTAAGCAAAATTCTTTGAAGGAGAGGAAAAACAGCATCTCTGGGTTTTATTACCTTTAGAATGGAAACAAATGACTTTGGGAGGTATATCTTTCAATCATTCTAGAGCAATTCATTATCTTCAATTTCCAAGACTTGTTTACCACTCAGTCTCCTTTCATCCAGGCTGTCAGTACTCTGTGCAGAAAGCCCAGATTGTGCAGAAATGTGGAAATATTCACAGAGAATTGTTTTCCTAACAAAGGCTGGTTGCAAGAGAGACTAACATTAGGAATCTAGCTAGAAAGATGCTTAACATTTAGGTTCTAGGAAATTATCCAGATTCAGATTATTTCATTGGGCATGAAGAGGATGGAATAGATCTGAGAGGCATATTTTATATGAAATTTGACAGGACTTTGTGATTAAATAAATATTAAGGAGAATGAGAATAATGAGTTAAAATTAGTATGTACTTTCAAGGATGGATGATAAAGGAAAATTAAAGGAAAACTTTTTTTAATAGTGGAAAATAGGAATAGATTTGCGTGTACAGTGTTTGAAATTGTTGGGAACAGAATTAGAGTGGCAGATCAGAATTTGCTCTATTGAGCACTATTACAAATAAGGAACTTCTGAGGCACAAGTGTCTGGTGCATGTAGGTGGAGAAAAGGATCTAAAAAGTGGCAAAGACTTTTTTGTGAAACAGAAGGAATAAGAAAGTGGTATTTGTCAAGACAGTCCGGGGTCATGCATTCCAATGGAGGTGTCTTCCAGAGAAGTAGATTGCATATAGCATAGACAGTGCTGAGAAAAATTACAAACAGAAGGTTTTTAATTTAGCATTGGAGAGGCCATCGGTGACTATGTGACAAAAATTCATTAGAGCGGTTGAGGAAGATGCGAGTAATATGGTTAAAAGAGGAGGTGAAAAAAAAAAAGAGGAGGTGAGTGGAAAAGAAATGAAAATATAAATGTTACTCCATTATACAGAGGAACCACTATGCACTTGGCATAAAAAAAATAATTCCTCACTGTTCTGACAGCTTTGGCTTTGCTTCTCTTAACCATCCCTTACTCTCAATGCCTTGACTTTGTTTACTTCTGAGACCTCCAAATACAAATGCATTTAGAGAAATTTCATGTATTGAACCAAAGCGCCAGCATTTTCTTTTAATATGTTTACTTTGTTTTTGGATGAGTACTTCTGAGATTGTATGGGATCTTTAAGGTTTTTTCATTAACTTAATTTATTATTAAGTCAGCAAAATACAATTATAATGGGTCATACTCCAGGGCATGTAAGTAGCTCCAGGAAACAAAAATTTACATTTAGAATATGTTAGTTTAAAATGTAATTTTTCCTGCAAATAAATATACATACATATAATATATATATTTAATTTTTCCTGTGTTTATTGTATTACTCTCTCCAAAAATCCTTGACTTGGACAAAAATCATTTCAAGAGAATCTTTAAGCAATCTTTAGACATAAGTAGCACTGAGGATTATTTATAATTATAATTATAAAGAGAATTTCCTGCTTTGAAGCAAGGGACTAATATCCAAACAAAACTAGAAATCTAATCAGTGGATAAGTGGTAGCAGTGCCAGGTGAAAGTATGACACAGCCATCTGGTTGTTCCCTACGGTGAGAGGAACATTAAAGCCTATCTTGGCTCCGTATTTAGTTCAGATTAATACGCACTCTGCCATGATTCTTGAGAAATCTCATAGTAAAGATTTCACGTGTCTAAAATATTCAGCCCCTGCACACTTTGAAATTGTATTAAAGTAACTAGCGAAAACTTTGGAATTCATTTGGATGCCCAAACAAGTGTAACATTTGGCTTTTCTGTGCCAACTAATTAATTCTGTCCAGGGAGTTTTCAGAAGGAAGTTCATAAGGTTCCAAGATTTCTAGACAGAAGCATATGTCAATATGGTGTTTAAAGCAGCTAAGTTATTTCCATACAATATTGCTCAATCCTTTTATCACTATAAAAGAGAACAGAGAAGGAACTAGATCTATTGTGATTTTTTAAATGTTTTCTTTATGTTAACTATAATTTAAATAAAATCTTTAAAAAAAAAGTGTTGGGATTTTTTTCCCCCTCAAATAGTGGCAAGTAGTTTGTCTTATAAATAGTGTCAGAATAATGAGGGAATGGTAAATTTTAAGGAAAAAAACCTAAATATTATTTTAGATGTCATCCTAGAAAAGATTTATACTAAGGAACTCTGGGAGTAAATCTGAATTTATACCAGGTACATATGCAAGTTACTGTGTTGCATCTCCAATAAAGTGAAATATCCAATTATACATCTGTATCACCTGATGTCCATCAGATAATCTAAAAGTCTCTCACAGTAGACTGTGATAAGCTGAGACAGTGATCTGATGCCCTGTGACTAACCCTGCTTTCTCTTCGGGCGTGAAAGCTGTGTCATTCCCTGATTACACCTGGTTATGGATTACTAATAGTAAGAGATTTCATCAGCAAAATTGTATTAGCTAGCTCTATTCTGTGAGTTTTATATGTATTAATTCACTTACTCATATGTAACCTCATGATGCAGTTGCTATTATGATACCTATTTTTATAGAAGAGAAATTGATGTGACTTGCCAAGAAGAACAAATCATAATCAATTTACAAGTTACTAGGAAAAGCTTGAATGCAACATGGTTGTTTATGGAACAGTTGTAACTTTGGTTCCTAGCTCTTACGCATTAGCATTTTCTGAGTGTTTTTTAAAAATGGAAATTCTTAGCTTTGTCTCCCCAAATTAGAGTCCATCAGGCTCCACCTGAGGTTTTCCTTTGCCATCCTGGGCACTCTGTCAGGGCAGTTGGCCAGGGCAATCCTACAGACCAGTTTATTTCCCTTCCCTCAGGTTCTCTGACCTTCATTGACTAATGGCCAGAGTCTTGAAACCCAGTAGTTTACATGTCTTGTCTGCTTTTTTGTTACTTAAGGCAAGAGAGTAAGTATAGTCCCTGTCTATCCCTTCATCTTGATCAGAAGTAGCTGTTATGTGGAATTAAAAATATACACACATTTTATTGTAATCTCTATACATACAGAAAAGCATATCTGCCATTAAGTATGCAGTAGCATAATTGTTTATAATCTGTGATCAAAAGATGATAAGACCACCACTCAATATCTAAAATAAGATTGTTGAATGCATTGCCTATTTTAAGAAGGAGAGTTATACCACTCAGACACAGTGTCTCTGAGCAGAGCAGATGGTTCATCTTATATAAAGTTCTTGGGAAAAGTGTAGAATTTTGGTATTGACACTTGGTAGAGGTTAAGAGAATTTACATTATCTGCAGTATTCACCTGGGTGAGGTTTTTTTTTTTTTTTTTTTTTAAATTGATTAGTTGTCAGAGGCATGCTTATTGCAGAGAATCCATTTCTGATTAAGTGACTTTTAGAAGCAATAAGCTGTCACTTCTTGTAAAAGCACATTCACAGAGTGGAGTTTTTGATCAATTGAACAGGTTTAAAGCCAGTTCTGGTGGCTACACACAGCCACGGCTATCGAATAATCCATCTTTGCCTGGGAGTATGAAAACTTCTTTTGTCATTGAATATACCTCAGTAAAGAACAAGGAAAAACAAAACAAAAATTTGGAACATTGCTAGTTCCCAGAAGCTCTACCTTGGGCTCTCATCTGGTTAGCCCTCTCTTGAGAAAAGCCATTATCCTGACTTCTAAAAGCATGGATTTGTTTTGCCTATTTTGGCACTTTACATAAATGGAATTAGTATCTATTTTTTCTTGTTCTAGTTTCTTTTGCTCAGCATTACATTTTAAAGATTTAGCCATATTTAATATTAATTAAAATACAGATGAGCATGTATACCCAGTTGTGTTGGCTGTATACCAAGTAATGGGATTGCTGAATCAGAGAGTAGGGTAGGTATGTGCTCCACTTTAGCAGATACAGCTACCCCATTCTCTCTTGTGTTCCACTTGATGCTCCCATCAGCACTATATGAGTTTCATCAGCCTTCACTTTCACCAATACATGCTACTATCTGATACATGTGGTAATAGCACATTGTAATTTTAATTTGTTTTTCCTTGTTGATGAGTGAGGTTGAATAGCTTTTTTTTTTCTGGTGATTAATCCCCCAACTCTGTCCTTATCTTGGATCCTAGAGCCTTGAAAACTAGGTTTTTTTTAATGTCTAAACAAGCATTGGGGGAATTATTCTCTAGGAAATCTAGCAGAAAACATTTAGAGAGATTGATACTGGTGGTAAACCCTAAAGGAGTCCAGTCATATCATTCTATGTGAAGCTTTATTTGACAAATGTGTCCATGCACTCAAAGCTTCCAATCACCAGTCTAAAGTCGAACTCAGGTATGAGTAGACAACCAAAGAACACTAAACAACCAAAGAACACTAAACATTTTAGAGAATTAGCTAACTTGCGATATAGACCCAAACTGGAAAGAAAAAAAAAAAAAAAACAGAAAATAATTGGAAAGAAATAGTAACTTAATCAAAGAGAAGCACTTATTGTCATAATGATATAAGTGGTAAATACTGGTCTAGGCAAAATTATGCTGTAATTCTCCAGGGAGGATGGATGCATATTTGCAGTGAGTGCATGCGTGGGGTATATGCAGTGGGTGCAAGAGTGTGTAGCGGTGTGGGAGAAGTTATACAAATGATCTGTACTTTCATTGTGAAAAGTAAATATGTGATGCTTAAAATTGAAAAAAATAGAAAAGCTTAATATCTGATTAGATGATAAGGAAAGAAAGAGCAAATAGGCGGCTGCCACTGGGATATAACCTAGTGCTGGGTAGGAAGAGCTGCTTCTTGGTAAGAGTCTTTGTAAAATTGTGTAAGTCCTAAAACCGTGTTTGGGTAAATATAAGAAAAATAACCCAAATTGAAAAATTTCTCCTTTTAATCTTAATGGTTAAGGTAGTAGGTTTTTTGGATTTTTAAAAAAGATTTTATTTAATTATTTGGGACAGGGAGAGAGAGAGAGAAAGAGAACAAGCACAAGCATGAGCTTGGGGAGGGATTGAGGGAGAGGGAGAAGCGGACTCCCCAATGAGCAGGGAGCCTGATGCTGCTTGAACCCAGGATCCTAGGATCATGACCTGAGCTGAAGGCATATGCTTAACTGACTGAGCCATCCAGGCACCCCAAGGTAATAAGTTTTACTTATATTTTATCACAATAAGAACAATAGAAAGAAGCTTCCTTAACCACAATTTTGGTGAATGCCTCAGGAGAAAGAGAAGGTAAATATGTGGATACACTTGGCCATATATAACCAGTAGAGCTCCAATAGATGTTATAAGTACTCACTCCAGAAAGAGAATATCTAAGTAGGAGGTAACAGAGGAAAATTGCATTATTTTTAAATAAAAACACATTCAGCATCACTATATTAATACTCATGTCTCTGCAACGAAGGATACATTAATTTTATGAAAAGATAATAGTAAAATAATACCACCTCCTAGACTGGATTGTTCATTCTCTCATCAAATATTTATGCAGTATCTACTATGTGCTAGATGGTATAATGATTATGATACTTTTTTTTTTTATTTTAAATTGTTTGATCTAGTGGAGGAAATAAAAAACCATGTAATGACATTGCGGGGAGTACCACACATAGGGTGAATGAGCACACCCAGCATATAAACAAACCTCAAATAGCTCTGAACACTTCCCCAAAGAGCAGACGTTTGAGCAAGTCCTAAAGATTAAGTAAATACCATTACACAAGTTATGGAAGGTATCTATTTATTTGATTTTTTTTTAATGATTTGGAACAGTTACTATGAGAAAGAGAAAGCCAAAAGTAAGAAGTTAAGTCTATAGCTAAAGGCACAAACTCAATATATATATATATAATATTACTGAGTTAATTCTCAGGTCAGCCCCTCAAAGTTGGCTATACATTGGACAAATCCAGTGAGCTTTAAAAGATACTGGTACCTGGGAACCACAATCACAGGCTCTGTTTGAAATGGTCTGGTGCATGGCCTGGGCATACCATATGACTCAGCAATCCCACTCTTTTCCAAATACCCCAAAGAAATGAAAACATATCAAAACATATCTTATATGCATGTTCATTGTAGCTTTATTTACAAAAACTAAGACTTGGAAACAACCTAAAGGTCCATCAATGGGTGAAAGGATAAAATATATACACAGATATACACACACATACATATATATCCACACACACATACACAATGGAATATCATTCAACCATAAGAAAGAAGGAAGCCCTACGATTTGTGATAACATGGATATTCCTTGAGGGCATGATGCTAAGTGAAAGATAAATGTTGTATTATACAACTGATACATGGAATCTAAAATAGCCATATTCCTAGAAATAGTGAAACTGTGGCTACCAGGGTCCTGGTGGGTGGTGGACTTAGGGAAACATTGGTCAAAAGGCACAAGCTTGCAGTTAGAGGATGAAATAATTCCGGAGGCCTAATGTACAACACTGTGATTATAATTAACAGTACTGTACTGTATATCTCAAAGTTGCTAAGAGACTAGATCTTAAATGTTCTCACAATAAAAAAGAAATGATAATTATGTGACTTGATAGAGGCGTCAGCTGTGGTAATCACAGCGCAATATGTAAATGCTTTAGATCAACAGGTTGTACAGCTTAAGCTTAGGGTTGTATTTCAATTATAACTTAATTTTAAAAAGAGATTTTTGATGTAAATAAATAACTCCATAGGAAACTCAAACATGCAGCCAGGGTGAAGAACCAATGATGTCAGTTGTTTTCAAAGCTAAATTTCAGTGGGAGGATATCTCAAGAAAACGGGCTCATTGAATAGGTTACAGCAGAACTCCAGGACCCCCACCGGAGCACATAATTTATGTATTATTTTCAGAGTACAATGTAAATGGTGCGTTTTGTAGTTGTGATATAGGAGTAGCAGAGACTAGGAACTTCATCTCTGAGAAGATCGTTTGGCTTTTATTATTTTTTTTTTTCGTTTGGCTTTTAAACTTGAAAGTAGTAAAATTTCAGAAATCATCACACCGAATTTTGGGTTAATGTGAATGTTTCTAGAATAGCTTCAAGACTCTGGGCGTTTTGAGTCGTTGCTTTGGCACAGCAGACGTCGGGGAGTGCTGTGGTTTGTCTCAGGGCTGCCCTGCCCAGCACCATGGTCCACTCCCAGCTTTCTGTCCTTCTCACTGGGACACTGGCTCCTTCAGACGCACGTTTATCCTAGACACCTACCTACTGAGTGCGTTTCCCCATAATTAGCCATTCTGTTCACCATAATTTACTCCATTTCAGTGATATTTCTTACCTAAAAGACGAATTTCAAGTAATTCTTAAAGAGATTTTACTGTCAGTATTATTTCTTGGTTTTACAATGAAATACTGTGAAAAATTCATACAGACAAGTACCTAACACAATGTAAACGGTGTGTTGATACACAGACTTCTACAGTGAAGCAGATACTATTTTTTTTCTTTATACTTCTTTCTTTCCTTTTTTTTTTGTTTTTTTTTTTTAGATTTTACTTATTTATTCATGACAGACACACACACAGAGAGAGGCAGAGACACAGACAGAGGGAGAAGCAGGCTCCATGCAGGGAGCCGGATGTGGGATTTGATCCCAGGATCCCGGGGTCAGGACCTGAGCAGAGGGCAGACACTCAACCACTGAGCCACCCAGGCGTTCCTTTCTTCCTTTCCTTTTACAGAAATAAGATGGATGCAAATTTCTCCCATTGATTTCCTTCTCTTTATTCCCAAATATTTTTTATTCTAATATGCATTTTTGTACTCTACTGAGTGTAAGCATAAAATATATGTATGACTTCAGGTGTACATATAATTTTGCAAATGATTCTCCACCACTACCAATGGATATTATATATACATGTTGATATATGTAGAAAGTTAAATTATTTTAACTCTGTTTTAATAATCTGAATGGATAGGGACACCTGGGGGGCTCAGTGGTTGAGTGTCTGCCTTTGGCTCAGGACATGATCCTGGGGTCCTGGGATGGAGTCCCACCTCGGGCTCCCTGCATGGAGCCTGCTTCTCCCTCTGCCTGTGTCTCTGCCTCTCTCTCTCTGTCTCTCGTGAATAAATAAATAAAATCTTTTTTAAAAATCATCTGAATGGATATAGTTTTTCTACTCTTCTCCAGAAGAATAATTTTTTAAAAATATTTTTTCACAATTATAAACTACTTCTGTGAACAATCGCATTAATATTTTTACTCTATATTTCAGCCATTCTTTTCGGTGCTTGGCAGTATCACACTGTTGCTTGAACTTGTTTCCCTAATGAGTTTTCTATGTGATTATTGACCAGTTAGGTATTATGTTTTGTGAAGTGCCTTTTCATGTCTTTTGTCTTTTATCGTTTTTTAAGTTGTTTCTTATTTTTGTATTTCTTGGTAGGAGTTCCTTACATATTCTGGATATGAGCCCTTGTCAGATAAAAGTATTTGGAATATCTTCTTCTCTTGCTGTTTCTGGTGGGCAGAATTTTTAAAGTATTTATGGAGTCCAGTTTATCAGTCTTCTCTTTCATAGTCAGGACTTTGTTTCCTGTTGGAGACAGATATCTTTCTTTTCCCTAAACTCATGCAGATACTGTTTTTTTTTTCTTTTAAATGGTTAATGGCTTCACCCTTCACCTGTAAGCCATATGATCCACTGCTTATTTACCTTTTGATATGGTGTAAGGTAAGAATCAAGACTAACTTTTTTTCTTTTTTCTTTAGAAAAGTCCATATTTCCCCCCAAGTATTTGCAATGGCAAGATTGGTATAAATCAGGAGGTCATATGTGTGTACATTTCTTCTGAACTCTCTTTTCTGTTCCATTGATTTGTTTCTCCTTAGAGAAACTGAACTGTCTATGAACCTTGGTCCCTGTGTAATTCCTCTAACTTTTTTCTTCTTCAAGATGAAATAATATGTATTATAGGTCCTATGCATCGTTAAGTCAGGTTGTGTGGGGGATCCCTGGGTGGCGCAGCGGTTTGGCGCCTGCCTTTGGCCCAGGGCGTGATCCTGGAGACCCGGGATCGAGTCCCACATCGGGCTCCTGGTGCATGGAGCCTGCTTCTCCCTCTGCCTATGTCTCTGCCTCTCTCTCTCTCTCTGTGACTATCATAAATTAAAAAAAAAAAAAAAAATTAAAAAAAAAAAAAGTCAGGTTGTGTGTATATATGTGTTTTCCTCTGCTGAAAAATCTGGACCATATATATAATTATATGAAATTATATATGAATGTATTTTTATTATGTTATCTAACATAGCAAATATTGTATATATTCATATTTTTTAAATTGTTAACTTCTAATGGATGACACTGACGTTGTTTCTGTTTGAATTGTGTTCTATTTCCCTGAACTAATAAAACCTGGTGATCCTATGAGCAAGTGGCTAGGAAAAACTATGTGACTTAGTTCCTTAGTGCATTTTTTCCCTTCTTCTGTTGTTATAGCAGAGAGCACTTTCTTTTAAAGTGGATAGTAAATTTTATTATGTTTTTTCTCTTCTGACTTTTTGTATTGCTTTATTCAAGAACTTCCTTCATCTTTAACCTCCTTTTGTCCCTTCACCAATACATTTCCAAGAAATATGGTGCCTCTAGGCTATCACTCTCTTTCCCGGAAGCCAGGCATCCCTGGGACTGCCACATTAGACCCTGTACATTTGCCAAGACCTTCCCCTTAGGTCCTCACCATCCAGTGCTATCATCTCCCATAACTTGTAAATGATTTCACTAGCGTTTACTATGAGCTTCTCTTTTCCTTCAGGGAGTAAACCCTAACTGCTGTCCCCTGTGTACCCCTGCTACGAGAGCCTGCTAACCTTCCCTTTCCTCTGCCCAATCCCTTCCCCACTCCCTCCTGTGTATGGGTGGGTTCTGGTGCCATCTCTGCTGCTTTCCTGATGATTTTGGTGTTTATTTTCTCAACTCCATGTAGCCTGGTATGTATAGACTCTTATGGCTTCTGTTTGTGCTAAACGTGTGAGCTGGGGTGATTTTCTTTACTATCTTAATCTATATTGTCTACAAGAGACTTTTTGCAGTATTTGGAATATATGTGGTCACCATTATCTCACAGGATTCTAGAACACATCTTTCATTTTCAAACTACTCCAAAATAAGCTGACAAATGGCATATTTATATAGATTTCTTGCTTTATAATGGCTTATTTTATATTCCTCCCCACAGGGATAAGCGTGAGCTTATCTATTACTAAAGACTCCTATATAAGTTAGCTCATAAGACATTCTTTGGATTGATGGAATTCATACCTCAGAATACATAAGAATAAAGTCAGGAGCTCTTAAAATTACATATCTGCCCTTACTTTCTGGTCCAAGATAGGGCCCAGGAATCTACATTTTTAAGAAGTCCCTATTCTTTTTTTTTTTAAGATTTTATTTATTTATTCATGAGAGACACAGAGAGAGGCAGAGACACAGGCAGAGGGAGAAGCAGGCTCCATGCAGGGAGCCCGATGTGGGACTTGATCCTGGGACCCCAGGATCATGCCCTGAGCCAAAGGCAGAGGCTCAACAACCGCTGAGTCACACAGGCATTCCAAGAAGCCCCTATTCTAACACAGGTGGAATAAGAATAATATTTTCTGATTCTCCTCATATATTATATGATGAGATATGCAAGTCATTATCTTCTTAGTGATAATCACAGTACTTTATACTCTATGAAATATCTTCAGGCATATAAACCTAAACTCTAATTAAAGAGTGAAATATAAAAATAATTTTTTAGGCCAAGAATTATTTGTCAAAAAATTCAGAATTTCTGCCAGCTAAGTGCTCTCTGATCTTATTCCCAGAAATTCTCCATGCTGACAGTCTATTTTCTAAGAACTGGTTTAAAAGAGATAACATATGATTCAGCAGTTTGTGATCTATGTTCTGAATGATCTGATTTTTAAAAATTAATGATAGTGGAGTTATACCTCATTTATAATTAGTACCTGAAAAAAAATTGCACATGTCTTACATTGCACATATCTTTTGTAGAAGTCCACCAAGAGGTTATGATTTAAAAGTATCAAAAAAGGACTTATATCCAGGAATGTGAATGCATCAGCTTAAAGATGCATGTTTAGGAGTGCCAGGGTGGCTCAGTGGGTAAAGCATCCAACTCCTGATTTCGGCTCAAGTCACGGTCCTGAGACTGAACCCTGCATCGAGCTTCACACTGGGCCCTCCAGCTCTGTACTGGGCGTGGAGCCTGCTTAAGATTCTTTCTCTTTCTCTCCATCTGCCCCTCTGCCAACCACCTATCCCTCCCCAGGCACATGCTTTCTTTCTCTAAGAAAAAAAAAGTTGAAAGTTCTATTATGATCATAAAATTTATTGTTCTTCTTCTATCTTTAAAAATGCTGTTGTTTTTAATAAAATCCCCTAAACAAAGCACTCTTTATTATAGAATTTAATTCTCTACCTCAAGAATGGAGCAATTTGCCTAAATTATATAACCTTTAAAAAGTGATTTCACATTTCTATATAATGATTTCTTTCACATAGAAAAATGGCTATGTATTATAGTGCTGCTGTACATCAGGAGAAATTTAAAGTTAAGAAGATTTTAAAAACAGCTTGCCTATTAATTTTCTTAATCTAATTTTAAATACTGTATATATTCACTTATTAGTTGACACCAAATATAAGTTAATTCTGCATTTTTCTAATTAGAACATTCCAAAAATTGTTGTGATATAAATTCTCATATATCTAGATAATGTTGTGTTTTCACTATTACAAATATATTTAAAATCCCATATGTGAAATATTTAAAGAACTTAATTTAAAAAAAAAAAAGAACTTAATTTTTTATACCCACTTTTAACGAAACCATTTTATTTAACGTCTTAACACATAACATTGACCTTGGTACCACTGTAATGACTACAGTCACTCTTGAATTCATCTAACAATTTTTAAGAACCTGTTGCCTTTCTTCTGACTGCCTAAATTGTTTAGATTCATCTCTTTTTAAAATCGGCATGTATATTATCTTTGGAAATTTTATACCAGCCCAGCTACTGATTCACATAACTTTAGGATAGTTTGGGTTTTGTTTTTAATATTTTCTCAGTGTGCTATATATTGGTACCTCCAGTACATTCTACTTAGTTTATGGCTTTAGAAAGGATCACTAAAAGGATTTTTAAAGTAGTGATATCCATCATTTGGACGCATGAGGTTATGCCTCTTAGAAGGACTAAATCTATGGTAAACCTCTCTCTCTCACTCTGCTTAATATAATCTACCAGGTAATCTCTATAAACATCCGAAATAGATCAGTTACTGTCATTGCAGGCTAAAATATCATTCCGAAACAGTACTTTAAATCAAGAAATGGAAAGGACTCTACAATTAGAAGGTGTGTAATGATTTAAATATGAAGCAATTTCTTTTGCAAAGATAATGGGAACAGAGCTTTCCAGTCATGCAATCTACACTTATTATTTATTTATGCCACAATTCATTTCTTCCTCAGAAATATTTGTAATCACAGTTTGGTTAAGCTTCCTTAAATTATCCCGAAAGCAGTAGCTTATATTTTAGATTTATGTTTCTTACTGACAATAATACATCTTGAACCCTTAAATTTTGTATATATATTTTTAATTCTTATCTGTAATTCTTAAATATTAAGTGGAGAATTTTGGTTGGTTTCTTTTTTCCTATTTAACTGATTGTTCTTTCCCAAAGCAGATTAATGGTCATCTTGACCTTTGCTCATAATCACAATATCAAATTAAATCAATAAAGATTTCATTAAAAACAAGAAAGTTTTATTTATTTTTTTAAAGATTTATTTATTTATTAGAGAGAGAGAGAGAGAGGCAGAGACACAGACAGAGGGAGAAGCAGGCTCCATGCCGGGAGCCCAATGTGGGACTCGATCCCGGGACTCCAGGATCGCGCCCTGGGCCAAAGGCAGGCGCTAAACCGCTGAGCCCCCCAGGGATCCCCCAAGAAAGTTTTATCACCAATACTTCAATAAAATATTTTTAAGAACCTTAAAAAAAGAAATTTCTATAAATCTCATCTCAGATAATGAAACATAGCTTTACTTTTCCATGTATGTAGAGCTTCTGAAAATATTTTAGCATGCAACGATACATATTGAGTCCTCTAAAAATTGAGTTAAAGAATATTAGTGTATAGGATGAGATTCCATATAGAACTATTACAGTAAGAGAACCAATCAAGAAGTGAATCTGCTTCATAAAGAAAAACTCTTCTTGGGATCCCTGAGTGGCGCAGCGGTTTGGCGCCTGCCTTTGGCCCAGGGCGCGATCCTGGAGACCCGGGATCGAATCCCACGTCGGGCTCCTGGTGCATGGAGCCTGCTTCTCTCTCTGCCTGTGTCTCTGCCTTCTCTCTCTCTCTCTCTCTGTGACTATCATAAATAAATTAAAAAAAAAAAAACTCTTCCTTTTCATATATCCGTTTTCTGATAGTGTCAGTGAATCATAACCTAACAAGCCATCCTATGTAGAAGATACTGCAGAAGGAAATATAATTTATGCTAACCTAATTTCTTGGCCATTATTAAGTATAATACAACAGGATTATTCTTTAAATTACTGACAGCATTTTAGGACTACATGTATTATTATAGAAAGTATAATCACCTGAAGACACAGTATTCTTCTTTTGAATGTGCAGGCACAGCTGTAGCTTCAGGTTTTAAAGCACATGAAGCTGCCCATTGTAACAACTTTTTAAGTTCTTCACAGATTTCAATAGTACAACAGTTGTTTGGGGGGTCATTTTTAAATATGTGCGTTTAGTAATGTTGTAATTCCTAGACTCTACTAATAAATCTACTTATTTGGTATCTGTATTCTGGAAGAGCATGTCCTATTAAAATCCCTACCTCCCAGGGCTACATGTACAGTGTACTTTGAACAATTAAATAGACTCTTAGGAGTTATAATCTCTTTTCTAGGCTTTGGAAGTTCTAATCATAAGAAAGAAAAACCTCTCTAGAAGTTACAGGATAAATAAGTGAACATTTAATATAACAGATGTGTTTCAAAAGTATATTTTAATAAAACTTGATTAATATTTTTAATAATGCCGAGAATTTTGATAATGCATATTAAACGCTTTATCTAATTTACATGTCTTCATGTCTTACTTTTTAAAATAAAAGATACATTGTTATAATTAAGATATTTGCCTAATATTTTTTAAGAACTTAAATGAGAAAGTCACAAAACAGAGGGAATATAAAGGTAAGTTTAGATAGCTATTTTCTATAGTCAAATGAGACCTGAATTTCATCCCTCAAGGTTCAGTTCTCTCCCCTCTCTCTCTTTTTTTTTTTTTTAGGTTCAGTTCTCTTGTGGTGATCTGTCCCACAAACTGCTATGCCTCATCAATAATATCCCCTTCGATAGAAAGATTTATATAGGCTGTTCTCTCATCATTTCCAATTATTTTTTTAAAAGATTTTATTTATTTATTCATGAGACACACACACACAGAAGCAGAGACACGGGCAGAGGGAGAAGCAGGCTCCATGCAGGGAGCCAGACGTGGGACTCGATCCCGGTTCTCCAGGATCATGCCCTGGGCTGAAGGCAGCGCTAAACCGCTGAGCCACCCGGGCTGCCCCATTTCCAGTTTTATACCTGGCCCAAGTACCAGAATCCATGTCTGCATGGGGCATTCTCTTTCTTTTTTTTTTTTTTTTTTTTTTAAACTTTTTTTTTTTTTTTTCATTTATTTATGATAGTCACAGAGAGAGAGAGAGAGAGAGAGGCAGAGACACGGGCAGAGGGAGAAGCAGGCTCCATGCACCGGGAGCCTGACGTGGGATTCGATCCCGGGTCTCCAGGATCGCGCCGTGGGCCAAAGGCAGGCGCTAAACCACTGCGCCACCCAGGGATCCCGGCATTCTCTTTCTATGGGGCATATTATCAATAAATAATTAAAATTTAAGGGAGGAGAAAATATGTGATAAAAACAGACTAAAGCAAAAAAAAAAAAACAAAAAACAAAAAACCAGACTAAAGCCAATGGGTTGCATATGTTGTCATCAGAACAATATAGTCTAATGCATTGTTTTTTTCCATTCCTGGAACTCACCCACTTAAAAACTGAGACCCTTTAAAAACATTCTGTTCTGATATGTGCGCCAGGACACATTTTTATCTTTTACCTCTGTTTTTCACCCTTAATTTAAAAAGAAATACTGGTATATAGCAGCTCTCCTGCTACAATAACACTTTAATAGCAACATGGAAATAATTTTTCACCTTTTTGTTTTAAATAATACCATTGACATATGGTATGTCACTTTTTCTCACTTTTTCTCACTTTTTCTGTTTCTGTCAGCTTCTTGGTGACATATAGGAAGCCTCCTTCAAATAGGATATGGATGAAGGAAAAAGCATGAGTTCAGAATCCAAAAAGTTGAGCCTGTTAGTTCTTCAATACAATGATCACAAAATTATAAATAATCGCAAGGATTCAAGGCCTTTTTTGAATGAGTTTCTTCATGTATAAAAATAATGTGGTAGATTAAATAGTCAATAAAATTTTTCATCTATCCCGGGATAATAAAAATAATGAATGAATGTGTAGAATCTGACAGTTAATAAGGCTTTTTTTCCTATCTGTTATTTCGTTCTACAGCATTCGAGCTCTTAAAAGTCTCATAAATTGCAAAAGATATTTTAATCTTAAAGAGGAATCTTTTCCATAATTAAAAGGTTATTTGGGAAAGTACATTAACTTCAGTTTCTTTATCTTTGGAATAGGTGATAACAAATGTCTCACAGTAATGTATATAGATAGCAGATCTCTCCACAGTGTTTTTTACAGGGGATAAAATTCAACTCTAATTAGCTATTTAACTCTTAGTCATGTAACTAATTGCTATTGCATGTGATTGCATATTTTTTCAGCCACGATTCTATTTATATATTTATAAGGTTTAAGGCAGTCAGTCTGTGGTTTGAATGAAGTAGCAAGTTTATAATAAAATATGTCAAGCAACAGTGGCCAGCATATAACAATTGGGCATCTTTATTTGCGGCCAATAATTTTCTTGCTAACTGGTGTTGCACCACTCAAATTTCCCTTCAAAGAAGCCACAAAAGAACTGTTACTCTTGCTAGTGTGAGTGTCCTTAGGTAACCTTCAGCTGTCAGCCCTTTTGGGGTTATCTTAGCTGGAGAGCCTCCTTGCCCAAGGTCGCATGGTGTACATCCAGTGAATTATGGGCATGGAGGTACAAGGAACCAATCATGTTCTTTGAACTCAGAGACATGAGTTGGAAAACCATTCTCTGAATCTCTCTTACTGTGGGGGTCAGCTGAGGCTACAGCTGCCCAGTTCACTCCCATCCCCTCTCTTCTCTAGATGTCGATCCCAGACATCCCTACTAAACATTCTGTATGCTCAGTTCTTCTCAAAGTCTGCTTCCTGGAGAACTCAACTTGCAAAAAAATATTTATGAGACATAAGATGATGTACAATTTATGAGAGAAAATTCATTCAGAGGGATAACTCACATGAGTTATATAAAACAGTATAATGGTATTTAAATAAGCCTAGAATATTTCAACGGAAAAGCTATAACCCACTTAGGATGAGATCTTATGTTAATATGTGTGCATATGTGTGCATGCATGCTGTACTGGAAACAAACATGTAGGTCTATGGCAGACGGTGCTAACTTTAAACCAAATATAACTTTCCTCCTTCCTCTTTACTAACCAAAATATAATTTTATTCAGAGCAATGTTATTTCTTATTCAAGGCAAAATGCTCATTTTTCTGGTCTGTCTTTACCACAGAACATATTTCAGGTCTGTGAGATAGAAACAGCATCCCACTGCATGTCCTGGGAAGGGTTTTTGTTTGTTTGTTGTCTTTTTAATGATTGGCAATATGGGACTGGCACTTCCCTTTCTAGTCCTCGTTCTGCCTTGAGCACAGATGTGCTGTCTGGAGCTGGGCATACATCAATTGGCTATGAAGAGAAATAAGAGAGGACAAAGGGGCCGGAGATGCTGGCCCTTCCATGGTTGAACTGCTGAGCCAGCCTCAGCAGCCATCTCTTCCCAGACTGCCTGATACACGTGGAACAAGGAGGCCTTATATTAACAGTCACAAGATTGACTTCCTTGACTCTTTTCAGAAGATAGGAAAATGATGTTTTGTCATGAAATTTAAGCAAAATTAATAAATCCTTTTAGTTCTACTTTAAAGTATTAAGAAAATACCAGAGCATCAAATTTTACATAAAAGATGAAGAAGGGGAGAGAAAAGCCAGCCCTTTAAATTCTGGTAGATTATTAAGAATAAAAAGGAAGAGTGAGAAACAATGAGAAGGTCAGATGCCAAGAGTTCTCATGCCTCATCCTCTCCCTTATCCACACCTCAAGTTCGGAACCGTTGAGGTGTCCAAATTCATCTAATGAGGCACAGTATCAGAATGCTGTAGGTCCTTAGGAAATATCTACCCTTCAATTCAGCCCTGGCAAAATGCCTTGGGAGTAGGCAGGCACATGAAAATGGCAGAGGAAAGTAGATGGAAAAGACTAGATGGGCCTGGGGCTGTGTCTTGGTTCCTCAAAGCTTGTATGGCATATTGGGAAGAATGGAATTAAATGTCTGGCCTAGGATTCCTTTCTGTCCTTTAGAAGGGCAGGCAAGAATGCTTCTGGGAAAGAGAGCAGGCACCTAGTTTAATCTTCTATAAATGTACTAATAACTCACTTCTTCAAAAATAAGCCAATATTTATCAGGAGTAGAATTCTACCTATTGAATTCTTTTTGTAGGATATCCCTGCTTTAAGACTGCTTATGGTAAACACATGTAGAATCTGTGGATTTGAGAAATATGACTCCATGCAGTATCATGTGAGCTGTGCAACTATCTGGATATAAGATGGAGATAGGGGATCCCTGGGTGGCGCAGCGGTTTGGCGCCTGCCTTTGGCCCAGGGCGCGATCCTGGAGACCCGGAATCGAATCCCACATCGGGCTCTCGGTGCATGGAGCCTGCTTCTCCCTCTGCCTGTGTCTCTGCCTCTCACTCTCTCTTTCTGTGTGACTATCATAAATAAATAAAAAAATTTAAAAAAAAATGGAGATATTCCCCATTTTATCTAGTAGCCCCATGCATCTTATTAAAGACCTCATGTATTATTCTGTGTCATAGAGCATGACTGATGTATCCAGGCCTCTCCCTTCTCCATCTGGTCCTGATTATTTGTATTTTTGGCATTATTAGTAAAGCTTGACACTGCAGAAGGTGTCTGGCTTTTATGTCAGTTGGATTTACAATCTGATATTCGTGTTAGCTCATATATATAGGACCCTAAGTTCCCCTTGTGCTCTACAAAGAATAGAAGGCCAGGAGACTAACAAAGAACTGATATTGAAAAAAAATGCTGGGCACCCGGGTGGCTCAGCGGTTGAGCGCCTCCCTTTGGCCCAGGGCATGATCCTAGAGTCCCAGGATCGAGTCCCACGTCAGGCTCCCTGCCTGGAGCCTGCTTATCCCTCTGCCCATGTTTCTGCTTCTCTCTCTCTGTGTCTCTCATGAATAAACTAAGAAAAAAATCTTAAAAAAAAAGATCTGTCTTTAAAAAAAAATGCTGCTATATTCAGGGAAAGAATGTTTGGTCCAGTCTTGGTAAGCTTAATATGATCCAATAATTTCAGTAGAATAAAAGCTCTGTGAGAATGGGGATTTTTAAAATTTTTCTCACCCTATTTCTTTTCTTTTCTTTTTTTTTTTAAAGATATTTATCCATGAGAGACACAGAGAGAGAGATGCAGAGACACAGGCAGAGGGAGAAGCAGGCTCCACGCAGGGAGCCTGACACAGGACTTGATCCCAGGTCTTCAGGATCAGGCTCTAGGCCAAAGGTGGTGCTAAACCACTGAGCCACCCGGGCTACCCTCTCACCCTATTTCTAATGTGTTTACTAAACACACAGTAGCTTCTCAGCAAGTACATTATATATATGTACAAATAATTAAATACATATTTAATAGCTTATGTAGTCTTTCCTGATAATTCACCTGCTGCTTGGATATCTCAGTTCTATGCTCAGTGCTTTAGCTTTCTTGGGCTTCTCTCAAGACCCCAGGACTCCAGGATCATGCTGTGGGCCAAAGGCATCGCTGAACCACTGAGCCATCTGGGCTGCCCATGGGGTCCTCTCTAAATGGTGTCAATGTATCTACAGTTAGGAGCTTATGCAACCATGTGATAAAAAGGAAATGAAGGAGGTCATTAAATTGATGTTGGAGTCTTCTGAATCTTCTGAAGTCTTTCATGCAGTTCAAGTAAGAGAGATCTCAATGTCAATGCTGGCTTCATATGTTAGAAGCTATAGTCCTACCTATTTGCCTCCATCTATATAATGTCTTTGAATAAATTTCCATCTTTGTTCAGAACCCGAGCAAGCCTGTACCCTGGCCCTCACAGAATTTCGCTATTTCCTCACATGGACATGAAGGAACTTCTAGTTTCCTTCTACACATCACAGAAGACCAAGAGTATTGCCTCACCATAGTTACATTTGCCTTTTTAAAACTTGCTTTTTACCATTTCTCCCATGCTATATTACAGATAGTACTGTTACCAAAGCTAGAAATACCTAGGGGTTGGATTGGTCTCCAGACCCCTGACTTTCCTCCCAAAGGAGCACTGTGCCCTACATGTGTGTACGTTTTCTTCTGGCAAATTTGATCTTAACTTGGAAATCCAGCCTCTAATTACTTGTTTTTCCTAAATTACCCTTCTGAGGGCCCCTTAAGAGGGAAGAAGTTAAATTTTAGCTTTTCATTTACTTTATATCATATCTTGCTAGTATCCTAGAAAATAGACCGCCTGAATTAGCCACCATGTAAGTAAGGGTAATCTTTCAGCAATATTGAATAAAACCCATAACCTGAATTCTCTGTGCTTAAAAATGAAAATTAAAATTTAAAGGGAGGAATGAAACTTATTTCTCTGTACTTTTGGCATTGATAGCCATTACCAAACTACAGATCTGAAGAATCTGCCTCAGGACTCCAAGCTGACCCATGACCTCCTTGTTCTAAGTTAAATGTATCTGTTCTTTCCTGGATAATAAACTATCTGATTAGAGCTTGCATTTGGAAGGCTGTAAGGGAACATGTTATAAGGGCAAAACAAAGTCAATATTTTAGTATTTGCAAGCCATTGTCTCTGTTACACAGACTCACAAAGACCTCTCACCTAATTCTTGATTTCTTCATCCTCTCCTCCACAATCTTGCTGCCTCCTTTACATGGCAGCAGAAAATGGTGGTTGACTCACATGATAGATTGGAGGCCCAGAAACGTCAAAGACACGAAGCTGATGGCAATGGCCACAACCTAAGAAAAGAGAAATGGTGGGTGAAGACACAGAGAAAAGGTTTTTAAGGGATATGAGGTCAATTAGTATGTATGTTCTTCTCTAGTGAAGGAAATAAGCATGCAGGTATGAGGCCCAAGATTAATAACACGGATTCTCTATCTAGACCAGGGCACTTTTAACTGTGCTTAATAGGACAGGTCTCTTCCTTCATCTTCAGTCACTGGCAGATACTTGAACCATCTCACAGAAAGCAACAGAAAGGCAAAGACAGCAAGTTATGAAGATTGTGCAGTGATCAGAATTGATGAGAAATCCCAAGAACAATCTAATGTTTTAAAAGGAGAGGGAATCAAGTCAGTTAGTAGAAGTAGAATGTCAAAAGGCAATGAATTCAGGAGAGTGGGGACGGATGGGTTAGCAGGGCCTTGGGGAGAAAGAGAGAAAAGATGGAGAGGAAAACAATAGAGTGTTGATATTCCTAGGCCTATAATATGAGGAAAGGGAAGAACCTAGTGGGAGTTTAATCAAGTAGTAAACAGCTTTGGGCATGTAGCATGAGAAAGAAAACATGTAGAAAGAAGTTAACTATACTTATAGACAGTCATTCAGGGGCTGCTTAGCTCCATCCTAGAATACACCCAAAGAAAATTTGGCAAGGCTTTTGCTGCAGAGAAAGCAAAATCTGGAAGTGACACATCTGAGGGTTATCAGTCCTCCCACTGAGAAGGATGGCTTGTGAGAGACAACACAATCGTAGAGGAAACCTTTGCTGACTGCCTAATGGTATGTGGAGGAAACCAAGGATCAGCACAATTTAGGAAAATTCACATCATGAAATAGAAGACCTAATATAGACAGTCAGAACAAATGATATGGAAGAGAACAGATAATTTAGGGAACAAAGGAAAAAAATTGTGATGAATGTCCTCAGAGGGATTATAGAGGATGCTGCCTCTGAAAACAAGATCAGGCTTCTAAAAAAGGAACAGCCAGAGAATAATAAAAGTTTGAGGGATATTAAACATAGATTGAAAAGTTAAAAAAAAATCAATGACAAGCATAGATATTGTAAATGACTATAGACCAAAATAAATAATCTGAAAGTTAGAGTCAAAAAATTGCCCCAGGCCTTCCTAAAACACTTTTCTCTACTTTCCTAAAGAGGAGACAGTTGGAAATAGATTAAAAGGTAGGAAAAAGAAAGATCAAAGAAATAAGAAAAGAAACTTTCCTTCACTTGAAGAAAAGCATACTTTTTCATACTGTAAGGAGCTCTGTGGATTGAGCAATGTAACTAAGAAAAGACTGACACTTATACAGACCCTGGAAAAATGCCACAGTTCTGAAGATAAAATCATCTATGACTTCTCTTTTTTAAAGGAATTTAAAAAATATGTGGACTTCAGACATCTCATCTCTAATAATGAATACAAGAAGATGAAGTATACTTTCTAGGTCCTAAAAAATAGGGGAAAAAAAGAACCAATAATTTATTATCCAGGCCTATTATTATTAAAATATGAGGGAAAATCGTAGACTTTTTTAGATGTTAAGGATGATGACATTATACTATGTTCAGGCCTTCTCTGGAAGATTTGGTCAAGTAGGTCCTGTTATGTGTCAAAAAGTAAGTCCAAGTCTTGATAGTTAAGCAGTGCTTAGAAAAGAGATAGTAGTTATTACAGAAAATCAGTTATGTTTAAAGAGTTGTAACTTGAGGAGGACGTAAATTTTGGAGTCAAAAGAGTTGATCCTAACTTGGAAGCATGATCTCTTTCATCAGTGATGATCACCAAGTTAGGTTGCTCTGGACATGAAAGATAAGTGGGTTTCAAACAGTATTCCAGGTCTCTAGGTGAAAGGAATGGTATATACAAAGCATAGATACAGAAAGAGAAAAGTGGCTTTGGGGAATAGCAAATGAATCAGTAACACCGGAGTCATTGTTGCAGCCTAGATGGTGATCAGAATGGAAATATTGATAGGAATCATAGTAATTTTGACATTGAAATTAAAGTCAACAAATAGAATGTTGGTTATTTCCATCTTTCACATCTTTTTTATTAAAGAAAACCAAAGCAAAACCAAAATAAAAACAATCTCAAAGTTTTACCAAATATTATTATTTTTATAGTTCACTTCGTGATTCTTTGGGGAGGAGAGCAGAAGAGAGGACAATTACAGCTACACTCATCAGTACTCTCCTTCTGTAGTCCATATTTATGTTCTTAAATGTAATTATTATATCTTTGTGGTGTTCTGGCTATAGTCCATAAGCCACTCATAAGAGTAAGATAGGTAGATAGTGGAACTTTCTTTACCTCTAAATCAATATTCAAATAATACTATAACTTACTGTGGATATCCTAATAACAATGTGGGTTATCTTTAAATGTTAAGTAAAATATAAAGCAGCAGATGTGCAAATAGAAGAGTGAGTTTAGTAATGCACTTCAGCTGACATGTGATACCCAAAATTTGGTCTTACCTGTGTGAAGAATATGTATGAGCACTGATAGATAATAACATATTACCTGGAGAAGCTTTGGTTTCTATGTGCTCTATGCCAATAGAAAGCCATCGGTGGAATCTTTCAGAGATGCCTTTAAAAATACGTGCAAGTTAGTCATTACCCAACAGTGATGGGTTTCATTAAATTAAGTTGGTAGCAGCCATCTTTCTTCGGTTGGTTGTGTGTCCACCAAAATTGCCACTAGAGTGACACTACAAAGTACACTACAGACAATTGTTGTTTCCAAGTTTTTATATCTAAAATAGAGAAAAAATTTTTGAATGAAGTTTCTTGCCAAGTTTCTGTATTTTAAAAACTGAAGGGAGGGAGGGATGGGAGAAAGGAGGAAAGATTAAAAGGAAGAGAGAAACAGTAAAATGTTTTGTTCTTTAATTTATTTTATGAAAATCAAACACCTCTTTAAGTTAGAGACTTTCCTCATCTTTAGGTAGCACGGAGCTAAAAAAGTTAAGGTAGACAATTAGTTTTCTTAACAGAAAACAATTTCTTTTTTTTTCCTTTTTTTCATTGAGCTTACTTTCTGCTCAGCTTGAGTCCTCTGAGAAGCAGATACCAATTTGAGACTAGATATGCGAATGATTTAGGAGGGGGGGATTGCACTTCAAGGATAAAGAGAGGAAGGAACAGAGGAAGGTGTGAAGAGCTTTCAGATAAAGGTGATGCCTCACACTGGACATCCCCCAGAGGAGAAAGGGGAGGGAGGATTGAGCTGTACCGAGCTATGGCCTGCTGTGTAGTTGTGAGAAAGTCATGGGCAAGTTGTAGAGTCCTTGATTACAGGTTGCAATTAGAGACCTGACTGCAGGCAGAAATGCCTCAGCTCTGGTATTGCTGCTGCACTCAGTCAGCAGCCAGGAGCTGGCCACTGGAAGGTGGCCTAGGCAGCTGGAGTAGTCAAATGTGAAGATGTGGCCGTTGGAGGCTGTCAGCCAGCGAGGCTTCTTACAGCAGGTTCTCTTGAACTTTCGAAAGGGTACAACTCCATGGTAGCTACTTTAAGGTCATTAGAAAAAAAGTGATTAACAGCTTTCAAACCTTGCTTCCTATACCTAGACAGAAATGCTTGTTCCTAACGTAATTTATTGCCACACACCTGTGGGAACCAAATGGGAACAGTAGTCGAGTGCCCTGAGCCCACATAATTACAGAGAAGCTATTTACCCCCTCAGCCATAAAGTCAAAATAATTATTTTTACCTCTCTTATGTCCAAATTCTCTAACTTAGTAACCACATGACAGAGTTGATAGAAGATTGTACTGGGCTGTATAACTGGCAAAGTAAACTTTATGAAGAATCATAAAGGAATGTCTATTTGGTGGAATAACTGCAGATTGTTATAAAGCCTTCAATTTTATGTAAAAGGAAGAATGCATTATAAAAGGATCTATTACATGGGGCTTCTTAACCAAGGGCAATGAAAAAATCTTGATAGACCTTAGCAGAAAGCCTAGGAAAGTTAAAATATGTACTTAAATAACTTGTGGTGATTTGACTTTTAACCATGGAGAAAGAATCAAGAACTTTTTTGGCTAAGAGTTTAGCTCTGAGTTTGGAGAAAAAGTGCCTGAACAGACTGAAACAAACAAAAAATTACATGCCTCTGGAGTATTTTAATTGTTAGGCATAATGGGAGATGAGAACCGAGATATCACTGCTGAGCAGATGATTCAAAAACTTGCGCTATGCATAATTTAGGACACAAGCACAGAGGATATCTCTATCTCCTTCTTGACAAATGGTATGCATTTTTTGAGAAAGGCATGTTCACACACTGAGTTATTTATGTCTGAAGTCTTCATAAGTCTAATAGCCAACAAAGACATGGCCTATAATTCTTACAGTTCTACAATTACCTTGTACCGTGACAAGGCTTCAGCATTGTCAATGCCTTCATCAGTATTCCAAATTATTAGCAAATATATCATATTCAATTCAATAGCCAATATTTCCTAAATATTTCTCACTCTATTTTTTTAACTTTAAAGTACTTAAAGCTTCACATTTAATTTTTAATATTGAGATCTTGCTAGCTGGCCTTCATAATCTGTCTTTGAAGGAAGCATTTGTCATAGTAAATACATAATTGAGGTGATGTGCTGGTTGGGTGACTGTGCTGAAAGCTTGTCATGGTAGAAGAAAATTATAGTCAGTTGAATTAATTATAATTAGCTTTTATTCTATCTTGTTTTAAGAATCTACTTGTGCTTCTGAGTACAACTGGCATTTAAATATAACTTTGAAGTGTTGCATTTTTTAACAGCACTGTTGAAGTTTGTGTTGGTTTGGTAGAACTACCTTAACTAGTATTAAAGACTAGATGGAAAAAAAAAAAAAAAGACTAGATGGTTTAATAGCAGAAATTTATTGTCTCATAATTCTAGAAACAAGAAGTCTTAGATGAAGGCATTGGCATAGTTTTGGTTGGTTGGTTTCTTCTAAGGGCTTCTCTCCTTGGCTTGTATATGGCCATCTTCCAGTTTCTTCACCTGGACTTCCCTCTGCATGTGAGGATCCTAATGTCTTCTTTTTATTCTTTTTTAAGTAATTAAAAAATATATATTTCATTTATTTAGTAGAGAGAGTGAGAGAGACAGAGAAGAAGCAGGGGGAGGAGCAGAGACAGAGGCAAAAGGAGGAGACTCCCCCGTGAGCAAGAGAGTAAGAGAGCCCGATGTGGGGCTGGATGTGGGGCTCAATCCCAGGACCCCGGGATCATGACCTGAGCTGAAGGTAGACACTTAACTGACTGAGCCACCCAGGTGTCCCTCTTCTTTTTTTAATCTTTTGATCCCAATTTCTTCTTATAAGGATATCAGTCATATGTGATTAGGGCCCACCCATATGACCTCATTTTGCCTTAATTATTTTTTTAAGGGCCCTATATATACAAACATATTCACATCCTGAAGTACTGGGTGTTAGGACATCAACATACAAATTTTAGGGGCAGGGGCACATTCTGCTCAAATACATCTTCCTAAATCATCTCTGTTAATAGTTTGAGAGTATACCTTCCAAAGTCTATTCAATTTTAAATGTGTTTTTTAAAATACAACAAAAAGGAGACACTGCCCTACATAGTTTCTTGCAAATTGTTTAAAACAAACAAACAAACAAACAAAAAACCACGTTGCGTCTTTTTTGACCATATTCATAGGTCCATGCCATTCTTCTTAATAGGGCATTATATTATATTTAATGAGTTTCTGTTAGTTATTTTAATCAAATTCCTATTTATGATGTACATATTGGTTAAATCATTTTGTTGAGTTTAACTAAAATTTATATGGGCTTGGTTAAGCTAAAAAGGAATTAATTGGATAATTTCAAGAATATCACATGTAGGACAGCCCTGTTGGTGCAGTGGTTTAGTGCCGCCTTCAGCCCAGGGTGTGATCCTAGGGACTTGGGATCGAGTCCCACGTCGGGCTCCCTGCATGGAGCCTGCTTCTCCCTCTGCCTGTGTTTATGCCCCACTCTCTCTCTCTCTCTCTGAATAAATAAATAAATAAATAAATAAATCAATCAATCAATCAATCAATCTTAAAAAAAAAAAAAAAAAAGAATATCACATGTAATCCCAAGAAGAGCTGAGTCATCACCGGGGAGGATGAGCGAGGGGAATAGCCTGCTGTGGTCAGTGTGGCAAAGCAGCCAGATGATTTACTGACCCCAATCATGAGTCAGCAGTTCTGCCAGTAAAGAAGCCTGGGGAACCACCCACTAGGTGGTCTATTCACAATGTTTAAATTGCATTTCTTTTACTAACACAGGCAGTACTAGACTCAGATGTAATAAACCCCTGAACAGTACTGGCTATGTAATTTGCAAGGCCCAGTACAAAATGAAAATGTGAGGGCTCTTGTTTAGATGCTATAAGAATTTCAAGATGGTGACAGCAGAGGATTAAACCGAGAACACAGTCCTTTTAAACATGCAGCTCTCTGTTTTAAGATTTTACTTATTTTTTAAAATGTATTTATTTTAGGGAGCAAGCGTGAGAGTGAGTGCACAAACAGGAGGGGGGGCAGAGGAGGAGCAGACTCTGCTTCAAGTGGGACTTGATCCCAGGACCCCAGGATCATGACCTGAACCTAAGGTAGAGAACTGACTGAGCCACCTAAGCACCCAAGATATTACTTATTTATTTGGGAGAGAAAGAACACAAGCAAAGGGACCTGAGCTGAAGACAGATGCTTAACAGACTGAGCCACCCAGGTGCCCCTAAACATACAGATCTCTGTGACTATCTAGGTCACATGCTCATGAAACCAGCCCTGATCCTGAGATAATCTGACAAAATTGGATAAATTATTTTTTATAAATATATATATTTTATATATATAATTTATATATATATATATATAAAAATATATATAAATATATATATATATAAATTTATATATATAAATTTTATAAATTTCACCAAAAATTGAAAGTTAAAAGATGTAAGTCTGGGGGATCCCTGGATGACTCAGTGGTTTAGTGCCTGCCATTGGCCCAGGGCATGGTCCTGGAGTCCTGGGATTGAATCCTGCATCGGGCTCCCTGCAGGGAACCTGCTTCTCCCTCTGCCTCTGTCTCTCCCTCTCTCTATTTTTGTGTCTCTCATGAACAAATAAATAAAATCTTTAAAAAAAAGTAAGTCTGAAATTTATGAATGTATGTGCATCTTTATCTATTCTTTTCTAGAAAATTTTTCCTAGGTAAGTTTGAAATGCAATTATGTATAGGACACTTTTACTACCCAATAAGGTATATAAGAGAAAGCACACACAGTAAAAGTAAAAAATATTTTTTGTTTCATTTTTAATTCAAAGTTTTATTTTGTCATCACAGGCCAAGGTATAGTTATTTCTAGGAGTATTTATCTCCCCAGTTGAACTCATATGTCACCATAAATCAATGTTGTCGTTTGATAGCAAGGAAAGGAGCAATTTTATGGTTGGCTTAGCAGATGAAAGATTTAATAGTAAATTATTCAAGGCATGTGAACGTTCTGTTAGTAGATAAACACACCTGAGACTAGTTCAGTCATCTAGTTATGTTAGACACTATGTCCTTAAAATTTAACCTATTTGTTTTTGTTGACAATCGAGCTCTTTATTTTACTTGAAATTCTTACATATCTATAAAATAATAGCAAATGTTTATGTTAATCGACAATGCGCTTCCGTTTATTAAATACCGTCAGGGTGCTCTAACTCAGCAAACATCTGGCTCCTGCCATGCAGCAGAGCAGTGACACAGAGGTAGGGGGAGCTGCTAAGCATTAGGGCGACAATCTGGAAACTGTCTAAAAGGAAATGACTTCTAGCAGGTGAACAATTTTTGTAAGCCTCCAAATTTGGGGGGACACATGTGGCATTTTTTTGAAGGCATGAAAATATTTTTAAGTATACAGTTTTTTTTAATTGCCAAATTATTTCATTTCTATTTTTGTTACAAAATCTTTGTCTCTGTTTTCATTCTCATGAATTGCCTCCAAAATTCTTACTAAAAAGTGACAAAGTAGGAGAAAGCAATGGATGAAATACTGTTAGCTTAGCATGTAATTATTTTAATCAAGTTTGAGGAAATTATATGTAGTATAACTAAGTCTTATGAGCAATTTGAGGTATGACAGTCTCATGTCATGTTCCAAATCAGCTCCTGAAATGCAAATTAAGAAAACTTTTGAAAAGCTATATTTTTTTCTTTAGGTTACACAATGTCTTTTTCTTTTAAATCGGTGTTTAGATATAGCTGTTCTCTATGGAGATTACACATATACAAAGAAAACCTAAGATGAGTAGCAGTAGTCTTACCAAGAAAGAATTATTTGTAAAAATTAATAAGAAAATCCAGAGAAGAATTCTTTAAACTTCACAAAGTGAACAGTGATGCAAATATTTTAAGAAGAGACCCAGGAGATTATTCAACTCAGGTACACTAACATCTGGACCTCGAACATCATCTATTTTTTTTTAAGAACATGATATGTCCCATGTAATCACTGTGGGCATATAGCCAGTCTGTTGGCTCTTCTCCAACCTTCCCTCCCAATATACATCCACCAGAATAGTGTAAGGTACTCAGTACATGTAAGTACTTGCAAATTCCTCTACATACATTAAGAACACAAATCAAGGCTGCCTGGTGCAGTTCCTGGCATATGAAGATGCTAACAACCTCTTTCTTTATTTTATTTATTTATTATTTATTTATTTATTATAGTCACAGACAGAGAGAGAGAGAGGCAGAGACACAGGCAGAGAGAGAAGCAGGCTCCATGCACCGGGAGCCCGATGTGGGACTCGATCCCAGGTCCCCAGGATCGCGCCCTGGGCCAAAGGCAGGCGCCAAACCGCTGCACCACCCAGGGATCCCCAACCTCTTTCTTTAAAGAAAACCCTTTATAGCTGATAATGCAGAGGCTTAGCAAGGGGCAGTGACTCTCCAAAGGTATGTAGGCCACCTCTAGAGGATAAGTCTATGGATTCTCAGGTCACTGCCCTCTGCATTTCATCAAACTAAGCCCTAGTATAGAAGCCTGTGATGCCTGACATTTATATAATAATAAAAAAATTCTATATGTGAGTTGAGAAGCTATGGGTTTGACACCATTGGGGCATTAGTAGTCTATTATGGAAGTTAATTCTGTGCTTAGAACATTATTATCAGCACCAATCAATACCTAAAACTGATTCCTGAATTTGCCAACGTGGGCAACTACTTTTTGAATCCTTTATTGCCTGCTAAATATTCCTTAGATATTTTTTTTAGAAATCAAAACTCTGTGCACTACAGAATGGAGTTGCTATTTCAAAATTAGTGGATCTAATTAACATAGTTGGTAGTCCTGGGAAATGTCTTCCCTTTCAACATTAGGTCTGATTTATCTGATGTTGAAATCTAAATTTAATAAAAGCAAGATAATCTCTAAAACTCCATTTTATCATTCCAGACACTGTAGTTACTCTGCCACTAGCTTAGCTTAGCAACTGTCAACACTTAGCAGGAACTTTTTTTAAAGATTTATTTATTTATTCATTCATTCATTCATTCATTCATTCATGAGAGACACACAGAGAGGCAGAGACACAGGTAGAGGGAAAAGCAGGCTCTATACAGGGAGCCCGATGTGGGACTTGATCCCAGGACCCTGGGATCATGACCCGAGTCAAAGGCAGATGCTCAACCACTGAGCCACCCAGGCATCCCAGCAAGAACTTATTATGTGAATGGCCTTTGATATCCATTTACCCATCCTAAAATTTATTATATTGTGAATATAGGCAAAGTAACCCTAATGGTCACCCACGTCATCCTTTCATATAGGTGTAAACTGAAGTTTGAAGGGGTATAGATTTGTGGTTAAGAGTGCAGGCTCTGGAGATGGGCTACCTGACATAAAATCTCAACTTGACAACTGAAGGGAACATGGAAAAGCAAAGTAACCTTAATTTTTCTAATCCATAAAATAAGTGCCACAAAGCTTAACTGACATAGTGCTTAGAACAGCACATGGCCTGTTGTAGGCTTCCCAGGTGGGTTAGCTATTGCCCAGATCACAGAGGAGAGCTGTGTTTTGAACCTTTGTATTAAAGTACTAGGTTATACTGCTTCTCTGTGGCTATTCAACACAGTCCCACACCCAGCCTTCGCCTCAAGTGTGCCACATGTAAGGAGTGGGTTTCTGAGTACAGAATGGATCACGGTTTCATTAGAAGGATCTAGGGCCTTATGACCACATAGGACTATTTTCCCTTTTCAATCTCTCTCTCTCTCTCTCTTTTAAGATTTTATTTATTTATTCATGAGACACAGAGAGAGAGAGAGGCAGAGAAACAGGCAGAGGGAGCAGCAGGCTCCATGCAGGGAGCCCGATGTGGGACTCGATCCTGGGACCCCAGGATCACGCCCTGAGCCAAAGGCAGACACTCAACCACTGAGCCACCCAGGCATGCCCCATTCTCTTTTTATTTTTATGTCTTTTAATTACTATCTTTTCTATTTGTAAATATATGTATGACATGAAAATATTGAAAATTCCCCTAAGCTCTGGACAAGGAGAACAAGACAAAAATTACACAGCACTTACCAAAATTAACAAGATAAATTGTAGCCGCTTCATCTGCAGCTGCATTCAAACTGCTTTGCAATTTGACTGTGAACAATTAGGAAATCAAACTTCTAAAACCGGTATTACTTATAAAATAGTTTTAAAAGGTATACCACATATCTGCTTGCAGTCTACTTACAAATATACAAGTATCTTTATTAATATCTGTGCTCATTCTCTCTTTAACATTTCTATTGTATACTTAAGTAAAAGAACAATATTTTTGATATAGCCACATTGAAGTGCTTTTAGAAAACACTGGATTTAAAAAGTTAATTATGCTCTATTTGGCATTTATCATGATATGTGTGAACTTTATAATTAATTACATGGGATTATCTATTTATAAAGCAGATTTCCTTACTAACTGGAAGAATAATCATGTATTCTAATTTCAAATTATTGTACGGTAAAGAATATTTGGATAAGGCAAATACTTATATGAAAGGATTGCTTATTCAATGGTGTATATATAGTATTAAGAGCAAGTTAATGCATTCATTTGTTTCAAAGAGAATACAAAGATATTAGACCAACGTAGTACAGTTTTACCTGTTTATACTGAGTGTGCACTATGAAAAGAATAATTATTCATTAAATCCTGTTTTAAAAACCAGTCTCACTAAGGGAAATAAAGCAGTTTCAAATATGTGAAACCACAGGAATTGATAGTATGACATTCTTTTTGCTCGTTAAAATATCCTATCTAAATAGGAAAGGCTTTTAAAAAAGCAAGATTAGCAATCCCACACATGTAGTGTTAAAAGACTTAGTACCTAAATCTTAGGTCCAGAAAAATGCTGTTGACATCACAAAAGGCTTTTTTAGTTGTACTAATGAATTTTTCATGCTCTAAATGTAGGAGGAATTAGTAGGAAGTACAGTTATTCATATAGACTCCCTCAAAAATTCTAGCAAAGCCTTTTGAATATCATTACATGCTTTTTACAAACCAAGGACAATGTATTCCTAATGTGAAATTTTTACTAATATATGTTCAAATAATTAGGAAGCTCTCTTAATTGTTTATTCAGTCAGTAACAAAAAGTTCAATCACTGAAATCACTAAAAAAAATCACTAAGCCTATAAGATTTTAATTGAAACACTAATTTAATTAACCTGTCTTTCAGAAAAGTTTTCATCATAAAATTTAAATGTTGTGTGGTTCATTTTTATGTTGTATTCATTAATACTTCAGAAATAAACATGGGAATGTTTTATCCTTTACTTTAAAGTATGACCCTTTCTGTGTCTCTTATTTTTAGCAATGTATTCTAACATAGGGACCACTGAGCCACTGGCATACATTTTGTTTAACATAAAAGGAGAATTCAACCCCCAAATGGTGTCACCTTTTCTACTAAAGATCTTTTCAAGGATGATTGGGGAACAGGGCTAGCTGAGGACAAAGCCAGCTGATATCCCAACAAAGGACACCCTCCACCCCCACCTCTACCCCGGCCCAGGGTGAGATATGTGTGACATTCCTCAGGAGGCTTCCAATTGTCTTAAGGTTGGTGCCTTGCTAGAGGGAAAAAGCAATCTTTAACTTGACAATGGCAAGGCTTCCAGGATCTTGCAGGTCCTCCTTAGCATATGAAAATCCTTTGAAATCTCCCTACCTCCCCCAACTCCCAGGTATATAATCAGCCACTCCACGAGCCCAGGACAATAGCTCTTTCTGCCCACGGGTCCTGTCCTGGTGCTTTAACAAAACCACCATTTGGCGCCAAAGACGTCTCTAGAATTCTTTGTTGGTCATTGGCTCTGGACCTCACCTATATTCCAAAACTTCATCACAGGATACTTTATGAATGTTGCTGAGTAGCTAGGCAAAGGAAGGTAAAATACACTTTCAAGGCCATGGAAATAGAATGAGCAGTTATGTTAATTTAGTTCCAATTTCCTAAAACTCCATTTCTAAGACTGTGACAATTCACATGCTCTAAAAGGAGGTGGTAGGGAAATATCCTGGAGTATTATTGGAATCACTATGCTGATTTTACGGACTTTGCTCTTCAGGGTTCCAGTTAATTTCTACTGCTCTCTGGTTCCCTGTGGTCTTCATAAATCCTGGGCATTCACTTCTCATTCTCCAGGTACTCTTCTTTTGCCCCAATTTTTTTTTCCCTTCTTGCCTGCATCTTGGTTTTACTCTTAAAAATTGGTTAATAGATATATCAATAACTGTTTAGGTCTAAGCCCGTTTCTCTTGCTCAGTCAGGATTTAGACATTTTATCAGTAGCAATTCACACAAAAAAGACCATTGTTGCATTAACATGACACCAGAAGGTGAAGTGTGAAGCATAACGTCCAGCTACAGGGCAGCCCTGGTGGCTCAGCAGCTTAGCCTGCTTTCAGCCCAGGGCGTGATCCTGGGGACCTGGAATCGAGTCCCATGTCAAGACTCACCTAAAAATTATATCCTGGTGCTTTGACTATAATTTCCTGAAGATGGTGACTAATATCTCAGAGAAGGGTCCATATTGGGTTCCCTGCATAGATCCTGTCTCTCTGTCTCTCTCTCTCTCTCTCTCTGTCTCTCATGAAATAATAAATAAAATCTTCAAAAAAATAAAAATAAAGTCCAGCTGCCAGGGAACATGCCCTGGATAATGTCCCTCAAACTATCTATAAGAGCAACCCTGTTTTTGCTGTTGTCTCATAGAATTGCCTGCCTACAACAACAAAAAAACTTAAAATCACCCTTCTTATGATGTGAGAAAGAAAAGCAGGTGGAGAGGGGAGTGTTTAGCATAATATTTTATCACCTTTCTTTAACACTTCAATTCTGAAGGGATTTTCAAGTTTAAGAAGTCACAGAAGTTCTAGGATGCCTGGGTGGTTCAGAGGGTTGAGCCTCTGCCTTTGACTCAGGTCATGATCCCAGGATCCTGGGATCCAGCCCCACATTAGGCTCCCAGCTCAGAGGGGAGTCTGCTTCTCTTTCTGCCCCTCCCTCCCGCTCATGTTTTCTCTCTCAAATAAATAAATAAAATCTTGGGGAAAAAAGTCATAGAAGTTCAAAATCTCTCAGTAAGTTCATTTGCCAGACACGAGAGCTTTCTTGACTCACCTAAAAATTATATCCTGATCCTTTGACTATAATTTCCTGAAGATGGTGACTAATATCTCAGAGGAGAGTCCACTCTCACAACCATTAGTTTGAAAATATGCTTCACACAATGAGCTGGAATCACAGTGATCTTCTAGAAAGATAATTCATCAAACATTTTGTTCTAGGTTAAATCTCCTTGAAGCAGAATATCCTGATACAGTTACTCCTACATAGACTTGATAAAAGACAGGCTACATTTCCCGTTAAAATTAAAATCATTGGGGCAACCCGGGGGGCTCAGCGGTTTAGCATCTGCCTTCAGCCCAGGGCGTGATCCTGGAGACCTGGGATCGAGTCCCACGTCAAGCTCCCTGCATAGAGCCTGCTTCTCCCTCTGCTTCTGTCTCTGTCTCTGTCTCTCTCTGTCTCTCAAGAATAAATAAATAAAAATCTTGAAGAAAAAATTAAAATCATTGAATTATTGATTTATATTAAGTAATATGATAACTGACGTCCTGTATCGTTTTTCCTTTCCCAGTTTCATGACCCTTCAGTAGACTTTGACTTTCTACTGTGTTTTGAAATCTGAGCCCTGTAGTTTCAGTAGGGAAGCCAAAGATCTGGGAAAGGGATTTCTGCTGCCATTCTAAGACCTGTAAGTGATCTTTAAGCAAGACTATTAGGCATACACAAACCCAGAAAAATATCCTTTATTTCTGATTTCCGTTGCATAGTCCAGATTCTTGTTGCAGAATCCACTGCAGAAAGTGGGTCTCCCCAAACAGTGCTCTGGTTTGTGTCCCTACAAAGCTACAGCTCTGAGAGCGTAATATTTTGAGCCTTGGGATCTATGGGGGTGGGATCTTCCTTCACCACACATTTCTCTTATCCTCTCTGTTCTCCACTTAAGTCCCCATAGTCCATCTGTCTGCTCAGTGGGATTCCATTTTGGAGTCCCAGGGGGTTGGAGTGGTGAGGCTCAGAGTGCTCTCCTGTCAGGTTATCGCACTCTAGAAATGGATCTGGAATTGTTGCACAGTTTTCACAAAGAGTGTGTGTCTGTCTTAATACTAGGCAGCAACAGGAGAGAATACAAATCCTAGGACATTTCTTTTCTCTATTGATTGAAATTTTATGCCACTGATATTTTTGTTGTGTGTGTGTGACTTCAAAGCTACAGATACTATAATAATTGTTTTATATGGATTATTTTGCCTAATTTTCATAGTAACTAGATTAATTGTTAAAATTGTGTCTATTTAACAGATTAAAAAACTGAGTCAAAAGGATACATTTCATTGCTTGGGGCAAAGGAGTATAAGAAACTTGCCAAGTAGTGATACAGTTATGAAGTAGAAAATGTGGAACCAAATTCAGATATGTGATTCCAGAGTGTATATACATAACCACTGGGCGAATCTTCCCCATGCATAAATCCACCATTTACTTACTGTTTACTCTGTGCCAGGCATCATTGTAGGTGCTAGAAACACACAGTGAGCAAAATCACATGGAAATTTGCTGAGCCCAAAGCTGCTCTCATTTGCTTCCTGGTCTGAAAGCTCAAATCAGAGTACAGAGCAGGCCTTTCGAGGTAGGA
This sequence comes from Canis lupus baileyi, assembly GCF_048164855.1. Classification (NCBI taxonomy): domain Eukaryota; kingdom Metazoa; phylum Chordata; class Mammalia; order Carnivora; family Canidae; genus Canis; species Canis lupus. The sequence goes on from NC_132858.1 coordinate 33,713,772, forward strand.
TCCATGGTCAGCTCCTCCAACCAAGCCTCTGGCTGGTAAATCCATTAGCTCCACCTGCAAGGCTGACCCAACCTCAGTGAGGTTCCTAGTTGGCAAGCCATCCACCTGCTAGATAGTACTTTGTGCTAGTTTAATCATTTTTTATTAAAAAAAACTTTTTATTTTAGAATAGTTTGAGATTTATATAAAAGTTGTGAATGTGCTACAGAGTTCTCACGTATCTCATATCCAATTTCCTCTATTATTGACCTTATATTATTCATATGGTATATTTACCAAAATTAAAGAATCAGTATCGATGGATTCTTATTATCTAAAGTCCATGCTCTACTCACATGTTCTTTGTTTTTACTTGAGCCCATTTCTCTGCTCCAAGATCCCATCCAGGGTACCAAATTACATTTGTTCAATATACCTCTTTAACCTCCTCTTTGAGTTAGGGACAAACAGGGCCAGGCAGGGGGCCACGGAATCAAGCTGACAGAAGTCCCCAAAATGCTGAGGTGTAAGGAAACCAGAGATAGAGGAGCAAGCCAGACCACCTTGCCCTAGGTGTGGGAGGGGAGGGTGTCTTTTTAGGACAGTCACCTGTGACCAAAAAGAATAACCAGACCCCAAAGATGTCACTGTTAGGTTTTCCTTTAATGATCGGTGGAGAAAATTAAAGACAGCAGAGCCAGGCGGTAGGTTCGTGGGTGCTTTAATGGGGAGCGTCCTGGGCGAGGTCCCGGCCAGAGGGAGGCCCGAGTCAGGGACGGCGCGCCCAGGCCCACCGCAGGGCGTAGAAAGAGGTTGTGGGGCAGCCCGGGTGGCGCAGCGGTTTAGCGCCGCCTTCAGCCCAGGGCATGATCCCGGGATCCTGGAATCGAGTCCCACATCGGGCTCCCTGCATGGGGCCTGCTTCTCCCTCTGCCTGTGTCTCTGCCTCTGTGTGTGTGTGTGTGTCTCTCTCATGAATAAATAAATATAATCTTAAAAAAAAAAAAGATTATAAAGAGGTTTTGGCGAGAAGGTGGGGGCAGGGAGGCCAGGTGGCTTTGGCGGGGAGATGCTGGCCAGGGTGGGCCATGTCGACGTCCCCAGTCTCGCCAGCCCAACATTCCGACCTTTTTGTTTTGTTATAATGCGGCGACGATTCCCTCTGGCTGCTTCCCGCTGCTATAGGGGCGTCGTGGGGTTCGTGGGGTTCATCGAGGTGGGCAGGCGAGTGTAGGGGTGTAAGAGGAGTTGGCTGACCACCCCCCGGGCGGTTTCTGGGGGCTTTCCCTGCAAAAATCGGGTGACGCGAGGGGCAAAGGAGATCAGGATGATTAGGGTACGCAGGGGGCCGGCGGGGGAGACGCCAAGTCTCCGTGGGGGAAGAGGTCCCAAGCAGCGGCGCCCGCCGTGGGGACAGGACGCACCGGACAGGCTCCCACGGGCACCTGTGTACCCGGCGCCGAGCGGAGAGGACCCCGGAAACACGCACACGCGGGTGAGTCGTGGCTGGCTGCGCACCCCAGGAGCAAGCCACCGCGCAGGGGAGGCTCCAGGTGGTGCAGCAGGAGGGGAGATGCTTGTGTTCATGCAGCGACGATCGGGGGGCTGCACCATTAGAGGGCAGGAGGCACGTGAAGCTTGGGGCACTGGTGAGGGAAATGGGTCCCCCAATAGGTCCAGAGTGAAGGGTATGATTCGTTAGGGATTTTGGTTAGTTGTTGGAGTGCCCTTAGGTTGATTCCCCTATACTGAGGTGGGGTGGAGAGTTTAGCCAGATTCTGCAATATTATTTTAGACTGATTTTTTTAAAGCCTGGTCCTGTACCCTGCCCCTGTCCCAGAGCCCTATTTGGGCCAGGTAGGACCAACGTACTCCTCCGGATTTGGGGTAAGCAGTACTGGGAAGCGACTGGTTTGGGTTAATTCAGAAATCCAAAAAGTCCTGCCCAGGACTTGAGTAGTGGTACAGGTCTGGGGGTTTCCTGCGTAGCATTGGGAAGGCATGAAGGTGAAGGACTGAAAACATCGATTGCGACCTGAGCCCCGCATGCATGGGTCACGGGAGTTAGTCATGGGTCCCTGAGGGAGTGTTAAAATGAGAAGGGACACGGGCCAGACGAAGTTTGGTGGGCCCGGGTTTTGAATAGTCCAATCATTTTGTAAGGGGGCCTCTTTAGTTTGGATATATGTACCCACAGGGGAGTGACCCAGGAGTTTTGCGGCCGTAGAAGTGGTTAGGGTAACAGTATAGGGGCCTGTCCACTTATACTGTAGAGTCTTAGCGTGTAATTCTTTTAGTAAAACACTATCTCCGGGGGACAGATCTCACAACACGTCAGGAGTCGGTACCCCTGGAGCAGGAATGACGGAATCCGTGTGGGCCCGGAGAAGGGTTCTCAGGGGAGTCAGGTAAGGTAGATAGGAGAGGACAGGGTGTGGCGATGACCGCACGTTATGAGTAAGAAGAAAGGGTCACCCATACAGTAATTTGAAAGGACTAAGTCCCGAGGTTCCCCTTGGGGTTGCCCTAAGCCTGGTTAGGGCAAAGGGGAGGAGGGAAGGCCACGACAAGTGTGTCTCAAGGGTTAATTTGGTAAGCTGTCCCTTGAGAAGGCCGCTGGCTCCCTCTACCTTACCCGAGGACTGGGGAATGGTAGGGTACATGCAGTTTCTGGGTGATGCTGAGACTTTCGGAGACCTGAGTGATGCTGGATGTGAAAGCCGGCCCGGTATTTGACTGTAAGGTTCGAGGGAGGCCGAATCTGCGAAGGATGTGTTCAGTAAGTACTTCAGCAACAACGTCAGCAGTCTCTCGGTGGTGGGGAAAGCTTCGATCCAACCTGTAAAGGTATCCACTAAAGTTAGGATATATCGGAAGGCTTTTTGATAGGGCATATGGGTGAAGTCAAGTTGCCAGTCCTCGCCCGGTTGGTGTCCCCTCAGTTGGTGGTTGGGCCCCGGTTGAGGGATCCCTCTTTGTGAGTTAACGGAGGAGCATGTTTTACAGGCATGGTGGACAGTCTCGATAGCCCTACAAAGGTGAGGGTGATAAAAAAGGGGTGACAGAAAGTGATAGAAAGCCTTAGGTCCTATGTGTAGAGACTGATGAATTTCAGTAAGCAGGGTGCGGAGGACTTTGGGAGGGCGATTTTCTCTCGGAGAAAGATCCATCCCTTATCGGCAGGTTTGCCCCCCATTTGTTTGAGGGTGTTGAGCTCCTCATCCGAGTGAGAAGGGGGTATGGGGTATGTTCAGAAACAGAAGAGGGGCTGGGGAAGCCTTTTTAGCCATTTGTTTGGCCACAGTGTCAGCTTTGTTGTTCCCTCGAGAAACGAGTTCCAGGGATTTTTGATGGCCTCGGCAACGTATAATGGCCACTTTGGTAGGGAGGTTGAGGGGCTTCAACAATTTGGAGATAAGGGGGCCATTAACTATGGGCGTGCCCTTGGTGGTCAGGAACCCCCGTTCTTGCCAAAGTACGGAATGTGTGTGTGTAACCAGGTAGACGTATTTAGAATCTGTATAGATGTTAACCCGTAAATTCTTGGAGAGATGGAGTGCCCTGGTGAGGGCAACTAACTCAGCCTTCTGGGAGGTAGTTCCCGGAGGAAGGGGAGCCGCCTCAACAATGGTCTCCAGAGTGACCACCGCGTATCCAGCATGGCCATCTGGAGCCATGACGGAACTCCCATCTACAAACAGTACCCGGTCGGGATCAGGAAGAGGCTGGTCAGAGAGACCTGGATGAGAAGGGGTAAGATCGTCCAGGAGTTGTGGGCAAGAGTGGGTTGGTTCAGAAACAAGAGGTGTGGGTAGAAGAGTAGCAGAGTTGAGTCGCAGAGAAGTAAATAAAGACACTTGAGGATTTTCAATAAACAGTAGATGATCGAGTTGGAGGCATGAAGGGGTCAAATGGGCCAGGGATCTGTGGCCAACCAGGTCTATTGATCCGTGTGGGGAAAAAACAGTGAGGGGCTGCCCCAAGGTGAGTTTTAGAGCCTCCTTAGTGAGGGAGGCAGCTGGCGCCAGGGCTCTGAGACAGGGTTGCCAGCCTTTAGCTGTGGGGTCTAGCTGTTTGGACAGAAAGGCTACTGCCCAGTACGTTGGCCCAGCCAGTTGGGCAAGGAGGCCAGTAGCAGACCCAGATCGTTTGTCAGTAAAAAGATGAAACGGTCTAGAAGGGTCTGGGAGGGTTAAAGTGAGTCCTGATATTAGTCGGTCCCTGAATTTGGAAAACAGATTTTGGACTGCAGTGGGGTCGGTCAGGGGGCTGTGGGGGGTTTCCTTGGCTGCTTGATATAGGGGTCGAACCAGAAGGGTGAAGTTAGGTATCCAATGTCGGAAAAAAACCACCAATCCCAGGAAGGAAAGGATTTCGGCGGTGCTTTGAGGGGTTTGGAGGTCCTGGAGCAGCTGGATGCGGTCCTTTGTCAAGGACTTGGAGGTGGGAGTTAACCAAGGAGGTGACAGTTGGGGTGCAGAGTTGAGCCTTAGCTGGCATGACCCTGTATCCCTTGGACTCCAAAAAATTCAGTAGAGTGGTGGTATCATCCTCTGAAGAAGAGAGGGAAGGGCTGCAGAGAAGGAGGTTGTCTACCTACTGAAGGAGGGTACTAGTTTTCAGAGAACATTGTTGGAAGTCCTCGGCCAGGGCCTGCCCAAAGAGGCGGGGGCTATCTCGAAAGCCCTGAGGGCGGACCGTCCATGTAAGCTGCCCTGAGATGTGTGTGTCTGGGTCCTCCCAGGTAAAGGCGAAGAGAAAGTAGGAATCGGGGTGTAAAGGGACAGTGAAGAAGGTGTCCTTGAGGTCTAGGACGGAAAAATGAGTGGTGTTGGGTGGGACGCTGGAAAGAAGAGCACACGGGTTGGGCACTACTGGGTGAAGGGGTATAACGGCCTCATTGATGAGTCTTAGGTCCTGAAGGAGCTGATAGGCCCCAGTGGGCTTCCTTACCGGGAGGATAGGGGTATCACAAGGTGAGCTGATAGGTATGAGGAGCCCCTGCTGTTTGAGGCAGTCTATGATGGGCTTTAGTCCCTGTCTGGGTGTCAGGGAAATGGGGAACTGAGGACGGGCTGGATAGGTGTATTGGTCTTTGATTTTTATAGGTTGATGGTGTGAGGCCACAACCGGCTTGGAGGTATCCCAGACCTGGGGATGACAAACAGAAGGCGGGAAGAGGGTGCGGGGGCTTCCGACGCCAGAAGGGAAAGGACAAGGTGGCTAGAGTGGTGGGAGAGGGGGAGAGCCGTATGGTGGCCCTTAGTTTATAGGGAATGCCCCTTCCCAGAAGGGGCACCGGGCAAGAGGGCGTGATAAGGAAAGAGAGCAAAAGGGAACCCATCCAAGCTACAAGTGAGGGGCGGGGTTGACCTAGGCCCGGAGGAGGTGCCATCAGTTCCCATCACCATGGGGGGAGGGGGGCTGACTAGGTCCCGAGTAGGAAGCCAGGACAGAATGGTCCCCCCGAGTCCAGCCAGAAGGATACGGGCTTACCCGCTGCCTGGAGCGGACCCCTGGGCTCGGGCGAGTGGGGTGTCGGCGTCTGGGCCGTCAGTCTCCTGCACACCCAGTAGCTGGAAAGCCTCCGCGGGGAGGCGCCGAGGATGCCCCGGGGGGGACAGTCGGACTTCCAGGGGCCCATCATCTTACACGAGGCGCGGCCGGGGACTAGGACAGTGAGGCCCAGGGTCCCTCGGTGCCGCCCTTGAAACGGGCTCCGGGAGCCCGACTTGCTCCCCTGTTCGGGTCCTGAGACGCGGCGCGTGCGGCTTGGGCCCCGTCGGGCCTCCTCTGGGGCCTCGCGGCCTCCTCCCGGTTACAACTTTAAAGGCCATTTTCACCAGGTCTGAGATGCGAGTGCGAGGACCCTCCTCTGCATTTTTAAGTTTTTTTTTCCCGGATGTGGCGCCGACTGGGAAATAAAATGGGCCGCCGGAGTCACCCCCGGGGGAGCCGCGTCCAAGCGGTCCAGGAGCCAAGGCTTCCGTGAGTCTACGGAGGGCAGGCGGGGTTCTCCTCGGGTTCGCAGCCAGGTCTCGGTTTGTCATGGGCAGACCCGCCCTACAGCGCCCGGGGCACCCCTGTGCCCCCACCGCCCCCAGCTCTCTCTGCACCGCTGCCCAAGGGCTTCTGTCCCTTCACCCACCCCGTGTCCGCCGGGCCCATCTCTCCGGCAGGACCCCGGCAGGCCAAGGACGGGGGCGAGCGTGGCCCCGGATGTTCTGTCCCTCCCCGCCCCGGAATCTGCATGTGGCAGTCCTTTTTAATTGGGGGGTTTTCCATTGAAAACCTTGCACTTCCTGCCCGGGGCCCGGGGCCCACTCCTGCCTGGCAGCAGCGGGCTGGGGAACAGCTGCTCCTCCCAGTCCCCGCCTGCCTGCCTCCCCCCGTGTGCCCCCTGCCTGCCTCCGGGACACCGTGTTGGACTCTCCGGTCTGCATCTCCTGCCCAGACAGGACGCTATCTTTCTACCAAGTGGAGATAACTAGCCAGACAGAGCTTATAAAATTCCTAACTGATTTTAGACCTGTCAACAGAGCGGCTGTTTCTCAAAGATGGGGGGCAAGATGTGCAGTGTATTGTAGACCTCACCCACATTTTCTTCTTTCCGTCTCCACTGATTCCTTCTATCGATTTTCTTTGTGCTCACTGGGTTGTGCACCTGAACAAGTAGTGGCAGATTGCACTTGTTCCGCATCTGCATGTCTCAGAGTTGGAATTAACAATCATGTAGGTAGAATAATAGTGATGGCAATAAAAAGGGTGTAAAAAAAACCTTCCTTACTCTGGAGAATTTTTTGTAATAAATCTCTTCTTTAGCTAGAAAGAACATTTCCCTCCCCAAGTTATTTCTGATAAATGTCATACATGAACCCACTTTTTATAGAATTCATTTCTAAAAATCTGTCTTAGGTCAAGAATTAACATTAGCTTTTTTTTTTTTTTTTTTTTCTTTAATGATCCTTTGTCTCTGGAGATCATAAATTCTCCAGAACTTAGTACTAACTTTTGGAGGAAGTTAGCAGTATTTTAAAATCCCTCATAGATAATTTGATAGATCACCATGCCATAGATCTGACCATAAATTCAATAACAAAATAAAATCCTATTTAACCTTTAGGGCCTGCAATCCATTTTTTTACTTTTAAGGAAAAAATCTGGCCCAACCCAGAAATATGAGTCACATGAGACACCTTCCTTTCCTGAAGATGCCAAATTATATACCGCACAATCTCTAGCACAAATAGCCATTCCTGACTTACTTTCCCCTTGTTTCTTAAATGAACTTTTTTCCCATTCTAGGATGATCTTATATTACCTCTTTGCAGATGCTCAGGTGTGCCCAAATCTTGCATTCTCACCCCTGTCCCAATCTATCCAAGTCCTCACCCAGGCCTCATGAAACCATCTCTCCTTATTCTATTACTTTCTTAAATCAATCATTTGGTATATGTCATAGGCCAGACTGAAACAGTATTCCTCTTGTTAAATAACAGTTTTTAATCCCTTCAACAATGTGCTCACAAAAGAAACTGACTGGATCCCATGCTTTTTTTTTTTTTTTTTTTTTTAATCCACTAAACTGCTTTCCATAAGAAAGACTATAAATACCCATTGACAGCCTGCTTCTGGGACCTAATAGCTTAAATCAAAGATCCTACACCATCAAATTTTCTCTCCATAAAGAATCTTTCTCATCAGCACACAAATATATTTCTATTCCTAGTATGCTTTTTTTTTAAATCCTCTCTTGACCTTATTTCTCTCTCTAGCTACAACCCATTTCTGTGCTCCCCTTTGTAGCTGAACTGATGATCTCACCCAGTATCCTTGAATTTAAATATTCAGTCCATATAATATCTACTAGTTGTATCAAAGTTAGCATGTTCAAAATTAATGCTTATTTCTAACCCAATCCAAAACACTACTACTGTCATCTGCTGCAACACATTTAACAGTAAACTTTACCCTTCCAATTGTTAAATCAGATTCCTTGGAATTATTTTAGACTCTTCTCTTTCTCTTGTACCTAATATCCAATCCAGTGGCAAATTCTATTGCCTGTAACTTCAAAATTCATCTGGAATCCAAACGTCTCTCATCTTCCACACTACTAATATGATTACTCAGTCTTCTCCTGCTTGGATTATTGAAACAGCCTTCTCTGTATTTTTAAATATTTATTTATTTAAGTTATCTCTACACCAGATATGGGGTTTGAACTCACAACCCTGAGATCAATAGTCACATGCTCTTCCAACTGAGCCAGCTAGGTTCCCCTGTGGTACTCTACTATCTGCTCTGACAACTCCCACCCTTGCCTAGCTTTGTTAGCTACACAGCAGTGGCCAGAATGCTGCTATCCCATCATGTTACTGCTCTGCCTCAGAGTCATCTAATGAATGACTTCCCATCTCAAGTAAATAAAGTAAAAGCCATAGAGTGCCTGGGTGGCTCAGTCAGTTGAGCATCTGACTTCTGGTTTCAGCTCAAGTGGTGCTCTCCTGGGTCTTGGGATCTGCCTGCATGGGCTCCATCCTCAGTGGGGAATCAGCTTGAAGACCCTTTCCTTCCGCCCCATCCCCCACTCAATTTGTGGGTTCTCTCTCTCTCTCTCTCTCTCTCATTCTGAAGTAAATAAGTAAATCTTTTTTTAAAAATAAGGAAAAAGCCAAAGATTTGCCAGGGCCTACAAGTCCTACACGATCTTAAACCAACGCTCTTTATCAATTTATACTTTCTCCCTTACTCATTCATATCTTTCCAGCCACATTCACCAACTTGCTTTTCAAACATACCAACCATTTTTATGCTTCAGGTTTTTTGTACATTCTTTCTTCCTCTATCCACGTAGCTTTAGATATTTGCTCTTTAGTTGCTCAGGGTTACCTTTTCACTGAGACTTACATAAATAGTCTCTTTAAAATGGCAATCTCTATCCATGTTAGCACTCCTTATTATCCTCCATTATTTAACTTTTCCTCACCTCACTTATTCATATCTGATATAGTATATATTTTACTTATTTAATTTGTCTTCCCAACTAGACTATATACTCCATCAGAGCAGAAGTTTTCTTTTTTTGTGCTATTGGCTGATTTATACCTAACATCCAGAACAGTGACTGGCACATAATAGTTATTTAGTAAATATATTATGCCTGTAAGAATAGTTGAGTGAATGAATGAGTAACCAAAAGATTAACATTATCTATTGGAAAACTACATTATAGTTGAAATACAATGTTAATACATTTCTCCTGATCATTTTGGAGGGAAATTCCCGTGTTATCTTTGGATAATACAAACCATGTTTTTGGACTTAGGTACCACATATACACTGTTAACTTTTATGATGTTTTCTTAACCCCTCCCTGTTGCTTTGAGCTTTATATTTACCTCTCTAGTAGAAAAGCATAATAATATTCCCCAGGTACTACAGAGTATGCCCAAATTTCATTACACCCCCTCAAACCTACTCATTGTGTTATGCTAAATACCTCAGTAAATGACAATACCTCTAGCCCAAGCCAGATATGTGGCAGTTTTCCTAAAATCCTCCTTCATCTTGTATAGGCACATCTCAGCACTCCAATAAGAGATGCAGGGATATTTGCACCTTTTCCTTATCTTTCCAAGAAACCATGGTAAGAAAACTTCTGAGAAAGAAATTTGTGTTTTGCATTGTGTTCTGTTTTCCTCTGCTCATTGATACCAAGCAGGTAAGTAGACCCTTATTTTCTTGCCACAGGAATTTTCCAACCTTCAAAGTAGAAGGTGAGGGCATCTCCAGGACAAAAGAAGTGAAAGAATATGGGGAAAAGAAAGAGAGAAAACTAAGACATTAAAAACATGTTATTAGTTGCATTTGGTACATGGTGCTCCCAGGGAGGCTTTGTCCTAGGCATAGTAGCGTTTAGATCCCCCCAAAATCCACACTCTTCAGTTAGGACCTAGGAGCTAAAAAGTCCCCACACTGAAAGGAAGGCTGTATGCAGACTATGACAATGTCACTCCATGACTCCAAGAGGATAAATGATCAGTGACCTCCCTTCTTGCTGCACATCTTAAATGTTACCAAACACATGGAACTCTGAATTCTGGTAATGACTGAGACTGAATGTCCCACCAGCAGAACAGAGGCCCTATCAGCTTTAATTCATACAAAGAAAATAAGTACCTATGGTATTTCAACATTTGTAGACTGAAATTTATGTTATTTGATCAATTTGTATGTTCACTCACACTTGCTCACTCTATCACTCTATTGCTCTCTCTCTCTCTCTCTCCTCTTTTTTTTTTTTTAATAATTATTTATTTATTTATTTATTTGTGATAGTCACAGAGAGAGAGAGAGAATGAGGCAGAGACACAGGCAGAGGGAGAAGCAGGCTCCATGCACCGGGAGCCCGACGTGGGATTCGATCCCGGGTCTCCAGGATCGCGCCCTGGGCCAAAGGCAGGCGCCAAACTGCTGCGGCACCCAGGGATCCCCTCTCTCTCTCTCCTCTTAAGGGATTTTCTGAACAACCAAAGAATTAAAAAAAATAAAATGTAAAGATCCAAGGACTGCAGCTTTTACCCTTGGGAAAATATAGTCTCACTTCTCCTTTTACCAAATAACATTCAAAAAGTAGAGTTGTTCACTGATGCAAAACAGAATCTGCACAAAAAAGTATCAACTTATTTAGGGTCACAATATGCTCAAGAACCTACAATGTCAGAAAAGCATGAAGTAGAAAGACAAGGAGCTGGCATTGCATAGATGATTGGTAAGGGGAGGAAATGATGAGTCTGAGCAAATGAGCCTCGATTTAAGTATATTAATGCCTGCATTTTGACTAAGAGTCATTTTAATATAGCCTAAATCAAAATTATAGCTACTTTTATTACTCAAAATTATGAGAAGCAAATACCCTCTACCCTTACCCCTTCCCGACTCTCAGCACTGTGGATAAAGTGGAAAGGAGACATCGATGGTGGAGAACAGACCAGATGGGGGTTAGAGAGTAGCTGCCACACCAACTATATTTAACCAAGTCTCCTATGGTTATTACACTCGTTTATCCCTAAAGGACCATCAGTCTTTCTCGGCAAGGTACACATTGTTTGAGAAGTCCTTTTTATTTTAAATTATCTACTTTTCAAACTTTCTAACTTCTTTCTCAAAATGTATTAGTAGTCATTTAGATTCTTAAAATTTTAAACTATGAAAGGCAGACATACCTTCCTTTTTTAGGCTTCCCGATTATGCTGACTTTGCATGACAAATATAGGACACTAGATGGGATGGTAAAAGGAGTTATTTGTGTGTTTTGACAAGTGCTGGTCAGTTATTTGCAGACTATCTCTAATTTTAGCTTGACATTTCTCCTGATTAGATTTGGGCTATACATTTTTTGGCAACAGTGGACAGAAATGATATGCCTTTCTTAATGCCCTTTTGTGCTGAGATCCAGACTAGAGAACATTTCCAACAAATGTCCTCTCGTTTTAGTAGCTAAAGACCTTTCTTGGTTTTCTTGCTCAACCAGGGTGTGCTTCACTTTCTTCCTCTGTGAAATCTAGATACCAATTGTGCCTTCCTCATAGAGCTGTTGTGACGATTAGAGAAGGCTATACTTATAAAATATGTAAGGCAGTACCTCGCACATAGTAAACCCCATAAATAGAAGCCATAATTAATATTCACTAATAAAATAGAGTTAACACGTATTATGCATTTACTGTGCTTTCATTATGTAACCTATTTAAACTACTGAATGAATCCATCAAATAGAAATTCACCATGAGAGTACTATAGTAATGACGCAGGCAAGATCTACCAATAGACATGCACATTAGTGAGCGCAAGTTTGGGAAGAAACAGGGTATTTGCCTAGGTTCAATGTAACTCTGCCAAGATATTTATTAATTACAGAGGGGAAAAATGACTTTGAGGAGAAGCCTCGCAGATACCACTGTAATTAAAGGATCAAGTTTAACATCACATGTCAATATCATGTACTGCCTGATACGATGCAGAGAGAACAACCATCTGTGGCTCCATTTATTTTTTTTATTTTTTTTAAATTGTTTAAATTTATTTATGATAGTCACAGAGAGAGAGGCAGAGACATAGGCAGAGGGAGAAGCAGGCTCAATGCACCAGGAGCCCTACATGGGACTCGATCCCGGGTCTCCAGAATCGCGCCCTGGGCCAAAGGCAGGCGCCAAACCGCTGCGCCACCCAGGGATCCCTGTGGCTCCATTTAAAAGAAACAACCTCAGTCTAACTTTGAGATAACAAAAGATACATCCAAATTGACTCACATTCTGCAAAATATCTGGCTAAAGCTCTTCAAAAGTATCAAGGTCATAAAAGACAAGGAAAGATTAAATAATTGTTACAGACTAGAAAAAATGAAGGAAACATGAAAACCAAGTGGAGTGTGGGGACTCAGGTGGATGACAGACCATAAAATGGACAATCATAGAAAAACTGGTAAAACTGGTATGAAAACTATAGATTAATAGTGTTGTTCCAATGTTTATTTATTAGTTTTGATTAATGCAATGATTATGTAAGATATAAACATGAAATTGGATGAAAAGCATACAAGACTTCTCTATTACCTTTTTGGCTTATCTGTTAAGTGTAAAATTGCTTCAAAATAAAAAAGATTTTAAAAATCCAGTAGGTACTACCATTTACAGATAAAGAAATGAAGTATGTTAACATCACATAGCTAGGAAATGTAAGAAAGGAAATTTTAATCCAATCATTCGAGCCATAGAATCTATATTTTAAAACTATTTAAAATTATAGCCTCTGCCTCTACTTCTAGGACCTTTGCTCTCTACTCCCTTTTTCTTTTTCCTCTTAACACTTATCTCCAGCACACACAAACACACACAGAAGGACACACACACACTTTTATTAATTTCATTTCTCACCATCACTATGCCTTAGAATATGAGCTTAATGAAGTTCCCAGGAGATAGTAAGTGATCAATTTCCTAAATGAATAAATGAATGACTGAAGAGTCCCCACCCTCAGGGGGGTGCAAGGATTCCAATTTAAATTTTTTTTTCTTGTTTCAAGTTTTTTTTTTAATTTTTTTATTTATTTATGATAGTCACAGAGAGAGAGAGAGAGAGAGGCAGAGACATAGGCAGAGGGAGAAGCAGGCTCCATGCACCGGGAGCCCGATGTGGGATTCGATCCCGGGTCTCCAGGATCGCCCCCTGGGCCAAAGGCAGGCGCCAAACCGCTGCGCCACCCAGGGATCCCTTGTTTCAAGTTTTTATTTAAGTTCTAGTTAGTTAGCATATAATAAGGGTTTCAATTTTATTTATTTTTATTTTTTCTTTGAAATATTTGTTTATTTATTCATGAGAGACAGAGACAGAGACAGAGACAGAGACAGAGAAGCAGGCTCCATGCAGAGAGCCTGATGTGGGACTCCATCCCCTGACCCCAGGATCACGCCCAGCCCAGAGCCGAAGGCAGACGCTCAACTACTGAGCCACCCAGGCATCCCATAAGGGTTTCAATTTTAAATGGAATGCCCAGAGAGGGTGATAGTCATTTCCAAAGGAGGTGAGAGAGCAAGCTATGCATATAATTGGAGAAAGAGAATCTAATCGAGGGAAAACAAATTAAAAAATTCTGCATCAGCAGACTGCCTTGCCCATTCTGGAGCAACAAGGAGGCCGGTGTTGTTAGGCTAAACAGAGCAAGGAGGGATGCAGTGAGAAGTACAGCAAGAATGACCATGCAGGGATCCCTGGGTGGCGCAGTGGTTTGGCGCCTGCCTTTGGCCCAGGGCACGATCCTGGAGACTCAGGATCGAATCCCACGTCGGGCTCCCTGCGTGGAGCCTGCTTCTCCCTCTGCCTGTGTCTCTGCCTCTCTCTCCCTCTCTCTGTGTGACTATCATAAATAAATAAAAATTTATAAAAAAAAAAAAAAAAAAAAAGAATGACCATGCAGTTGGGGGACATACTGGTGGATTTTATGGACTTTCCTCTGGTTCAGATGGGGATCAAGTGAAGGGTTATAAGCAAAGGAGTAACATGATTTGATTAAAATTTGTACAAGATCACTCTGGCTGCTGTGTACAGATTCTTGTGAGCAAAAATGGAAGCAGGAAGACCAATAAGAAGTTACTCCAAAAGTCTAGCAAAATGTTAAAATGGCATAGACCAACCTGGAAGCAAAAGTGGTAAGAAGTGTCTGTGGTGTCTATTACAGTTTCCTGACTATATATAGTCAGTGCTCAGCAGTCATGCCCGCAACATTCTCCTATATCCCAGACAAAAACCCTGACTTTCAAGCAGTTCTAGAACCTCTCCTATCATTGCCTCTCTCTCTAGAATATGTCTTCCGTGAGCGATCACATCTCTTTTTGTAGGACTTCAATTCAGAGGAAATTTCTTCACAGTTTTAATTTTCTTTCCACACCTTCATCTAAATCCCCTAATCCCCACAGGATAAAGACAAACCATCCCCTAGTTTTCCTAGGAAAACATGCTTTTCCCTATCTTTAAAACAATCTTATTCCCATCTCTGGAAACCCTACCCAAACAGACACTCTTCCTTAGGTTACCCTGGTTCGATGCTTCAACTCTCCAAAGTCTCTCATGCTGGCTGGCTTGAAAGGTATAAAAGAAGAATAATTATATTAGAAGGCATGATTTTGTTTTTTAGTATGAAAACTTTTTTGAACAAAATCCCACATGTACTCCCTCTACGCCCTCTGCCCACATTCCCGCAAGACTATTCTATTCTTATTATTCCTGATTGTAGCTCTATTTTAATAACCCATAACCATAGACTGTAAATTAATGGATCCAAATGATCATTTCTGTTCGATAGGTGAGTAAACAGGAGTATGCAATCCCACTGGGTACAAGGAATTTGGGTGCAGAGCCAATGTTCATAGAGGAGAATGTCACCAGTGTTTGCCACATTATTTGTAGAAATGAGCATCTCAGGGACACCTGGGTGGCTCAGTCAGTTGAGCATCCAACTCCTGGTTTCAGCTCAGGTCATGAAATCAAGCCCCATCCAGGAGTTTGCTTAAGTTTCTCTCTCCCTGTGCCCCTTTCTTGCTCAAGCTCACTCACTCTCCCTCTCTCTCTTTCAAAATAAATAAATAAAATTTTGAAAAAATGTTTAAAAGAAATGTGCATCTCAGTGGTGGAAGGAGCAGTAGAGAGTGAGTGAAATTTCTTCCCGAGAAGTGCTTACATTTTTAAAGGTGAGAATTGTTATTCACAAGTAAATATATAATTTTTAAAATATTATTTATTTATTTATTCATGAGAGACACACAGAGAGAGGCAGAGACATAGGCAGAGGGAAAGCAGGCTCCCTGCAGGGCTTTGGGATCAGCCCTGAGCTGAAGGCAGACCCTCAACCACTGAGCCACCCAGGTGCCCCAGTAACTATATAATTAACAAGAAACTTAAAGATCTTGTCAATTGTGAGGAAGTAGACAAACAGGAAAATGAGATGGAGTAACTAGAGGAGCAATACTGGATCTAGGAGTATGGGAAGAAAAATATTTGATGCAGAAGAAATACCTAAGTCTAGTGATCAAAACTAAGATTGAATGGTTTAAGGAACAGAAAAACAGTCAAGCTGTATAACTGGAAAGGCAGTCCCGAGGAGGGAGAAATAGGTAGAAGCGAGATTATGTGGGCCCCTGTAGACCACAGTAACGAATTGGATTTTATTCCAAGGGCAATAGGAAGCCATAGAGATGATAAATTATAAGAGCACCAGAGTCTGATTTACATTTGTAAAGGATCATTTTGGAAGCTGTGTAGAGAATAATTTTAAAAGTATCGAGAGAATTGTTTTCTTCATCTTTCATCCTCAATCCTTTATGATGTATTAGCTGGAAAATCAGTTACAATTACTTTGGGGTGAAAAAAACTATCATAATTCGGAGCTTATAGGCAAGCAAGCTAAAGTAGGAGGCTAGAATGAGCCTGTGGTAATGTATTACAGTTGGAGACATCGATATGAATTTGTGTTTAACTTGATATAGTTACAGATATATACAAACAGAATTATTTATAGGTATATATTTACATAGATAGAATACACATATATTTCATTGCTCAGTCAGAAGAGAGAACTTAAAAGCAGCAACATTCTAGTGCAATGAACACACCTTGTGCCCAGTATTTGATTTCTTATACCATTCTTCAATAAAAAGAATCAGAGATCCTTGGAAAAATGATTGATTCCAGGACTAATTCCAGACAGGGAACATAAACGATGAGTCTAGAGCATCTAGTATCAGAAAGTAAAAAAGTAATAAACAAAAAAGAAAGGAAAAGAAAAGAAAATCTAGAATGAAGGGTATGACAAAAGGAAACAGGAACCAACTGAAAAAGCTTCCAATGGCCATGAGTGGAACACTCTGAAGAACAAAACAACTAAAGTAGTATTGGCTCATGACCCAAAGTATACATATCCATGAGTCCACACTGATTGTGTAATTGAATGAAAAATTGAGTACATAAATGGGGACGAAGACACAAGTCTCCTATGCAGAAGAATTCCAAACGGTTAATGGGGATCCTCTACCTTTAGGAGGTGGAGCATGACTTCACTCCTTAGGTATAAGCTGCCCCAAGTAACTTCTCTCCAAAGAGGACAGCATGGAAAGGGGGTTAAAGGAGTAACAGTAGAGAAACCTGACAAACAGCACCTCAGCTACGTGTTCAAAGTCAACATTCACGATGATAAACTATATTGATCATATGTACATTTGATGTGGTATGGTGAAAATATACTTCATCTCTGATGCCTTTCTCCCTCAAACCTCATTCTAATCATGAGAAAAATATAAGGCAAATCTCACTTGAGAAACTTTGCCAACAAAATGCCATTACTTCTCAAAATTCTCAAGGTCATCAAAAACAAGGAAAATCTGAGAAAATGTCACAGCCAGGATGATACAGGAGAGCTTGGTTCTTGTCACAGAGCCGAAGAATGAATCTTGCGGAGGCAGGAGAGTGAGTAAAGGGATAGAAGTTCATTAAGTAAAAGATACAGAGAAAGCTCTCAGGAGTGAGACGGGTCCCTACAGGGTTGCCCCTGAGGGTTTGTAGGGTTGGTCTTTTATTGGAAGCCTAATCAGGAAACCTAAATCCTTTTAACATTATCTATTGACATCACCATTGAGAAAGGACCAGTGACAACATCTTTAATGTCTTACTTCTTCTTTGGGGTCTGGTTATTCTTTTTTGGTCACAAGTAGCTGTTATAACAAGACACCCTCTGCACCCACACCTAGGGCAGGGTGCTCTGGCTTGTTCCCTTATCTCTGGTTTCCTTATACCTCAGCATTTTGGGGACTTCTGTGAGCCTGCTCCCGTGGCCCCCTGCCTGGCCCTGCCCAGCCCTGTTTGTCCTTAACTCATCAGCTCAGTCACTGCTGGAAGATGAAATGGATGTGTGATCACCATTTTATCCTGACCCGTGCCTGGATAAGGATTCCTAAACCTTCTCAAAGGTTTATGCCCAACCACAATCCTCAAGATGAATCTGCCTCCATTTGTTTGACTCAAGGATTCGTTCAACATCCCATTTTTTGTTTTTCATTGAATTTTAATTTGTTTTAGTATTGGCTCTACACATGATAATGTTTTATGAACAAATTACAGTACAGTATTGTTAGACAATAATAGTCGGTAAAAAATGAAAACTTCAATAGCATATTTTTAGGTTTAACGTTATACTTTATCAGACTAGTACAAATATTTCTAGTTTTTAAAACACGGCTATTTTTACAATTGATTATATTCCTTATTTTGTGACTTGATTATTTTATAACTGGAAGTTTGTACTTGTTAATCCCCTCCTTCTATTTTACCCATCCTCCCATTCACCTCCCCCCCGGCACCCATCACTTTGTTCTCTGTACTTAAGAGTTCAGTCTCTCTCTCTCTTTCTTTCTTTCTTCTTTCTTTCTCTCTCTCTTTCCTCATTTGTCTTTTAGATTCCACATATAAGCAAAGTCATATGGTATTTGTCTTTCTCTATTTCACTTAGCATCATACCTTCTAGATTTATCGATGTCACAGATGGCAAGATCTCATTCTTTTTATGGCTGAGTAATACTCCATTGTGTGTGTGTGTGTGTGTGTGTGTGTGTGTGTGTGTGTGTGTGTGAATTACATCTTCTTTATCCATCTATTTATTGATGGGCACTTGGGTAGCTTCCATATCTTGGGTATTGTAAATAATGCTGCAGTAAACATAGGAGTGCATGTATCTTTTCAGCTTAGTATTTTTTGTGGAATTTTTCAGGGGGCTTTGGAGCTTTTGTTTGCTTGTTTTGTCAGTTGTTTTATAACCACAAAAAAACAGTATGAAAAAACCCAACTTGTACAGAGAACACCCTGTATGAACAACACAATAAAGATTCAGAGATTGAGGAGTTCCCTTAGCAAGGCTGATGATTTCATCCTCTGGTATTTGGAATTTAGGCTGTGGTCCTTGTTCTTAGATTGATCACAATGAGCATGGCAAAGTCCATGCTTTTCATCAGGTTTGAACAGGTGAATGACCACTTGGCCCAGGTTGAAGTAGATTAAGTGCTTGGTTTCATGTTTCACTTAACTATCACTGTTTCTCCTCATGGTACACTGTCTGGTGGGGTTGCACTTCTTTTCAAACTCTATTTCTGTCTAGGTTGTGAGGTCCTGTGTGCTGTATTTTTCCAGCAAGTCCTATTGCATTTCCTCTGACATATCTGTATTTTTGGCCATGGCTTTTTTTTTCTTTCTCTTTAAATCTCACGTGGTTACAGTGGAGCATAGGCTGGCTGACTTCAACCATCTCCTGGAAGATTGAGGATTTGTTTTGTTTTATTTGTATTTAGCCTTGCTTATCACACCTGGAAAAAAAATCTGCCCAATATTATGCTCAGCAAAATAATTATTGGTTCCACACTTAAGATACTGAATTCCACTTACACCTCCACTCTAATCAAATGGAAGTTCTAACTGTCCACATTCTCTAAGCCAAAGCAACAAGTGGGGGAAAAAAAGAAGTTGTGTAATACCATTTGCCTTCTTATTGGCTTTGTGTATGCCATGGGATTGGAAAGCCTGTTGAAGTTTCATCTTTCTGGTGCTTCAGTTAGGAACGACAGAGTGTATTGGCCAACTCATGGCCTCTAACATCAGAATGTACAGCGTCTACATTTCCATCAGGCCTCTCCTTTCCCTTTCTCACTGATCTAGTTCAGGCTTCATTATTCTCATTCATTATTTCAGACTTTAATGGGTACAGGAATCACCTGGGGGTTTTGTTAAAATGCAGATTCTGATTTTATAGGTTTGGGGTTAGGTTTGAGTCTGTTTTCTACATGCTTTTGGATAGTACTGATCTAGAAGGTCCAAGGACCTTACTTTGCCCAGAAGGATCATAGACAGGGTTAGAATCTCTGGCTCAAGGATCACTTGGGCTCTTCTTACAGTGTTGTTGTTTTATTTCACTCTCTTTAGTTCTTTCTTCCATACTTCTCATGAACTATTTTGGAACATCTTGAGCTACATTTCACTAGCTCCTCTGAAACAACCATAAATCTAAGCATATGACTTCCTCTTTCCTAGAAAGAGCAAAAATTTATAGAGGTCTATGGTGAAAATACCTTCCTCCAGATTAGACTTTTTTTTTTTTTGCTTTTTGTGCTTTACCTAGAGCCTACTTTAATATTGGAAACATGAAATTTGAGACTGTCTCCTGTAGTATTTAGGCAATTTAAAGAAAGAAGTGAGATATATATAGATATAGATATAGATATAGATAGATATAGATACATTTTTTTTCAGTTCACCCTTGTCCTGTGACCGTTTTGTGTCCCAGCTTATTATTTGGGAGGATCTCATGTCATACCCTATATCATTTGCAGACTCCTGGTTTTCATTTCTGTCCTTCTCATTCAATGAGATTGTTGAAAAGAGAGTTGAAATTTTTCTGAATCAGCAAATGTTCGCAACACAAAAGCAGCTTGTAGGTTCTTCTCTTCCTTCAGTTTTGGCCTGGTAATCCTTCACTGTAATTTTAGCTTTAATGCACCCTAATATTTTTTAAAATGTATTTTGACCAATTTCTTAGGTCTTTTCAGCAAGAAGACTTGTCCAAGTCAGTCAGCTTGCTATTTTTGAAAATAAGAAATCTGTAATTGCCTTTAAAAATATCTGTCTTCCCCTCTACACTATAAACTCAATTAGAACAGGAATTGAGTCTTCTTTGTATATCACTCTATTTCTAGCTGGACACATAGTAGGTGCTCAAAGTGGTTGCTGAATGAAGGAAACCTAAGGTTGAAGACCATCTCTGGCTAGGAAGGCAGGCAGGCAGGCAGAAAGGCAGGCAAGAGACATGATTCCAAGATGGGCTATTAGGCCACCTAAAGCAAATTAGTGAACTGCAGGATATGACCTTGCTTCTGGTGCCAGATGGTTCATCTTTTCCTCAGGATGCATTTGAGAAAGGAATGAAAACTGTAAGATGACAAGAAAGAAACCATATTGTTCTCTTCAGAAGGGGCCTTTCCTCTGTGGAAAATGTAAAAGCTTCTGTTTTAGTCTTTTACTATCTATGATTAAAAATAGCCACCATTTCCTGCCAAGAATGGCAAGGAAATCCATACAAGACCATGATTATCTATCTTGGGGCATCCTTTATTAGATTGATACAATTACTCTTTTTTTCTTTGAAGAGCTCAGATTTTGGATCTGTGATTGGTATGTCTTATGGATGATGAGAATAAAATGTGTAAAAAAATAAAACTTCTCTAGTGGCAAGTATAAATGACTCAAGAATTATGCTGGAGTCTGGCTCATTGATTCATTTCTGCAGTTTAACCATTTGTAAAACAGACCTGTGATGGTTATAGCAGTGTTGTAGAGCTGTTGGTTTTCAAAAGTTTGAGATCCCTGCAGTAAAGGGAAAACATGAAGTATTATTATTATAGGCAGGTTATGGACCATCTGCCAAGAGCAGACACTGATCTTTTTATATGAGCTGTAAGTCGAATGGGGAAAGACATGGGAAGCCTCAGGCAGAATTATATAAAATCCCTTCCATCCTCCGCTTACTCATCAATAATTAACCTGGCAAATCTAGAGCTTGGTTAGAATAAAATTAAACATTCCCCAAATTGCTCCTGGAATGGTGAACAATAAAATTCTTGCTCTATGATTTGAAGTCAAGGCATTTAGCCCTAAGTGCAAATAAAACATGATAAATTGGTAATGATGAAGACAATTTATTATTAGATCATCCTATAAGATCAGAATAATGAGAAATGTTTTCATTATATTTTTTCAAGATCCTCATTTATTTTCCTTCTCTTTGGCTTCATGGAATATTTCTTGGGCAATAAAGGACTACATGTCATTTTCCATTTATTACACTTTTTGGTTAGTTTGTTAGAGAAGTATTATGTACTTCCAATATACTAAATATATTTTACAAGTTCTGAAAGTGGCCACAGGGTATACCACTTCATGAGTCTATCTGTGCACTCTTTAGCAGAAATGGAAGCTATACTAATACAAGTGAGGGAAACAGTAGGTATAAGAATAAGGTTGAGTCAGGTTTGAATTCTCTCTTGTTATAAAGGACCTTAAGAAATTCAAATAACTTTCTCAAATCTCTATTTTGTCATTTTTAAAATGGACAAAAAAATAGTTACATGACAAAACTGTCAGAAGGATTAACAGAGATTAAAAAAAATATGTCAGATCCTTAACAAAGTGCCTTGGTAATACATATAATATTTAGGAGTTAAAAATCATATCATTATAGGATTCCTTAATCTTGATGAAAGCCTTCCTTTATTCCTCCCTAATAGAAGTCCCCCACAAAATAAAGTCTATTTTGTGTTATTCACATTTTTAACCTGAAGACATCTCACTAATGCACTTAATGTCTGTTGGCTGAGCACTCGCTATGTGCACTACTTGATAGGACTGCAAGAGAAAAACATTGTTGCATCATTTGAAAACTCAGTTCTGAAACAGTTGACTGAAGAAAGCAAAACCACATGCAAATAAATGTCAAATGAATGTCAAATGAATACAATTCTCAAAGAATGACTGAATAGTGGCTTCAGAATAGGAAAAGATCATATGATGCTGAGTGGCCCTGAGCTTGGCCTAGGGAAATGCATGGATGGATAGAGGTGAGGGGACAATCTTGCCAGATTGAAGAGGAATAGGAACTGGAGAAGAGGTGAGCATGGCATTTTCAAGGGTCAAAGAGGCACCCAGATCTATCTGTCTGCAGTTACAAAATAAAAATGGAACCAGGATCACTGATGTGAAAAGGATAAAGAGGGGATGTATTTTATTGGTGTTAGTTTCTCCTGCACAGAAGTACCTCTCACTACTGTGTATTAGTTAAGATAAATAACCCTGGTTGACTACACTGACAAAAAGACAAACAAAAATATGCTATGACTGTAACATAATATATATTTCCCCCCTTATTTACATAACTGTCCATGGAAATGGCACAATGGCACAATTCCATTCATGGTCATCCAGGAACTCTCTTAATGGAATCCACCCAAAGGCACTGCCATCTTCAATTCATGTAACCTCTGCAGTGCACCATGGTCTCCATCTTTGTCACCCACAAAGGTGTACATATCAGAATTCCTTTGGTTGGTCCTGGAAGTAGCACATTTTCATCCCACGGAGCTGGGTCAGAAGGACACACAGAGCTGCAAGAGAAGTTGGCAACTGTGGTGTAGCTACTTGCCCAAAAGATGAGAAAAGTGATGTTGGTCAAGAATTAGTATCATTCATCCTATTGGGGGGAGGTAAACAAATCCACACATGTACTATGTCCTGTTACTCTTTTTTTTTTTTTTTGTTAAGTGTGCCTTTCCATGTAACCAAAAATCCCCTTTGTTTTAGTTGAACAGATTTTGGTCGACATGTCCTGAATTCATGTTCCTCAGTAGGAGGAACCCTTTCAGTCTTCTAGATTAAAGTGATTTTAGGTCTCTTTTTCTTTGAATGGCTGTGCTTCTCTCAATCTGTTACACGTTTTGCAAACTGCAGTGACCAGAATTGTATACCATAGTCCAAATGCAGATATGATACTATTTTTGGACAGAGTAAATCTGTGACTTTTACCTTTTGGTTCAAAAATAATTTCTGATGATGGTTACTGTGTTGCTAACACCTTTGGCTTCAGCTTTGAAGAAAAGTCTACACATTCCCAAGTGCCTCTTTCTTGTCTTCAGTCTTGTAATGCTGGTATTAAAATCCCCAGTCCCTTTGAATAGTAGTTCTCAACCCAAGCTGTATATTACCATCATCTGGGGACCTTTAAAAAATACAAATGCCACCCCTTCTCTCAAGATTTTGATTTAATTTGTCTGAGACGAGGGGCCAGCTATTGATCCTTTTCAACATATCTATAGATAACCTTAATATTTTCTCAGGGTTTTCAATTATTGACAAAAGAGTAATTTTTACTTTTTTTTCCAATTTATATATCCCTATTAAAATGCATCTATTCATTCTCTGCGAGTAATCTTTAATTTTTTTCCAATTCCAATTTATATATCCCTATTAAAATGCATCTATTCATTCTCTGCTTGAGATAAGAGCAAAATTTTCCAAAGAGTTCTCCCATTAGCTTGGAATTAACACATGGGAAAATTATGGGGCTCTCTGTAAACCTTATAAATCTTACACTTCAGCCCATCTGATAATAATGACTGAAACCTAGATGTCAGATGTCCTTTGTCTTCCAACTCCATGGTATCTATATCGCCTGTATTTTTAATGTATATCAACTTGGATATAAAGCTCTGCATCTCTTTCTGTGCCAACTCCTCACCTCTACCCTTTCTCAAAGAATCCATAGTGCGTAATGCCTTAGGTAATATGCATTTTTTCTGGAATTTACATGAGAGAGACAAAGCTGGGTTTTACCTTGCACAGTCCACAGGAACCACCATGAAGCCTCATTGACAGCTCAGTGCCGCAAAGGCCCCCTAGGCCAAATCACCACTAGAGGTAGCAGTGATGCCATTTCCATTTCCCCTTTTCCACAAAGTAAGTGGCATCACATTCTTTTCATCCCTTATACATTTCTCTACCTTTGTCTTCCCAGTCCATGCTACTCCACCAATTCAAGTTGCTCTCTTCTACAGAGCAATTCAGATAAGCCCTAACATCTCTTCTCAAAATGTCTGAATTCCAATCCATCACCAGGCTAGATAAAATGGAGTATCCTCTAGTTGATGTGATCTTGACTCCTTTAGAAGATAATATGAATGTTAACAGGTTTTACTGGATAGATATTAAAGACACTGTTATATATAGTATTTGTATCATATTAACTTTTAAAAATTCTAAAAATATGTTTGAACCTCTGGTCCCAAATGTTTTACCCAAGGAGCTGTAAGTCTGTAATCTAGCCATCATCTTGAGTAGGACCTTAAGAATGCCACCTTCCTCCCCCAGAAGTTTCTCAAATAAATACATTGGTCTTTCTCAGAAAAATTCTCATGCATACATTTTTCATCTTTTTATATAACTTTATATTTGGATAGCATTACATAGTTGAAAAACGATCTTCCCATATATTTTCTTTTTGAGCCTTTCATGATACAAGTACGAAAGTATTCCGCATAATTGGGCTCTTTCCCATTTATAGTTTAGAAGGGTGGTATTTGGAAATTTTGAACAAATAACTCAAGTCCATCTGGACAGTAAATGGGAAAATAGTCACTAGAAGCAAAGAGTGAAAAGGGAATTTTGAAAGACTATGCATAATCATACTGTGTAAAAACTGGAATATCAGGTAGTTTAACAAAACCCCCCAAAACTTAGTAACTTAACATAAGACAGTAATTATTATAATAACTATTATTCTACTTCTTTGGGTTGATTGGGCAGTTCTGTTCATCCCACCTGATTCAGTGGTGTAAATATAGCCAGCAGATACGGCAGCAGGGACAGGGTTCTCCAGTGGGACTCACCAAAGCCACCGCTGCGATCTCTGGAGACTGGGGTAAATGAACTCCTCTCTTCTCGGAGTCTCACCTCCCGGGCTTCTTCAGAGCACAGAAGTCTCTGAGTATGAAGAGGGCCAGATTGGAAGGTTAGCCTTGGAAGTTACACGCCTCTCCCGCCACATTCTCTTGGTAAGAGGTTCAGTTCTAGTCAAAGGGAAAGGAAACAGTATCTCTTCCTGGAAAGTATGGCAGTCCCCCTGTCAAGAGCAGCTGATGCAGGGAGGTGTGATTCATCTTATACCAGTATTGTAACAGTCTACCACAACTGTGCTGATGTGTTTCCTAGTTTATCTATTTTACTTTTTATTTTTAAAGATTTATTTATTCATGAAAGAGAGACAGAGGCAGAGACACAGGCAGAGGGAGAAGCAGGCTCCATGCAGGGAGCCCGATGTGGGCCTCGATTCCAGGACCCTGGGATCACTCCCTGGGCTGAAGGCAGGTGCTCAACCACTGAGCCACCCAGACGTCCCAATGTGTTTCCTACTTTAAAAGTGCATTTACATCTTATTATTATTATTATATTATTATACTTATTATTATTGTAATAATCACAAGGACCCTATGAGGGAGTACATTATTTTCTCCGTCTTTACAGTCAAGGAGCCTCACATTCTAAAAAGTCAGTGACTTACTAACCCAAATAGATGTTAAGATGTCAGAACTAGGATTTAAAGTCAGACACTGTCAACCAAAAAAATCATAAAGAATAAGACATGCTCACAAATGTCTCCATTTTCCAAAGAGTAGGTTCCGAATTCTAAAGCCTCTTTAGAAAACAGGTGAGTAAATAATGCTGAATCATCTAAGTTATAACCTCATGATTTCTTAGTGATTTTCAATTTATGTAAGGTGGCATAGTAACTAATTTTATTCTTAAGATTTTATACAGCCTATGTCTATAGGAACATATTTTAAATACAAGTAACTTTTTCTTTTATCTTAAATTACGGATTTGCTGTAGAATAAGTATGAAGGGGAAAAAGAAAAAAAACAAAAACAACTGCCTGATAGTCCAGATGTCAGAATTCAAAAATAAATTTATCAAACTTTTTTCTAAAATACTTCTCATGTTTTTTCCCTCAAAATTGAGAAGCTGGTTCATAATCAACTGCAATCTCACTTGAATTTCCTCCTCTGTAGTTGCAAATCTCATTTTAAAGCAAAGCTAACAAAAATGGCTTAGAGCTGCAATTGAGAAGCAGATCAACCATAGCAAAAAATGAAGTCAGACCTTAAACCACTGCAGGTCCTTGCTCCACAAAATTAACACAAATCTCTCTTATCTTCTATTAGAGAAGGAACATTAAAAAAAATGTGCCTATATAAAAATAATGTCATACTGTCTATATTTACACATGAATACATACTTGCACATGTACACTAAAATTCATGATCTTTTAAATATAGAAAGTATAAGAATAGTTTGCATTTTATCACTCACCTAATCACATGAAATCACTGTTAGGGTTTATGCCACGGCATTTTCTTTTTCCAGTTTCTTCATAGGTATTTGTCACAAAACGATTTAGCATTTTGCTTATCTAGCTTAACAGGTTCCATTATTTCTGTTGTTTTAAAATGATTAGTCATAATTATTGGAGCTCTTACATCATAAAAAGAAATCCACATTCATTCTGAAAAATTTGAAAATTATAAAAAATTAGGAAAAGTAATATTGTCTATGATCCTCCCATTAAATATATATGGGTTTTGTTTGTTGGTTGATTTGATTTATTTCTTGGCTTTTTTCCTATGCATTAGAATATTTTAATTTTTTTGCAGAATTGTGATCACATAACTTTATGAAAAATTATCGCATGTATACTTTGTGAAATTTTTTCTATGTTGTAATAAACTCTTTAAAAACATTGTTTTAAATATTTCATAAAATACATTCATCTGGTTGCATCAGATTTTACTTCTCCATTCTCGTTTATTGAGGCAGTAATGGCTTTTTATTTATTACTATTATAAAGAATACTCAAGTGAGCATTTTTTTCCCCACAAACTGGTTTTATAACTCAAACGATCTCTTTAGGACTGATTTCCAGAAGTGTATCACAGATTATGACTCTTTTAAGGCTCTTGATAAGTATTGCTAAATTATTTTCTGTAAAGGTCAAATTTATATACTCTCAAATTTAGCTTATGGTATTTCATAAAGCCTATTTTATAAAAGATTCACTTGTGCTATAATAATGGTTTTAATATGGATGTAATGGGCATTTAATAATTAAGCCAGTATTCAGATACTTGCTTACGAAATAGAGTTTAATATGTTATTATTTTTAATTAAAAGGCTAAATTAAATTATATGAAGATTGTTTAATTGTAGGTTTTTAAAGACTAGTAAGACTACACATTCTTCTATATTGGTGAAGATTATTCTAACTTTAATTTTTGCAAATCCTGAATTTATTCAAGTATTGCACATGTGACACACAAGATGGTCTATTTGATTTAATCCTAGGTTGAGTGGTATCTGTAAAGACATGGGTAGACTGGGCAATTTCATTCCAAGGATTCATTATCTAATCATATTTAATTGTTAATTATCACATTTAGATTGGTTCTAATTGACTAAAATAGGAACTACATGGGAAAGTGAGACAAAAAAGGTAAACAAAGGAAAATACCTGACTTTCGAGAGTTTAGGAGTCATTTTAGAAAGACATAATGGTATATAGGAGTGGAGGTTTTCAAAAATTAATTAATTTCATGACCTGCCTATCAGACTGAGTGAACTGGAGCCAAACTATCAGCTTCTTAAATCTAAATTCAAATGAATAGAGAGCAACAAACACTTTGAATATAGCACCATTAGTTAATTTGCAGAATAAAATTAATTGTGATATTTTCCTGAGTAAGCAAGGAGAGAAAGTATAGATAAAATCATCTATAACATTTAACTTTTTGTACCCCCAGAATTCTGAGAATTCACACGCAAGTAATGCACCTGGCTTCTGCTCTGGTATTTTCTTCAGATCAGAAACACCTCCCAAGCACAAGCAACTGTTAAGCCCAAATGGAAGACTGAAAAAAGAAATACTTTTTGAAACTCACAGGCATAAAGGTCCTAAGGGCAAAATTATTTTAAAACCTCAACAACCAAAATGTTTCCACTTCACAGTCCATTTACTCTTTCTACCATCCATCCCATTTTCCTGTTTTCTGATGATGATTGCTCCTGGGAGAGGAGGGAAGGAGAAGGTGAATGTGCATGTATTCACGATGGGCTATAAGATCCCATCTTACAAATTATTACTTTTTATTTAGTCTGTGCACATTCCTTTGCATATTGATTATCACTTGTTACTACTTTACAGGCTCCTTGCCATCTATAATGGGAGAGAATATAGTTAACAATCTGTTTTGTAGTTTCATCATTATCCTGAGGCTAGACTTTGAAAGTGTTGATCTTATTTCTTTAAGCTTGTGGTTTGTGGATTTCAATACATCAAATGTATTTTATTTTTACATAACTTGAGCATGTTATAGGAAAATAACCAGCGTGTGAATCTTCTCCTTCCTCATCTCCATCCAGTGTTAGTGATTCATAGGGCTATTTAGGCATTGGAGCAGTTACTCATTTTGCCAGAGATTCCAAGTTATGTACCAATTATCTCCTTTTTTGAAGCTAACTCATTTCCAGGAACTATGATGATAGTGTATTTGTCTCCAGGTGTGGCCATCAGAATGTCAGGTTGCCTCATGTCTTTTGTTTGTGTGAGGGGAAAGCACTGTCTTTATTTAAATGTCTGGCTCTTTCCATTTTGACTTTGCAAGTCCTATCTCAGTGAAGTCCTATCTCAGTGTGTTTAAGAGAATCAAAGTTTATGCAAAGGTTTTGTAGGAACCCAACCACTAATGATACTTCATCTGGCGACTAGACGTCTTTGAAAAGCAGCGCCAAGTCACACACTGTGGTAACGGTGCCGTTTTTTGGTTTTGATACAAGCGGAATGCAAATTATTAAACTATTATCATGATCATCGTAAAAACTTGGAAAGTCTCTGAGCAATTTATTCATTTCTGTGTATTTATTTGTTCCCAG
Source organism: Canis lupus baileyi (assembly GCF_048164855.1). Classification (NCBI taxonomy): domain Eukaryota; kingdom Metazoa; phylum Chordata; class Mammalia; order Carnivora; family Canidae; genus Canis; species Canis lupus. Next base: position 33,742,869 of record NC_132858.1, read on the forward strand.
GTGTTAGCTTTTGATTTTCTTGAACGTCAATAATGGGGACATCAGGTCCATTTTGTTAGCAGAACTTGGGCTCAGACCCAGCGCTGCCCTGAAGCCTCCCCTTGGAGGAGATGCAGCGGCGGGGACGGTTCGCGGGTGGGTCGAGGGGGTCCTCAGGTGTCTCCGCGGCTGGCCTGCTGCGTCCGCGCAAGGGAACCGGACGTCTGGGCTCTTCTGTCCAGCCTGTACCCCAAACGGGACTGAGTTCATGTTCTCCAAACCTCACACCACTTTAACCTCTTAATATTCTGGAGTCCGGATCTTGCTGCACTGGCCCAGCGCGCTTCCCCAGGACCCTCTATGTAGTGCGGCCCCTTAGGGACGCCCCCGGCACCGGCGGTCGCTGCCTACCTGCCTGCTGCTGCCGCCCCTAAGGTGCCCAGGTGATCGGTCTGCAGGAGCCCTCAAGGCAAAGCTCCAGTTTTAGCTGCTTTGCGGGAATTAGCCCCAAAGGTGTCACAGGTTCATCTCCAGCTACCCGAATCCATTCCTAACACCTTTAAAAACCCTCTCGTAAGGGGGGGAAAAAAAAAAACCCAACTGGAACTACAGATCCCAGGAATCCAAAGAAGGGCCCAGCGGCGGCCCTCCCGCCCCGCCCCGCCCGGGGGACGCAGGTCGTGGCTCCCGGCACTGGCCAGAGAGAAAGGCCGGCTGCTCCGCCCCGCGCTCGCTGCGGGCTCCCGGCTCCTGGGCGGGGGGCGGGGGTCGACGGGCACGGGCGCGGGCGCGGAGGGGGCGGGGCGGGGCGGGCGCGGCCGTCACCTGCTCCGAGCGGCGCGTGCGCACTGGGAGGGCGCGGCGGCGGGGGGCGGGGCGCGGGGCGCGGCGGCGGCGGCGGCGGCGGCGGCGGAGGGCGGGGCGCGGCGCGGGCGAGGGGGCGGGGCGCGGCGCGGCGGCGGGGGGGGCGGGCGGCGCCGGGCGGCGCGGCTCAGACGCGCTTCTCCCGGTCGGGGCGGCGGCGCGGCTGCGGGGACCGGGGCGCCATGGAGGCGGCCGCGGGCGTGAGCTGTGAGCGGGAGTAGCGCGCGCCCGGCGTTCCGCGGCCCGAGCGCGGCCCCGGCGGTCCCCGGCGGTCCCCGGCGGCCCCCGGCTTCCCCGCGGCGCCAGGAGGCAGCGCGGCGTCCGAGCGCCCGAGCCATGGGCAACGAGGCGAGCCTGGAAGGGGCCGGGCTCCCGGAGGGGCTGGCGGCGGCGGCGGCGGCGGCGGCGGCCGGCGGCGGGGCCGACGGGGCGGGGAGCTGCCCGCTCGCCGCGGGCCCGGCGGGCGTGGAGGCGGACCTGAGCCGGCTGAGCGACGAGGAGCGCCGGCAGATCGCCGCCGTCCTGTCAAGGGCGCGGGGGCTGCCCCCGGGAAGCGTGGCCCCGGCCGCGGCGGAGCCGCCTCCCTTGCACAGGCACGCAAAGCATGATGCATCTGCCGGGCGGTCGGTGGCTCCGGCGGGCGCGGGCGCGGGCGGGCGGGCGGTGCTTGCGCGGCGCCGCCGCCGGTGTGGGCCCGCGGGTGGGCAGCGGCGCGGCGCAGGCGGCTCCCGGGGCCGGGGCACGGACGGCCCGCAGTGTGTCCCGGCCCGGGAGCCCTCCGCAGGAGCAGGGACGCGCGGGAGCCGGGAGCCGGGAGCCGGGAGCCGGGAGCCGGGAGGGCCGGGTGCCCGCTGTCTCGCGGCGCCCGGGCGTTCCGGCAGGTTCGACCTGTATTTCATGTCTGAAATATCCCTGCCTGATACCTTTAGTCCCCGGAGGTGACCCCCCTCCCCCCCCCAGAACAGGAGCTGCCGAGGTGGAAGGCATGGAAGGAAGGAAGGAAGGCACCTTTTATAGTCCACGACAGACCCTAAAATACGTCGTGGCATTAAACAGATGGCTTGGTCGCAGCAGAGCAGGTGCTGTACGTGTATTTCTGAATTAGCATATGCTGTTCTTTAAACTATTGCTCTTTTATATGCAAAAGTACCCTAGTTGGTGGAAAAACGTGTGGATTTGTGTTGCCTTAAAATTAGTTTCCAATACATACTTTTCAAGTCAAAACAAAAGAATGACAGCTTGCACGGGCAATTAAGAGCTAGTCTGTGATATTAACGTATTAATTTCCCTCTCTAGCTCTCCATTTTCCTTCATCTAATGAATTAGTTGTTTTCTAATTAGAGCACTAAGAGGCTATAATCATTGTGCCTGCCTCGGCTTTTTCATTGTAAACAAACCCTTTAACTTTACACCCTCCCTTGGAGAACGGTTCTCTGTCCATGGTGCTGAAGCCAGTCCTTCCTTGTAACTGGACGGAGACCTACAGTTTTCATTTGAGATCTTGCAAATACGAAAGATCTGCATGTTGTAGGTGTAAGCTCTCATCCCCTACTTCATAAAAGTATTTTAACTTGGAAACTATCATATAAGTATATATATGTATATAGTATACAGTATATACTATATATATATACTTGTACGTATGTATATACCTTGCCAGGTAATTATTTAAATCTGACATAGAAGTGTAATGGATAGTTGCGATATTTTTAACATAAAATCTTAAATACTTGGAATATATCAGCTGAAAATCCTATGTTCTTGAAGCCACCGCTACTAGTAAGAACTTGCTCCTATATATTCAATGTGCTTTCTGTGTTTTCAAACTAGTAATATATGGGGCTATTTCTTTGGTATAAAGCCTTTTTTATCCATTACCTTAAGTATGACAGTTTATGATATGTACCATTTTTCTCTACTGATGAAAACCTGACTTGAAAAAAAATTTTGAACATTCATATATTAGATTTTCATAGGGTAATAATGAGGTATAATACTTTTTATTAGCCTTTTAGAAATGTATGCCAGCTCTTCTACAGTTTTTCCTAAGGGGTACATGCAACAGGTTTAGAATGCTGGTTACACAGACCAAGAAAAAGTGTGAGCTTTTATACCTACATTATTTTTTTCTATTAAGACGGTGACTTAAAAATACTATTTCAGCCCATGAAACTGTGGTTTTATGCTGTACTTATATTGGATTCTGCACTGATAATTTTGTTATAGTAGAATTTTTATTAATAGATTATTCTGTGGCCTCAACAGTTACTGGTGAAAGCTTCATCTAACTATTTAAAACAATATGCTTCTGATTTTTGAAACCTGTGTATATTTTCGTGAAAGATTTTTATAAAAGGTACATAATTTTTGGAAAGATATTATCCCTGTATGTGATAACCAAAGAAACACTTGGTTTATCATTTCGATTTTTAGAAGCAAACTACCTTAAGAATATATAAGAAAGTATCTCCAAATTATTTAGCTTGAAGAGGTTAACTGTGTCAATTAGATGTGGTATTTTGTTTTTAAATAAGGGTTGAGAGCCCAGAGAACTAGGTTCTTATCCTATTAATTTTAACAGACTCATGACAAATTATGTATGCTTCTCAGCCGTAGGTGCCTCAGTTTCCTTGCCTCCAAATATGGCACATGACATTTGTCTTACCTATATTGTAGAATCATTGAGAGCATTAGTTGGAAATTGACAGGGATGTTTTTCTTTGAATTCTAATCGGAAGAACTATAAATATCAAGAGTAGTAATCTCAGTATCAGCAGTGAATGGCATTGGCAATGATGGCTCCAGACAAATTGTATGTTGAATTCTTCACCATTAGATACATCAAAATAACTCATACCTTTTTTTTTTTTTTTTTTTTTAAACATATGTAAAAGTCAGTGCAATGTAGTGAGACTCCCACTTCCCTTCCCACCTCCACCTGGAGTCTGGATACCAGATGTCTGTGACTAACTAGTTATAACCTTGGATGAATCTCTTAGTGTTTTAAAGCCCTAGTAACCTCTGCATTATAAAAATGAATAGCTATTTCCCAAGTTGCTTATATTTCTAATATCAAAAAATTTTATGTGACTCAGCACTCTTAAGTGTCATTGCCTGTTGTGCTCCATTAAAAAATTTTTTTTAGCTTTCCAACTGCTTTTACATTCTTCTATGTGAACACATTTGCCTCATTTGTAACTGAAATATTTTTTCTGCTAATCTGTAAAAGGCAAATTTTAATCAGGGGATGATAGTAGTCATGAAAAAGGAGGTTGTATAAAACGTGGGTTGTTACAAGCTAGAAGTTACAGGTTACAAACAAAATGCTTCTGGATTTTTGATTTATTGAAGACCCAGGGAAAGGAAATTTTATCACTTGTTCTACTCATTCTATGTACAGCTATGGATATAAGAAGGGCTGTACTGAAAAATGCTTCTGACTCATACAATATTTTATAGGAATTCTGACTGACTCCATTATTTTCTTCAGTATTCTTTTGGGCCTCTCCTACTGGTAGACAACTCCACAACTTTTTTTTCTTCCTAGAGTAGCAGGCCAAGTCCAGGTTCTAAAATGGATGTTTCCATTCCAGTAGAATGTTTCACTTATATCTCAGGACTGTGAAGAATTTGAAAAAAATTCAAGAAACATTAATCTAGCATAAAACAAAAACCTGTTTCATTCATTCATTCATTGTTATTCATCCATTCATTCATCAAACACCAATGCTCTAGTTAACAGGTTTGGTTTTGGTGATGAAAAATAGATTATCTAGGAGATCACAGTCTAGTATTATAAGACACAGATTGCATTTTAGTCATTTTTCTTTTTAACAGAATGTTAACACCAAACAAAAATTCATCAAAAGACCACAATTAGCTGAGACACCTTTATATTTTTTGTTCAGTATTAAGCCTATATATTCTTTTAGTTATTATCTATTTCTTATATCCATATTTCCATGTTTAATAGCTAAAATTAGTTTAAATTGTAGGGGCATCTTTATAGCTGTATCAGTATTCTCACGGGGATTTTATTGTATAACATATTTGTAAGGAGGTACATGCAATTATAATTTCTGCTGTAAGCAGATTTAAATTTTGGTGTTGATACCACAAATATTTCATTTTCACAAAGCTTTTTTTTTGTATAATTGTTGGATTATGTGAAACAACACAAAAATAATGATTAAGTTTAATGGTATTTTCAAGAAAGAATAACTTAGTTAAATTAAGAGTGTATATATATATATATATATATATTTTTTTTTTTTTTTTTTGGTACTCTTTACATTATAGGTCTCTAGGACTCTACAAGGGAACCAGTTTAATTAGTTACTTAAATGATTACTTATAAGATAGATACTTCTGAAATGCAGTTCCTGAGAATGTGCCCTTCACCGGAGTGGTAGATTTTATTAATTGAGTGTGGAACATTTTTAGAATAATGTGAAGATCTATACAATGAAATTTTTGAAATCCATTTTCGGTTGTTTAGTATAGCTCGTCTATCTTCCTGTGGAAGGGAACACATAGAGTGGTCAGTAAAGAAACATTCAAAATTATTTTCTCCAAGTGGAAATATAGTACTTTAAAAGATACCTTAGAACCGTTGGAATTAATTAGGGTAATAATTTTAGTTCCTTGTTTAAGTCATCTAAAGTTTTTGCAGCTTTTTTCCTGGAGGAAATTGCCAAAACTAAGAGTTCTTTTTTTCACCTTTTATTAGAATATCACTTCTTGCATAGAATGGCTTTTATAGATTATTTTCTTTTGATTTTTTGCTATTTAGCATGGAGCCTGCTTCTCCCTCTGCCTATGTCTCTGCCTCTCTCTGTGTCTCTCATAAATAGATGAATAAAATCTTAAAAAAAAAATTAAAAATTTATAATCTGGCTTATTAGCAGCTAAGTTTTCACAAAACAAATTGAAACCTGTAGAACTTTATTGTGATCATCTCATATTTTCAGTGATGCTGAATAACTTTCTCTTTTTAATTAAAAAATCTTTTTCTAAAATTAAAAAGTTTCATATATCAAATGAAATATTTGTAATTTTACTTAATTCCAATACAGCCTATTCCTATTGGTTGTGATTTAATCAGTAAAGAATGGCTTATTTAAAAAAAATTAATGTATTTAATTTTTGGTTAAAAGTATAAGAAATCAGCTATTTTAATTATTTAATCATAGTCATTTAAACGTGATCACGTTTCCAAAACTATTTTAAAAACTCCATCATGTATGTTTGTCTCTGCATTAAAAGAAATTTTGCACAGTAGTTACAGTCTTAAGTCTTTGTCAATTTTATTATAAAATTACCAAGAATCTCACAGTGGCAATAGTAAATGTTATAGAAAACATTCAGTAAAGAGATTATTATGTTTTCTTCTTCTGAGAAAAGTAACAATACTTTCACAAATGAGGTCACAACCAGCTGTTGCTATCTGTATGCCAGGCTATATCTCAAGATTCTTTAAGTGTCTATCCGTATTTTGCATAGAGATCTCACATTAAGAATTAGCTATTGGGAAAATAATTAAATGACAACAGTTTTCTTCTAGAAGAAATACGGAATTGTTTCTCAAAAATTTCTAATTAAAGTAGGACTTCTCATTTTACAAAGTTTAATAAGGATAATATTTGAGGAATATTATCTTTTTAGAGTAACAGGGTAAAATTGAATAGATTATCAACTTTCTCAGAGTCCCTGGAAATGCATCAAGTAACCTCCTTTACTAAAACCTTCCATGATGTCATGTGTGCCTCATATGAGTAATGTAACTTCTTGTAATCAAGTAAAACAAACGAAAACAATTGCAACATGCTCCCACCTTTTAAAATGAATAGTTTTAATTCTCGGTGCTGTTAGTATTTGGAAGAATAATATTCTTCAAACATGAATGTACTAGAACGTAGCCCTGCACTGATTTATTGAGTTAATATATTTAATTAGGTTTTAAGAATGGCCAGATTTGGGATCCCTGGGTGGCGCAGCGGTTTGGCGCCTGCCTTTGGCTCAGGGCGCGATCCTGGAGACCCGGGATCGAATCCCACGTCGGGTTCCCGGTGCATGGAGCCTGCTTCTCTCTCTGCCTGTGTCTCTGCCTCTCTCTCTCTCTCTGTGACTATCGTAAATAAATAAATAAAATTAAAAAAAAAAAGTTATTATAATTAAAAAAAAAAAAAAAGAATGGCCAGATTCAATTAAGTGTAAATGAAAACTATTATAAGTAATGTCTAACTAGATATCTTAATTTTTTGTCACTTATAGTAGCGAGTATTGATTTTTTCCCCCTTTTGTTTACGTTGTCGAAAATCTCTACCCATGTCAAGAAAGTAACAAAGACTTAACACATTTAATGATCACTTATAGGATGCTGCAAAAATGTGTTTAGGTATATTTATACCTGCATAATTTTGAGGCCCTAAGAAAGCAACGGCTCATTGATATTACTTTGAGTTTAGATATTTTCCATTATTTTTACTTCTTTTTGTTTCACTCTTCCAGGAAGCAAGAATTGGATAGTAGTCATCCTCCAAAGCAACCAGGAAAACCGCCAGACCCTGGACGTTCAGCTCAGCCTGGTCTCAGTAAGAGTAGAACCACAGACGCTTTGAGGTCAGAGCAGAAGTCACCTGGACGGAGTCCTTCCACTATTAGCTTGAGAGAATCAAAGTCCCGAACTGATCTGAAGGAAGAGCACAAGTCTAGTATGATGCCTGGCTTCCTCTCAGAGGTTAACCCTTTAAGTGCTGTCTCCTCTGTTGTAAATAAATTCAACCCTTTTGATTTGATATCAGACTCTGATGCATCCCAGGAAGAAACTGCCAAGAAACAAAAAATAGCTCAGAAAGAGCAAGGAAAACCTGAAGGAATCACAAAGCCTCCATCACAACCGTCACCTAAGCCAGGTCCTAAGCAGCAAGGACCTGTGAGGGTCCCACCACAGCAGGATGGCTCTCCCAAATCAGTAACTTCTCAGCAACCAGAAAAAATGAAATCACAACCTCCAGGGACAGTAAAGCCAATTCAGGGGCTTACCCAGGCACCTCAGACAGACCAGGCACAATTGCCACCTCAAAGAGATGCAACCAGGCCTCAGACTAAACAGTCAGACACCGTGAGGGGAGAATCTGTTAAACCCTCAGTGCAAAGCCCATCCAAACCACCTATTCAGCAAGCAAGTCCTGGAAAACCTCCAGCCCAGCAATCTGGACCTGAAAAAGTTGCCACACCACACCCTGGGCCTGCAAAGCCCTCAGCTCAACAGCCAGGGACAGCAAAGCCCCTAGCCCAGCCACCAGGGACAACAAAGCCTGCTCCTCAGCAGCCTGGGACAAAGTCTCCAGCTCAGCTTGTTGGGCCTGCAAAGCCTCAAGCTCAACACACTGGGTCAGAGAAACTTCCATCTCAGCAGCCAGGGCCCGCAAAGCCCCTACCCCAACAGCCAGGGCCATCAAAATCCCCAGCTCACCAACCTGGGCCACAGTCTCTGGCTCAGCCACCTGGGCCTACAAAGACTCCATCTCAGCAGGTTGGGCCAACAAAGTCTCTGGCTCAGCAGCCTGGGCCAGGAAAAATGCCAGCTCAGTCTCCTGGCCCAGCAAAACCCCCTCATCAGGCTGGCCCGGCAAAGCCCCCTCCTCATCAGGCTGGCCCGGCAAAGCCCCCTCCTCAACAGCCTGGCCCGGCAAAGCCCCCTCCTCAACAGTCTGGCCTGGCAAAGCCCCCTCCTCAACAGCCTGGCTCTGCAAAGCCTTCACCTCAGCAGTCTGGTCCAGCAAAACCCCCTCCTCAACAGCCTGGCCCAGCAAAGCCTTCAGCTCAGCAATCTACAAAGTCAATAAGCCAAACAGGAGCTGGGAAACCTCTGCAGCCATCATCATCTCCATCTGCAGCACAGACTCCAGTACAAGGCCTCCCTAAAACCATCTGTCCTCTTTGCAATACCACTGAACTTCTGTTGCATGTTCCAGAAAAGGCCAATTTTAACACATGCACTGAGTGTCAAACCACTGTATGTAGCCTCTGTGGTTTTAATCCCAATCCTCATTTAACCGAGGTGAGTACATTTATTCATTGTGTTCATGCTCTTAATTGATATTGTCTTGCACAAATGATGCTTAGTTTATCACTGGTTTCATAGGATGACATTGTTTTCCTCTCATCCTTTCCTTCCTCCCTCCTTCTCTGCTAATTGTAAATTTAAAGAATTATTAAATATTTTCTTTAATAATAAGCCCAAAATATTGCCGCAATTTTTGATAAGTTTGGCCTATAAAGTAAAAATTGGTTTAAAGATACTGAGCATTTTTATTCGTTGCACTCTGTCCCATACAACCCAAATTAATAGTGTAATATGCAGTGATATTTATTGTTTAGTAAGCAGTGTTATTAGTTTAACTTTAAAGTTCATACTCCTGCCTACCAAACTTAAGGTACTCTTAACTGCGATCATACCTGTAATGGGAGGGAAAAACAGGCAATATTTTCGCATTATAAATACAATTTTAACACAAAATTGAATACACTTTTCCAAACTGTATATCCTCTTTCCCTGCCAGCAATTTTGATACATACTGGGAAGGCATGCTTCACTCTTTAGTTGAGAGTCATTAATAACAGCCTAAGTCAGTTCATAAAGTGAAGAAGTGATGAGAGCAGGTTCCCCATTGGTGGGTGTCTTCTCAGAAGTCCACAATTTATTTCTTCAAGTCTTTGGGTAAACCTTCCTGACCTATCAAAGCATAAAGGGGCCACTAGTGACACAGATGAGCTCAACACTGTTTAAGGATAGAAAATTAATCTTCAAGAAGTCAGTTAATGTTAACCCAGCACGTGAAGGCACTACATTAAACAAAAAGATATATATTTTAATAGGTAGAAATTTGGGGACATTCAGGGCGAAGAGGCAAAAAACCCAAAACAGCACAAGAGCTCAGAAATTCTCTGAAGTTAAGAAATAATTATAGTGAAGATGAGATAATATAAGTGAGAATAGAGAGGCTAGAAGAATACATTTTTAAAAGAAATCTGGTGGCTTCTACCCAGTGAGAAGGCACAGAAATCACTTTGTCTGCAGGACAGCTGTTGGTAGGCTATGTGTGTATTATGTCTGTGAAAGCCCAGGAAGGAACTGACAGCAGGCGATGAAGAATTATGTGATTTAAATATTCTTGAGAGAGGAGACTTGTGTACCCTTGTTATAAATGAAATCTATTTTATGATAATAACAGCATTGATGATTATTGATAGCTGTTATATTAGCTGGGATACTTACTCTGATGAGAGATTAAAATGATGTAAATTAAAAATGTGTTAACTTCTGCTGGTTTTCTGAAGTATCATTTACTGTTCTTATCCAAAAGTCCTATTAAGTACCTTAACTTTTCAGATAAGTCATCTTTAATATAACATTGTAATTAATAAGAACATGCTGCATTCAAATCGTAGCAAACATTGGATTATAAGTAATTTGTGTATGTAGTTGTAGCGTTTAAAATTTTGGTGAAGATATGTTTCTGCTTGTACTATATGACATTGACAGGAATGTATGGTCATAATGACTTCCAACAATAGGTCATTTCATGAAATGCCATTTTTTTGGCAATCTATAAAGCAGAAGCATGCAGTCAGACTTTGAAGCCACATATATTATTAGAATACCTGTTATATGGAAAATATTTTAATACATGTTTGGAAGAATGTAAAGATAATTAAAACATAATGCTAATCTTAACATCAAAGCGTATGAAGTGAGATAATACATGCACAAGGCACCACGATATGTGGTCAAATGATAAGAGTTATGAGAGAGATGGACTAACACTCTGGACTTCAGAATAAGAAGTGTCCTTTCCAGTGGGTGAGATTAAGAAAAGCTTCATGGAGAAAAAGGCATGTGAGTTATTTTGAGCTAAGGATGGACAGTGTTTGAACAGGTGAAGGACATGGAAAGGGGTGATGATTTGGTCTAAGACCTAGAGCCAGGAAAATGTAAGGTGTATTAAAGGAATCTGTGGTAAATCTAGGTTGACTGAAGTGGTGGAGGAAAGAAAGATAGATAATGAGATTGGAGAGGAGTCGAAGTCAGATTTTGGCCTCCCTCATTTAGCAGGTTGCGGTGAACATTCTGCTTTATGAAACTTATTTAATGTAGTCGTACCTTCAGTTCCTCATTCATTTTGCAAGTTTATATCAAATGCCTGTTGTGAAGCCCACATTGAATGCTCTGAGAGAACCAAGAATTCATTGGATGTGGAGCCTTTCTTCCAGGAAATAAAATAGGGGAAACAAAAATTGTATATGAGAAAGAAAAAAAGTATATATATGAAAACGTAACTTTTACAAGGCTTTACAGTTGACATAGTTCCTTCCTACTTGTTTTATCAAAATTAAATTTCCAAATAATTTCATGGGCATATATTCTGTTTTCTCTACTATAATAATTAGAAAACTAGTGTTCAGGTGGTTACCATGGTTACTTTACTTCTTAGGATCATCCTGATAGTAAATAATCAAGAATTCACCCTAAAACTCCTGATTACAAATCTGTTTACTTTTGGTAGGAACAGAGATAAAATGCTATGAGGTCAAAGAAAGAACACATCACTATCACTGATGGGAGGTGCATGGGCATCATGACTATCTTCATGAAAAGAAAAGGATTTGGGCTGGAAATGATGAAGCATAATAGGAATTTGGACACTTACAGAAGGAGTTGGGAGTGTGGGGGCAGGTCTACCTCACTAGTTCATTAAAGGAAAGCATTTCCATTACTGATGAGATGAGCTTGGGCAAGTCATTTAAACTTTCTGTGGCACGGACACCATTTGAAGTTTGAATATAATAATGTATTCTCTGCCAAAAGCATTGTATTATTAGGAGGATTCTCTGAACATTTGCATGAGAAGGTATTATTAAGTATATTAGGTGCTTTTTAAGTTGCAATATAATGCAACCTGGATAAGATTTAACTTCTAAAGCTTGACCTCAGCTTGTTTTTTTACATAGGTACACTATCGTAAGCTGTTGGGTTCTAAGGGAGCAATCAGGAGCCATTTGATTTAGTATTTTTTTTTATTTATAATATTAATAGTAACATTACTTTTATTTTTTTCTCCCACAAGTAAAAATGTCATCTGAGTTGTAATTCTAAGCTCTAGGAAGGCACCTTCCCTAATCCTGTCCACCAAATGGCCAGTTCCTCATTCCTGAATTAACAGGGGGTCAGATTGGGAAGTGAGACCTGTGGATTGAGGCTGAAAGCTTCTGGTTGAAGGGAGAAGATGGATGAAATTTTGGGAATAATTGCCACTGTATGTCCATAAGGAAGTAAACTTCTTTGCATCTTCTGAAGAGGATATAACACTCTGGGTCAGATTGTCTTCAAATATTCGGATTGAGTAAGCAGTTTCTCTGCAGGACAGGGACAGATGCAGGATGTTCTTGAGTGCTTTAATTTACATGGATTTATTACTTGTAAGTTTGATATTTATGTGTGAGTAACTCAATACTATTACTTTTGTAGTTTATGGGTTATATAGAATATTCTCTTGTATCAGTTCCTTTTTTTTTTTTTTTACAATTTTATTTGTTTATTCATGAGCAACACAGAGAGAGAGAGAGGCAGAGACACAGGCAGAGGGAGAAGCAGGCTCCATGCAGAGAGCCTGATGCGGGACTCGATCCCGGTCTCCAGGATCACGCCCTGGGCCGAAGGCTGGCGCTAAACCGCAGAGCCACCCAGGGATCCCCTCTTGTATCAGTTCTTGACAAGATTAGAATTTCTCTGATACTTTTTGTTACCAACATATCAGAATCATGACTATATTTGCTTAAGAATATTCTGGCTCTTAAATGATACCAGTCTGGGGATGAAGGATTGGAGAGGTATCATCATTCAGACACAAGCTTTAGGGAAGGGGATTTTTACTTCCTTAACTAAATTTGTTAGCTTTCTCCTACCCCTGCCACACACACACACACACACACACACACAAACCCTCACACCCTTGGACAACTCAGATATCTGTGTGAAGAGGATGGTATTTAAATCGTCCACTCTGCTGGCTGACAAGATGTGCACTGCTCCAAATAAACCTTAAGAATCTACTGGCTCCAAGCCTAGACTTTTGGTGCCAAGAGGAGTTTATAGCTATCTCTTTTTGCCAGTCCATTAACAGAATAAATCTCAACAATGCAGCTTCTCTCTTTGGGCTTGCTTTCTGACACAGACACTGAACAGTTGCTTTCTAAATAGCAACAACAGCATTTTTTGTTGTTTTTGTTGTTCATTTACTTTCTCTCTTTTGATGTATAGCCTGGGACAAATACAGGGAGAGATTTAAAGACTTGTCCCTAATGTCTGAGAATTCTCAAATTTTGTAATATATGAAGTGACTTCATCATTCTTCAGAATGCTGATACTGAACCAAATATTAATAATGAAAGTGGATTTAAGGTGCTTTGTGGGGGTTTATTTATTTATTTTTTGGTCATATTATTTTTGGTCATGATGGCCCATATGTTAATTAGTTTCTTGGCTATACCAGATATTTAACAAAAACATGGCCATATTTTAGGGGCTAAAAAACCCCAAAAAACAAACCCACCTAAACTTGCATATAAACACCCTCCACTTATTAAAAAAAAAACAAAATAAAAAAATGAAATTCCTCAGGTAGGCAAAATGACTTAACTGGGCACCACTTAGGTGGATAGGCCTGCTACATCTTCCATTTCTGGTGAGAGAAACCAAGGGGGAAAATCTGTTAAGAAAAACTGGTGAGAAAGAAAGTAGAGCTGTGCCCAGTGTCAGGTGCTAGAACCTATAGAGAAAGAAAACCAGTAAGACCTTCCTGATGGTGGAGTAGCTGGAGGAATGTTTAGAAGAAAGAATATTCTCTTGCTTCCTGATGCAGCGCAAAGGTCTTGCACCTCTAATTCTAAGCAAAGACTGCAACATAGTTCCTCTTAAAAAGGAAGACTGGGCACAGTAAGTTCACCTCTTCTTTCTAAAAGTCCCACTTCTTAAAAGATTGAAAATATAGTGGTTCCAGAAAATGGTAAAAGACCACCAATAGTATAAGTTGGCATGTTGCATTCCTAGAAGATAGTAAAATGGGAAAAAGATGACAGAAAAAGACCCAAGGAAACCGCTGTACAAATGGCTTCCTCAGGGGATCTCTGTGAGCTCTAAGCTAGGAATGAACAAATCCAGAAATCAGTCATGGGTTGTGGGTAGTGATCAAACTACAGATTAAAGAACTGGAGTAGGAATCAGTACAACTAATTGACTATTTTCTAATCTCCAGTGGGAAGATGGTGGGTGGGGAGAGGCTTGATTTTTCTTTCCCTCTAGCGAAAGCTAAAGCATTCTCCAGGTGACAGGATGAGCTGCCTATTGGCCCCTCATGAGAAAACTAGGGCCTTTGAAAGAGGATTAGAAGTAATGCCCTTCTCACACAAGAGAGTGATTGAAAGGAGAAAACAAAACATTGTTCAACTGTGTGTCAACTTCACTGATCTCTTACTGTCCTGGAAAGCTGTCCTGAACTTGGACACTGACCCTCTGCCGTCCCATCTCTCATTCAAAGGAGAGGACTAATGGAGAAGCAGAATGTCTACAAACACAGAAGAACCTTTGTTGGTTATCTAGTAAGCTATGGAGACATTCACCATAAATGACTGGTTTGAGAGACACACTTGACATTTTAAGCAATAATCCCACATGAAGGATGCAGGTGACCTACTGAAAAATAAAACAACAACAGAAACACCTGACCTAATAGGAAAGAACTCATTCAGGGAATATAAAGAACTTACAAAAATTTTTCTTATTCTTGAGAAATATTGAAAAGGATATTTCATAAATAATTACCATATTCAAATTTCAGTGGGTCCGCTTGATGGTCAGGAAAAGACCCAGGATTTTTCCATACTAAGAACTAAATTAAGACAAATAAAAAAATTACTCAACTACTTACTGTATTTCAGACACCATTCTAGACTCTGGGCATATAAGAGTGAACAAAGTAGACAGAAATTCTCCCCTTGTGGAATGTGTGGTCTGTTAAGAGGGACAAATAAAACATATAGTGTGATAGCTGGTAATAAATGTTATGGAGAGAAATGATGTAGCAGAAGGTCAGAGCATGGATCATGAGGGGAGGGGATCATTTGGTAGGTTTTCCTTCCATTGAGGGATTAGGGTCTGGGAATTATGGATAACTTGAGAATCTGGAATGTTTACTGGTGACTACAGATCTAATTTGTGTATATAGTCCTAAATAAAGCTTGCGTTTGGGAGTGATTAAGGAAGAAAAGGATGAGAATGCACCCAGAAATGTGTAAAATTCTGAGATTTTCCTCTTTTCTACTTTCTTTGGTGATGTGGAGGCTGAGAAAGGGGCATTTTATCTCCTATTTTAGTATATGTGCTGCCAAAGTGAGCACAAGGGAATTTTATCTCCTATATGGGGGCACTTTCTGGATACCTGCCCATGGAGTTGTAGACATTTCAGGGAGGTAGTTATTTATAACTCTGGGAGCTCTGGGGATCTAAAAGAAATATTAAAAATCATGAAGAGTATACCTAAGAGCTCTAGTAGGAGCTCCAGAAAGAAAGAATCAAGATGATAGAGATAAGCTCTAGAAAAACATTTCTCTGAAGTAAAGAAAGATTGAAGTCTTCAGATTGTACAAGTCTACCACTGACCATGCAAGATGAATCAAATAACTGATAGGTACATCCTGAGGAAATACCAGATTTCCAAAGATGAGAAGAAAACCTAAAAGACTTCAACAGAGAAAAATACTACCATCTACGAAAAGATGAGAAATCAAACAGCTACCATACTCATTATCAACACAGAAGACGGTAGTTAGGGAGTGATTTCTTTAAATTTCCAGATATGATGATAAGATGAATTTTGTACCTAGACAAGATATCAGGAGAGAGTATGAGGGCAGCTTAAGAATGTTCTAACACGTGAAAGAATGCATACAAGGTATTACCTCTCTATAGGTATATGTGTATATATATTTTATTGCATGCTAAGATATGCATTAAATATTTCTTGGCTATGGCCTAAGACAGTCCTAAAGTAGTGGTAATGTAAGGTGGTCTTGAAACATTGAAGCTTTTATAGTAGGCTGAAAAAACGTAATATTTTAAATTTATAAATTGAAACTTGATACTATACTGGCAACCTCTAGGAAAATTCAAAGCAAAACTTCACACTGGTTGATTGAGGAAAGTAAGGCTTGGTAGAGAAGATTTTACCTTTAATGTACCGTTTTGCACCATTTTTTTTAAGCTTGTAAATTTATGTTATAATTAACATTTAAGTAATTAAAAAATTCTCCATCAAGTGATTGGTTGAACATTTTTTTTTTCTTTTGGTTGAACAGTTTTGTGATAGAATGAATAAAGGATTTAGATTCTTGATTTTTATACCTTTAGCCTTGGCATTCTACTTTTTGACATGACGAGAATTTTTGGTTTTAAAAAACAATGATGATTTGAAATGCCTTTATGCCTATGATGACAAATTTGATTAGTTTTTCTTTTAAAAGATTTTATTTATTCTAGAGAGAGAGAGAGAGAGAGAGGCAGAGACACAGACAGAGGGAGAAGCAGGCTCCATGCAGGGAGCCCAATATGGGACTCGATCCCGGGACTCCAGGATCACGCCCTGAGCTGAAGGCAGACGCTCAACTGCTTAGCCACCCAGGCATCCCTAATTTGGTTAGTTTTAATACGTCCTTTGTCACTATCATGTGTGCTTTAACTGACAGTTTTTATATGAATCCAGTGCAGAGAAATAGTCTCTTGATTCTAAATATAATGTTCTTATAGTCCAAAGATAAAGGACTTTTTTTTCAGATTATTCTCTGATAATCCATATGGTATCATTAATAATATTTAAATAAGAATACCCTGACTATAACAAAATTAATTTATTTTCACTTAAAATAGTTTTCTGATGAATTTGAAGGAATAGAAATACTCATTTAAAAAAATCTTACTTAAATATGTTTAGAAACACCATATTTATTTAGCTTTCATTTTCGACAACATCCAGTTTGCAACATTTTTCTCATGACTTGGATGTTCCCTGTATAACATATTGAGCAATATTGAGTAGGAAAGGTATAAAGCCAGTGTTCTTGGACCTTCGTTACTTCGTTATTTTATATGTTTCTGAACATATAAAATATATGTTCTCTATGTTCTCTATGTATTAGTTTAGTCATTAGAACCAAAGCTGCTTTTTTTTTTTTTCACTTTCAGCTTTTAAATGACTAAATGTTTCAGGTGACTTTCTGCATATCCAACTTTTAAAATATCTACTAAGGCTGTTCATATTATTGCAACCAGTATGATGATGTATGTAGCTGGGTAAGGACAGATGTTCTGCTGTGAAAGCAGATACCTGCACCTAAACAAAATCATTTACTGGATCAGTAAACTCAATACAGTGATGAGTGAACGTGCTTATTGTTCACATCTCTTGAGAAAACATCTAACATTCACTCCTATTCCATATCTTAATTAGCGTAGATAAAAGTAAGCTTTTACTTACAGATATGTCAAAGATAATACATTAAAGACAAAAATGTAAATAATCTATTAGAAGTATAATTTTTTTCCTTAAAAATGCCAATATCAAGTTCATCAATAAGGCATCAGATCTAGGGTGTATACTCTTGCTGATATTCCTATGAATTTACTTTGAAGTAGTTCTAGTTACCTCTGATAAGGAAGCAACTACTTTTCTACAAGTGTTTCTTGCCTTTTTTCTTCAGTAAAAGAGATTGATCTTTGGTCACAGAAAGGAGAGATCTTAGTTTGAACACTATGCATTTCAGACTGCAGTAGGCCCTCTATATTCATTTTGTCATTTCATGCTCTTTTATGAGGTGGTATCCACATTTTAAAGACGAGTAAAGAAAAAAAAAAGATGAGTAAAGAGAGTAAGGAAATAAAAATTCATGTTGTAAAGCAATTTGAAATCTCCGATGTTTCTTTATAAGTTAATCATCAGATGGCCCTTTGGAAAAGTGGAAATAAAGTGGGATTTTAGATTAGGAAATGTGAATATGAACCCTAGCTCAGCTACTTACTTGTGATTTGGTCTGATTGCTCTATTTTTCTTTCTTTTTTTTAAAAAATATTATTTTTTTCATTTGTTTTTATTGAAGTTTGATTTGCCAAATATAGTATACCACCCAGTGCTCATCCTATCAAGTGCCCCCCCTTAGTGCCTGTCACCCAGTTACCCCAACCCCATGCCCACCTCCCCTTCCACTACCCTTTTTTTGTTTCCCAGAGTTAGGAATCTCTCATGGTTTGTCTCCCTCTCTAATTTTTCCCACTCAGTTCCCCGCCTTTCCTTTATAATCCCTTTCACAATTTCTTTTGAGATCACTCTATTTTTCTAAATATTCAGTTTTCTTATTTATGATATAAAACTATTCATAAAGTAAAAATCCTATTTGGCAGTGCAAGTGCTTTGAAATTGAAAGTAGTATATAAACATTATTTTTCATCTTTATAAAAATTATGATAGGCAAGTAGGGATAGTGCCATCATTGCTAATTCCATTTGTCAGTGAGAAAACTGAAATTAGGGACTTTAGGTGACTCCAGGTCACAAAATTACTGAGCAATGAATCTCATATAGGATGCTAGATCTGCTGACTCCAAATTTAGCATCTTTTTTTTTTTAAATGGGAGATCATGTTGTCTTTAAATAGGCCATTTCTTAAATTTTTAGGTTAAAGAAAGTGTGTGTGTGTGTGTGTGTGTGTTTGTAAATTTCACATATTCTTAAAGTTAAAAAAATTAACTTTCTTGGCAAGAGTTTAGTTTTGAAATTTAGTGTAAATTAAACGAAGGTCCAAGAACACTGGCTTTATACCTTTCCTACTCAATATTGCTCAAACAAGAGTGTTATATTGCTGGGTTCTTTTTTGTTCCTTAGGAAAACTCTGAACTTCTACTCTGAGCTAGCCACTCTGTTAGATTTTGAAAATATAGATGATGAAGTTGATAACTTTGTTTACTGTCAGGAATAGAACTCAGAGTCCAAAAGGAGAGAGAATAATTTAGCAAATGAAGATGAGATCTTGTTTGTAAAACAGAATATAATAAAATTTATGTAGATGAGATCTGGTCTCCTTTGAATATAAAACAATAAACCACGTTGTCTTTTTTTTTCTCTAATTAAAAATAAAGATTTAAAAAATTGATTATAAAACATTGTGATAGAAATATGGCATATCTGTCATTTGTTCAGTAAAGTCAGAGTTTTCAGTAAAATTCATGGAGCACCTGTTAGGAGCAGATTTATACTTACATAAAACAAAAGAAGTGAGTGGCAGGCTTTATTATGTGAACGTGTCATTGGGAATTCTGTGATTGTAAAAGTTGGGAAAAATTTTAATGTGTAGATTTATATGTTTTTAAACTTGACAGAGGAAGGATTAAAAAATGATTGGAAGGAAATAAATGGTAATGAAAAATGTGGATAGGATCTATGAAAAAAATGGAAAGTAATGTAAAGGTGATTAAGTATAATTTTAAAATCCAATTTGCCTTACATTCTTGAAAATGTGCATATGTATAACTGTAAAATATGAGTAAATTATAAGTGGCTTCCATTCATAGAAAGCTACAAGAGGCTAAAATCCTTATGAAATTTTGTTGTTTGTACACAAGATTTAATATACTTAAAGCATTTCATATTTATTTTTAAAAAGTATTTTTTTCCTTTCCAACTCAATATATAGGTGATTATCTTAATTCCAGTGAGCATCTGATTGAAATAAAAATTCATAGCTTCCAGCGTATGTAATGAGTTCATAAAGTTTAGGTGACCTTTGGTTTTTACTAATGGATTTATTTCTTTAATTTTTAAATGAAATAAGAGGGCAATTCAGTAAGCTATTTGCAAACACAGCCTAATTGGAACTATTAGATCACAGGCTACAAGAGTATGTGACAGCTCAAGGTGTGTGTTAATCATTCAAGGTATAAAAGTTGAAATTTGCCATATGAGAGGCAGTTCAGAAGTGTTAATGCATAGCATATGTAAATTCAGTTTATTGATTTGGGATCCTTCTCTCTTTGTATGGCTGTACTAGAGTACAAATATATTTTCATGTCTGTGTTTTTGCAGTAATTATTTTTTAAAGTTTTGCTTTGATGAAAGCAGTTTTCTGGTTTTGGACTGCCTTGACAAATATCAAACTATGGTTTTATCATTTGATCCTATTTTTTGAGGATTTACACATGTTATTGCTAGTACTTGGTGAATATTATTATGCTTTAAGAAGGAAAAAGTTTGTGTTTAGTGTACATTTTATGAGGTTTGTTAATGGTTGGTGAATTATGCTGCAGAAATTATAATCCACACACTTTAAGAGAGGACATATCCATCCAACTTCTGGGTGGATTGTTTTAAATAAAATTGTTGTACCAAGTTGCTAAGCATGTCATCACAGTTCTGAGGAATGCTAATGTCCTGTTTTTAGCCAAAATAAATTGTGCATTAATATGCATAGCTAAAGATGTCAACCACAGTGAGCCATCTGTAGCCAAACTGAGTAACTGCCTCTGTGGAGGAGGTCATGTGGCTTGGGCAATCCTTGAAGAGCAGAACACATAATCTGTTTACAAGTGATAGCTTGGTGTCCTCTTTATAATAGGATACATTATGTTATTATATAATGCATGTTATATGATTATATTTTCTATGGCATTCAAAATAATGTAAAACATGAATAGCATATTCAGTAAATATTTGAAGATAATTTGATGAAAAATAGGGGAAAAGCTGAGAATAATTCATGAGAAGTGGTCACTTCTTTTGAGTCCATGTGAGGAGAGGAGGGAAGAAGAAATCATTGGAAAAAAATACGAAGCACTATCTGAGTCTAAGTACTGTGGTTCAGACTATGGTAGGAAGAGTTGAGAAAGGGCAGACCTTGGAATATTAAGTGGTAAAGGAGAAAATTCAATGTGCATCCTAAAGATGGGTAGCATTCAGGTAAATAGAGGAGGAATGCACATTGGGCTGTGTGTCATGACCAACGTGAGGGATAATGAGGATACTGCCATGATGGAGTAAATGGTACAGGTTGATGTCATAGTCTTCAGAAAAGTTTAGTTGTTATGCTTTCAGAAGTTAAGAACCCACCAGGTTCTGGGACACCTGGGTGGCTCAGTGGTTGAGTGTCTGCCTTCGGCTCAGGTTGTGATCCCAGGGTCCGGGATCAAGTCCTGCATTGGGCTCCCTCTGCCTGCATCTCTGCCTCTCTTTCTCTGTGTCTCTCATGAATAAATAAATAAATCTTTTTTTTTTTTTTTTAAAAAGAACCCACCAAGTTTTATTGTATAGGGACAGGATGAAAGCATGACTGAAGAAAATCTATTTAACAGCTAATGTGAATGGTATGAACATCAGCAAATATAAATTCCTAATATTGTGTTATTCTTTTAATGTTCCATTATTCCAAACACTATGCTATGTTGAGCAGAGATTCCATTATAAATCTTTTCAAAAAATATTTATTCATGAGAGACACAGGAGAGAGGCAGAGACATAGGCAGAGGGAGAAGCAGGCTCCCTATGGGGAGCCTGATGTGGGCCTCGATCCCAGGACCTGGGGATCACGACCTGAGCTGAAGGCAGACGCTCAACCCCTGAGCCACCCAAGCATCTCTCCATTATAAATCTTATGTAAATTTTATATTTAAAATTTTCAGTTTGGAGTACATTGAATAGTGGATGTTAGTCATTAGGCCTTCTGGACTCTTTTGGGAGAAATTTCCATTCTGTTCTGAAGCTAAATAGATTAATAACAGTTCTGAGCAAGAATATACTTTAATTCTAGAACCCTAACATTTGCCAACTCACCTCAATGCTTAGATGTATTGAGTTATCTTAAATTATTACTGAAGACACTGATTAGTAGTAACCAATCAAAAGTTTGAACAACTGTTTTTGAAAGTGGCAACATTAATTAAACTATGTGAAGTTCACAACCTTAAGTGGTACCTCTTGAAACATCTAAATAACATATTTATGATTATCCCTCAAAATCCTTAGCTAATGAATTTGTCTAACTATATATCATAGCTCTGATAAATAAGAAAGGTTCAACAAAGTGGAACCCAGAGGATCGGATAAGCAGGGAAGTGTGCGATAGTAATTATATTACAGGTCTGCATTAGAATACACAGTGACCTCAGAAGGAGCAAAAGTCCTGGCTGACCAGTCTCTTACCCCTTTTATGTAGCATATTAAATTAGAACAGTGAATGAACAACTTTATGTATTTCTTTTGCTCCTTTCCAAAGAACTTATTTAATTAGAGTAGCTCATTAAAACAATTGTGTCTCCAAAACTTGAATTCCATTTATGCACTTTTTGTAGGTAAGACTATGAGTGGGGAAAACAAAAGATAACTATTTTTCCTTTTCTTATATCAACTCAAGAATTTAGGAATAGGTGAAGCATGACATTTTTCTAATAAAGTTGGATTCTTTCATTTCAATGTTTATATATAGAAGATAAGACTTCTTCCTGGACACGTTGATATGGTTGTGGGCTTACCTGGTGTTGTTTCTTGCATTTTGCCCATCATTTATCAGGTGGATGCGGATGATTATAGTGTAATGTTAGGGAATAAGTGCTAGTTATTTAAATTTTTTTTTTTTTTAATTTATTTGAGAGAAAGAGCATGTGTGTGCATGAGGGAAAGAGTATATGAGTGGAGGCGGGGAGGGGGACACAGCTGCACAGGGAGCCTAATGTGGGGCTAGATCCTAAGACCCTGGGATCATGACCTGAGCCAAAGGCAAATGCTTAACTGATTGAGCTACCCAGGTGCTGTAAAAAGTGCTAGTTATGACCCAGGCACTCTAATAAGTGCACTTATAACAGATGCCCCAATTAAGTGCTAGTTATGGGAGGTTGTTTATGAAATATTGGTGGAAGGCTTCTGTGAATCAGCCTTGTCCTTGGATATCGTTTGACTCCTGTGGCATGATGAAGAAATGATAAGGACTAAAATCTAAGATCCTTGTTCATGGTAAGGGTAGAATGAAGACCCAATCATGTAGAAATAGGAGAACCAAGTGTATAATAGACATGGATACCAAATGGAACTGGCAGCAAGTGTCTGAGGCAGTGATGGTAATAAATTCAGGTTCATTTCTCCTCAGAAATAAGTGTTTAATTTTGGAAGTGAAATGAGGCAGTAATTGCCTCTAGGCAGGGAAAATATGTCTGTTTAGCAGGTATGGTGATTATGAGAGACTCAATTTGACTCATAATGAGGAGAGGTTGTCCATCGCCAGAGGTATAGAGTTCTAGGGAGAATGGCATGCAACCAGAAAATGAAGGGAGAAATATGTCCTACAAACTGTGTAAACAATGGCAATTAGTAGAGTAAACACAGGAAGGCTGTAGCTTGAAGAGCACAAACATTTTGAGTTAATTTATTTAATCTAAACCAGCTCAAAAACTGTGGGCATGTCACACTTAAAGGATTAGTTAGACCCCAGGGTGTCAGTGAAAAGACTACTACCAGTAAGTCCTCACCATCTTTTGGGGGATATAGACCAGGAAATAGAAGAATGATGGAAGTGGTTGCATTGTATATTTCAAAATTATATATTTTGAAGTTCTTGCAAAATATTAACTTCATTTCACAATTCTGGAAGAGGCATAGTTAAAGGTATGAGAGGAAGTAGTTGGAGTCCACCCCTTCTGTGGTTGGTTGTTTGACACAGTTACCCTTTTGTGAGGGTGTAAAGTATCTGGACAAGTGAGGGACTTTGGCTTTGGAAATGTGAAAAGATGAATGGGAAACTACCTTTCACAAGCAAACAGACACCCTTGTGGAGTCACTGAGAATGCAGTGAAAATAACACAGCATTTCTGACTCTGATGACTGAGAAGGAGAAGGCACTGTTACTGCCTACCCGTTAGATGCCTGCGCAGAATTGTGGAAGGCACGGTCCACGGTAAAGTACAAGGTGGTTCCTGATGTTGGGGGCGGCTTGTGGATTCTCATTTTCTCAGTGTATGGGAAGTTTGCTTTTGTTTTTATTTTCCCACTTGAATCAGGGAATTGGAAATGCTTCTGTTTTCAGTGCTAGATTGTTAAGCGCTGAGAAAAAATCATTTCTAGTTTCAGTGGATTTGGCCAGTAGAATTAAATATAAAGGAGGCTCTTTCTAAAAATTCCTAAGAGGATAAAAAGCTTTTCATATTGTGATCGCTACAGTGATTTTAACCTGTGTTCTAGCAGGGAGGAGGAACATTGAGGGATCAAAATGTCTTTTATGTGTTGTTTATCAAAATGAAGAAAATGTGGTCATTAAAAGGACAAAAAAGATGGAGCAGTGGAGTTTGTTCAAAAAAGAATGAAGAGAAAAGCAGGATTCTCCTCTATGAGGAGGCAGTGACTTGTGATATCCACCTCTCTTCCTAACTCTCCCTTGTGTCTTTATGTGGAAACAAGAGTCATATATATTTATAAACCACAAGGAGACATTGGATTTTGGAACAAAGGCAGTACAGAATGTGTTTCCCAGTGTTAGTGTAAATCATGCATTTGATATGCTGTGGTAGCGTTCTAATTTTACAGTGTTGAGAGTGCAGTGAAAGCCTAACAGCTAGCTACGCATGAAGCTCCAAAGTTCACATTGCAGAGAGACTTACAATTTTACTGAGAAAACCAAATGAATCCAAGGAAGTATTCAGGAGGGAGCATGGAAGGAAGTTTCCTAGCAGGAAGAAAGGAAAAAAGTAGTCACCACAGTAGTATCAGATTCTTACTATGTATCTGTAATAACCTTGAAGCTGTATGTTAACCTGTTTCTTGTCTGACTTCTCTACTATGATGTAGTCTCCAGGAGGATGGAGATTTATCTCTTTTATTCAGTGCTATGTGCCAAGTAGAAGTTGTTCTATAAATACTTGAATAAAGAAATGAATAGGTTGGCTCGGGTCCCTGGGTGGCTCAGTCCCTTAAGTGTTAGACTCTTGATTTCAGCTCAGGTCATGACCTCAGAGTCATGAGATTGAGCTCTGCATCCGCTCTGTGCTCAGTGGGGAGTCTGCTTAAGATTCTCTCTCTCCCTCTCCCTTTACCTCTCCCTTCCACATGCGCGCTCTCTTTCTCTAAAATAAATAAAACCTTAAAAAAAAAAAAAAGAAATGAGCAGGTGGGGGTGCTTGGCTGCTCAGTCAGCGGAGCATGAGACTTGATCTTGAGTTGTGAGTTCAAGCCCCATGTTGGGTGTAGAGCTTACTTAAAAAGAAAAATGAAAAAGAAATAGGTGAATGAATTTTGCATCTGTTTTGGTTATAACACTTGTCAAAAAGATTAAAAGCAATTAACTATAATGTATGCAGGTCACTAACCTTAGGAGTTTATAATTTAATGTGGTTAATGTAGATGCATATCTCACAATGTTTTATAGGAAAAAAAATCAGTGACAGAGCCTAGGTAAAGAATTATGTTTTTAATTATATTTTCTTTTGTCTGGCTGCATGATTATGAGCTATTATGGTACCATTTAAGGCTGTGGAAAAAGACAAATGAGAAAAAATGAATAGTAGAACAGCAGAAGTTACATTGACAGGAGGGGAGATGATTGAGTAGGTAGTTGGAGACTTATGGAGGAATTTCTGTTCCTCAAGAAGCAGGTAAAGTGGAGTGAAAGGTTCCATCTTACTTTTTGTCATGGTGCTTGCATAAGTAGCATTTGCTTGTGTTTTGGGATTCAAATATTTATATGTACAAAAATTTATTTTGTGAAATGCTTTAAGCATACAGAAAAGTAAAGATAAGAATATTAAAAGTGCATAGATACTCAGCCCTTATACTGGAAAGAAATGTATTAAACACCCAAGTACTTTTTATTTGTTTTTATTTTATTTTATTTTTTTTCTTTTTTTGTTTTTATTGAAGTTTGATTTACCAACATATAGCGTAACACCCAGGGCTCATCCCATCAAATACACCCTCAGTGCCCATCACTCAGTCACCCTATCCCCCTGTCTACCTCCCCTTCTACTACCCTTTGTTTGTTTCCCAGAGTTAGGAGTCTCTCATGGTTTGTCTCCCTCTCTGATATTTCCCACTCATTTTCTCTCCTTTGCCCTATAATCCCTTTCACTAGTTCTTATATTTCCCGTATGAGTGAAACCATATGCTTGTCCTTCCCCGATTGACCTACTTCACTCAGCATCACGCCCTCCAGTTCTTTCCATGTCGAAGCAAATGGTGGGGATTCGTTGTTTCTGAGGGCTGAGGAATATCCCAGTGTATACATAGACCACATCTTCTCTATCTGCTCATCTGTCAATGGACACCCAGGCTCCTCCCACAGTTTGGCTGTTGTGGACATTGCTGCTGTGAACATCAGGGTGCAGGTGTCCCGGTGTTTCACTGCATCTGTATCTTTGGGGTAAATCCCCAGCAGTGCAATTGCCGGGTCGTATGGTAGCTCTGTTTTTAATGTTTCACATTTTTAAGCAGAACTACATCTTGTTAGAATTGACCATCTCTTTAACTTTCTCCAAACAAAAGTTTGCTTTCCATGATATTGCAAAACAAGCCGTTTTATACCGGTGCATGCGTTTAAATGATTCAGTGTGCTTTTTTATTTTAAAGCCATTTTAATGATTAAGAAAAAGATTCAGTAAGGTTTTTATTTTTTCTTACCAAAAAGGTTTAACAATGTAAACTGTTAAATGGCAGAAGTTTTTAAGAGTTTAGGAAAGGTTAATTCAGTTCTTTTCAGAAGGAAATTGTTTGCAAGTAAGGAGCATGTTTTTTGCCAGCCTAACACTTCATACTTTTGTACCATGGAAAACTGTTCTCATACCTCTGTTCCACATATTTCGTTTTTCGCTATACAGACTTCTGTACATAGAACCTCTGTGCTAAACTGATATCATTGTTACTTTGAGGGGAGAAGAGTGGATCATGTAGAATTTGACATTCTAAATTACTTTGGAAATATTGAAAATTTTGTATAATTGTATATTATTTTGGAATTAAAAAGGTAAATGTTAAACATAGATACTTTTAAATTATGATCTCAAGTATCAAATTCAGTATCTCCTTTTTATAATTGATGCAGTAAGAAACCAGCAGGCATTTAATTGTATACCTATGTTTATATATGTGATATATATCTCACATCTATACATATCTCACCAGCTGAATAAGTGTACTGTTTACTTATATTGCTCTTTCTAGTATATCCATAAAATTATAAGGAAGAATATTTCCTCTGTTAAATCATGGTATTATTTATGATAATTTGAAGACGTGCCCTTTTTTTTTTTTTTTAATTTTCTTAACAGAGAATGTTCTCTTTCTTACCCAGTGTGGTTAACAATTTTTGTTTTAGCACATTTGATTATGTTGCCTCGGAGGGGAAAGTAATGCTCTG
This sequence comes from Canis lupus baileyi, assembly GCF_048164855.1. Classification (NCBI taxonomy): domain Eukaryota; kingdom Metazoa; phylum Chordata; class Mammalia; order Carnivora; family Canidae; genus Canis; species Canis lupus. The sequence goes on from NC_132858.1 coordinate 33,770,201, forward strand.
CTAATTTAAGAAATTTAGCAATGTGTTAAAAATTTAACAGGCATTATACCAGGTTGTATACCTAAAAACTATTTATGAACCATCAATAGAGAAAATATCTAATGAAACTAATTTATGGAATCTAATATGTTATAGCTCATCTTTTTAATGATACAATGTTTCCTATTTATGGGGGTACAAACTTTCAGTAAATCAAAGGCAAAGAATAACAAAATTAACACTAGAAAAAAATACAAGTATGTTTATTTTTACTTTTTTATTTTCCTTAAAATATAGAGTGCTTATTAAGTCTCTGAGATTCAGTAATTATATTTAAGTGTCATTAACATTATAAAATTTTTGATACAAATTAAGGAAAATAAGTTGATCTATTAAAATATAGATGATGAGAGCAGCCCAGGTGGCTCAGTGGTTTAGCGCCGTCTTCAGCCCAGGGCGTGATCCTGGAGACCTGGGATCGAGTCCCACATCGGGCTCCCTGCATGGAGCCTGCTTCTCCCTCTGCCTGTGTCTCTGCTCTCTCTCTGTGTGTCTCTCATGAATAAATAAATAAAATCTTTAAAAATATATATATAGATGATGAGTAACATAGTTTCAAATGATACCATGTGTTTTTAAAAATGTTTTTGTGTCTTTATATTGTTACTGTCTCTGACCATTATTTTATAATTATTTCTAGATAAAAGAGTGGCTCTGTTTAAACTGTCAGATGAAAAGAGCTCTAGGAGGAGATCTGGCTCCAGGTCCATCATCACCTCAGCCCAAACCGAAGACTGCCCCTGTTACTCCTGCATCAGCTGTGAGCAAACCATCCCCACAGCCACAGCAGAGTTCTCCAAAGAAGGATCCTATACCCAAACCGGATATCTCAAAGGCACCTGAGTCTAAGAAGCCCCCACCCCTAGTGAAACAACCAACCATTCACGGTTCTCCCCCACTTGTGGCCAAGCACCCTCCTGTGGCAGAGTCCTCATCCAAGCCAGCCCCTCCCAAAGAGCCTTTGGTCCCATCGGAGCAGGCCAAGGTCTCCACGGCTGAGGATAAACCAAAGCAGCCCAAGACGGTAAAACCAGCCACAGACGTTGTGTCTTCAGCATTAATAGCAGCAAAGCCTGATACTCCAAGCTCTAGAGTGCAGTCAGAGGATCAAGAGATAACAGCCCCTCCTCTAAAAACAGACACTGCCAAACCGTCGCAGAGTTTTCCACCAACAGGAGAAAAAGTCACCCCAGTCGATTCTAAAGTCATACCCCGACCTGCATCAGATTCAAAAATTATTTCACATCCTGGGCCTAGTTCAGAGAGCAAAAGTCAAAAACAAGTGGATCCTGTTCAAAAGAGGGAAGAACCCAAGAAAGCACAAACCAAAATGAGTCCTAAGCCAGATGCCAAGCCAATGCCAAAAGGGTCACCTCCACCCCCAGGCCCACGACCTACCACTGGCCAAACTGCCCCCACATCTCAACAGCCCCCAAAGCCTCAGGAGCAGTCGAGACGCTTCAGTCTGAATCTGGGAAGTATTACGGATGCCCCCAAATCACAGCCCACGACGCCTCAAGAAACCGTGACTGGAAAACTCTTTGGGTTTGGAGCTTCAATCTTCAGCCAGGCATCAAATTTAATCTCTACAGCAGGCCAGCCTGGGGCCCAGTCTCAGAGTGGGCCTGGGGCCCCAGCAAAGCAAGGCCCTCCCCCTTCGCAGCCACCTCCTCAGGGGCCACCCAAATCCACAGGCCAGGTGCCCCCAGCGCCTGCAAAGGTTATACCTGTGAAAAAAGAAACAAAAGCTCCAGTGGCTGAAAAATTAGAGCCCAAAGCTGAACAAGTTCCAACTGTAAAAAGAACAGAAACAGAAAAGAAGCCTCTGCCTGTCCAGGATAGCAAATCTTCAGCAGCTGAGCCTCAAAAGGCTGTCCTTGCCCCCAAATTGGAGGAAGCCTCCAAACCAGAATCAACTTGTCCTCTCTGCAAAACTGAACTCAACATAGGTTCTAAGGATCCCCCTAACTTCAATACTTGCACTGAATGCAAGAATCAAGTGTGTAATCTCTGTGGATTTAACCCTACGCCACACTTGACTCAGGTAAGCAATTTATATATTACTTATGGATGTAAATATATCATGTTTATGTGGAAATATTTTGGTAGCTGAGTTTCTGAGCCAAAAAACCTCCCCCAAACAAACCCATGTTTAGCAAAGAAGGCGTATCAATATTGGTGGCATAGTAAAAGTTTCAATTACTTATTACAGGCTTCATTTCTTACTAGAAGTTCATATACTTTGTTTTTCTGGGTTATGCACCAGAATTAAGAATATGAAATAAACTGACAATTTAAAATAACAATTATCCCAGTCCTTTGTGAATTAAAGACTTGTAGCTTTGGAGTACTATCTGATTTTCACTTACGCCAAGTAGGAGTTGTAATTTATGGTTCCCATTATCTTCAACCTTCCTGCCTCTACTGTCTTAGAGAAAGTTCTGGTTGCTTGCCGATCCATAAACAACAAGAGCTCTGTTATTTTACAAAAATTAGTATAAGTTAATAACATTACCTCCTAGAAAATACTGGTTCAAACTTATTATGTCTAGACTTCTTATAATTCTCTTTGAGCTGTTATCTGTACTTCAATAAGAATGTGCAAAGAACCCCCCAAAAAGTACACAACAAATCAGATACATGGGTTTCAGTGACTAATGTCAAGGAACTGTGTTTTTTAATTTAATTTTTTTTTAATAGGACACTGAGACATTTTCTCCACACTGTAAATGACCAAAATGCAGATGGGCAAATTTCTACCTAATAGTGTTATAAAAGAATGAATCTGTAAACATTAGTAATCTGTTAGGGGCCGTTAGAATATTTGGATCTTGGAAACCTGGGGGGTTAAATGATTGTTGCTGTCTTAGATGCTTAATAAACATGGGATTGAATTTTAACTGATTGTTCATTGTTTTTAGACAAATCAGAAATACTTAAGGATTACTTTATTGCACTCTCTTTGATTTTGTAATTCATTGGAATGGAAAAATTGAACAGATTTTAGTAACTATACAGAAGAAGCTTTAGCGATTCCGGGTGTGGTTTTGAGTTAATCTTTTTAAGGACAAAACCATATATAATTTTTATTTTTTTACTTTTAAAAGGCATTAGGTTGCTTTGACATAATTATCACCATGTGAAAGTGCTATTTTTACAGACTTAAGCAGATTTTTATCCTCTTTATCTGTGATGAATAGAGTTAACTAAGATCCGTTTTAAAGGCAGATAAAATTTGGTTTCCCTCAGCATTTCATGAGTGGTAACAACTATAATTATTACTTACAGTGGCTTGGATTCAATGCAAAAGCAAAACAAAAAGCAAACCTTAAATTTCTCCCATATATTTAGAAGAGTTGTTTTTGGTTTTGTATTCATGAAGCAGAAAATTTTGGTTTTACCAATACAATTGTATTTATTTCATAGACTTAAAAAATTGTACCCTTTAATGAGGAGCCTATGGTGTCAACATAGTGCAACACTGAAAACAAAACATAATGTCTACATTTAAAATGTATTTAGGGCACACTGAAAAAAGGTGTGATGCGGAGGGAGGGCTTTGTGAGTATGTGTACATATGTATATGTATATATTTGGACCATAGTGATTATGGGAATCTAGTCAGTGTTTGGAGGTATGAAATGAGAGCCCTTGGGAAGAAAGACTGAACTCTTTAGGACAATCTTTGGTTTTCTTTGTGTTGGTAAAATTTTATTTGGGGGAGGAGGATGGTTAATTTGGAAAGGAGGTGTTTTGAATAAGGCACTGAATTACCTAGGCTGTATGTACGAAATTTCAATAGTTTGAAAATATAAGGGGTCTCAAGAATTTAGGTGGTTTAGGTGAAGTCCTATTTTAAATATGATCGGTGGTATTTAGACTTACTATTCAGAATATTCTGCTGTGTGGTAATTTATTTGATTTTGGGGGATCCCTGGGTGGCTCAGCGGTTTGGCGCCTGCCTTTGGTCCAGGGCGCGATCCTGGAGTCCCAGGATCGAGTCCTGGGTCAGGCTCCGGGCGTGGAGCCTGCTTCTCCCTCTGCCTGTGTCTCTGCCCCTCTCTCTGTCTATGTCTCTCATGAATAAATAAATAAAATCTTAAAAAAAAAAAAAAAAAAGATGTGATTTTGGAAGATGTTTCAGAGGTGAAAAAAAAAGAAAAAAAACTGGTGTAACAAAACCAGTTGGCTAGTGTTCCTAGCTTACCTGAGCTAATCCATATGAAGCCGTCAGTTGGGACATAAGGCCTTAGTGATCTTCCGTCTGTAGGTAAGTACATCGGCTGACTTCGTATCAAGGGAGTGAGTGACGTTCATTGAGTTAATCAGTGTTCAAACATTCCTCTTACTGTTACTCCAAAGGACTTCAGAGGATTGGCAGATGGAGTTAGTTGAAAAGAAAGGCACATTGTGTTTGTGTGTGTGTGTGTACATACATACACATGTATTTCTAGAAAATTTTAAATGCGATTTAGAGGCTTAACTGGTGGTGCTCTCCCAGAGTCCTTACTCCTAATCTCCCCTCATTTCCTTCCGTTAGGAGTGATTAGGAGAGCATCTTCTCCTTGATCCTTGCTTGCTTTCTCTGCTTTCTCCATTCTGCTTGTGATATTTATTTCTTGGGACCTAATATCTCCCACTCCTTCCTTCTAATTGTAGAGAGCACATTCAGAAAATACTCAGACTTCTGCCTGCAATGCAAAGAAATAGTATTTCTAAGAAAGGATTCAACTATTCTGTTTATTTTTCTAATAAAGCATATTAAACTTTACGTTACCCGCCTGTGTCTGCTATAGGTAACCACTGTGAGGCGGGACTTCTTTTCCTGTGGGTACCACTCTGCCCTCCTGTGCCTCTGGGGGTGAGAAGAGCTGGTTATCGCCTGTCACGGGTTCAGGAGCCCAGGGAGTCCTCCCTCCCCCGCCCATTGAGCCAGCACACCTTTCTCTGAGGTTGCCCCCTGCAGCCTCCCCGCAGCCTCCCCCAACATCCCCGCAGCCTCCTCCAGCCTCCCGAAGCCTCCCGAAGCCTCCCACAGCCTCCCCGCAGCCTCCCCGCAGACTCCCTGCAGCCTCCTCCAGCCTCCCGCAGCCTCCCGCAGCCCCCCGCAGCCTCCTCCAGCCCTCCAGCCCCCGGCAGCCTCCCCCAGCCCCCCAGCCCCCCGCAGCCTCCCGCAGCCCCCCACAGCCTCCCCCAGCCCCTGAGCGGTGCCAGGCCTGCCTGCCTGCCTGCGGCCGGGGTGAGCGGCCCGGGTGTAGCCACCGTGGGCCTGAGCTGCGCGTTTGCGTAAAGGGCCTGCGAGGCCTGTAAGGAATGGCCCTGAGACCGAGGAAGGAGTGTCTGGGCGTTGACTCCTGCCAACTCGGGGAACATCCTCCCTTAGCAGCAGTCTTTAAAGTGCAGCCAGGGGATCCCTGGATGGCGCAGCGGTTTGGCGCCTGCCTTTGGCCCAGGGCGCGATCCTGGAGACCCGGGATCGAATCCCACGTCGGGCTCCTGGTTCATGGAGCCTGTTTCTCCCTCTGCCTGTGTCTCTGCCTCTCTCTCTCTCTCTCTCTCTCTCTGTGTGTGTGTGTGTGACTATCATAAATAAATAAAACCTTTAAAATAAATAAATAAATAGATAGATAGATAGATAGATAGATAGTGCAGCCGGGCTTTCTGAAAGAGCCAACGGTAGAGACTTTGGAAACAGCCTCAACTGATGCTCAGTTTACCCAGTGAGTCTAGGAACTCGTGTTCGGGTCACAGGCGCGGAGGACTCGGAGTTCCTCCTAGTGGTGTTGATTTTGCTGTTTTCCTGTACCTTTCAAAACTTGGGAATAAAACTTAAAACCGCGTTTCCTGATGTTTTAGGAAGGTCTAGGGTCCTACTTTTGCTTCCTTAGTAAGACGATTCGGCTTGGCCCCAGTGCGGTGGGGAGAGCGAGCATGTCCTTGTCACTAGGCAGCAAGTGGCCTTCGGAGCCCGTGAGACCCAGCGGTGTAACCCGGGTCCCTTCCCATCTTTGCTCCCCGCCCCCGGGGCTTCTTCCCCAGGACACCTTGGGGACGGCCTGTGGGCACGCGCGAACCTCTTAGTTTGCCAAACTGTGTCTTGCTTTTGCTTAAAAAATCATTACTGAAGGCTTTAAAATCGTATGCCCAATACTAACTGGCACGTAAGTACACACACACGAGATTAAAAACTGAAAGAATGGTAGAAAATCAGTAAGTAGAAAATACTTCTACCAGTAACGATTTTCAGAAGCACAACGTAATGCAGATTTGCATTCTGTGTGAGTATTTCTGACACCCGTGGCAGGGAGGGACCCCTGATAGCTATTTTTAACTTACGTGAGAAAGTTGACAAGTTCGTGGGTTGAAACAAAATTTTTGGTTCTTAATTTTTAGGAGAACTTTGATATGTACTTTTTTATTAAGTGACATTTAGTCAGAAAATTCGAATATAGATTTAAAATAGACTTTTGTTTAGACAAGTTTAAACAAAAAATTATTTCTCCATTAGTCTTTTTTTCTATGCATTTTTACATAGTTAAAGTTCTATTCCATATGGTAGGTCTGTATCCCATTCTTAACATATGATTATGTAACATTTCCTCACATGATTAGAGACTCTGTAAATATTATTAAAAATGATTATTAAGTTTTGGATATATGGATACAAGTTTTTTCATACACATTCTTCTCATTTTAGGGATTTAGGTTGTTTCATTTTTTTCATTATAAGTAAGATGAACATTTTTGGACAGAAATACTTTGTATTTTTAATTATCTCCCAAGGAAACTTTACTAGTACTGTTGTTACCAAATCAAGGGACAAGGATCCTGAAGTATCAAATACTCTTTGGAGGTGTGATAGCATTTAACGTTGCCACCACTGGTGTCATGATTCCCTTCTTCCTGCAGCTCCTCCATACTTGAATAAAAACATTGAAAATGATTACATACATTATGAAATGCTTGCCATAATATGTATATCACAGTATTATTGACCATATTCCCTATGCGGCACTTTTTGTGTATGTAACTTATTTTGTAATTGGTAATTTATGTCTCTTAATCCCCTTTGCCCATTTTATCCATTCTATGACCCCTCCCCTTTGGCAGCCATCAGTTGCCTAAGAGTTTGGGATTTTTTGTTATTGTAGTTTGTTTGCTTATTTGTCTTGTTATTTAGATTCCACATAAAATGAAATCATACAGTATTTGTCTTTCTCTGGCTTATTTCACTTAGCATGTCCTCTAGGTCCATCATTGTTGTAATAAAAATATTTCATTCTTTTTATGGCTGAGTAATATTCCATTGCATGTATATACCACATCTTTGTTTTCCTTTCATCTATGAATGGACACTTGGTTTACTTCCATATCTGGACTGTAATAAATAGTTCTGCAATCAACATAGGGGTGCATATATCTTTTCAAATTAGTGCTTCTGTATTCTTAAGGTAAATACCCAGTAGGGGAATTACTGGATCGTATGCTAATTGTTTTTAATTCTTTAAGGAACCTCCATATTTTCCAGAGTGGCTGCACCAGTTTGCATTCTCATCAACAGTGCACGAGGGCTCCTTTTTCTCCACATCCTTGTCAACACTTGTTTCTTGTGTTTTTGATGTTAGCCATTCTGACAGGTGTGAGGTGATACCTCATTGTGGTTTTGATTTGCGTTTCCTTGATGGTGACTGATGTTGAGCATCTTTTCAAGTGTCTCTTGGCCATCTGTATATCTTCTTTGGAAAATGTCTGGTCATATCCTCTGGCTGCTTTTTAAATGGATTATTTGTTATTAGGTGTTAAGTTGTATCAGTTCCTTATATATTTTGGATACTAACCTTTTTTTGGATATACCATTTGTAAATATCTTCTCCCATTCAGTAGACTTTCTTTTATTTTTGTTGATTGTTTCTTCTCTGTGTAGAAGCTTTTTATTTTGATGTAGTCCCAGTAGTTTACTTTTGCTCCTTTCCCTTTGTCTTAGGAGACATATCTAGAAAAATGTCCATATGGCTAATGTGAGAGAAATAGATGCTTTTGCTCTCTTCTAAGATTTTTACGGCTTTAGTTCTCACATCTGGGTTCTTAATCCATTTTGAGTTTGTTTTTTTGTATGGTATAAGAAAGTGGTCCATTTTCGTTTTTTACATGTAGCTGTCTAGTTTTCTTAGTACCATTTTTGAAAGAGACTTTCCTTTTCCTATTGCATATTCTTGCCTCCTTTGTCAAAGACTGACTATATAATCATGGGTTTATTTCCTGGCTCCCAATTCTGTTTCACTGATCTGTGTATCTTTTTCTGTGTGTGTGCCAGTACCTTACTGGTTTGATTGCTACAGCTTTGTTGTATATCTTCAAATTTCCAATTGTGATACCTTCATTTTTGTTCTTTCTCAAGATTGCTTTGGCTATTTGGGGTCTGTTGTGGTTTCATACAAATCGTAGGGTTTTTTAGTCTAGTTTTGTGAAAAATTCTGTTGGTATTTTGATAGAGGTTAAATTGGTAGATTTATTTGGGTAGTATAGACATTTTAACAATATTTGTTCTCTCAATCCATGAGTGTAGAATATCTTTTCATTTGTTTATGTCATTTTCTTTCATCAGTGTTGTATAGTTTTAGAGAACAAGTCTTTCATTTCCTTGGTTAAGTTTATTCCTAGGTATTGTATTATTTTTGGTGCAGTTGAGAGTGGGACTCTTTTCTTAATTTCTTTTTCTCCTGTTTCATTACTAGTATATAGAAATGCAATAGATTTCTGTGTGTTGATTTTGTATCCTATGACCTTACTGATTTCATTTATCAGTTCTGGTAGTTTTTTGGAGGAATCTTTAAGATTTTCTATTCACAGTGCCATATCATTGGCAAGTAGTGAAAGTTTTACTTCTTCCTTACCAATTTGGATGGCTTTTATTCTTTTTGTCTGACTGTTGTGGCTAGGACTTCTAGTACTATGTTAATAAAGGTCGTGAGAGTGGATATCCTTGTTTTATTCCTGATTTTGGAGGTTAAGCTCTCAGTTTTTCACCATTAGGTATGATGTGTTGGTTTTCATATATGGCCATTATTATGTTGAGATATATTCCTTTACTCTGGTTTTAGTGCATCCTTTGCCATTTAATAAATTTCCATTAAAACCCAGTTCCCTTTCCTAAATTCTTTAACTTGTACTGTTACATGTCTAGTCTGAGGTATCAGTATATTACTATCTTTATTAGTCTAGTTTTAATATTTCAGGATACTAAATATCCATGAAAACCTAAGTTAAAAAAGCCTAGTGATAGCATGTTTATCTGGCCAGGATTTAACTTTACCCTACTTATAAGCTAATAAATTAACCTGTTACTATTTCATAGTTTTGCCCATTGTTGACATGACACTTTTGGGTCAGAGACAAGATCTTTATTACAACACAGCAGGCAGCATGAACATCCTAATATTTGCATCAGTTTACCTTGCCCTCCACTCTCCTGTGGGTTCTATGATATGGACCTGTATTGATACTGTACATGTAGTGGGGTTGAGTCATATATGAAGAACACTCAGCTTGTCGAATCTACTTCTTTTATGTAAACTGTAAGCTAGCCTGCTCTGTGTCATAGAGGGAGACATCACATCATCCTTTAAGGCTGCCCACTGCCTACACAAGGTTCAGAAATAGCCAAGATGAAGAGTGGCCAGGGCCTTGCATTTGTTGGCATAACCTGTAAGATAGGAATGCAGGAGTGACCCCTTGAGAACTGTCTTTCACAAGAGGTACTAATAATCTAATGTATTGTAAGCTTAAAATATTATGAACTCCTCCTTAAAATGATGTTAAATATGGAGACCGAGGTTGGAAAACAATGAAAAGTATGCTGACTTAGGCCAACTTCAACCACTTGACTGAGGGGTGGAAGCTGCGCCTTTGGAAACCTCTCTTATTCTTGAGTCTACTTCTCATCTAACTCTATGAAACTTCTCTGAAAGAAGACTAGTTACCAAACTTGCTACTTAGATTAAGAAAATGAGGCTCAGGGAACTGAAGTGATATGCTTAAGATTGGGGCCAGATAGTGATTGCTAAGTACTGAATAAAAATACTCTTTTCATTAAGTTTATTTTCTGCAGCTCCTTTAAAGTTTTTTTTTTCCCTTTACTTAAATTCGGTGAACAACGGGAACAAGAGGACAATTTGTGAAACGGATAACCGGTCTTACATTCAAACAAGCATTGCTCCAGCAGAAAATACATACTTCGTGACTTGATATATATTAACATTTTCTTGCCCAATTGTATGTGGGTTATGCAGTCGTACCTATTAATATTAATATGATTTGAAAATAAATTCGATGGCATTTTCACAGTGCAGACAGATTTATGTACATGATTCTGAGATTACTCTTTCATTAAATTATAGAAATCTAATCAGATGGCAAAATAATGTTTTTGTTTTACATATGACTGTCTGCAGTACTGATAATATAATCTACATGGTCATTTTATACAACTTATTGTAGATCTATCTCACTAGGAGAAAAAAGTGGTAATAGATATTCATATAAGTTATTGAAACACTATGTGTTGCTTTAATATTTTTTCACATTGGAAATTATATATATATGCATATTTGTGTGTGTGCGTGCGCACATGCACTTACATATGTATATTTTTAGATATAGAAAGATATAGAAATAGAAATCCCTGAGAAGAAGTTAAGGCTTAAAATACCGCAAGGTTTAATTTTGGGAGATAACATACGTAGTGTTGTGTATTAACATATAGAAATGTGAGTCACACCTGCCTTGTCAGTTTCTAACGTGTGTCACGTCAAGTGAAAATAGAATCAGGAGAAATCAAAATAGGTCCTACGGATTGAATTAGCCATTGAAATAAAAATAATCTCAGATATCTGTGCAGATTGCCTAACCTTGGACTGAGCTACTTTTTGTTTTTAAAAATGTTATGAGAAAATGTGTTTATGGACAGTTAAATGTTAGAAGACGTGTTATGGACAATTAAATTTTAGAAGACCTGTAATTTTAATTTTCCCATTTGAGAAACCACAGAAGGAATGTTCTTCTAAAGTATTTTCAGTTGCTTGTTTTGTTATTACTATAAGGCTCTTTTAATAGCTAGCTAATAGATATTTTGGGTAAAGATGGTTGTGAGTTTATCTTGTTTTTTGTTTTAATAAATTTATTTTTTATTGGTGTTCAATTTGCCAACAATAGAATAACACCCAGTGCTCATCCCATCAAGTACCCACCTCAGTGCTCGTCACCCAGTCACCCCCATCCCCCGTCCACCTCCCCTTCCACCACCTCTAGTTCATTTCCCAGAGTTAGGAGTCTTTCATGTTCTGTCTCCCTTTCTGATATTTCCCACTCATTTTTTTCTCCTTTCCCTTTATTCCCTTTCACTATTTCATCTTGTTTTTAAATCCTGAAATTCACTTAGACTACCTTTTATGCATGTCAGAGTAATAATTACTCTACATTTTTCACCTAGCTTCAGCTTACTTCACTGTTGCATAACTTTGTAAGTAGAGTGATTTTTTTTTTCCCGCATACCACCTAGTGTCATTACTCTCATCATCTCAGAGTACCATATCCAGCAGTTTTCTTTTGTACCTGCTAAAAATAGAACCTTTCCACCTGAGTCAAACTTCCAATTACAGCACTCAGAAAACAATATAACTTTTCACTGAGTAAACTTGTGTGTGAGAATGCCTGCTAATTTCTTTGGCTGTTTACTCAGCCTTCATGAGTCTCTGTGGACTTCTGACATCTTATTATGTGTCATGCATTTGTTCTTCCATTCTTGTCTTACTCGCCAACATACTGCAGTAGATGAGGAACTTCTGAGAAAATACTCCCCATCTTAAGAAGTACATTCATACAGAAGCAATTATGTAAGTATTATCTAAGTATAAAAACCATTAATAGACTGAAGAGACTTAAAGAGAGAAGTGTCTGAGCCACGCCAAACAAAAGATCAAATGTGTTTTGTGACTTCTATAAAAAGAACCATCCTCTATTTAAAAACCTTGCATGCTTATCAGAAATCTTAATCACCTAGAGTCAGTTTTCTCTTGGCACTATAATGCAGTATAAAGATACATACTAATTGATGGACCCAACACAATCTGATACCTGTCTGAATAATCTAGGACATTTTCTTTAGGATATTTTACTGAGGTGTGGTCTCACAAGATGCTACACTAAAAACATGTTCCTTGGGCAAGAAAATTAGCAAATGCTTCATATTTAATCTCTTTTATAGATATAAATTGCATATATTAACACTATGAGAAATCTTTCCACATAGAACTTTGTTTTACCTAGTATATAAAAATTTTATTTGACCACACAGTCTTTTTATTTATTTGACGAAAATGGTTTCTAGAAGACACATACCGCTCAAGAAATAGTATTTGAAATATTTAAATCCATTTGAGTTGATGCCTTCATCATCTTATTCTTAGAATTCTTTCTTTTGCTGCCATAAATTATACTGTCTAGGGAAAATTTCCGTTAAAATGTACCACACACACACTTCATATTCAACATGCCCCTTACTGAAGTCATCGTTTTCACGCGCCTGTTCCTTCTCATGTGCTCCCTGTTCTGCTGAAAGGCCTCATAAATCCTGAGAGTCCTTCTAGACTTCTGTTTCTGTTTCATTCCCCAGAAGCTATGGCTTTCAACTGGTATTGATTGTACCTGCTAATGATACCTTTGTGCCCTTATGTCTCTCTTGTCCTCACTGTTAGAACCTTGTTCAAGTCCTTATCATCTCTGTTATGGCAGTAGGCCCTGAACACTTTGGGGAAATTCAGTTTCTCCAAATTCGTTCTCCAAAAAGTTTCTGATTGTTTGTGCAATGTCCTTGCTTATCATGTTCTATGGAATCCCTAATCTTTTCTCATAAAAGACTGTATTCAGGGGATCCCTGGGTGGCTCAGCGGTTTAGCGCCTGCCTTCGGCCCAGGGTGTGATCCTGGAGACTGGGGATCGAGTCCCACGTCGGGCTCCCAGCAGGGAGCCTGCTTCTCCCTTTGCCTATGTCTCTGCTTCTCTCTCTCTGTGTGTCTCTCATGAATAAATAAATAAAATCTTATAAAAAAATGACTATTTAGTGCCATGATCAAAGTATACACTTTCAATTCTCTGTACCTTTGCATTGTCCTCAATGTTCTCTACTTCCTTGCATATTTATCTCCTACCCATTTTTTGAGCATTTCCCCCTCATGTTCTAATACTTCAGTCAGCTGTCTTACATAGTATTGCAATTTTCTCTTTATTTGTATAATCTCACCAGAATGTGACTCCTGGAGCACTGTCAGTACCATTAAAATGCCAGCTTATGGTAGGTAGTCAGTACATGTTTGTTCAGTGTGGGAAAAACAGAATTTAGGGAAACAGCATGTAGAGGAAATCCATGCATCATGTTCATAGTGTTTTTTTTTTTTTTTTTTTTTTTTCATAGTGTTTTATAGTTTGAAACAGTTTGAAAGTTATTCAGTCCTGTGTGGGCTATAAGGATTTTAAAGTCCTTCAATAAGTCTTATATGCTAACATGTATCTCTTGGCCCATGTTTTTCAAGTACAGAAGGATTTAGAAGGATGATCTTTTTTTTTTTTTTCATGAAACAATAAGAACTTCCTATATTTAATTTTTTTTGTTTAAAAATCACCTTAATGAGGCTAAATTATACCACTGTTTAACCTGCCACCTGCTTTCAATAATGCAAAAATTTCTCAACCTGTTTCTTTTGTTCATATCATTTATTATCTTGTAACATGGTAGTTAATTTATTAATTTATTACAATTTTTTGAAAATTATCTCTCTACCACTAGAGTGTAAGTTCCATGAGTGCAGGCACTCAACACACAGTATACTCTTAGAAAATCAAGTGCTTGGCATACAGTAGACTCACAGAATCTTTGTAGAGTGAATGAATTAATTCTATATAGTTATTACAGTTGGGTCTCTGAATTAAGTAAACTGGAATATTGATTCTGAATGCTAACCTCAGGGTGCCAGGGGGGCTCAGTAGATTATGTTTCAGACTCTTGGTTTCGGCTCAGATCATGATCTCATGGTCATGAGGTTGAGCCCCGGGTCAGGCTCCTTGCTCAGTGGGGATCCTGCTTCTCTCCCTCTCCCTCTGTACCTGTCCACCCCCTGCCCCTTGTGTGTATGCTCTCTCTCAAATAAATACATCTTTTTTGTTTGTTTGTTTTTTTGTTTTTGTTTTTTAAAGAATGCTAACCTTATATCTAGTTAGCTGCAGATGTTCTTAATGACTTTCCAAGCTCACCTTTCCCAAGGTGTCATTTCAAAAGGTGGAAACAGGTCCCTGGGTGGCTCAGTGGTTGAGCATCTGCCTTCAGCCCAGGGCATGATCCTAGAGTCCCGGGATCGAGTTCCACATCAGGGTCCCAGCAGGGAGGAGCCTGCTTCTCCTTCTGCCTGTGTCTCTGCCTCTTTCTGTGTCTTTCATGAATAAATAAATAAAATCTTTAAAAAAAAAAAAAAAAAGGTGAAAGAAGACATATACCAGATAGACTTTAAAACTTTCTCCAAAATAGTCATTATAAATTTGGGCTTATGAGGGACAATGTATCTATCTTCTGTTACAACTGAGGGATAAATGAAGGAACTGAGCTTCAAAGAAAAGTGACAGTGGTTTTAGTGATCCGTAGAGAGGCAACATATGTGGTCAGGATGGCACCTCTGCCGCCTTCTAGTGGGTTGGGCATGATAATAAGAGGCCCTACTTCGTGGGGCCCTTGTCAGGATGAGAAGAGGGAATACACGTTAAGCTTTAAGAACAGTTCATGGCAATTGGTAAAGCTCAATAGTTGATAGTTTTGCTGGATCTAGAAGGCATGCGGTTATCAGATACACCTTTCACTAAGACATGATAAAAAGGATTCTTTTCTGAGTCCAGTTTTATTTCTAAGGAATGCTAAGCTGCTTAATGAAATGTGTTTTGATGTTAAATGGCAAGTGTGGGTCTTTACTGCAAGCTTGAAAGATTATTTCAGATTATTTTATATAATGTGGTAAAAAGTAATGGTCCCTGACTAAAATGAAAATACATGTATTGCTATGTTTTTGCGTGCGATGTCAACCATGCTTCTATTTTTACCTAACGAGCTTTTCTCTATGATTGTGGCATATTAATATGAATGCTTTCTTTACATATGAAATGAAGCAAAGTATCTTTAAGATTTTGAAAAGACTTTTATCAAGAGAAGTTTTATTATGGATTTTCTTAAAATGAGTATACTTGGAAAGCTTTAGAAAATTGCTGAGAAGTAATTACCAACAAGAATATGTTGACATGAAAAATGCTCACTGAAATTTATGGCTGAATGGCTTAATTCATGTCAGCTATGGCCTGAGATTTATTTTCTTTTCTGACATCTAAATAAGTTGTTCACATTTTTGTATTTCTGAAAAATTTGAGTTAAATGAAGGTTTTATGTCATCATGATTTTTTGCCAAATGAAGCCCAGTAACTGGCATTATTGATTTATCCTGGCTCTTTAAAATCAAGCATATATTTTGTAATTAAAACACTGTATCACACTCAGGGAAATTATAAATATAGCTTTTGACAGAATATTATTTATTTAAATTATATAAAAATAAACATATTTATAGTTTTTAAAATGATATTTTCACTTTTTAAAATGTTATGTAAAGGAAACCTAAATATAGAATTCATTTTAAAATTGATACTACTCGAAGTTTTAATCGTGAAGTAGAAACTGCTTTTTCTTTTTTTTTTCTGCAGTGGGTATTTTCTTTTGCTCTGTAACAAGTTGCCAATAAACTTAGCAGCTTAAAACAATATACATTTATTAACTCAGTTTTGCAGCTCAAAAGTCTGTTAGGACATGGCTAGGTTCTCAAATCAGAATCTTAAGACAGAAGTCAAGATGCGGTTGAGGCTGTGTTCATATCTGCTAAAGAGAATCTGCTGCCACATTTATTCAGGTTGTTGGCGGAATTCAGTTCTTTGTGGTTGTAGGACTGAGTGAGGTCTCTGTTTTCTGGGCTGTCGGCCAGGGGTTACGGTTAGTTCTTGGAAACTGTGGACATACCTTGCATGTGGATCCCCGATCTTCAAAACCAGTAACAGAATATCCCTTCTGTGATCAGTCCATCTCACACTTTAAGTCTCTGACTAGAAGAAGAACCAGGTTCTTCCAAAGGCTCACCTGATTGGATTGAGCCTGACTGGATAGCATCTCCTTTGATTTACCCAAAAGTCAACTGATGAGTAACCTGATCATGGAAAACATCTCATCATATTTGCAGTTTCCACCCATACTGGAAGGGGAGGGAATTAAATAAGGTGTGTGTGCCAAAGGGTAGAAATCTTGGGGGTGAGAGATATATCTTAGAGTTCTATCTACCATTGCTGCTAAGATATTGCATTTATTAAAGCAAGATAATTTTATAAGGGAGGGCACATGTATTAAATTGTTTTTGTTACAGGGCATACATACATGAATGTACCCAAGTACTTCACTGAAACATGGGTGTAAAGTAGAATTAATTTATCTGAAATCCCATGGCAGGAAAGAGAGTGTGTTAGAGCAGTACCAGAAGTAATCTCATTTAAGGCCTTCCACATAAAAATACTAATGCATTATTCTATTTATTAGGATAATAATGAGAGGTCTTTATGAATTTACAGTTAAATGCTTGACCTTAGTTTTTGTAATCATACCATTCATTTATTAAATGAGCCAGATTATATTGGAAATTATATATTTCTTCCTTCTTTTGGGGAGGAGATGGACTTGATAAGGCTAAGCATTTGATTAGATGTGTGGAAGTAAAAAGACAGATATGACTGCGTGCTTTTCATTCTGAGATACCAGGACAGTGATTGTAAAATCAAGTAAAATTGGAGTATGTTCAATTACTGGAATGTTGGTATGCTGAGGGAAGTTAGATTACTCTAGATCTTAGAGGATATCAAGGGGCAGCATTCCTATTTTGGATGTCATCAAAATAGAAGTGGAGTCAAAGTCATGAAATTAGATTTTTTTTGGAAAATATTTTATTTATTTTTCATGAGAGACACAGGGAGAGATAGAGAGAGGCAGAGACACAGACAGAGGGAGAAGCAGGCTCCCTCCAGGAAGTCCGATGTGGGACACTATCTCAGGACTCCAGGATCATGCCCTGGGCCAAAGACAGACGCTGAACCACTGAGCCACTCAGGCATCCCATGAAATTAGATTATGATATAGAAGAAAAAAAAATGTAAAAAAGCAAACAAAGAGACCTGAGACTAGAAAAGCCCAAATATTGTGGGGGAAAAAGTTGGGAGCAAAGCATTGCATATTGAATGATTAGAGAGAAAGGAAAATTAAAAAGGGCATTTGGGAAAGAAAAAGTAGGGAAAAGAGATTTTGCAGACCTAACTTTGATTCTGGTAAGCATTAATTAAGGAGGTTAATTAATACAGTGGTGATATATATTGATTAATCCTCAGTGGCAAGAAACAATATATTTAGCAAAATACGAACAAAATTTATGAAAAATACTGAACATTCATCCCCTTCTGCCTTTCATGATTAAGAACTAAGAATGGAGTCCAATCTCTTTCAGAATTATGCACTTACATTAAGTGTTCAGAAAATATTTTACATCTAATTTCAGCACTAGTATTTTTTAAAGATAAGAATTGTGTATAAAATTTCATTTAATTTTTGGCAGCACACACAGTGGGGAATCACTTTTAAAATGATAGTTTAGATTAAACTTTTCATGCAAGATATTTTAGTTTTCTGGTAATTGTCTTCATTATGATGGAAGAATGACTGATAAATAGATAAATAGGTAGAGAGACACCTGGTTAGATAGCTGCTGTATGCTAGGATAATGGTGTGAAAAAAAGGCCAAATAAATATGGACTTAGGATCTAATATACAAATTAGAGCGAAGAAGAATATTCACCACTTACCTACTAACTTGTGATTTTTGCCTTTTTTAGTCCATGACTTTTTAGGAATTTTTTTTTCTCATATATATGCACACATACATGTATACACAAACTCTTTTACTTTGTGTAAATTATATTTATATATGACTATTCATGGGTGGCAATTACTGTTGCCAAAGAATATCTGAAACTATTATATTTTGAAATTATAGACTTCTTTATATATGTGTGTGTGTATAAAATTATGTAATATACAAATATAATATGTAACGGATAATTTTGTTTGTGTTGAGTGTTTATCTTTCAATGAATTAATTTTCTAATAAATTTAATTGGATTACCTATACATTTTAAAAATCCAAATGAAGGGCATCTGAATGGCCCAGTTGGTTTAGAGTCTGACCCTTCATTTCAGCTCAGGTGACAATCTCAGGCTCCATGCTCAGTGTGTAGTCTGCTTAAGATTCTCATTCCTCCTGTCTCTCTGCTGCTCCTCCCCCACCCCTTTAAAATAAATAAATCTTTTTAAGAAGTTAAAAAAATCCACATGAAAACTCAAATTTATTTTAAATTCACTCAAAATAATTTTTTTTAATTTTTAATATTTTATTTATTTATTCATGAGAGATAGAGAGAGAGAGGCAGAGACACAGGCAGAGGGAGAAGCAGGCTCTGATGTGGGACTTGATCCCGGGTCTCCAGGATCACGTCCTGGGCCAAAGGCTATGCTAAACTGCTGAGCCACCCGGGCTACCCTCACTTAAACTAATTTTAAAGGTGACTAAGTGTTGTCTTTCTAGGGGATATTTTGGTAATGATTAATTTACATTTTAGGTCATAATAAAATCCTGAGACCAAAATGAAGCAAACATTATTGTATTTTGTGTATTGACAAATGACAAAAGGGTAGACTCAGGTGAAAGGGATTCATGTTGGTCTTGTGCTCACTTTGGCAGCACTTATACTAAAATTGGATTCATGTTGGTCTTGATTAAATATTAAATTTTGTTCTTCACAACATTTAATTAATTCTAGCAGGTGCCAAATGAAATTCATTGGGGCCTGACAGTGGTGACATAAAAGTGCTGACGTCTAGATGTGTTCTCTTCCTGTTACATTGGTCACTAATGGAATAAATCATAGGTGTATAGGTGCCTGATGATGATACAGCTGATGATAATACAGCTTCTTTAGTAATTCTGGCAGATGTTCACATCCCCTCACAATTAACAGGTAGTAAATTTCATTTTTTTAAATATTGTTTATATTATTCCTTTTTTAAAAAAAAGCAAGTGGGATTTGGCTCTTGGCAAAATATGCATTTAATTGTTTTCAGTGTTATGAAATAGATATCAATGATCATATAAGCTAGTGAGTTTTTTTGAAAAAATGTATTTCTAAAGGAAGTAAAGACTAAGAATTTGACCTATAAAATAATCCTTGATAACTCTTACTTGTTACAGTTATTGGCTAACATATTTATAGCAGTTGATGTTCACCAAGGATAAGATCTAAATCCTGAGAGAAAACGGAGAATACTGACAATGAAAAAAATAAAATATTGATATGAGATTCTTCTTTCTTCACTTAGTTATGGACAGAATTCCATAGTAAAGCAGCACATGTCTACCCAGTTATATGAGGATAAATGGAAAGAGAAGATACAGATCACTCTGACAAAGATGAAGAGAACTTAAATCACTGTATATATTGACTGTTCTTTTGTTTCTTTTAAAATACACTGAGTCAGGGATCCCTGGGTGGCGCAGCGGTTTGGCGCCTGCCTTTGGCCCAGGGCGCGATCCTGGAGACCCGGGATCGAATCCCACATCGGGCTTCCGGTGCATGGAGCCTGCTTCTCCCTCTGCCTATGTCTCTGCCTCTCTCTCTTTCTCTCTCTGTGACTATCATAAATAAATAAAAATTAAAAAAAAATAAAATAAAATACACTGAGTCAAAAAAAAAATACACTGAGTCTGTATTTGCTGTGTACTTTCCAAGTAGTTAGATGTACTTACTAACCTGTTTGTATAGTGCTTCAAGTATGATAGAAGATGGTAAAAATCTTCACGTTAACATTACTTTTCAGTGATTTTAAAAAGCTGGGTAAAAGTGATAAATCACAGTATTAATAAGCACATGTTTGATATATTAGATCATCTTGGTTAAACAAAGTTAAAATTTTGTTTCTTCTAAGATGATGCTCACTGGGTGATTTTGGTGGGAGACACGGGCTTGCCACTCACTGGGA
Source organism: Canis lupus baileyi (assembly GCF_048164855.1). NCBI lineage: Eukaryota > Metazoa > Chordata > Mammalia > Carnivora > Canidae > Canis > Canis lupus. The sequence goes on from NC_132858.1 coordinate 33,790,446, forward strand.
GTGGATGAGATGGGAAGATGTTTCATCTCCCGACTCCATGCAAACTAAAGCCTGTGCTTTGGGACTCCCCTTAAGGACGTGGTACCTTGGGGATGCTAAGATGATGCCCCGTAGAGTTCACACGTGCCAGACTTGTGGAGGTCGCAGTGCCAGCGCAGCGTTCCCACGGCTACTTCTTGCTCTTGACTTTGACTCTGGTTCCTATGGGCCAGTCTCCTTGTTTCCTGTTTTCAGACCGTTTCTTCAGATTCTCCCTGATTTTGACAACTATACCACATTCTCCCCTGCCCACGCACCAAATCCTTTTCCTGTCAGAATTAGGTTTTTGTTACTTGCAAGCAAAGACCCTACTAATACAGCTGTAAAAGTTGAACTTGCAAGAAAGTCTATTTCTTGATTTCTTTTTAAAAAAATTTTTTTTGGTTGGACAAGTTCAGTAAAGCCAAAAAAGCAAATACTGTATGTAGGGCATTGTCAAACCAGAGAAGGAACATAGCAGGAAATCATTTTTTAGTGCAAAACAGAATTCTACACTTCCCTGATTCATGATGCCCTGGGTTCCCAGTACTTTATTCACAGTACCCCTAGGCAAAAAAAGTGTCTTACAGTTTCTTCTACTAAGAAATTAGATACGAACAACATGATAGTACCACTTTGTGTTGAATGCTGCTGTGATTTTCTTGGAATTTAAAATAGTTACAGTGCCTGTGTGGGCTCCCCGTAGCTTTCTGGGGTGCCTCAACATGTTGTTGGAGGAAACACAAACCTAAAAGATTCTTGGTATTTTGCCACTTTTTAATTTGTGTTTCTCATTTCACATTCAAAATACTCTTACGAGGTTTGCACATGGAGAAACTGATGTTTATGAAAGTGAAGTGATTTGACTACAGATATATATATAGCTGATATGCAGGGTATCGAACCCGAAACTTTATATTCTTAAGCTATCTTGACCATAGCAATTAGACATTATGTCTGGGGTATGTGTGTTTATGTGGCTAAGGCTATGAAAATGGTATTCTGATTAAAAAAAAAAGTGCCAAGATATAATTGTCAGGATAGGAGTTCATGCACACCCAGAGGATAAGTACAATTTTTGTAACTGACCTTTTGCCTTCAAGTATTTCTGGACCATGGATTCCTTAGACATAAGGACTTGGATCTTGTCTGTTCATACCTCGTACCATGGAAACTCTTCTATACTTGGTACTCAGGTAACCAAACTCTGTTTGGTTTATTTAAACTTATGTTCGTGTTGAACACTGATAGGTAAAAGTGATGTTTTTACATTAATAAGATTTGTGCTATGGTAGGAATGATTAGGAGTTACTGAAGATGAGTCTTAAATTCTGTTTCTTGATGGTTCATTTGCCCATTCTTTGTTCATTCATTCAATGGCCATGTATCGAGTGGGTACTTCTCAAAATGTTTCATATTATTGAGAAGATTGAGTGCAGTACCTGCCAATAGAAGCCTTTGTCCAGGTCTGTTTTGGACCAATGGCACTAGTTGGGTTACTTCTTTTCTTGATATTAAAATAAGAGAAAGAGCATAGTTTAATAAAATATTTAGAAGATGATAATTCAGGAATCATGAGAATTTCCACTATTATGTTGTGAACTAGAATATCTATTTTTGAATTTGGAAAAAAATATGAATGCATTTTTTAGATAATTAAAATCAGCTTCTTTTGATTGCTTATGAAAATATTACTTTGGAGTGTTAGGGAGCTCTCTAGCCAGGTGATACAGTTTTTCAAGCCATGGTATGATTTTGTTTGGGTGCCTCATTAATAGAGTTATGACTATAATTGAAAGCTATATTAGGTAAAATTTTAGATGGAGCTTGTGTTTTTATCTTACTGATGAACATGGTTTATGGAATTATGGAAAAGAAAACAAAGTAAAAGCAGAATACATGTGTATGTTATTAAAATTGCTGGAATAATTTTTTTACTTTTGCTTATTCCTCCTAAAGATGATATTTTCCTTTAAAACACAATCAGGTATAAGACCAAGTAAGTCTTCTGAATTTACTTATGTGGCCAAATGTGCACACATTTCTGTGGCACATATATCAATTTGATCAACCAGTAATCATTATTAACATGTCTCCCTTTTATATTCCCAAACACACACCAACTTAAGATATTTCCAGGTAAATTGAAATTAGAAAATGGTGTTTCTTTTTCAGATTTCTTATACTGTTACTATGTTTCCTTAGAATTTGTGTTTGAAACTGAACCAAAAGGCTTTTGTAGTTAAGAAATGTGCCATTTGATGAAGTCAATGATTTGCAACTTTAAAAAATAATTTTGGCTCAAAGGGCAGAATCCCTGAGATGAGTCTCGCTTCCATCAGTGTTTAAGTGCATGGTAATTCTTGAAGTTGTAATTTTATTTTTACTGATTGTAGGCAAATATCCTTATTTGCTTAGAAAGTGAGATTTCTCTTTGGGAAGCCCCACGAAGTGTTAGTTTAATACAATAAATTGTTTTGTGACTTTATGATAAATATTGATGGCAAGGAAGGCTTCTTTGCATTTGGTGTTAATGTTTTATGATTTAGTCTTTCTTGACTTTTGTATGACAGCATAATTAAAATTATTTTGAAATTTTAGTGATTATTTTTTTCTATGACAATTTAATAAGCAGCAAAGAATGCTGAAATGAAGTATTTATTATGGTTTGGAAAAGTTAGAAACTGACTTGCATTTGGTTGAGATTCTAATTCTGAAAAAAAAATTGCTAGGCTTCCTTTTCTGTGTTAAGTATGGATATTTTAAGATAGTTATCACTCATAATTTTATGCCTCATGAATATATTAATGCATAATGATTTGTGGTAAATAGCTCTCCCACCCCCCCTTAAAGAATGAATGGCTACTAGAGAAAGAGAATAAGTAGATGATTTCTGAAGGTCTTTCTGGTCAAAATTTTATATCATGCTTCTTATAGTTTGGCTACCACTCTAAGCACTTTACCCACCATAGAATTATTAGTCCTATTTGTCTTAAGAAAAAAAAAAAAAAAACAAACGTTAGTTGAGTATCTGGCTGGCTAAGTCAGTAGAGCATGAGACTCTTAATCTTGGGGTTGTGAGTTCAAGTCCCACACTGGGCATAGAGCTTAAAAGTAAAAAAATAATAATAATAAAGAAAAAATATAGTAACAACAAGAGTAAATTACTAATATCTTACAGTAGAAGTTCCCACTGCTTGGAGATTTGTACTTACTTGTGAAATATGTTAAAAATATAAGTTTCATGTATATTCAGCCCATTTCTATTAAGCCCACACTATATTCCAGAAATCACATCAACTTCTGACTCTGCTTCACTTAATAAAATAGGCAAGTACCCTCTTGCTATGCCAGTTCCAACATATGGGAGAGCTAGTGATATAAGTGACTCTCTGGACACTACTAACCACAGGGTGGTTTCCTAAAGGCTTCTTTGTGGTTGGATCATTTTAGCTGAAATCAGTAAGGTGAGAAGGATCAAGTGAGTGGGGTCAGGGCCATGAAGAGCAATTCAGGCAGAAGGAATGGCTTGTGTAAAAGGTAGAGAGGATGGTAGAGAAAGCTGAGTTGTGATTTTGAGTAGAGAGAACTGGGAAAAAGTGTCATGAGATAGCACTTCCCATAGCATAGAGGACTAAGATTTGTAAATAACCGCCATTAACATTGACATTTACTCTAGATTTCTTACCAAATTTTAGTGGACATGTTTTCTGATAAGTTTGTTTTGTGAGTAAAAATAGAGGTGTCATTAACTAGAGCATTAGAAGTTGCATTAAATCTGCTCTCTGTCATTTCTATTGAGCAAGGGATTATTTTTCTCCCTTTCATACTCCTGGCAGTTGTGAGTTCCTGTAATGCTTTATTTCACCACAAGTAGTTTCTAGAATGCCCATGAAAACATGAATGTGAATATCGTTTGTTGCATGTGTCCAGGTGGAAGTACATTGAGAACTTATTTTTTGGCCATACTGTGATTTTTTTTTTTTTTAAGATTTTATTTATTTATTCATGAGAGACACACAGAGAGAGAGGCAGAGACACAGGCAGAGGGAGGAGCAGGCTCCATGCAGAGAGCCTGATGTGGGACTCGATCCCAGGTCTCCAGGATCACGCCCTGGGCAGAAGGCGGTGCTACACTGCTGAGCCACCTGGGCTGCCCCATACTGTAATTCTTAAAACTTTTATGTCTTGGGCTCCTGAGACATCTCAGTACAACGTAGATACTCTTTCACATCGCTGTTGCTTGCTTATGTCAATTCTGTCATAGTTTTTAAAACAGACTATTTTAGGGGCACCTGGGTGGCTCATTAAGCATCAGCCTTCGGCTCAGGTCATGATCCCAGGATCTTAGGATTGAGCCTACTGCCCAGCTCCCTGCTCAGTGGGGAGTCTGCTTCTCCCTCTGCCTTTCCCTGTACTCATGATCTCCCTCTCCTTACCCCTCTCTCTCTTTCTCTCTCAAATAAATAAAAATTAACCCCCCCCCCAAAACAAGTATTTTAAAAACTATTTTCAAATTGGGTAATATTTCAAATGCCAAGAGAAAATATTAGGAACAACCCATTCAGTCTTGTCAAATCTTAATATGTAGCCTTATTTACTTCTAGTTGTATATCCCTAGGGGTCCAGTCAAAGCATCCCAGGTACTATGCTTTGATTCCATTATCTTCCATTAGTTCACAGAGAAAACTGCTATCTTAAAATTGGTATTTGTTACCCTAAATGGGGTTTTATATCTTAATTATACCTATACATACACATAAGCAATATAAAATATTGTTTTGAACTTTATCCATGAGGATACACGTATCTCTACTTCATTCATCTTGACTCTTGTATAGGTTGGCTTACTGTACAGATGTTTTAGAAATGTACCATGTGATTTATACATTCTCTAGGTAATGAACATTTATTTTGTTTCTAGGTCTCATTTACTCTTCTATTTATGTTCATTGGTATATTTTTGTTTTGCTTCGTTTTTTCCTCTACCCCAAATTTTAATGACTCCTTTTAAAAAGATTTTTTTGATGATAACCTGACCTTATAAGATAAACACAAAAGCATCTTAATTTTTAATCCATTTGAATAGTATTACCAAAATAGTTTGGAATAGATTACAGTTATTACATTTCAAAATTAATAATTTCTTTTTTAACAATGGTAAAAAAAAATAGCTAAATATTTATAGACTTAGAAACATCCTGTTGGTATGTTTTTCTCAGGAGAGCCAATCAGTATTCCTAATCACTACCTTTTAAAAATTTTATTATGATAAAGCCTTTAGATTCCTTGGAAAGGTAGATTTTAATAGACATATTCAATTTATGAATGCCGTATGATTATATTTATAAGCTATTTGGCTTGCTGAACTAAGATAAAACATGCCTTTTTGATATGCAAATTAATAAATGTTTAAGATTTGTTCAAATATCTTTTCTTCTGCAGTAAACATCACACTTATCAGTTAGATGAATTACAGAAGCTGCTCGACAATGTATGATCAGAAATAAATAATTATTCATTCTGCATGATTAGAAAAATCATAATGAACTGTCTTGAGGTTAAATTTACAAAACACCTAACAATTTTTCAACTCTAATAAAACTTGCCCCTCCAGTTCTTAAAGTACCAAAAGGTAATTGTAATTCTTTGAATTCTTTCAAGTCTGTTAGTTTGCTTGATTAAAATCCCATTGTTCTTTTGGCTTGGAGTCACAGAAATTAATGACATTATCTTCTCAGAGAAACAACGGTGAGTTTATTTCAGTTTAGGCTTTTATTAGTGAAGCCCTTAGATGTCTGCTAAGAAATGTTAGACTTCAGGATAGCTCTGGGGAGGATTATCCCCAAATAAACAAATTTGGAATTTTTTGGAGTGTGAAGCAGGATTGCCTCGTGATTGGCAAAGTTAATTTTAGAATATTTATTCTTAGAAGCAACAGATTTCAGCCATTGCTGCATTAAAATGTCACAGTTTCTTTTGCCAAAAGTAAGACACGTATCATTCAAATTGTCCTTTACTGCTGTATATATTAGTTAATTAACATCTACCAACAATGTGTCAATTATTAGGCTTTGTGTTGATAATTATGTGTTCAATTTGAAGTTATACAAATATACTCTCTGTCTTGTGATTCAGAGAGTTCTAAAGGAAACTGAAGTAGGTTATTCAGCTTAATGTTACATAACACTCATGAACAGTTTATCATTTTCTATGTATTATCTAATATCACTAGAATTTCTTAATGAGGGGAGTAATCATTAAGTAAGTAAACCACTAAGTTGAGAAAAGATTTGTCAGTGGATATAATTTATATTATACCAAACCTGTTAAACAAAAGAGAGTTGAAGAGTAAGATTTTTTTAACTGATGAAAGCAAAACTAACATTTTAGCTAGAGATAAAAAACCTCGAATTTTATGTATAGATTTAGGTAGAATATGCCACGTAAAAGTCACCATACCAGTAAGAGATATTTACATTTTGTTATATAAAACTAGTCTTTATTTCTTTTTTTTTTTTAATTTTTTTTCCTAGTCTTTATTTCTTATGTGTAAAGCCAAGTAGAATGTAGCTTTGATATATTTTATCTGATAAAGTTTTTAAAAGAAAATTTGTTCTTAATCCTAGAACAAATTCTTGAACATAGACTCCCAAAATATGGCACCAATGTATGTATCATTGTAAACAAGAGGGTAAATTTATAATCCTTTAGTAAGAAAATGTAATGCTGAGGATCTTGCATAGTAACAAAATATACCCAGAGGTTCATACTAGAAATGAGACACATGGTACGTCCAGGTTCCGTTTAGGAAGGAACACCTGGGCAAAGCACAGATGTCGTTTTCTCCCTTCTGAACCCTGGATAGCTGGGATAGCCCAGCTATCCAGGCTGCACCAAAGACTTAGTTACAATTTCCACTTTGGCTCTTTCATATTTACTGCAGGAACTTATATCTTTTATATGATTCTGTAACATGTACCTTGGAGAAGCTCAATTCTTCCTGGACCATGTGCACAAAGTTACTCTCTGATCTACTCTCATGCTTCATATACTCCCTCAATTACAAACGTTTACTCACATCTAGAACAGAGATGCCAGTGAGCTCAGAAACAGAGGAGGACAAGAATGGTTCTGATTTAACATGTGGGGTGTTGGTCCACATGGATCTCTGCTTGCCACTGATTTTAGAAAAGAATGAAGCTCTCATTGGAAGCTTATGATTTTTCTCAGCAATATTCAGGAGGCTTTTAATTCCCTCAAATATTAACAATTACACAAGAAAAGGAAAAGCCTAGGTTCTTTCTACTTTTCTACATTTTTTGACAACACAACCAAGCAAAAATCATGATACTCTATGAAAGATTGTTACCTAAAATGAATGATAACAGTGGTAAATATTGAAAATATATTGTATGCAAGTCTTTCTTGTGGAGTAGGGAAGGAGTAACTTCTGGCTCTAGCTTTTTCTAAATATAGCTTTATCATAGTTTCCCTGTGTTTGTAATCACCTGGGTGACATATTTGTCTTCTGACTTCTTTGGTGACATCCTTACATTCTGCGATATAGTAGCCTCTCTGCTACCAGAATATAAACTCTGTACTGGTAAGAACCTTGATATTCTTTCCTTGTTTTTATTCAAGCACAGAGCAAAGTAAACTTCTTTTCTAAAGAATGAATACCCAGTTCATGTTGAAATAAACTGAAGTGAAATCTGTGTTTCTCCAAGGGCTAGAATAAGCCTAGGGCTTTGCTGACGCATTGCTATGGTGTCATGGGCGGTATGCCATTAATATGCATGAATACAACCCCTGTCTCTTCATCCCTCATCTTCTGGGCTCAGTTGTGGGGAATTTCAGAAACCTTTTCTGGATGCTCAGTATTGGAAACACTGATCAAATACCTTCCAGTCTTCTTGGCAGAGGAAATATTAAGTGTGTGATGTATAGGATACTCAGGTTAAAAAAAAAAAAAAAAAGTTGGAATATTTAATTAAAATAAAAACTGAGGTCTTTTCTCCTTTTTGGAAAAAGAATACTTAGGTTGATTTTAGTTGTATAGTCAAAGAAGAAAGAAAGTCTCAGGGATCCCTGGGTGGCGCAGCGGTTTGGCGCCTGCCTTTGGCCCAGGACGCGATCCTGGAGACCCGGGATCGAATCCCACATCGGGCTCCCGGTGCATGGAGCCTGCTTCTCCCTCTGCCTGTGTCTCTGCCTCTCTCTCTCTCTGTGACTATCATAAATAAATAAAAATTAAAAAAAAAAAGTCTCAGAATGATCTAGACACCCTTTTAAAAAACTTTCACCTACTTACTATTTCTTATCAACTTTGTAGAATTAAGTCCATTGTCCACTGTTGGACAATGAAACTTCAACACAATTGCTATTGTGTAGTCATAATTGTAAATCATGATATTGAGACATAGAAGAAATTTAGATTAGCTAGTCTAACATATAATTTTACCTTCTGTTGTACTTCTTGTTCCTTCAGAGTGGAAATCTGAAGGGTATAGATGTTTGGAAATGAAGGAGACTACCTTTATCTTAAGATTGTCTTAATTGAACTCATTTATGATACTATGATACTTATTTAATGAACTGCCCGTGTTCCTTTAATTAGCTGTGCTGGGCACATATGGCCCTACTCTTTAGTAATCCAGATTAGAAAGGACTTCACTCTGATTCCTTTTGAATCCTATAGAACATTGGAAACGATTTCTTTTTCTTATGGTTATGGTAAAGCCTCTAATTATTTCTCCCTTCTATTTGTATAGCAGAATATCTCTGGTAATTGATGAGCTCAAGTTCAAAGCT